>NC_056415.1:15133333-15775000 GCF_905147365.1 Aricia agestis
CGATGTAACAAATAAAAGCTTTTTTGAAAATAATGGCTTTTTATTCTATGAGATATCTTACATATTTTATTTACCTTTAGTGGCTCTATATTTTGCTGAAAACCAAACTAAAATCTCCTGAGTTGTTTAAAGATCAGTTACTGAAACTTAATGTTAAGGGCCTTTTTCACCACTTCCTGATAAGGCTATCCACCAATTAACTTGAAATATCAAGTATGGAGAATCTGTCAAAAAAGTTGTGAATAGGCACTTTATCAGAAAGTGGTGAAACAGGCCGTAAGTTAAGTACAGTGGAGGATCAAGTCAACGCAACGTAGGTTTATTTTTTACCGACTTCCAAAAAGGAGGAGGTTTTTCTACATGGCCAATGGGCAATGACCATGGCCCATGCATAACTTGACAGTAAGTAGCCAAACTATAATTCCTTGTACAATTTAATAAAGGTGATTGATTATACTTTCAGAGCAATAAGTTGCTGAAAATGAAAAGTGGTAAGAAAAACATTCATCATCATCATATCAGCCTATAGTCGTACACTGCTGGACATAGGCCTCTCTCCAGAAAATCATTACCCAGCATAAATAGAGAAAAACAAGACCAAAGAAATAGTTGCTATGATAATAGCATAAACCTATACGACAGTATATATAATTCGAATATAATATAATAGAAACAGATATGTAGAAACTAACGAATTAACTGTTAATTGTATTAACTTGACTAACATTTATCTAACATTTTGCACGTTGATAAATCGACAAAATATGTGAAACACTTCTTGAATTGTATCAACCTCTGTACCATATTTATGCAAATAAAAAATTATTATTATTATTAAGTCTATGGATAATAGTACTCAATGTGTTGTGTGAAGAAGACGGAAGTAGTTCTCTTGGTAAGTGTCAACCATTACCGTGCGTTCAGTTGTTTTGTCTTTGACAGACTTTTTTGTAGATGACATACTAAATGATCAGTTCCATGACTACGGGCCGGGACAGATAAACACGATACGACGTCGTGTCGTACCACGATGCGACGTCGTTTCACGATGCGACGTCGCGTCGTGGGAATCTACGACGAGCATCGTAAAAAACTACGTCGCGACATCGTAAGTCGTAACGTGCCACGATACACGGCACGCCGCCGTCGATACAATGCAGGGTGAACTGTCGTAGTTAATTTCGAGAAATGGACCGCACTAGACGCGTCCTGCCTGTTTTGTCCCATAGTACGGGACGCTGCTCGAATAGCCTTATTAAATGATCGACTTCAAATTAGTGTCCGTTATCTTTGAATTTTGAATAACAACTGTGGCACTGACACAAGAACGCATCGTGAGTTTCTACGACGTGACGTCGTGCGGCGTGCCGTGTCGTCGCACGTTACGATGTCGCGACGTAGTTTTTTTACGATGCTCGTCGTAGATTCCCACTTCCCACGACGCGACGTCGCATCGTGAAACGGCCTAGTGTGTTTAGACCATAAAGTTAATATACCTAGTGGAATAGAGCAACAATCTCGAGCTGTCAAACGAAACCGAAATTGGTTTTCATCTGTGTGAAAAATATGTGTACGTATGACACTTACACAAGCATGATTGAACATGAATTCTATGAGATTAAATTGTCAACGTGCGGCACGTGCCGACTGGACGTCAAAAAAGAGTGCTGCTGTCATGTATCACACGTCTCTTTTTACCACGCAGTGTTACTGATAGTGACATCTCTTTTGCTCAGGCCTTTGTTTCTCTATTCTGCTAGGTATTTTAACTTTATAGTTTAGACCTACGTTTAGACACTAATATTTCATAGCGTCTCCGCTGTTTGACGTTAGTTTCGCCGTCGACCGAGAGATGGCGCTTTCACTGCCCGATGAAAGTGGAATGTACGCGGAATGAAACGGCGAGTAGCTAGTAGCGCCCGCGACTCCAGGACTCCCGTTATAAAGTCGGTAGTTTGTCCGGCCACTGAGCCGACCGCACGCCGCGAATGTGCTTCGAAATTCGAATTTCGCGTGTATTCTGTGCCGCACTTCAGTGAGAAATTAAATATAATTATAAAAATGTGCAAAACAAGTTTATCCCTGTACATCTATGCGGTGAGCTATTGTTTAATTCTAGCTGTAGTTTTCTTGTTTTATTACAGGTAATTCGGAAAACACCACAAATTTTAGGGTTAAAAAAACAATTGCGCTTGAGGCCCAATTTCTGACTGTTCCATAATATGTACCTACTAATATAGGTAGTAAAAAACCACCTAACTGCAATTAATATTGCAATTATTATTAGGAAATTTAACTCAAAATACAACGAAATAAAAATTTGCAGCACAACGCATAAAATTAGGTACCAGGAATTCAAAATTTACGGTCCTTTTCAACAATTAAAAAAATCTTCAATTGGTAACTTTAAAACAATTCTTGATAGAAATCTAAATTTATATACGTTTAACAAGTGAATTTTAAAGTGTTTATGACCCGAACAGGCTCATGATTCACCTTATCACCTAGTTATAAGTGTGTGACTTTCTTTTTGTAAAAAAGTAGAGCCACTTCCGCATTCGAAATTCAAGTCCTCCCAAAAATATTGTTAAACGATTTCCTCATAGGAAGTTTTAGGGTTTTAAAATATTACAACACTTATCATAGGAGATAGACAATGATAAGATTCAGCCAAATCTAAAATAAAATTTAAAGAAAATCGCCAATTTTGAGGAAAAAAAAACAAAATGAAGACAATTTTTTGGTTTATCGACGATATTGTTTAAGGAAATTGTCAGGGAGTGGAATAGAAATTGTTTAACTCGTGCTATTTCTTGCGTTATTATTTAGTAACAGTGTCAATCAAAAAGGAATATTATAAATCGCGAATAAATTACTTACATCACGAATTAAACTTTAATTCAGAATACCAAGTAAGTACTTAATTGTAGAATGAAAGCGCTGCACTAAAAATGTAACAACTTTGTCAAATCTATTTAATTTTGCAAATAAATCTAAATTTAAATGATAATAATCATTCTAAAAATCTTAATGCAAAAGCGTAGATCAAAACAAAACAAAAAAAAAAACAAATTAAACCTTGAGAAATAACAACAGTCTGAACGCAAAATCCTAGAATCAAACAAGAAAAAAAAGTTATCGTCTTCGCGCGTTCGAACGTTCGATACATAAAATATGGAGGCATAATTTTACGAGCTTTAATGGTCGACTGAGTCATTGTCTATGCATTCGGAGCGTACCGTTGAGGGAGATAGGTAAAAAGGTTTGAATCTGCGGGTAATGTTATCTAAGTTTACTGTTATGTTGTACTAACGTGTTGCTGGCAGGTTGCTGACCTACGTTTCCTACACGTTTCCCATTGCTTTGTTTTCTTAACGTACGTTGTTTCTTCATTGGGAACCTACAAAACCCTTGGAAGTTTTGCTATACCTATAATAGGTATTTTTTCCTGGAATTGTTTTTTTTTAAGGAAAAAAAAGATTAGATTTTGTTTTGTTGGTAGTCTTTAAAATTTTGGAGGTAAAGTTAAATTTCTTAAAGAAAAATTGGTCTAGCATCTAATAAGCCGTTTATACACATTGATAAAGAACATAATATTTTGATCATAAAGAAAATGATAAAGGGTAAAGCTAAATTATATGCAGGCTTTGTAGAGTTTGATGTTTCTTAACTGCGCACAAATATTATACAAGCTATAACATAAGGAGGGTTTTGTTAATTATTATTATTACCATTTGTAGGAATTAAAATATGTTAGTTATTAATTTATAAAATAATATAAATTTACCTGTAAATCAAATAAATTTACCTAGTCGAGCTATTGTAGAGGTTAATAGAAAAGGATGAGCTTAAGATTAGGAAAATGTGGAGTTGTCTATTACAGACTAAACTGTTTTGAACTACTGCTCAAACTATTATTTCCTATCGATTTCTGTAATTTATGTTTCGATCACATGTTTATATATATGTGATCGAAGGATGTATGCGTAGCATTATTGCAACGCACACATCACAATTATCTTAAAAGAATGAAATAATTCTTATTCTTTATTAGTGCCTTTTTCAGAATTTGACTAAGCCTCAACTATTTTTTAACTCAATCTTCATTCTTTTGATGTCGGTGCCAGCTAACTTAAGCGTAAGTTCTCTATCAAGAATCTCAGAAATTTTCTGGGCTGGTCACCACTTTTCTGCATATGATATCAAATTCGGATAATAGTTTAATACTTAATACCTTATATTATATCAACGTAAACATTTTGAAAATTGGTCCACAATCGGTAGAGTGGTCGTTGAACATATAAAAAAATACAAACAGACGAACATGTAACCTCCTTTTCGGTAAGTTACAAAAGCAAAGGGTTGGATAACCTACCTCCTACCAAATATATGTAACAGACTGCGAGTCCACTACGCCCCTTACAGCACTCAACATCTCACGCACACGTGCAACGAAACTACGCCTTACTTCTTACGCATATCCGGCTTCACTTTTTGTTTGAAAAAAGCATGTTATTTCCAAGTTTGGTAAGGACAATGTAGGCTGATCACCTGACTGTCTGACAAGTAAAATGTAAAAAGTCGGTCCTGCGCCTGATCTCTCGCCAGTCGTGTCGGTCTTCCGTCCCACTGGGTTATGAGAGTAAAGGAATAGAGAGTGCTCTTGTGTACTGCGCACCCACTTGGGCACTATAAATTTACTCCTGCGTAGCTGGCCTGGTTTCAATGAAACCGGCCACCGTCACCGAAATCGGTGTGGGAGCCATTATTATATTGTAATTAATTAGGGACTGAGGTGCTCATGGGTACCAAATGATGGACGACACCGCCGTGGCCGGCCTCGAAAAAGATGGTGCGATGAGTTAGAAACCTACGAGCCAGGTTGGCCTACGGCTGCGTTGGATAGAGAGAACTAGAAGACTTTGGGGCAGGCCTTAGCCCAGCAGTGGGAAGTGGGATATCTGCACAGAAGCAGCGTCAAGCAAGCTAAGTAGAGCAGCAATATGTAAGCAACTAGGGACACTTTCACTACATTTCACTTATTACGTTGACAATTAAATACTTTTATGTAATCAAATCCCTTATCACTTATGACACAAACACAAAACGACTGAATCTTATATTATGTGCAATGTGCTTTTGCACAAGCGGTATAAATTGCACAGTGCACACTTCACATACTAGGATAAGAATAGAGAAAAAGTACCAAATTTTTCGTTACTCAGTCGACAGGAGTCACAGAAATCAGTTAAGGTTATGAAAATGTTGAGTTACCCGATAGCAATTCTGCCGTAAGAGAAAATGTAGAGTTGAGGAAATCCTGATAGTTTGTGATGTACAATTGACTCTAAAAGCTAGATTTTTTGTAAAAATAAAACTACGAGCATTTTTTCAGTAATCGTGTTTTATTTTCGTCTTGAGTATTAATTAATCTTCATGAACTGAAGTTACTTGTGTAAAAAAATTAGTTTTCTAGACCTTACAAATTTTGAGATCTAGGTTTAAGTATGTAGTCAAGTTAGAGTCAGGTGCATTCCAAATAATAGCTTTACAATGTTTTGCCCTTATCTAACAAGCGACAAAAACTTAATACTGTATCAGTGTGGATGTGTTTTAATAATATTCCCTTAAAATTTTATGTGTATTGTATTTTGTGTCCCGTAAATGATGCTGACTATAAACAGAAATCTTTCTTCAAGGGTTTAGCTTTATTTCGTATAGTAAATTACAATAATTTTATTTGAGTAAAAGTTTAAACTATATTATGTTATAAATTTATACATACTTAATATCTGAAATAAAGCTAGCTAAAAGCCGAGCTTTGTGAGGGCTCGCGTCGTTTTTCTGTATGATATAATATTATAATAATCTTTAAGTCAGTCAAGGTTTCGTTACTTACTATTAAAATATTTAATAAAATCCGAATGGGCCTAAGATTCTCTATGCAATATGCATAGAGAATATTATATACAGAATATAATTCGGATTTTCGATGACACCTTAGTAATCTTACTGAGATATTGTCATCGAAATTCCGAAAGTGGATTAGACTCACTACCAAATAGGTCATTTTTTAACTTACTAGTTACTTTTTAACCGGCTTTCAAAAGTGTTAAGATAAAAATCGAAACAGGTTTAAACTTGGCCCGAATGTCAATTACTTTTGGCCACATGCAACAAAAAATTGTGTCGACAAAAAGTTAATCTAGATAAAAAACTTTATAATCTAGATGTTTTTTGGGGTTTTCGGCACTTACACGGGGTGTACTTTGCCAATGACAAAAATCTAAACATTGTGTACTTATGTAGATACCACATTGACGTAATTATATTATGCAGCCTAATTAAAAGTTGAAGTGAAGCGAGCTTAAAAATACAATCCTTATTGCTATCTATATCTAGAATAATTTACCTAACGGAGCTCCAGTCCACCACAATAATCCTGATTTTTTGACGTTTTAAGTTCCTGATAGACGTACGAACTTAAGGGGGCGACTAAGCCTAAAGTGTCGTTTTTATAATTCATATATTTTATACTTGAAAATAAGGCCCGAATTTTTTCATTTTCTAAAATTAGATGCTACATTATATTTCTGAGAATTCGATCTGAGCAAAAACACGATATCTTAAAATTTTCTCGATAGAAAAAAATCACAAAGATGCATTTTCACGATTTTTTCATTTATTGCCATAACCGTGCATTGAACTAAGTTAATATTTTAACACATTGTATAAAATTCTATCATTGAGAGATCGACCTAGCGGATTTTTAAAATGTTGTATATTTATCGAGTTATTGAGAAAAAACTAATTTGGCGATGAATCCGCGTCGTTCTTTTTCACCTGGCGTATGAAAGAAGGGCGTGAGTGTGAAGAGAGAAGGACGATGTTTGATTTTTGGGGTTAGTCGCCCTCTTAAAGTACGGTACGCGGGTTTTAATTTCGCGAACTTACTCGGCTCGCGTCGTTGACACACGAGAATCGCTCACACTGGATTACCACGCCCCCAGGCTCGCGGCTCGCGGCTCTTTTCTGACACACAGGCGATTAAGATCGTCGAGCTATAAGTCCGCGTACTTACTCGCACGTCTATCGCCCCCTTTCCATGTTACCCATCTCACCATTCTGACTGGCAGTTTTTTCACTTATCTGCAGCTTGTCACTATTGTTTGTTAAGCTAATACGTATTCTGTGCTATTGTGTCCAGCGGTGGAGGTAAAAACGGCCAATCGCCAAAAAGTGTGTGTACACACTTTTTTGGCGATTGGCCGTACAAATCGCAAAAAAAATATGCTATTTCAGCGCTGCAACTTTCACAGTGTTTAATAAAGAATGCATACACACCTTTAAGTATAATACTTAGTACACTTAGTTTTGACTTTTGTTACACCCTGTATGCACTTGCGATGTCTATTGTGGTTTGCGGCAGCAAGTGACAAAAATTAGTGTCTATGCGGTATTGTATTGACAGACGTATGAATTAAGAAATTAAAAAAAAACAGCTTTAAAAAGGAATGAAATATCAAATAATATTTACTGACTGTTACTGACTTTAAGTTAAAATGATTCCTAAGTGTAAAGTAATATTTTATGCTTTTTAACCGACTTCCAAAATGGAGGAGGTTATTAAACTTGTTTTGGTTATAGTGCAGAATAATTGCTATCAACATGGGATTATAATTATGATATATCCCAATGAATAACATATTCTATGAATGTCCTCTTGGATGAGGCCGTAAATATGAGCTCAAAGATGAAACCTCCATTTTGGGTTCATACCGAGCTCGGCTTCTATATAATCCAGGTGATGCTGCAGCAGCAGAATGTAAATATTTATTTATCTACGCCTTACTGGTTGTCGCAATTAAAATGAGCCCAAACACGAAACCTCTGCTCTATGTTGGTAAGGAGTTGGGTATCCTATTGATTACCAGGTGATGCTGCACCAGCTGCAGCACTAAGTCAGCTTTCCATTGATGTGTATTTATTCATAAATGTCACAAACTCACAATCTAGAATGCAAATATAAAACCCATCAAACGATTGTAGTTAACGGCCTTTCACAAACCAGGTAAACCGCGATTTTCCAGCACTGAGCAGGCTGATGATGAGGAACTATAGCCATGAACACTCTCGATCATGTCAGCTTTCAAACAAAAAAAAAACTAGATCAAAATCGATCCACCCGTTTGGATGCCACGACGCCACGGACACAGACAGACAGACACGTCAAACTTATAAAACCCCTCTTTTTGGTCGGGGGTTAAAAAGACTAAAGAGTAGTCAAAAGACCCCTACTTCAGGGCTGATAAAGCCCGTCACAGACTTAAGCTATAATATATATTAATATATTTATAGCTAGACATATTTTCTATAGTAAATCCACATGCCACATAAATATATATTATAGCTGAGTGTGTGGTCACGCGAAATTAGTATAGAAAATATATATTAATATGCCGACCTATAAATTAATATATTAATATATATTATAGCTAAGTCTGTGACGGGCTTAAGACGTGTAAGTCAAATATGAAAATGACAGCTGACCGAGACCATCCGAGTCACACTTGAGTCTTGACTCTTGACACCTGACACCGATTTACAAGTGTGAGGTCAATGACACACGTGCAATCTGACGCCACTTTCTTGCTCTTAGCGATTGGACCCACGTCTTTCCCGATATCTTTTTGCACTATTATGTTCTAGGAAACACTATTATAAACGTATTAGAGATCTTTTCCTATATTGCTTTCCAATATAAGTAATTTTATCTACTTTTCTATAATAATACTTATCAATACTAATATTATAAATGCGAAAGTGTGTCTGTCTGTATGTTACCTCTTCACGCTTAAACCGCTGAACCGATTTTGCTGAAATTGGGTATGAAGATACTTTAAGTCCCTGAAAAAAAAACATAGGATACACTATATCCCGGAAAAATGTACGGTTCCCGCGCGATTAACGCATTTTAACGCAATTTTGCAGGTGTCATACAATATATTATTATGGTAGAGTCAATGTAGAGGCTGATATTATGTTATAGATTATTATTATCAATGCAATGCGACGTTAATAAAAACATTCCATTTTTACCAGTGACACTCATAAGTTACGATATTATGTTTTGATAATGATAACTAATAAGAGAGACTGGAAAATACTGGCTATTACCGGCTTCAAAGTTAATTAATATGGAGACTAAACTATGTATAAAAGACAGCAAATACCTCATCTACATACAGCAAATAGCTAATATGGTATAAAAATGATTCAAATTAAAATATACGTTTATCGCGCGGGAACCGTACATATTTTCGGTATAAAAGTGTCTTATGTCCCAGGACTCAAAGTATCTCCATACCAAATTTCAGCAAAATCGGTTTAGTGGTTTGAGCGTGAAGACGCTCGCATTTTTAATATTATTAGTAAGTATCGACTATCGATGGATTAGATAATATATTATTTTAAAACTGACATTAGTTTGTGATTTTCGCTAACGTTTAAATTCTTTAAAGTAATATCTCTCGCAAAGTGTCCCATTTACCTAATATTTTATTTAATAATAATAATATTATGTATGTACTGGATTAGGATTTAGGAGTCAAGCAACTCAGAAGTCAGAATTAAAAGTGAGTTTTACTATTCTTTAATCTTTTGTTAAGTTCACGTTTATCTTATATCTTTAAACGAGCAATTCTTGTATATATATATATATATATATATATATATATATATATATATATATATATATATATATATACATAATTGGAATCTCGGAATCGGCACCAACGATTTTCCTAAAATTTAGTATATAGGGGGTTTCGGGGGCGATAAATCGATCTAGCTAGGAATGTCATTGTCATCGAATACCGAGCAAGGCTCGGTCAAATAGCTAGTTTATAATTAAATGCTGAACAGGGTTATTAAACTCTTTGTGTTATTATATATTATATGCTTATTAGTTATTATGTTTTATTAGCTGTGTAAATACATTAACTTTAAACTCTACATTCAAGAAAAAAGTGAAAGTATGATGTTGGAATTCGGAAATACAAATTCGAAAACACAAACACGTCTTTTTAAACACTACGGTACCTTTTTTGTCGAAAACCTTTCCTAAGTTTTAATTCTTTTTGCAGAATGATTCATGGAGTCTAGGTTTTGTTTAAGGTCTCAGTGTTTATGGTAGCAAATTGTGGTTTTTTCTTATGTATGGCTTAACGAATTTTAATGAAATTTTGATTTGCTATCCTAGTAGTTTAGGATTTTTATCATTATAAATTTTACTTTTTATACCGATAATATTATACATTTTTCCTACTTTTTATCCGCGGGCCAAACCGAGGAAGCAAAGACTTGTAAACTCATTAAGAGGATACAACAGGGGCTAGAGAAATGAAAAAAAAGTACGTGTAATATCTATAGCTGTCTCCCTTACCTCAGGCCAAAACTTAACCGATTTAAGTACTTTTTTCACTAAAGATTAAAGAAAGGCTTGAGCTGTGTTCCTATGTTTTGCTTTTTTTGTATAATCTAGCCAAATCTGTTTTCTGGACTTTTGAACACAGTGGAAAATTTGGCCATTTTTTGGGTTTTTGAACGTTCATATCTTATTTAATAATTAAATTATGAAAAAAAGAAAACATAGGGACATTGTATTAGTGGCCGTAGATATTCAGGAAAAAAATTATAACTCTACTAGCATTATCCAGGGAGGAAACAGGGGACAACGTTTGTATAGAAAAAAGGGCGGTGTGGAATCCTCTTAATTCAGAGCTTTACTTCTATATAACTAGGTGGTACTTATATTTTATTCTTTATTCAAATTCCTAAATTAACACAGGTTATTTTCGCCCTAATACAATTCTCGCCAAAGTCGCGGCCATCTTTAATATCATTGAGGTCACGAAGGACCACAATGAAAGTGGTAGGAAGTGTGTTTTGGGGTTACGGAGTCAACCCACATACCGCAGTCACGACGAACAGCCATAGACACGACTTTATTAAACTATTTACTATTTAGGTTTATCGTGAATCTATATAAGATTAAGATAGATAGACTTAATTAGATACTATCTAGCGGATAAGCAAGTAAGCATGAAGCCGTAAGTCAGCGTAAGCAGAAATTAACTTGCCAGATAATTTCATAGTGTGTGTTTACAAAAGGTTTTATTTGCGATAGGAACACTGTAAATTCAAATTCAAATTCTTTAAGCATACTTTAATATACAATAGTATAAAAGCAAGGTAGCGTACATCATGTCATCTAATCCCATGCTAAGTAAAAACTTGTGTTATGGCAATCAGACAACAGATGCACGCCGAACAATTTTATCCTAATATATTATATTATTTACACATTCACACACACAATCACACTACACTTTATCACGTTAAAATTCTTTCGGCGACGTGATGCGCGCTTCATTCGGGAGCCTCCCCCGGAACCTCCGGTAAACTACACCGGCGGGCCAGAACTCAACTCCTCCACCTCGAAGATGGATAAAACTTGAGTCGGCACTCTCACCACAAAGGAGCTGAAATTCACTTTGTGGCGAGAGTGCAGACGCTCCACTCTCAAGGTGTGCAGGCGCGGCACGTAGAGCGGCGTCGCGGGCACCTCGCTCCGCAGGCGCAGCTCTTGTGCAAAATGTCAAAGAAAGCAGCAGTGTTAACATCAAATGGCTGTTTTAACTTCTTTCCGAAAACGTATGTGTAGCAGCTACTAGCTGCTTTAATCAGAATGCAAATATATGCGCGACAAGCACCGCTACATAATATTATTTTATGAACCATAAGTCTAGTCTTACCCCACTATTATATTGGAAATCTAACTTGAGCTACATACCTCCTCGTATGACTTTTGGCCGAATTTAATTTTTAGTGTAGGGTTACACGTGGTTGTGTGCTCCATCTGGATTCTGACATCAGTTCAGCGGGGCTCGCAAAGTGGTCACTCTGCTTGCAATTCATATCTAGTAATTCGCACTAATTTGATATTCGTCAGTTTGACAGTTTTGACAATTCATTTGCTGAATTGATTGCGAGGAATTGCTAAATGTGACATCAGTTTTGTGATTTGTCAGAAATGACGGGAGAATATTATCGTCTTAACTCTCCGGTTGATTACCGGTTGATAGGCTGATATTTTTTTATAATACAGTATTAGATGACGCTCGCAACTCCATTGCGCCAAAAGTAGTTTACTGCGTGGGAACCATGGGCGTACCCAGGTTCTGGGCCAGGGGGGGGGGGGCAAATCAGATTTTTCATAAGCTAGGTGTTTATAAAGAATAAAAAAATTAATATTTTTAGTTGTAATTAAATATTGTATTGCAAACAAATGGTAAAATTCGTTTTCTTAATTTTTAATTTTTATATATTTAAAAGTACTAGATAATATACTTAGTAGGGACGTCAACATGTTCCAGGGGGGGGGGGGCATCTGTCCCCCCTGCCCCCCCCCCCCCCCTCGGTACGCCCATGGTGGGAACTGTTTATTTTCCCGGGACTCAAAGTCTACGGGTACTAATATTATAAAGCGGAAGAGTTTGTTTGTTTGTTTGAACGCGCTAATCTCAGGAACTACTGGTCAGATTTGTAAAATTCTTTCAGTGTTAGATAGCCCATTTATCGAGGAAGGCTATCTTAGGCTATATTTTATCACGCCAAGACTAAATATAGGAGCTAAGAAATAGAGGAAAATGTGGAAAAATCGAGGGGAAATTATTTGAAATTGCTTATTATCTTAAGAACTACTGGAGCAATTTTTATGTTATTTTTCGCGGAAAAATGTACGGTTTCCGTGAAATTCCTAAATTACAGGGCGAAGCTGCGCGGAACGTCTAACTTATAATAATATATCCCAGCCAAATCGGCGTAAAAAGACACTTTCGCATTTATATTATTAGTATGGATTTTTAAGCTATCCTTCTGACGTCATTCTAATAAATATGTGTATATATTCCAGGCGATCGTGTGCTATGTGGTGGGAGAGTGCGGGCCGCGGCTGAAGTACACATGGGGCGACGCCCTGCAGGGCTCCGAATGTCCCGGGCCCGATGGAGCGCCCTACCCACGGTAAGGGCCAAGAATACCCTAGGACTCCACGCAGTAGCGGCGTTAGTGGGGAGGGCGACGCTAGGCGACCGCCCAAGGGGATAAAAAGGGGCGCCGAAAGCAAAAAAAGGGGGCCGCTTTTTCTTGCATTACCAGCAGGTTGGGCACCGAAGAAATTTCGCCCAGGGCGCTCTACCAGCGCCCACGAGTTTATTCATATTATATATTATTAATAGTAAAAATTATTCATATTATTATATCGCTCGCGGAGCCCCTATAAAGGCTTTGCGGAGCTCTAGCTAACCCTAGGTAAGAGTTTTCATCCAGCAGCGTGGTAAAAAGACAATACCAGTTGCAAGTTGCAACTTAGTTGTGTATACATTCGTTTATTGCGTTTTGTTTGCGATAAAAACTATAATAATATCCTATGTTACCGGGGTCCGGGACTCAAAGTATCTTCAAAACCAACACACAATTTGACAGATTGGCAGACACATAATAGCATGGATTGTAGATAATTCATAATGTTTAGCTAACTTCATTATTATCTAATATCTTTAAACGAGCAATTCTAGTATATATGTATATAAATTATATAATTGGAATCTCGGAATCGGCTCCAACGATTTTCATGAAATTTAGTATATGTATAGGGGGTTTCGGGGGCGATAAATCGATCTAGCTAGGAATCATTTATAGAAAATGTCATTTTATTCGTGTTTTATCGAATATTATAATGTAAATAAAACGAGTTCGTTAATTGCTATATTTCCTGATAATATCTCATATAGCGGCTTTATAATCAGAGCAACATCATGCTAGGCTTATTATATCTCAGTTTATCAATTCGCTGGGCCTATACTTACATATAGTTAATAGTAAATAACCTACCCTGGTGGGTAGGTTGGTACCTATAATAATAAAAAGAGCAGCTAAGTCAACAAACTCTGCTTTTCCGCTTATAAAAAATAGAAGCTAGTTTTATATTTTCCGTTTACTTTTATGAATTAGTTGGAACAATTTAATATACTTACATAAACTTTGTCTAGTCTTTCGGTAGTTGCCGAATTTTATTACTATACTTAGCTAAACTATAATCACTATCGACGTGATTTTGCTAATCATATTTTGATGTCATGATATCACAACTAAGTAACTCTACCATCAGTTTAAAGCTATAGTTTTTGTCGATACTGGATACCGACTACGTACATATCTAGTACTAGCTGTTGCCCGCGACTTCGTCCGCGTGGACTTCAGTTTATAGTACTTTATAGCGCGCGATGTCAACAAAATTGGTGTCAAAAGCTTTTATAAAAAAACCCTGGTACCCCTTAAATCAATACAGCTGTGCAGTGTGCACACAATAAGTATTTCATTTTTTTATATTAAACTTTATATTTTATGCCAAATTTTAAAGCTTATTTAGCCCTCCGATTACACAACTTTACCCATACACTATTTATCATTGATAGATTTAAGGTTACGTCACTGCACAGATAAAGTACTGAGTTATTTAATACCGTAGAATAGATATAACAATCGAAAAAAATCGAAACTTAAATGTAAGATGATACCACGTCTTATAGGAAGACTTTTGAGCAAGCGTCAGCGCGATGTAGAAGACGCACGGCGCCATCTATTATGAATTGTTGGAACTAACTTAATTTGAACAAATTTACGCATTTTCACCCCCTTACAACCCTTTTTTCCAGTAAAAAAAGTAGCCTATGTCCTTTCTCAGGCTTTAGACTATCTGTATACAAAATTTCATTACCATCGGTTCGGTAGTTTTGGCGTTTGGCGTGAAAGCGAGACTGACAGACAGACAGACAGACAGAGATACTTTTGGCGTTTGGCGTGAAAGCGAGACTGACAGACAGACAGACAGACAGACAAAGATACTTTCGCATTTATAATATTAGTATAGATTATGTGCACACTGCACAGCTGTTTTTGGGTATTTTGATTAATTAAGGGCCGCGCTACACCGGAATGGCAGCGGCGAGGCGAGCACTTTCAGCGCTGCCATTCCGGTGTAACGCGGCCCTAAGAGGGGTACCACTTACCAGGGTTTTAAAAAGTTTTTAAATTTGACACAAATTTTGTTGACACCGCGCGCTATAAACTAAAGTCCACGCGGACGAAGTCGCGGGCAACAGCTAGTTAGTTAATATTAACGTGTATAACAATCGAAAGAATCGTAAAACCTACCTCAACATGGTACCACCTCTTATAGAAATACGCATGAGCAAGCAATAGCGCGATCTAGGGGACTCTTGGCGCCATCTGTTTTGAGTTTTTTGGAACTAAGTTAATTTAACCAAATTTACGCATTTTCACCCCCTTACAACCCCTTTTTCCAGTTAAAAAGTAGCCTATGTCCTTTCTCAAGCTTTAGACTATCTGTGTACAAAATTTCATTACAATCGGTTCAGTAGTTTTGGCGCTGTTGTTTTTGAATTTGATGTCTAAGTTGGTAGGTGAGTTATTAGTTAATAACGTGTATAACAATCGAAAGAATCGAAAGATCTAGCTCAATATGGTACCACCTCTTATAGAAATACGTATGAGCAAGCAATAGCGCGATCTAGGGGACTCTTGGCGCCATCTGTTTTAAGTTTTTGGAACTAAGTTAATTTGACCAAATTTACGCATTTTCACCCCCTTAAAACCCCTTTTTCCAGTTAAAAAGTAGCCTATGTCCTTTCTCAGGCATGTGTACAAAATTTCATTACTATCGGTTCAGTAGTTTTGGCGTGAAAGCGAGACAGACAGACAGACAGACAGAGATACTTTCGCATTTATAATATTAGTATAGATAATATTCTAACGTATTAAAAACTATAAACAAAAACATACTAACTAATAAGTATGATTAGTTCTATGTTACAATAAAGTAAAAAATAAAACGCCATCTGTTGAATCGTATTAGAACTAAAATGTTCATTCCATCGATATATTTCTGGATTTTTTATAATATTATACATAAATTAATATGTTTAAGATTTTTGAAATTTTATTTTAATACACATCCAAGACCCAGGAAAATTGAAAGCTTTTTGTTCCGCCTGCGGGACTCGAACCCAGGACCCCCGGGATGAGCGCTGGCCACGCGCAATGCAAATTCATTTTCATCGAAATTTTCATGGAAATAATATATTTTCCCACATCAAAATGTAGCCTATGTCCTTTCTCAGACTCTAGAATAACTGTATAAAAAATTTCATTGCAATCGGTTCAGTAGTTTTGGCGTGAAAGCAAGACAGACAGACAGACAGACAGAGATACTTTCGCATTTATAATATTAGTATGGATTAAACATCATATTCTAACGTATTAAAAACTATAAACAAAAACATACTAACTAATAAGTATGATTAGTTCTATGTTACAATAAAGTAAAAAATAAAACGCCATCTGTTGAATCGTATTAGAACTAAAATGTTCATTCCATCGATATATTTCTGGATTTTTTATAATATTATACATAAAATATGTTTAAGATTTTTTAAATTTTATTTTAATACACATCCAAGACCCAGGAAAATTGAAAACTTTTTGTTCCGCCTGCGGGACTCGAACCCAGGACGCCCGGGATGAGCGCTGGCCACGCGCAATGCGAATTCATTTTCATCGAAATTTTCATGGAAATAAGATATTTTCCCACATCAAAATGTAGCCTATGTCCTTTCTCAGACTCTAGAATAACTGTATACAAAATTTCATTGCAATCGGTTCAGTAGTTTTGGCGTGAAAGCAAGACAGACAGACAGACAGACAGACAGACAGACAGACAGACAGACAGAGATACTTTCGCATTTATAATATTAGTATGGATGGCGATTTTAGTTCCGCAAGTGACCGCTAGAGGCGCTGTAAAATTTGCCATAAATACTAAAAGTTTATGTAGTCGGTATCGAATATCGATAAATACTATAGCTTTTTTTATGTAATAAGGGGGCAAACGAGCAAACGGGTCACCTGATGGAAAGCAACTTTAAAGTCATGGTAGAGCTAAATAAAGGTCTGTTATCTGTAGCTCGGAGTATGTAAGACGTAACTGTACCTGTCGTGGGAGTTTGTCTGTCAAAGTTCAACGACAGACCATTGAGTTGAGATATAAGTACTACGTAGTAACTTATATCTTAGTGCGACAGACATTGTTTCTACTAGCTCTTCAATCGTGCCACATTTTACAAGATAACTTTGAAATTAGTACTTACATCTACCCCGCCAAGACGTCTGAGCGTTCACCACTAAAAAGTCACCAATGGTCGTATATCCTCGTTTCGAGGGCACATCTTTAACCATCTCCCCTAGCATTGAGATACTTGGCGTCAACATATCGAGCGAAGTCATCTTGAGGGTAAGGCCAAATTAGCCTCAAAGAAGCTTGGTGTTCTAAACAGAGCGAGACAGTACTTCAGTCCGGACTATAGATGCTGGCGGGAAAGATTCCGAATTATTCCCGTCGAATACTTCGGAAGTATTCCGAAATATTCCGAAACTTTGGGAATATTTCAACTGTCAAAAAAAACGAGGAAAATTGCGCTTGGAAGCTGTAAACTATTTATCTTTAGTTGTGTATCTAAGAATATGTGATGCCGGTTACTAACATTATTAGCCAAGCGGCGAGAAACGGCTTTTTTGGCTTATTATCATTACTAGCGATAAATAGCGGCTGGTAACGGCTTGTTACTTTTCTTTGATAATACCTAATCATATGAGTTCGTTTATTTTTTATGGTTTTTATTCTGATTTACTTACAATAGGATATATTAGTATGGATATAAGTAATAAGTAGGTAAGTATAGATCCTCGATCCCATTGGCCATTACTAATTTATAATAAAACTAGATGACGCCCGCAACTCCGTTGCGCCAAAATTCGTTTATCGCGCGGGAACCGTACATTTTTCCGGGATAAAAACTATTCTATGTCCTTTCTCGGAACTCAAAGTATTTCCATGTCAATTTTCAGCAAAATCAGTTCAGCGGTTCGAGCGTGAAGAGGTAACAGACAGACAGGCAAACAGACGCACTTTCGCATTTATAATATTAAACCTAGAAGTAGGTATAGATAAACAATTTATATTTTACTTAAGAACGTAATGTGCCACTGAACAAATAATTCACTCAACCACCACAAACCACAAACAAACACGTATATTTCCATTAAATTATTCCGGCGAAATATTCGACGGAAACATTCGATTGCGGGGTACGAATCTTTCCGCGGGGTGAGGGAAAACTTCTCCGGGGAGCATCTCCCTTCCGCGCCGCCGTCGCCCGCTCACACGACTCGCTCGCCCGTACGAGCGGGCGACGGCGGTGCGGAAGGGAGATGCTCCCCGGAGAAGTTTTCCCTCACCCCGCGGAAAGATTCGTACCCCGCAATCGAATGTTTCCGTCGAATATTTCGCCTTGGCAGTTGGCAGTCGGCGCGTGCGAAGCGGTGATAGCGGCCGGCGGGCGACGCTCTATGCGCGGCGGCGATCGATGATTGATGCAAAATACGATTTTTCAGCATAAATAAAAATTCATATTACTTATTTTTTTTTATAAAATTCATTTTGAATAATTCAAATTTAAAGAAACTTTCCCAGAAGTATTCCGGAATTATTCGGAATTTTTCAGAAGTTTTGCAACTATGGTCCGGACCAACGCCTACAACTCTACAAGGCGCAGGTTCGGCCTCATATGGAATATTGTTCTCATCTCTGGGCAGGGGCGCCAAAATACCAACTGCTCCCTCTGGATCGTATCCAACGAAGGGCCGCTCGAATTGTTGACTGCCATAGTGTTTCAAACAGCTTGGACCCCTTGGAATTACGCCGAGATGTAGCTTCACTCTGCATCCTCTATCGGTTGTATTATCGGTTGTATCAGATGCTCTGAGGAATTGTTCGGAATCATACCATCTGCAACTTTTCGCTATCGTCCCACGCGAAAAACATACCATCCTCATCACCTTGATGAGTGGCAGTCTTCCACAGTGCGTTTTTCGCGTAACTTTCTGCCGCGTACTGTAAAACTCTGGAACGAACTGTCACCAGCAGTATTTCCGGACCTATACGACCTGCAAACCTTCAAGAAAAGAGCGTATTCCCTCTTAAAAGGCCGGCAACGCAGCTCTTCTGATGTTGCGAGTGTCCATGGGCGACGGTAGTTGCTTACCATCAGGTGACCCGTTTGCTCGTTTGCCCATCATTTAATAAAATAAAAAAAATCTTTTATACGTTAACCCATGACATAAATCTTTTACCTGTTGTTAAAACAACAAAATGTTTAATGCATGCTAGACCATCAGTTATTATAATAATTAATAAATAATAATGTATGCCATTTTTGAGATAAAACTATACTTATTTTCTTTTAGAATTTAGATAAATAAATAAAAAATACCAAAGATATTCTAAAGATCACCACGTCCGCGTCCTAACTCCCATATTATTATATTATATTATTAATCTTTTCATTTTATTACAATTGTATACAGCATAACAGTATAATTTTAGCAACAGAATTCGAAAAGATCATCCTAAATATTATTATTATTAATAATATTATTATTATTAAAAATATTATTATTATTAAATATTATTATTATTAATAATATTACGAATTACGATTATTCTAACGAATGCGCATAAAAATACACGAAAAAGCGCGGTCTTACCACAATCACCCATTATCCCATTGACAACGGGCTACGTTACATAATATGAGACGAATAGATAGATAACTATCTCTTTCGCACTCGTTACGATTAGGCCGCGTAGATGCTCGGCAAGCGTCGGCTATCTTCGCCCGAGACCGGCGCGCTACGTAACCGGTCATGGACATTCGTGATTCGACGCGATTGTGAGTAATAATGGTATTGTGCGTAATAACTACAGTTTAAGTGCTAAATAACAACAAAAGAGACCTTACTTATACAAAAGCGAGTTCGTATGGATATAAACATTTTATTATCAGTGTTCAAGTATTGAAATTACCGAGAATACGCTATAAAATCCGAGAATTTACCGGTTGAATTGTACAGCAATGGCCGACGTCGATCGAGACGAGTTTTACCAGCGAGTGAACGAAGCGTTGAACGATGAAACCGTGGCGCCGAACGCGTTCATATTCACCGCTAGCAAATACTCCAGACTGGTTCAAGACGTGAAAGAAGCGAAGGAGAAGACGAAAAAACTCCCTCGTGACTACAGACTGGTGAAGAGGTATGATATCATACAGACCCCCGACGGCGAACGGCTGGCTATGGCGAAGTTGACCGGTCAAAAGACGCAACAGATATTCCTGCGAATGGAGGAGTTGTATGACGTCATACATAGCTACCACCTGAAGCTGAACCACGGAGGTAGGAGTAGAATGATGATTGCGATTAAGCCGATTTACAAAAACGTGACGTCGAAACTGGTGACATTATACTTGTCCATGTGCCAAGGGTGCAAGGACAAGCCGAAACGATCTGCGATACGACGAAGCGCGGCCGACGAAGACGAGGCCGAGGGTTGCAGTTCGACGAGGGGAAAGAAACCTAAAACGGTGGATCCTTTAGGAAATAGCAAAACTGAGTGCGATTCGGATGACCAAGAAAGCGACAGCGATAGAAAGGTTTACCCGGAGTTGTTTTCGAGAGGACAGTTCGATATTATCGATGTCACGACAAAAGATGAGCCCTACAAACATTTATTGATATACCGAGACCTCGTCACTCGGTACATTCACTTGAAACCCATAAAAAGTACGAAAATCGACGAGTGTGTCGATACCCTTTTGGAAATATTCCTCACATTTGGCGCACCGAATATTCTGCAATCTAAAAACGGAATCTCCGTTACTAACCAGATTTGCCGGCGAATGTACCCCCTATTCCCCGATATTAAGGTCGTGAGTGCAGTGGCAGACGGGGCACAGAATTTTAAGCGGCAAACCAACAAGGACGTTTTGCATCATTTGGGTGATTGGCTTAAAGTGAATAACTCACAGAAGTGGCACCAAGGCGTGAAATATGTGCAGTATATCTTGAATAACACTTTCATCGAGGCGATATGTAGGACATCCAATGAAGCCGTGTTTGGTTGTAAACCCAAGATGGGATTAGCTTCGTTTATGTCCAAAGATGAATATGACCACATATCGACTGAAGAAGAATTACAGACTGCACTAGAAGAGAGAGATTCGGACAAGACTGAGCGATTGTTGTTAGAAGAGTCTTTGATTCCTTCGGATAGTTTCAATATAAAACTGGAAACGGATAGTTATTCAGATGATTGTTGAATTTTCGTGAATTGACTAATGATTGTTGTTCTTTCTTTCGCGATAGCAGGTAATTATTAATATGGCTATTGTTATTTTAATTTCAGAATATACTTTGTAATTAAAAAGTCTAAATAAAATCACAGAATAGATAATAGTACAAGTAATAAAAGAAATAATACGCGGTGCACTTTTATTTTGTAAATTTTAAGTTATTTCTTTAATTATTTTAGCCCCGAGCAATAAAGGCGTAATATCAAAAATAGTTTTGTTTACGAGGGACAAAATAAGCTAATTTGTTGATAGTGTAGCTTTTTTCCAAAATAAGTGTTTGAAGTGTCTTATGAAAGTTAATTTTTTTACCTATTTAGCCATATCAATATTATTGTAATAGTGTAATAATTTATTGAAATAATTGAAAAAATGTATAATACAACTAAAGAGCGATATTGTTGTAATTGTAAAATTGTTTATTGACTTTATAAAAACACCAAACCGCTTGAGATTTACGGCTGTAAGAACATAATACGACGTATTTTTCGCTTTAGATTTCGAGCGTACTAGCCGATTACTTCTTCTGGGGAATATTACAGCGAAAACTTAGCTGTATCGTATCTTCACCGGCTTTTTTTGTTATGTTTCATAGAGTAATGCAAGAATACAGTTTTAGTCGTAAGATAATTTTCCATTCAACAAAGCTTTTGTCATTTATTATACCCAAAATGTTATTAAAAAAATTAAACAAATAGGGGTGATATACTAATACTCAGAGAAGCCAAAAATCAAATAACATTAAAAAGGGCGTAACCGGCGTTTACCGCTTAATAGCAATCTTTCGGACCAATTCTTTCGGGTGCTGAATACTGATAAACAGGACATAAGCTACTTTTTGAGGCAAACAATACTATTCACAATTTTGCTATAACCTATAACATCATTCGCCAAATAAAGACGTTCACATGAAAGTTCTAACCGTGCCATCCCGTTACAACTCGTGAGAAATTTCCCATTATACCACAATATATTCTTAGTCATTGCTATAATCTTACACTTGGCACAAAATAATTCCATCAAGTGGAACGTGAGACGAGTCACGACTAAAACAAAGGACTCATCAGACTCGAGCTATATAGATTATTCTGCAGATTACATTGCACATTGTAATTTGATATTTTGTCTGTATATTTGACATTGCGTCTTGCGACCACCAGACTAGTCACACATTTTTATATAAGTACATTTTGGGTATTACAAAAAGATAAGCTTTGATTATTAAGCTATTACACAGCTTTTAACGCAGGCACCGAACTAAGAAATTCTGTAACAAAACTAAACCTAACACCCCCCCCACTCCAACAGGCATAGCGATGCGGCCTTGCAGTAAATCTTTTAACGTCGCTTCAGTTCGGCAGACTTCAGCACGGTGTTTGTGTTCGTGCGACTAGACGTATGCGAATTATAATTGCTTAAGTTGATGCTATATGCAATAGCTTTACCGCGGCAATTCCCGAGTGCCACACGTATTATTGTTACCCTACTACTAATGCCCTAAAACCTACATTTCAGGCACCTAGTGAACCGAGCTCTCAAGACCGGACTGGGCGCGTCGATGCGGCAGGGGCGCGCAGCACGGACCCTGGACCCTCAGATCATGAGGAGGGCGCTGCTGGACGCCCACGCCGGCTACTCCGAGGGTGTGATGAAGCCGGGGAATAGGACTGGTGAGTTGGTGACGATGATGATTGATGAGATACTATAGCGGGCAGTACAGTCGAACCTTGACCCTGGGTTCACGAAGAGGGCGCAGCTGGATGCTCATACTGTATACTCCGAGAGGGTGATGATAATGGGGAACAGGATTGGTAACTTGGTGGTGATGATGATTTGAGAGTAAGTATAGCGATTGGTAGAAATTGTTGGCCCTACAGTCAACTGCAATACTACTTTATTTTGCTATCGGAAATATGTTTTACAATAAACCTAGACTGCTCGAAACTTTATGACGCACAAATTAAAAACTGAATTTTGTCTATTTAATGTTAGTCGCGGTGTTCAGTTTTTGCTAAGGCTTCGAAGACACGTTGACGGCAGTCGACGGCAGCCGTCGACTGCTGTGTCGCGTGCCAACTACAAGTGCCGTTCGTCTGTAAGAGCGCTAAGTTTAACATAACGCGAACAAATAACATAGGCCATGAACGTACACATTTTACACAACTAAACCTACTAACTTCTAACCACACTTCCATAAATTGTACCATTCCAGCGCGCGCATCCAACCCCGACACGTGCGGCGGGGGTCGGCTGTGCCGCACGCGGTACAACACGACCGCGCCCATGTACGGCGTGTCACTCACCAGCGGCCAGCCCGTCACCATCGTGCAGAAGTTCCCCGATCTGCTGCAGCAGGTCGTCTTCGAGGTGTGCGAGTGAGTATACTGAGACTGTGACGCGGACGAAGTCACAATGAGGGTGTTTGATATTCTATTTGCCACCAGGTGTTATGTAGCCAGGGTCCATGGGCGTATATAAGGGGGGGGGGGGATCCTGGGGGTCCATTACTATCCTTCTCTATCTTACTTGTCCAATCGACAATATATTATGTAGGTACCTATCCACCGATTTTCATCGGAGAGGTACATGTATTTTTTTTTCTATTTACAATATAACTAGCTGTTGCCCGCGACTTCGTCCGCGTGGACTTCAGTTTATAGCGCGCGGTGTCAATAAAATTGGTGTCAAAAGCTTTTTAAAACCCTGGTACCCCTTCAATCAAAATACCCAAAACAGCCGTGTAGTGTGCACATAATATGATTTTTTTTTAATTAAACTTTTTTATACCTTTTAAAGCTTATTTAGCTTTACACAACTTAGCTGCATAATGCATTACACAACTTTAGCTTTGCCCAATAGCCAATACCCATAGGCCATTAAACTATTTAGGGCGGATTCGACCAAACTGGAGTAAAATTTTACTCGAGTATAACTGTCTCCTAATCTAAGAGTAAGCTGGTTTTGCGTTTTTCCAACTTCTAATCCAAGAATGAGGTAACGGGAGTAAATAATTAAACGGGCTATTTTGGTGGAATAAATATTAAACTGAGAATAGTTGCACAACAGGGTTCAACTGTCACGGTCGGTGTCATTGTGAACTATAATTGACATTTTATTTCATACTCTTTGAGTAACTTGGTAAAATGCAAACGATTATACCCTAGAGTAAATTAAAGGAGTAAAATTTTTCTCATGATAGTTATACTCGTGTAACTTCAATATTTGGTCGAATCGGGCCTTAGTATTTATTATTGGTAGACAGTTGTTTCTGATTTTTATGTTGGTACGTGAGTTATTTAATAACATGTATAACAATCGAAAGAATCGAAAACATAACTCAACATGGTACCACCTCTTATAGGAATACATATGAGCAAGCGATAGCGCGATCTAGGCGACTCTTGGCGCCATCTATTCCAGTTTTTGGAACTAACTTAATTTGAACAAATTTACGCATAAACACCCCCTTACAACCCCTTTTTCCAGTAAGAAGTAGCTTATGTCCTTTCTCAGGCTTTAGACTATCTGTGTACAACATTTCATTACAATCGGTTCAGTAGTTTTGGTGCTGTTGTTTTTGAATTTGATATCTAATCTAAGTTGGTAGGTGAGTTCTTAGTTAATGACGTGTAAAACAATCGAAAGAATCGAAAAGAGTAGTTTGACATGGTACCACCTCTTATAGAAATACGCATGAGCAAGCAATAGCGCGATCTAGGGGACTCTTGGTGCCATCTATTTTAAGTTTTTGGAACTAACTTAATTTGACCAAATTTACGCATTTTCACCCCCTTACAACCCCCTTTTCCAGTTAAAAGTAGCCTATGTCCTTTCTCAGGCTTTAGACTATCTATGTACAACATTTCATTACAATCGATTCAGTAGTTTTGGCGTGAAAGCGAGACAGACAGACAGAGATACTTTCGCATTTATAATATTAGTATAGATAATATTCTAACGTATTAAAAACTATAAATAAAAACATAGTAACTAATAAGTATGATTAGTTCTATGTTACAATAAAGTAAAAAATAAAGCGCCATCTGTTGAATCGTATTAGAACTAAAATGTTCGTATTAGAAATTGCATCGATATATTTCTGGATTTTTTATAATATTATACATAAAATAAGTATGTTTAAGATTTTTGAAATTTTATTTTAATACACATCCAAGACCCAGGAACATTGAAAACTTTTTGTTCCGCCTGCGGGACTCGAACCCAGGACCCCGGGATGAGCGCTGGCCACGCGCAATGCGAATTCATTTTCATCGATATTTTCATGGAAATAAGATATTTTCCCACATCAAAATGTAGCCTATGTCCTTTCTCAGACTCTAGAATAACTGTGTACAAAATTTCATTGCAATCGGTTCAGTAGTTTTGGCGTGAAAGCAAGACAGACAGACAGACAGACAGAGATACTTTCGCATTTATAATATTAGTATGGAATTCAGCAGAAATAGTGTGGATTAAAAAATATGCATTAATACTTCCATCGTGCATCGGCATCGTGGGTATCGCAGACACAATAGATCTTCAATTGTTATGCTGGCAGCCGGCTGCCGCTATTGGAGATTTATAGTTTAAGAAATTAATTAATTATAATAGCAATCAAAAATAATAGTCATTCAAAACTTATTTTAAAAAGTTCTAAAAATATTACTTTCGTAGTCATAACTTTTAAAGCTTTTTTGAAATTAGGATTATAATAATGAAGCACGATAGTCTATATCAAATCAATAAAGCAGCACCCGGCTGTCGCATAACTATTGAAAATCTATTGTGTCTGCGATTCCCACGATCGAGGTAATATTTACGTGGACTCTCCGGGCGAGTCTGTGGCACTGATAATTAAATCTCTCCCCTACCGCACGCACACCCGCGCATCGCGCCTTGACGCCCAATTCGCAACGTGCAGCAGAAATCGTAATATTTTAATTTCGCCATAACATTAAAACCAAACGTCCAATTTTAATCATTCAAAGACCAAATATTATCTACATTAACTGTACTTAGTGATGAAATAATTTATTTTGATAAGGGTCAATAGCATGATTTAAATAAACGCATTTAAATATAGTCCAAAAAAAATTCTAGATTTTTTAATAAAAAAATGGTTATTGTGCCTCACTCAACATAGATAGGTATAGTGTGTCGCGGACTTTTTTGTAGATATTTAAAAGATCTATAATTACTTTGAACATTTTATGCCTCTTTCTTTTATAGTTTAGGCAGCGTACGCAAAATAAGTAACTTTTCTGGTTGATTTTTTAAACCTTGCGTCCGAAAATCCCAAATATCTTACGGAACCTTATATTTTTCCAAAATAAAAATTAGCCTATGTTCAGCAGAAATAATGCAGGATTCCAATGGTAAAAGAATTTTTCAAATCGGTCCAGTAGTTTCGGAGCCTATTCGACTCAAACAAACAAACAAACAAAAAATCAAATCTTTCCTCTTTATAATAGTAGTGTAGATAATAATTATCAAACTGTCCTTAGGCAGAGTAGGTATTTAGGCTGCTGCAGAACCCTTCATGGGCGAGTCCAACTCGCACTTGGTCGCTTTTTTACGTTAGGGACCCCACCCTTATCAAAGCTATTACGCCCGTGCCAGGGTCTATCGTTGTCATAATATGTAATACTATGCCTATTTGACACGATAGACCCTAAGGCTACATAGCGGCACCTGGTGGTAAATAGAATATGAAACACCCTCATTGAGTGTATGTGCGTGTGCGTCAGCGAGAGCGTACGGTCGTGTGACTATATTTATATTTAGAATACATGGAGAGCATAATATACTTATTATACTTAATACAGAAAATATCGCCTGGGGTGTAATTCATATTAATTTGAGCTGTCTGTGTAGATATTATATGACTGTTTCTGAGATATTTATTCGTCATTTTCCAATTGTACAACTGTTTTAATTCAACCCAGATACATTGTACTATGTAGGTACTTTTGCTTCTAATGTGGTGTTGTGGGATTCTGATGCTAGTTCCAGATCGATGATAAGTCAAGAAGTAGGACAATCGCTAAAACAATAATTATTGTCTCAATAATTCAGAAATAGAACAATTTGAAGTCTTTATTTTTATCTCAGATTTAATTTTGATTTCTAATTATTTCAGGTCCACAGAATGCTCGCTGGTCCGGGGCACGTGTACGCAGACGTACGTGCCTTACCTGTTCCTGGTATTACCCCTCGGGCCCGTGACACTAACCGGACAGGACTACGTGCTAGTTGAGTCTGGCTGCGTGTGTCGGCAGGACGCGCTGTAGGGCTTTGACGTTACAACAAAAAAGTTAAAATGTCACATTTGACGTTTGAACTTTTTAAATTGTTTTCAAAAAGTTCGAACGTCAACGAACAACGTCCTTAGAGCGTGTCCACACGGGCGTTGCGTCAGCGTTGTGTCGACGCAGCGCTGCCGTTTGACGCATAGCCGGCCATACGGGCGCTGCGTTATCGCAGCGTTATCACGAAGCAGTCTTAACGTCAATACCCCCTCCCGCTTCGTCTCGGGGGCTGCTGTCCGTCATGTGTGCGTTGCGACAACGCAGCGCGCTGTGTGAACACCTTGGTTATTTGTATGTAAGACAACGCAACGGCAGCGCTGCGTCGACGCAACGCTGACGTAACGCGCCATGTGGACTGACTCTTAGATCAAATTTTAAAAAGTAATAAAAACAAACGTACTAGTAAAATGTGCTTTGCCATTTGATTACACTGTCACAGCAAAATTACACCTTCTTTTTCAAGGCATAGTTAGGTGTAGTTTTGTTGTAAGTTGTAACAGTGTAATCAAATGTAGCTTAGAAGAATCAGAAGGAAGCTTTTTGTGAAAGCCGCTAATTAACTTATGTAAAAAAGCTTCTGAATATTCTGTAAAGACGTTAACTACTTGACCTATATTCAATTTCATTGAACAAATGCATATTTCTAGTAGAACTTGGCCTAGGAAACCGTATTTCACCCTTATCATCAAATAAAAGCTGATGATTGATAAATAAAGTCGATTTGAAAATAGGATTTGTACTGACGAAAACGCTTTTGCGGTACTTCCGATTTGGATGTGACGTCATCAGACTTCTAATTTAATATCTTTTATTTATTGCGCTCGTTATATGTAAGTTTATTTGTACATAAATAATCAGAAGAAGCCTAGAAAGATTTCTAAAATATATTTTCTTAAATAATTCAAATAAAACATCAGTTTTATATATTATCTCCATTTATTGATGAAATGGCCAAAAGTTTTCAACATTAAAAATTATTTGATTATTTCTAATTTCATAATTAATTATTTTACAATTTTTGGGCACTTTTAGACACGTACATTTAGCACATTAAAAATGTTCAATAAAAAGAGTTTAAAAATACAAAAAGTATGACGTCACACTATGGCGGACAGTGTTTCGGCGGCATATATAAGGCATATTTTTCAATCAACATTTTTATGGGTTTCTACTGTGTAAAATATTAAAATATTAGTTTTTTTTTGTGAAAATGAATGATTAAGAAGCGATTAGCATGAAGAAAAAAATTAGGTCAAGTAGCCTATTACACTCAGAGAAATGTATTCATAGATTTGCCCTCGTATTTGGTCGAGTTATGTCAAACCTCGCCGACAGGATCACGACTAAAGTTGACTTGACAAAACCCGACCAAAAAACGTGGTACACAGGTTTGATATCCGCACTGTAGTTGTCCAATGTAGCGACTGTGCTTTGGATGTCTATTGAATTGCGTAAATATGCCTCAAATTAGTTAATTTATTAATGTAATAATATGCTTACTTATTGTTTTAAGATTTGACGCCAAAAGAACTGTGGTTGTTCATAATAAATCCGTCCATAGATCATAGATGCTAATATTTTTTTAAGCATTTCAAGGCAAGATTTACGTAACTCAATACTTTAGCCTAAATTATTTTATTTTGTAGGATTCGAGTGAAGAATGAATAAGTTATTCTAAGTTGTAAAGAGTAGGTTGTTAAGAAAAATCTGCATTTAGAAAATTATAAGAGGAAATTTCATTTACTTATCATTAAAGCCTGTTTTCTTGTACTTCAATTGAGTACTAATTTATTCATTGTAGAATTGAAAACGTAAAGGAAGTTGAATCATTCTGCGTTTGCATTTTTCAAGAGCAAGTTTTATTTTAAATTGATATTACTTTTCCATGACTTAAGAATCTCTCAACGAATCCCGTTGTATACATTTAGGGCCTCTTTCACCACTTCCTGATAAAGTGCCGGATAGGCTGTCCACAACTTTTTTGACAAATTCTCCATACTCCATCTGTCAAGTTAAGTGGTGGATAGCCTATCCAGCACTTATTAGGAAGTGGTGAAACAGGCACTTAACGTATTAAAATAATAATATAGTAACTAATATAGACTGAATTTATTATTGTTAAATTATTTAAATATTTATTCTCAGATTAGTTACAATTGCATTTATGTATTATTTAAATTATTTTTTAAATTTTAATGATGCAACGAATATATCAAAGAACATTAAAGTTTTAATATAATATGTGATTTATTTTAATTTTGTCCCCATAGTTTAGATATTAATAATTTTTATTTTATTTGACGTTCATTATTGTGTTAATATTATAATACCTACCCGAGAAAGCTTTATGTTTAAGAAATATACAAAAAAGGGAAAAAATCAAGAAAACAAAAAAAAAATGATGATTATGAAAACAATGATATTATATAAAAAAATATTTTATTAATTTATTTTCATTAGATTTAATTGAACCTAAAATATACCTACTTATAGAACTATTTTATCAGTAGCCTTATATAGTAGGACGTCAGATCTTTTCACTAGATCAAAAACATGTTTACAACAATAATGATAATATGTAAAACCGAGTATCAAAATATGTGATAATATACAAAGATTATAATATTAGGTATAGTCTTTACTCTATAGAATAAATAAAAATATATGGAGGTGAGATAAATGATGTTTCTAAAACAATAAAACATAAAGATGATGAAATTGTTTTAAATGACACTTACATAAATATTGCTAATGATAATATAATAGAACACCATGAATAGAAGTAATATACTAAATTGACATCGAACAGATTATGTTTAATATGAGCAAACAAATAACAAGAAAAATACGATAACAGAGATGACGATTTTTCTGATATGATGTGTGATATTATACTATAAGTATATGTAAGTAGATTAAATTAGTATAAAATATATGAGATGTTGACAAAATAAGGCTGACATAAAATAAATTTTCTTCAATGAAGCTTGTAAATTAGTTGGCAAACGAACAACCTAATGCCTGATGGAAAGAGCTCATGAACAGTTGCAATACTAGAGGCGTCTCAAGTGTTTTTGTGTCACTTATCTAAAATATTAGCAAACTTATGTTCGACCAATTGCTAAACCAGTGATTCTTAACCGGTGGTCCGCGGACCACTGGTGGTCCCTGGAGGCATTCCAAGTGATCCGCGAAGCCATCTTAATAATATGTGAGAATTCAGAAGTAAGTAAAGACTAAAGAGTATGCACTATGCAGTCACAAAAGTCCCATTAAAAGTAACTTTTAGATTTGTGCCAAATAAAAAAATGAGTGCTAATTATAAAGTTGTGCTTATTTTCTTTTCAAACAACCCTAAGTTTAGGTAAACCAACCGGGTGGTCCCCGGCTAACAAACATTTGGTAAAATGGTCCCTCATGACTAAAAGGTTAAGAACCACTGTGTTAAACATTTTCCTTAGGTTCTTCAAAATATTTTAAGACAGGACTTGACCGCATCAACTGCAGATATACTTGCAAGTTGCAACCCATTATGTGTGGGTGCACACAATTCACTGCGCTTTGGCTTTCATCGTATGCCTTATAACAACTTGTTCTATGATACATAATGTCTTAAATTAATATACATAAGTCGTGTTCCTATGTCTGACTATTCGTAGCGGTAGTACTGCTGTTGCTGCGGTTGTTGCGGTTGCGGTTGAGGTTGCGGTCTGTATTGCTGTGGTTGCGGTTGCGGTCTGTACTGCTGTTGAGGAATCTGCTGCTGGGCTGGCTGCTGCAGCTGTGGTTTCGGTGTGGGGACCTTCACCACGATGTCTGTTGGCTGTCTCGACACCTGGAAATTGTCAGTCTATTTAGTAAACAAGTAGAAGGCATTATAGATTCGACTTTGAGAACTACCTTACAATACTACCTCCCGGACCGACGAGCATCCTCCTGTACCTAATTATAGGTTACAACCATAAAGTTACTATACCTAGCGGAATAGAGCAACAATCTCGAGCTGTCAAACGAAACCGAAATTGGTTTTATCTGTGTGTAAAATAGGTGTACGTATACACTTACAAAAGCATGATTGAACATGAATTCTATGAGATTAAATTGTCAATGTGCGGCACATGCCGACTGGACGTCAAAAAAGAGTGCTGCTATCATCTATCACACGTCTCTTTTTATCACGCAGTGTTACTGATAGTGACATATTCTCTCTTGCTCAGGCCTTTGTTTCTCTATTCCGCTAGGGTTACAACTTACAAGTTATATCAAAATATCATTTATCGTTACAAGGTGCGCATTGTAATGCTCGGTTCTCCTGCCTCACTGATGTAATGCTCGACTCTGTATAACGTTACATTATACGCGAATGCTCCCGGTGAGGGACCTTTTCTGTCGCGCCACACTCGGAGTTATTTAATGCTTACTTACTAATTTACAGGATTTTAAGGCGGAACCGATCATGAAAAAGGAGGGCAAAAGGTAGTCATAAATCTCAAACACAATATCAATAAAGTTTCATGTAACACATTGTAAAATTACTTTCACAAGGCTCTAGTAATAATAATTGGGTAATTTTCACGAAATTCCGAAATTCTTGTCCTTGGAGTTTATAGAAAAATCCAACAAAGAAATGGATGTTACTAATGTTTCTATACAATCACCATAACTATACCTAAAAGTTTCACATAAGATTTTAGAGCCGTATAAATAAATAAATAAAAATGCACAACCATAATGTTCCTAATATCATTCCCTCACTGTGTCCCGAGTACCAATTTTATTTATTTTTATTTACCAAAAAAACACAAAAATCATTCTAATCATATTCGAGTAGGTTGGATTGTTTAAAAATATTATAAATTTATGGGAAAAACCGAAATTAGCGTTACAAAGTGATAAACGCGTTAAAAATTTGAATATTCATATGCGTCTCACAAAAATAAATCATTCCCTCACACTATTACTGGCAGTTGAATTATGAACGCATTTTAAATAGAATACGAACGCTACCATTAGTTTTTGAAAGTTGGCACTAATGTCAATTTATCAAAATGGCGAATTTTCTGTGATTGTGTTCGGGTGTGCGCTCCAAAAAGATTTTATTAATTTTATTGTTAAATAAACTTTTTGATCGTCATTTCATCACATTCTAAAAAAACAAAAGGTAAGTACTATAACTGATTATAAGTTGCACAGATAAGATGACTTTTGGGAGTAATTTCCTCAAGCAGAAAAATTGTTTTAAAAGTAAGGTTATGTTACGAGTTCTTTACGGTTATTCTTTATTTCATCATTCCCTCACCATCATTCCCTCCTAAAAATTTATGGTGAGGGAATGATAATATATTATGAGGGAATGATTTTTCGGTGGGCTAACTGGCTTTTTTTTTATTGTTTGCTTTTATTAATACTTGAATTCATTGCTGCAATATTGTTGTAGGTTAAAAAATGTCAAGAAAGAAGAAGATAAGCAAAGAAGAAGCTAAATTAAAAAAGCGAGAATATGACCGAAAGCGCAGGGAAAAAATGAAAGCTGATCCTGTAACACTTGAAATACTTCGCGAAAAAGAAAGAATTAAATACCTAAAAAAAAAAGAAAAAGGTCAAGTAAAACCTATATCCGCAATGAGTTCCCGAGAAAGAAGGCAAAAAAGGAAAAACTGGAAGAAAAATAGCCAATTATATAGAGACAAAGCAGTGAAAAAGCGAAGGAATTTAGCAAGACTGTTAGATGAGACACCACCTTCTAGCCCAGGACCTGGACAAAATAATGATGAATTAAGAAATCTGGCAGTTAATAGGAGAAGGCAGCAACTCAGAAGACGTAGAGGAATACTTTATGCAAGAATATCTAGATTACAGGAAAGACTGAAACAAGAAATAAGAAGAAAAGAGAGATTCCGTAAAAATGGCATTCACAGAATACACATGCTCAGTGATAGTCCTGTCAACCAGTACAAGAACAAGTTCATGTTTCACCTAGTATATCATCATATAAATGATTTTTTTCCGGGTGCGACATTTTTTGCGTGGAATTATTCAGAACCAGGCCATGGCAAAGGTGCTCCTGATGGTGTAGGTGGCACATTAAAAAGAACAGCTGATAAAGCGGTGGCTGAAGGCAAGGACATCGTAAATTTGCAATCTCTTAAAGAAATTTTGTTGGCAAGATGTTCTTCAATAAAGCTATTTGAAGTTACCACTGCTACTATCGCGAAGATAGAAGAATTAGTCAAACAGTCAACCATCATTGCTACATTTCGTGGAACCCAGAAAATTCGTCAATTTGTCTTCAGTAATGATGTCTTGGAATTTAGAAGTCTTTCATGTTATGAATGTGCAGAAAAGTGTAAACATGGGATATTACAAATCTTCAAAACGTTACATTGAAAAACCAAAGTCCTTTGAATTAAAAACACGTAACAAATCTTATGATGATGGACATTCGTCAAATGATGTTATTTGTACGGACAGTAATATCACTTATAATATTAGTGATTATGTACTTATCAAATGGGACGAAAATTTTCACCCAGGGGAAATAATATCAGTTTTTGAGGAAGGCGCTTTAGTAAAGTGTATGAAAAGAGGAATTAAATCTTGGAAATGGCCTAAAATCAGAGATGAACAGTAATATGCCTGGCATGACATTCTGAGGAAAATTGAGCCTCCAAAATTAATCAGTAAGGGTTGTTATTTTATAAAAGACTAGTTTTTTTAGACTAGTTCAAAATATCTGATTAAGACTTGTAACTTTGAGACTGAATCGTTTAGGATTACAAATTTTAAAAGTAGGTAATTTCACTCTTTAATAGTACCTACTAAATAAGAAGTATTTTTTGTTTAGAAGAAAGCCAGTTAAGTTATAGATTTTGTTTTGTTGATTTTGATACTAAACATTCATTTTATCTATGAGATTAAAGTTTAAAATAAGAAGTTTTTCTGTTATTAAAAATGCTGTTAGATAAATCTTTAAGTTAGCAAGGATTTTGTTGTCATTGTTATTTAATTAAAAGCCTTAATTAAGTGCCATAATAGATAAAAATAAGTTTAAATTAGAGTTATGCCAAAGTGCTGCAATGATTTTGTGATTTGCTAGAATTACTTATTAATCTTACTTATTGTTTCAGAAAAAAATTTCATTTAATAAAAAAATTTTATTGAAAGAAAACTAATTTTATTTAAAAAGCTTCATGACTTGTACTCTGTAATAATCATTCCCTCACTTTAATTGTCATTCCCTCACTTTGATTTTTTTTAATGTCCTCATAACTTTCATAAAACGCGTCAATTTTTGGGACCACTACATAATTAAATTCTAGTTACATTAGTACTATCAAATTCACTTAAAATAAATATCAAAAATTTTTAATATTTTTTGTCATTTTAAGATAGCCGAATTTCGGAATTTCGTGAAAATTACCCAATTATTGATCTAGATTTTAGATATTTGTTTGTACAATTGTTAATCGGTACAAGAACATGAATTGGACTGAACCATTAATTCCATCTCCACTCATAAAGTTCAGTTACTAGACTTACCTCAGCCTTGAATCCCTCTTTCGGGTCAGCGGTATACGTGACAGTTCTGATGAAGCCGTCGCTGTCGACGACGGAGTAGGAGCCCTTAATCACATTCCCTTCTCTCTGCTCCTTGCGGTTCTGGTAATTGGTGTATTGGTCGTCGTTGACGTCGAAACCGAATTGATAGGATGGGCTGGGCTGTGGATTGTTGATGATGTTAGATAAGAGATGTGAAAGGTCACAATAGAATATCAGTCTTTTGTCATAAATGAAAAAGGTTATAAAATTCATTTAGAAGTTTGTGGTTTAAGACTAACAATGTATTCTAAACTTTAGATATTATATAATTTTAGCATTTTAATGATTTACCTTCTTATACAAGAGGATTTTTTTACTGTAAGTACATTTAAAGCGTATTTTTATTAAAATACGCTTTAAATAAAACTATAAAACTTAATACAAAATAATAATAAGCGACAGCAGTGACTGTATATATTAAAATACGCGCAATATCCATTTACAGAGATAGGTACGAAATAAAACCAAAAGTTTTGGTTCTAATACTGCGCCTTGCGGTACACCTAATTAGTTATTTATATATCGACGATGTAACCTAATAACTCAGTAATTGCTACAGCAAATTACATAATAAACATTAAATATATACCAGAATCTCCCTGTTCCTAGTCGTTATGTGACCGAGACTCAGTGAAAGTTACCTCGGTGAATGTAAGATCAACGTATCGAACACTTAGCATAGTTCCAAGTTAACTGCAGGGGTTCTATGAGAATGATCCTTATGTGGTTGACATAACGTTCCTGTCAAAGGCAAATAGCTAAACACTATAAAGTATCAATATTATAAGTAGGTTTACAAGTCGGTAGTTTACGATATCGTTATTTGATATGTTTATGTTTCCGGCAAATGCTATCAATAAGTAATTTATGACGATATAAAATTACTATTAATTAGTAGGTAATTGGAGATACGGGAACATCAATATTAATAATAGCTAATTAGACAGTATTATGTGGCAGCTTTGGAAATTATTGAACGAATTGCATTTATAATTGACTTTCTTAATTAATTTCTTATTAGTATTCTGTTAAATAAGTGTTTTGTTAAAAAAACTAGGAGCTACTGTTAAACTTAGTTATAAAATAGTAAATACGTACGTAGAAAATATTAACTCATCTGTAATTTAATTAAAAATCAAAGATTCTAAAGGTAAACCAGAAGTTGTACTTCTATGCCAATAACCTGAAAAGAATTCCAACTGGAAATTACCTATACTTCATAATTAGCACTCTACATAAGGCAATGACACGACGGTGAAAAGTAGTTCTGCCAATAACTAACGTGGAAGTTATCTAGATCAACATAGCGACATGCACTAGATTGAGTCATTATTAATTTCTCTACAAATATTTGAGGAAGCTTTTATTATGTATTTCTATGTTCATCCTCACTACATTTTGGGTCTATTAACTGACTTGAGTTTATGTGCCCACAACTCTGTCCGCGTAGAAACTCCTCTATCACGCAGGAACCGTCAATTTTGCCATAGACAAAACTATCCTACATCTGTTTTCTGACTTGAGATATCTTCATACTAAATTTCATCTAAATTAGTTCCTTGTGTTAAGCATACGTCATCATGGAGCTACTAGACATGGACACAATTTATATTATGGAAATACAATTTATAATATTTCTGAATTTAATGCTATAAATATGTTTTATTTATTAATTGGTAAATATGAGCTCCATCACTATTAACTAATGGAAACTTAATTTTTACTGTCAGAGAACTTGATCAATTATAGGCGGATGGCGGACCTACGTAATTTGGTCGAATGTCAAACTCAGCCGACAGATTGCGCCTTATAATTGACCGACCGACGAATAATCCGACCAAATAGCCTAGATCCGTCAACTGATTATGAATAAATTTCTTGGATGGTTGACAAACACAAGTTCCACACATCACATATCCAACGACCAACATGTGGTGTGACAATACTTACGTCATAGTCTTCCGGTTCCCTCTGCTCCTGCGGTTGCCGGTACTGCGGCTGTTGGGGTTGCTGGTACTGCTGTTGCGGCTGCTGGTACTGCTGTCTTTGGTATTGCTCCTCCCCCTGGACGTTGTAGGGCTGGAACAATTGTGATAATACTTAAATGATATATTAGTGTCTTTTCTAATAAGAGCTATTGACTATATTATTTGATATGCGAATTAGAATATAATGCTAATAGGATCTAGCTAGACTTAGTTACTATAACAACTACTAATCTTCTTTTCCTTGTATACAAGGAAAAGAAGATTCTAAAAAGAATGTTCGTGTTCCAAAATTAAGAGAAATCTAATATATAAAAATAAGTCGGGTTTTCCTTCCTGACGCTATAACTCCAGAACGCACGAACCGATTTCCACGGTTTTGTATTCGTTGGAAAGGTCTTGAGCTCCGTGAGGTCTATAGAAAAAAATATTCAGAAAAAACTTCAAGAGAAAAGCAGGAAAACAGAGAAAATCATTTTATGGCAAAACAACTTTTGCCAGGACAGCTATTCGCTAATAAAACTAAAGCTAATGCTACGTGACACGCAACACCAATCACAAATTAACATAATTTGCCAATCCTTGTTGACAATTAATTGTGTTCTAATCTTCAAATAGGGTTTGCGAATAATGTTTTGTAGAATATGTTGACTTTAAAGATCCATACTAACATTATAAATGCCAAAGTCTGTCTGTCTGTTACCTCTTCACGCCCGAACAACTGAACCGATTTTGCTGAAATTTGATATGGAGATACTTTGAGTCCCGAAAAGCAATATAGGATAGGTAACTTTATATCCGAGAAAAATGTACAGTTTCCGTGCGATATACGAATTTTGGTGCAACGGAGTTCTATGTATGTAGAATCTACGAATATATGACTGTGCGTAAGGTCTACCATAAAATGACTAGTCTACTCACCAGTCTAGCTGGTGCTGGCTGTGGCGCCGGTCGTGGTATGTGCTGCGCTTGTGCCTGGCCCTGGGCGCCGATGTACTGTCTCAGCAGATGAGGTGGGATGCCTTCTTCCTGCTGAAATTGAGAGTTACTTAGTTTGATATCTTCTTCTTTCTAGTCGTATTCTCATGGCTGAGGGACGCGACCACTAATATTTGCTTCCGGGATAGGGCTCTCCACTTGCCTCTGCCTAGTTTAAGGCTTAAGGCAGTAGGAGTGTCAGTAGTATTTTTAGTAGAGTTTTTGTGGGCATTTGGCTCATCACACACTGCTGCGGCATGCCGCATGAGCCATGACCTATGTTGGCAAGATCGACTCGAGATTGGTAGCCACTAATCAGCCATGAAAACCCTTTGAAAGACAAAATATATTTATGTCCTGGGACCCGCAAAAAATAATTTATTAGATATTATTATATAATATACCACCGCTATTTTTTCAATTTCTAACTACTTGTAACAATATTGTTGGTAAAATCATAGTAACTCACGCACGTCAAAAAAATTACATCACAGTTAAACAATATCAGTTTTAAAAAGGAGTGCAACTTTAAGTTAATTTGTCATTAGGTAACACTTGACCCACATAGTTAAGGGTCATACAGCACGACATAAAACAATAAAAGATTGAGTAAATGTAACAAAAAACTTTACATGCAAATTTTATAGCTCATTTGCTTGGAGGTCTGCTGAAATTTAAATATGAATGATGCGTGGAAAGTTTGAAGTAGGTAAAAAACAATTAGACGTGACTTAGTACTTACAAAACATGAGATCTATAAATGAGTAGGTACTTCATAGTTTTTGGTTATTAATTATATAAAACTAATATTAAATTAAATCCTCATACCTAGCTTGATTTGAATAGGCATTCTTAGTAACGCTAATGTAAAAATAAGCAGTAAGTATACTTATAAAATAACATATTTTCCTGACTGACAGGCTGATTCATTATGCTGAGCAAAAACTATTAAAGTTACAGCCACGAAATTTGGTGAGTAGGGTTGTTTTATTAAGTAGACATTCACTAAGGACGGAATTTTGGAAATTTTACTCCGAAGGGGGTAAAATAGGGGTTGCAAGTTTAAATGAAAGTGCGTCATTTCTTAAGTTAGAAACATGAATGGACCGATTATGAAAAAATGAAAAAAAAAAAACATGAAAGTTTGTTTTTGGGCTGCTGATTAAAAATGAATGGATACGTGTTTAAGCGTTTCTGGAAATTCTACCCTCAAGGGGGTGAAATAGGGGTTGAAAGTTTAAATAAAAGTCCGTATAATAAAGAGTCTGGATTTGAATATTATGCGTTCACGCGCACGAAGTCGCGGGCAACAGCTAGTTTACCAAAAAGCTTGAAGTTATTTTGTTCTAATTTAACACAACAGAAATTATGATGATTGATGATATTATGATTTTGATGGCCATTTCTAGAGATTTAGTGTATGAAGCTTTGTCCACTTAGTGGGTAAGTAAAAACCAGGACCATAATTATTATGAATTTTGTAAGTCCCAATTAGGAAGCACTTTATGTAGGAACCGGCTAGGAACATATTTGTTATAGTTATAGCTTGGAACATGCGAAGAGAAAGTCAATGGAGAATCGTTAAACTACAAGAAGTAACCACAGTATGAAAATACACAGTAGACTAACATAGCCGTATTTTGTTTAATGCAGAAATAGCTGTACATACTCGCGCAATAACTAATTAACTTTTACCCCCTTAGCTACTAATAAAAATATTTGAGCTGCGGATATCTATAAATTATCTGTTTCTGTCTGATTGATATTTCGCACATTGGAAAAGTCACATGACAGACAAGATGACAATCCTTTAAACTATTTAATCTTGTATATATAAAATTCTTGTGTCCCAATGTTAGTAATTATCGTACTGCTCCGAAACCACTTTAATGATTTTTACCAAATTTTATATTAGGCATATTCAGTAGGTCTGTATAATAATAGTAAATTTTACAACTCGAGACTGACGGCGGCCATTGTTTGTGCGACGGGATAGCGATGGACGTTGCCTGGTACCATATTTATTTAGTCACTTCAATAAAATAATATGGGCGAAATACTTTATATTATGGCAAAACAACTTGGCCGGGGCAGCTACTATTTACTAGTAGTACAGTATTAATTATTATAATTATATTCTGTATTTATATGCGCGATATTTGTTCTCATACATAGGGGTGGTATAAAGAAAATTATCTTTAAATGTTTTAGAGAAGTCTTGCATGCTCCCGACGATTGTTACTCTACTGTCTACTTTACTATTGTGTAGTAACGGCACTAAGATCGTATCATAAACAAGTTCATGTTACACATTTAATGACTGTACTGAATTACTTAATATTGTGTAACAGTCTGACCCAGAGCATGTGATTGCATACAATACTTTTAAACGCTAAATGTAGAGCGAGATGAAATTCAGGCTTCAGATGTAATTAAATATTAATGCAATGGTTGCATTGCACAGAAAAATTTACAGACTTACGGACACATTCAGAAAGATGTAATGTATACTTAACTTTAATTTAATGAAGATTTTGACATAAACACATGTAAGGCGTTTGTTTTTTATAATTATTGACCAAACTATTCATTTAATTAAAGTTACTAGAGATCGCCCAATGGTCGAAATTCGACCTTACTTGCAACGACATTAGGACTACTACCTATATTTTGTAAAAATATTGACTTCATCAAAGTTTTTTTCAATTCTTGTCTCTGGGACTCAGCTGATCTCAGACTGGCAGTTTAAGCATTGTCTAATAGTATCTAAAATTAAACAAAAAAAACAATAATCCATTTTCAATTTGTCAACTTGTTGTCAACAGACTTCAACCATAAATAAAAGAGTATAATTCGTATGTATTGACTTGTCACTCAAAAATCTGTCATTTTTCCTAGTAGTAGTGTCGTAGTGCGTGTAACGTAATAATCATAGACTTAATATATACTGTCGAATAATTAATAAGAAACGTTGTGTGTTTTTCTTCTGACAGAATACGTGCTTCTCCAACTTGTCTATTTCACTAGGTACCTATGTATTACAAAAACTTAGGCGCACAAGTCTGTTACAATTTTGCGGATATGAGCAAAATATTTGGTCCATAAATATTTAATATTATTGACATGCCTTTTTCACACACACAAAAAACGAGCGATTTTACAATAAGTATCTTAAATTATTACGATGTTAATTAATTCAGAGATTAGCTTCTTTACAGATGAAAGATTTCGTCTGTGGTAGACTATTAATTACTAGTAGTTTAGAGCTTTGCTTTGTACTTGGAGGGCGTAGGTTCGATTGTATTTATTATTGGAATATTATTTTTTTATCCAGCCCTACCGAGATTGAAATTAAAGTGAGAGCATTTATTTTAACACCTCTATTTTGTTGACAATAATGATGAATTTATGCACTTAATCAGTCGTAATTTTATCTAAAATATCACTGACTGAATCAAATAAATAATAATGGCACTTTTCACGTTTACTATTCCAAATTTAAAACAACAAATCCACGAAGAAAAAAATGCGTGCTGATAATTCGAAATTTAAAAATATTTTACTTTTTAAAATACTAACTTGCTCCTGAATCTGGTACTGCGGTGCGGCGAAGGCACAGCCGAGCACAGCCAACAATATACACCGACGAATCATTTCACACACTTGGCTCTCAATTAAAAAAAAAACACAGCACGCGCGGCGAAATTACAGCAATGTGGGTATGGTAGGCCACTCTCACTTTATATAGAGGCACCCCTTCTAAGGCGAGGGAAGGAGGCAGATCTAGTGCATAGTCTTATTAGTATTCAGTAATTCTAGACCCAAATAGGTGACCCACATGTGAGTTTACTTAATGTACCTGTTTGTAATTTCTTGTGTACAGAGTTTATAAGATTATTCTTATAAGAATGCTCTACTATATAAATAAGGTATCTAAATTAGTTTTGTAAAATAATTAAATACCGTTAGTTACTTTTTTAGATATAGGACAAACAGCAGTAATGTCTTACAACCCAAATTATAATGTAGCTTATGATATATTATGTCAACTATTGATTTGTTTTTATTCTTTTCCATTAGTATCGGATATTAGAAATATTGTAGGTAGCAACAGTTTAGTGCTACGGTGGGTCATACATGCGTACCTAGTCTTCAAAAATCGTAATGAGAGATAGAGAGAAGTACTCATTATTGATTAACTACATTATGGAAAAATATTGCTTATTTTTTAATATTCAGTCATAATATTATGACAAAGATAAAATAATAGAGTCTCAGTGAAGATTCTTTCGTAAATCTCACATTCAAATTCAAAATCAGAGACACGTCAAATTTATAACACCCCTCTTTTTGCAATGGATTGTATAATATAATATTATGCTCCGCTATATCAATTCCTACACCCATATTTTTATACAACTCTCCTACCAATTCTTCAACAATGAACTACTCAAAACCATATTCAATTTTCAGCTTAGGTAAAGCCTATTCAGGCTATATGCCATTAATTTTAGTTAGCGCAGCTGTCATTTAGCCTTATACATGAACAATCGGCTACGCCTATACCCGAAGGCCAAAAATCTGTGCCAAAGTTTATACTGTCACGATTAATTAATAAACTAGACGGAACCCTTCTGGCAAATCAACAAGGCTATTTTGGCGCGTGGCAATTAAAACTTATGTCGTTAAATGTCACTCGAAAGAGATAGTTTAACACTTGACTCGCTCACCTTTCTGACAATATCATCCGATAATATTCTATAACATCCTATAATCCATACTTAATATTACACTAACTTATAAATGCGAAAGTGTGTCTGTTTGTAACCCCTTCACGCTCAAACCGCTGAACGGATTTTGCTTAAATTTGGCATGGAGATATTTTGAATCCCGAAAGGGCAGTATAAGGATAGTTTTTATCCCGGAAAAATGTACGATTCCTGCGCGATTTACGAATTTTGGCGCTACGGAGTTGCGGGCGTCATCTAGTATCCAAGGGCGTCGCCAAGGGGGGGGCAGGAAGGGGCAGCTGCCCCCCCCCTAGAGATTCTAAAAAAGTTGCTAAATATAATGCAAACAACGACCACTATAATATTAAAATCTGGTAATTTAAAAAAATGTGAGCACCAAAAAATTGGGGTAGGTTTCTGAACCTTAGCCAAAGTCAACTTGCCCCCCCCTGCGCCATCGGCTGGCGACGCCTTTGCTAGTATCCTATAATATCCTACAATATTATTCCGTCATAAACGTTATTCTAGTGTCTATAATATTATTATTTGATGGAATCTATGAAAATGAAGAGCTGCTTAACGTACAAACCCTCATGACAATATTAACTCTTACGTGGGAGAGCCATGCTTCGGCACGAATGGGCCGGCTCTACCGGAGAAATACCACGTTCTCACAGAAAACCGACGTGAAACAGCGCTTGCGCTGTGTTTCGCCGAGTGGGTGAGTTTACCGGAGGCCCAATCCCCTACCCTTTTCCCTTCCCTATCCTCCCCTATTCCCTTCCCGTCCCATCCCTACCCTCCCCTTTTACCCGATTCTCTCTTAAAAGGCCGGCAACGCACCTGCAGCTCTTCTGATGCTGCGAGTGTCCATGGGCGACGGAAGTTGCTTTCCATCAGGTGACTCGTTTGCTCGTTTGCCACCTTATTTCATTGTAGTTCTGTAATTCGCGATATTAGGTGATATTAGCGAGGAGAATTTCACGTTTTTTCATTTTCGTTGTCAATAAAAATCAGTTCAGTAGTTTAGAAGTAAAGACCTATAAACCATGTCAATGTTAAGAAGCTAGTATATGCATAGGCTCCCAAAATCACTTCTCCTTTTTAACCGACTTCCAAAAAGGAGGAGGTTATATGTTCGGCTGTGGAGATTTTTTTTTTTTTGAATTTTCCGTTGGGTAAAAAAATAAAATATTGTGACTTTATGTAAAATGCATTACACATTTACGTTACTTTACTTATGAAAAGATACAATGAATCTTTATTAATTAAGTTAATATTTAAATCAAGCTTGATTTAAGGAGCATCTAAAACGCTGTTTATAATTTTTGATCTTATTTTCAAAAAAAGTTTTGTTGCAAAACTAATCGTGTTACCTAAAATTACGTCAGATAAATCAAACTGAAAAAATGTAATTTCAAATTATTTTATGATTTAAACTGCAAAGAAGTGGGTTAGGTTGAATAACTACAGTTATACAATAATTATTATTATGTTAACTAGATGTTGCCTGTGAATTTGTCTATACGAAAGTGAATCTAACGGGAACGTACATTTTGGTGGTATAACAAGTTACCTATTTTTTTCGGCGATAGTTTTTTTTTATATGTATCCACCATTTATTGAAATCGGCTAGCATTTTCGAAGTTTCTTCAATAACCCGACACATGGTTTATCCCATAAGTAAAGCAAATATACCTATAAGCGGAATAGAGCAACAATCTCGAGCTGTCAAACGAAACCGAAATTGGTTTCATCTGTGTGTAAAAATATGTGTACGTATACACTTACACAAGCATGATTGAACATGATTTCTATGAGATTAAATTGTCAACGTGCGGCACGTGCCGACTGGATGTCAGAAAAAGAGTGCTGCTGTCATGTATCACACGTCTCTTTCTACCACGCAGTGTTACTGATAGTGACATCTCTCTTGCACATGCCCTTGTTTCTCTATTCCGCTAGGTATATTAACTTTATGGTTTATCCTAATTTTTTGTTAGACAAAAAGTTAGAAGTTCTTTTAAACTTAAAACTTATTACTGAAATCAACAGATTGGCAGTCTTTTTGCTATAATATTATATTTATTACAAACATAATTATATTATACCATTATACGTAATAGTTAGCCGTACGTAGCATAACTAACGTAATAATTATTAATTTAATTATAGTTATTGTTATGAATGCATGTGGTATTTTAGGTTATTAAGTTTAATTAAAGTTGTATAAATTCTTATAAAAATTACGGTACTGTACACCCATCTTTTCGACAGCATTTTTAAGTAGCTTGTAAATTATTAAAAAATGAATATTTCTTTATTTTAACTCTATCATTTTGTTATAGAAATTAATATTTTAAAAGGGATATATTATATTTTTAGAAAATATGATCCATAATGTCCCGAAAAAACTGCGTTTAACAAGTATAATGTATATTATAAATATTTAGCAGCTAGAATTTAGAAAACTATATTATAATACCAGTTTGGTAAAACATTTTTATGTATATACTAACATATTTATTTTGTTATATTTCCTCGCCAGGATTCGAACCAGTGACTTTCACCACTGAACCCGAGAGTTTCATGTGCGTTTTGACATTCCGTGCGATATGTGAAAAGTAGTTCACGGCCGACAGTAACTCGAATCCCGCTCGATCGGGTTTCGGTATCGAAACGATTGCGACGGGATCACGAAATATGCCCTGAATAGGCACTAAGGGAAAAGAGTGTACTTACTCGTAAGGTCGGTCCATTAATTGTGTGAGGCATTTTTGAGGATTTTTTGACCCCCTTGGTGAGATTTTAAGAGAGTCCATGGCCCAATGGGTAGACCTTTGGTTCGCACTCGCAGAGGGTGCAGGTTCGATCCCGGGTGGAGGCGAGAACCAATGAAACATTTTCTGATCTCAAGTATTATTATGTTAATAATACGGACACTCATACGGGGAAGGAAAACATCGTGAGGAAACCTGCACATAGTTGGTTCCAGACGTATTGACTAGTTCTTTCCTCTGGACTAGGCCGACTGTGTTGCGAGAATGCCGTATGCGCTTGGGCAACCACACTGACATTTAAAAATCTTATCCCAGGCACAGTATTTGAGAAGTGGTTACTTTGCTCTGAAAATCTAATCTAATCTATAAAAATAAGTTGGGTTTTCCTTCCTGACGCTATAACTCCAGAACGCACGAATCGATTTCCACGGTTTTGCATTCGTTGGAAAGGTCTCGGGCTCCGTGAGGTCTATAGAAAAAAAAATTCGGAAAAAACTTCAAGAGAAAAGCAGGAAAACAGGGAAAATCCTTTTATGGCAAAACAATATTTGCCGGGACAGCTAGTACTGTATAAATCATCCACAACGAATTTAAAGGCCTAGTTTTTGGTGAGATTCTGTAAGATTTTCCTCAACCCTAATTTCAAAGTCTATGTTTTGGCTCTACAGTGTGTAACAAAAATAAGTGATAATACTTTAGGGTATGTACGTGTTCCTTGTAGAGAGTTCACTGTGAAAGTAGCAGCGCTGAAAGACGAAAAATTTTTTTTACTTTTGTATGGACAAGGGCGCGAGCGTCACGAGTTTCCCCATACAAAAGTGAAAAAAAAATTTGGTCTTTCAGCGCTGCTACTTTCACAGTGAACTCTCTACAAGGAACACGTACACACCCTAAAGTATTATCACTTATTTTTGTTACACCCTGTATATGTGTTGATTATTAAAAAAAACTTCATTTGTTTCATGACTTTCATTTAAGACAATTTTTTCAAGACTTCATGTAGAAAGAAATTTTAATGCAATTTGACACAGTTAAAAAAAATACGTATTAAAAAAATACGTTACTACGACCCCTCGATTTTCGTGATATTATTTTTTATTTTGTGATCCATAAGAACCGTATATTTCTACATACATATATGTAACCTATTTTCCCACCATGTTACCTGTAACTGCGCAACGTTTCGACAGGTTTTGATAAAACTGCATGAAAAACTACCAACGAAAATTGGTTTGAACGAGATCTAGCTCGTAGTTTTCTTATACGTCATAAACGGTAAACCTTAAATTAAATTTCATTAAATCAACTGAAATATAAAAATAAATCAAAAACCTTTTAATTTCATAAAAATAAACCTTATTGCTGCTGCGGAACCTTTCATGGGCGAGTCCAACTCGCACTTGGCCGGTTTTTATGCAAGTGCCTAAGGAACTGACATTTGCATGTGCTTCAATTTTTTTTTAAATTGTCTCTGATCGCATCCGGTATTATTGTAGTCTTTAGTCTATGGTAATTGTTATAGTTAACTACTGAGAACCTACTAGCTTCCGTAGAGCGAAAGTGTATTGCTTCCTTAACCAATCATAATCTTTTTGCGTTAAGTTGGCAGTATAATATGATCATAACAAATTATGTTTCATCTATGTTCATGTCAACCAAATAAGTTGTTACTAATTTTATTAGTAGATGCTGCCCGCATTTTTTACGCCAAAATTCGATTTTGGCAACTTTCCTTTCCTGGGGTTCAAAATATGTCCATAACCACGCGAATCTATTCAATAGTTTGAGCGTAAAGAGATAACTGACAGACAGATAGACGATTAACACGTGGGAGAGCCATGCTTTGGCAGGAATGGGCCGGCTCGACAGGAGAAATACCACGGGCTCACAGAAAACCGGCGTGAAAGAGCGCTTTCGCTGTGTTTCACCGAGTGAGTGAGTTTACCGGAGGCCCAATCCCCTACCCTGTTACCTTCCCTACCCTCCCTACCCTATTATCCTAAAGGCCGGCAACGCACCTGCAGCTCTTCTGATGTTGCGAGTGTCCATGGGCGACGGTAGTTGCTTACCATCAGGTGACCCGTTTGCTCGTTTGCCCCCTTATTTTATATAAAAAAAAGACGGCTATATTCACAGACAGACCGATACATTAACCATCACATTAATAAGTATGCACCTTATCTGGCGTTCGTTCTAAATAACTCTTATTTAATATACCGTTCTACTCTTATACAGTAATAGTTGTATTACAATGCAACTTATACAATAGATACAGTTACAGTTTGCCAATAAATTACATGCGCTTTATATAACGTCTGGGACTTGATAAGCTGTAACCGAGCTGCTGGAGTGTCGCAACACCAGCGTGACACCACGTTGTTCATGATACGCGGCCCTTTTAATATCATAATATATGTATGTATTAAATAATATGTTTTCGTTTTCTGCCTATAACACAAGCCCATCAGGTACTTACCACGGGGCCAGACTGACGTGGTGTGAAGTGCCTATATAAGTAGATATTATAAAGGGGTATGAAGATTTTTGTATGGAGCCTGGCTGACCTACTTTCCGCCATTGTGTTTTTCCGCGTTCACGAATATTAAAAAAAAAATATATTCGTGAACGCAGAAAAACACAATAGCGCTACGGTAGGTCGGCCAAAATCTTCGTACCCCATTGTTTTATTTCTATGCAATTTGGATCGAATCAGAATGAAATTCTCTCTTTTTAGAATGTCTACGTGACGGCCTATCGACGCAGTGGTAACTTACAGGTACATATAGTACATAATTATTATGTATAGTTACGGTATATATATTTTTTTGTGATATAAGGGGGCAAACGAGCAAACGGGTCACCTGATGGTAAGCAACTTTCGTCGCCCATGGACACTCGCAGCATCAGAAGAGCTGCAGGTGCGTTGCCGGCCTTTTAATAGGGAATAGGGTAGGGTAGGGAAGGGAAGGGAATAGGGGAGGGTGTGGAAGGGAATAGGGTAGGGGATTGGGCCTCCGGTAAACTCACTCACTCGGCGAAACACAGCGCAAGCGCTGTTTCACGCCGGTTTTCTGTGAGGACGTGGTATTTCTCCGGTCGAGCCGGCCCATTCGTGCCGAAGCATGGCTCTCCCACGTCAATTTATATGTATAATCACTAACAACACACATACTCACCTTTTGCCTTTATAATAAATTAGTGTGATAGTATGATGTGTTTAAAAATATACGCTAAAGACAGATTTTGATGAGTTTGAGTTACTTGCTGTCGCGAAATTTATCTCGATCAACTTGTCAATCTAAGTTCAAGTTTAAGTAAATTAAAGTCTTCATGTAATCATGACGTATAATCTCACTTTTAAGGTTCCGTATTCAACAAGGAGCCCTTATAGTTTCGGTCTGTCCGTCCGCCTGTCTGTCCGTCTGTCCGTCCGTCCGTCTGTCTGTCCGCAGTTTTTCTCAGAGACTATAGGACCTACAAAGCTGTAATTTGGCATCAATACACATATTAATGATGCCGACAAAATAGTCATCTTTTGTTTCCATTTTCCCCCCTCCCTCTACCAGTGATGTGAAAAAATTCACGGGAGTAGGAAATATGCTAATTTTAAAAAGAAAACTATCACGGCTGAGAAGTCTCCATACATTTTTGAGTTATATTCGATCAACTAAAAAAATGTATTCGACGAAGTATAAAGGAACTTTTCGTTCAAATTCTTTTGAACGTAACTGAGATGATGTTGTTAGTTGTGTAAAACACGTTATAAATGTACATTCATTAACCATACAAAAATTATCAAAAACTAGCGTTACTACGGAACCCTATATTGCGCGTGGCCCGACACGCACTTGGCCTGTTTTATCCGTAAAAGTGACTTTCGAAACTATTCTAACCTATAAAAAATCGGAGCAAGTTAAACTATTTCGTGCGCTATTTAGGTATTAAGATTTGTTACCATAATAATAATAATTACTAAGTAGATATATTGAATTTTATTATACATTTTATTAGACTTAAGTAATTTGCTGTCATATTGTAATAGTGCAGGTATTTTTAACGTCCAACTTTATGTGTGTTGCTAAATAAGCATTGCAAGTATGAGTATGTGACCGCACCCCGGTGGATATCGCCGATCTGTGTTTTGTCATGTACTACGTGATTTTTGTAATAATTAGGTATGTGAAATACCTAACTTAGATAAGCAAGATAGGTGGAGTCTAGAAATCATTGGTAAGACTAACTGAAGTAGGTATTTCTAAGCGCTACGGATGATTGCACAACCGAAAACACGGCGATTTTTTTAAATGAAATAAAGGGCAAACGAGCAAACGGGTCACCTGATGGAAAGCAACTCGCAGCATCAGAAGAGCTGCAGGAGCGTTGCAGGGTAATAGGGGAGGGTAGGGATGGGAAGGGAAGGGAATAGGGAAGGGAGTAGGGTAGGGTATTGGGCCTCCGGTAAACTCACTCACTCGGCGAAACACAGCGCGGTATTTCTCCGGTCGAGCCGGCCCATTCGTGCCGAAACTTGGCTCTCCCACGTCGATACAATTTGTATCGAGAAAAGATTCACTGTATCTTTAAGCCACTGTTTTAAGCTATTGCATAGCTTTTATCGCGGGCTTTGAGCTCGACGACCGAAATAAAAAAATCCGTAACGAAAATAAACCTAACACCCCTTCCACTTCGGTGCAGCGTTGCCGTCCATCGTACTATAATTTAATAATTTGATAAAAATGCTATGAAATAACTTTATCGCGGGCCGCGGCTGTCCCCGAGTACCACACATACCTACTTTTTTTTAAATATATTTGATACTCAGATAATAATGTAATAATAAATTATTTATTTTATATTTAATACTATTTTAAGCGGCTTAAGGGCCTGTTTTACCACTTTCTGATAAAGTTCCGAATAGGCTATCCACAACTTTTTTGACAGATTCTCCATTTTTTTTTATTAAATAAGGGGGCAAACGAGCAAACGGGTCACCTGATGGTAAGCAACTATCGCCCATGGACACTCGCAACATCAGAAGAGCTGCAGGTGCGTTGCCGGCGTTTTAAGAGGGAACACGCTCTTTTCTTGAAGGTTTGCAGGTCGTATTGGTCTGGAAATACTGCTGGTGACAGTTCATTCCAGAGTTTTACTTGATCTGTCAAGTTAATTGGTGGATAGCCTATTCGTCACTTATCAGGAAGTGGTGATACAGGCCATAAGTAAAATAACTTTAATAAAAGGTTATACGTTTTATAGACACAGACAGACTGTAACATAATATTGATCTTTTATCGGAGATTAAAAAAAAGTATAAAATATGTGTAACATACTCTTTATTATCACAGATTTCTCAAAATATCCATTCATCCAATTTTTTTTTATAATAATATAATATCTATGGACGCTTCATACCACGTCAATCTGGCCCCGTGGTTCAAATACCTGAAGGACTTGTGTTACAGGTACCAGACAACGTAAATATATTTAATAGTTTACTTTTATACTATACATATTATATTTAAGATTTTTATTATATCATACACATATTTAATACACATATAGACCCGAGAACATTAAAAATTTTCCATCCATGCGCGTTGAAGTCTTTTATAAGGCGCATGCAAATTCTAAAGTTACTTTTATTTTTGGTCCATTTATCTTATTAATTAAATTGAATCCTATTCCATAGTTTTCATTTATTATCTTATATTGATATAAGAGGTGCCTGCGTCATTTTATCCAGCACTGGATTAACACTGTTTTACCACTGGATTCTGGACTGGAAAAAAACAGAGCCTTTGGCCAAGACTTTTTTTATCACTTCTGTATAGAATTGTAAAAATGTATGAAATTGACATCGGACTTCATATTGTCGAAGGATTATGTCAGTTCCATACATTCAGATGATTCCATATAGTAGCGATAGAGAATACGTCTTGGCTAAAGGCGCAGAATAGCAATCAGAGATGAGAACACTTGCTATATCAATATACTTTAAAATTAATCTTAATCTAATCTACAATTAAGTATACAACAAAATGAACCGACGTGACGACAACAACAATAAAACAGTAGTGCTCGAATCACGGCGCGAATTTGTTCCCAACGTGGTGTCGGACACCCCACTTGTAGTTGGCGTTCTTGTCCGTCTTCACGAAGGTGTGGACCGGCCCGGTGACACCGTTCGTGTTCCTATGGTCGTAGTCGTGGTCGTGGCCGTGGTCGTGGTCGTAGTTGTGGTCATGGTGATCGTGATCGTGGACGAAGTCGTGATCGCGCTTCGGCCGATCCCATTTCGTGGGCGCGGGCGCAACTGAAAGACAAACGAAAACGTATTCAGAATGGCATTGATAAAGCTATGGATCCTATATAAAGAAAAGAAAACTAAAGCTTATACAGGTTGTGATAAAACTAAATGAAAATATTTTTAGGGTGTGTATCGGTCCCCTATTTTAACTTTTGTATGGGACAATTCACGCCGCCGCGCTGGGGCGCTTGCTCATACAAATTACAAAAAAAAAATCACAGTGAACTCGATATAGGGGCCCCATACACACCCCAAAGTATTATCATTAATTTTGTTACACCCTGTTTAGATAGAGACCTTATATAGAGAATACAAGCGTAAAAATATGTATGATGCGCAGGTGGCTTAATAACTACGCTATCTCCTCTTCCGTTTAAGATTGTGTTAAAATATATTATGGTCACGGAACGGACAGACTTTAATGTGCAGTTTTGCAGGTTTCATTCCTTTTTACCACTCTTACCAGGTACTCTGTGATGTGGTAGAGGTGCGTATCTGACGACTCTTAGTGGTCTCCGGACTGGATAGTAAGGGACCGACCACGCCGCTGCTGCCGCCACCAGACAAGCCAATATTATCTGTAAAATATAAAAAAGCTGTATAATTATTGAAAGGTTTTACTAAAAGTGTTATCCACAAAAAACCTGTCCGCACATTATCCGAATTTCTGATCAGAAAAATTCGGACGCCCTGCTCCGCTGATATACATTTTGACACATCAGACTTCTGAATGCGGGGTCCACAACAAAATGTATGAACAGAGTGCGTTCCGGCGGGCATCCGAATTTTGTTGATCAGTCAGGCTTAAGCCCGCGAATTGTTATTTCTTAAAATTGGATTTGTTGTTAAAGCGTGTAGAGGTAACAAAGAAACCGATGGTATAAAAACAGGGATAAAAACTATGGTCTTATGGTTGGCATTGCGATGCCTTTGAATAACATTTATCTTAGTATCTGCTGCACTCAGAGAGATTTATTGAAAACTAAAATTAAAATATTGGGGTTTAGAAAACTTCGTACATTTTCTATCAAACTCTTGCTTAAATTAATGTCGAGATTCGTATCTCTGTAAGTCGGATCGTAAGTTAGCCAAAAGTTTTCATAATCTGCAAACAGAATCACAATATTAAAAAGTAAACCTATGACCTACAGGCATACATATTCCGTTGCGAGACCCAAAATGCCACCTTAGGGCATTTGCGAAACCTCCTACACCTCTTGCATAAAAACACTCACCAATCTAGAGCAGTCCATGTCAGATAACAAAATGGTGATTCGAGCTCAGTTCGGCTCTTATAAACGAACAAAACAATATCGCTTTCTATTCAGCATTTTACGGTTGAACGCGTGACGATTCGGTTCAGGTAAAAGCCATAGAAATGCTGTCTAATTCCTATAGATTTAGCCACAGATAGATTTAAAAAATAACTACAGTTGTAATAATTCTGTTTCATAAATGTAAAGATGTAACTTACAATACTTAATCCATACTAATATTATAAATGCGAAAGTGTGTCTGTCTGTCTGTTACCTCTTCACGCCCAAACCGCTGAACTGATTTTACTGAAATTTGGTATGGAGATACTTTGAGTCCCGGGATAACACATAGGTTACTTTTATCCTGAGAAAATGTATGGTTCCCACGCGATGGACAAATTTTTGGCGCATCAGAGTTGCGGGCTTCATTTGGTACTGCTATAAACTGAAAACAAAATATTTTTATTTACAGGCTGCAAGGATTTCGATCGATTCTTTGAACATTTTGCAGTGTTTGTTCATATATTTTAAGTTGGTAGTACTATTAAAAATAATCGGCCGAATGCGAGTCGGAGTCACTCACGAAGGGTTCCGCTCTGTTATAGAGTGAAAGTATGAAAAAATCGGCCAAGTGCGAGTTGGACTCGCGCATAAAGGGTTCCGTACCATTATAGAGCAAAAATAGTAAAAAATTGTGTTTTTTGTATAGGAGGCCCATTAATTATTTATTTTATTTAAATTTTATCGTCAATTGTTACAGTACAAATACAGCTGAGTATTTTGTGTACATTTCTGATGCCTACCTGTTGTCATCATTGATACCGAGCAAAAAATGTTTTAAAAATTACGTTTGTTGTATGGAAGCTCCCCTTAAATATTTAATTTACTTATTTCGTTTTTAGTATTTATAATTGTTATAGCGGCAACAGATATACATAACCTGTGAAAATTTCAACTCTCTAGCTATTACCGTTCTTGAGTTACAGCCTGGAGACAGACGGATAGACATCGAAGTCTCAGTAATAAACTAATAACTAATAAGGTCCCGTTTTTACCCTTTGGGTACGGAACCCTAAAGACATGCACAATGAAAATGCTGCAGATGGGCGCCAATCCGAAACTTTTATTAGCTTATTTACTTTACATAAAGTTCTCTTATACAAGGAGAGTGCTGCCTACGAATGTAAAATACGAAACTTTTTGCTCGATTATTTATTTGACACTAGCAGTCACCCGCGACTTTGTCCGCGTCAACAAAATGTAAAATACATAGGTAAGAAATAAAAAAGTAAAAATATGTCCTCTTCGTTTTTGGAAGTCGGTTAAAAAGTAGCCTAAGTTACTCCTTATTACATTAGCTATCTACCAATAAAAGTTCTGTCAAAATCGGTCCAGCCATTTCAGAGATCAGCCGGAACAAACAGACAGATATACAGACAGACAAAAATTCTAATAATTGTTATTTAGGTGCAAGTGCCGTCCAAATATTCATATGCATGTAGTAAAAAACGTTTATTTTAATATTACAAACAGACACTCAAATTTTATTTATATGTATAGAGTATAGATATGTATAGATAAAATATTCTAATGGAGACTATAGTTCCTGCACATTATGGGTCAGCTGTAATTACTGTTTACATTTATCTCAAAATTAATTGAAACGGAGAATAGGTGTTAAGTAACAATTAATCATTATGTAATGAACTTAATACTTAAATAAGTCATTAATTAAATAGATCAACAGTTACAATGTTGTCCTACTAATTTGCCTATGCCTCATTAAAAAACTAATTATTGTGTCGTAAGACGCCGCGCCGATCAAGCGGCAACGCACTTTGATAAAAAAGCTTTTGTAAAGAAAGGCGTACTCTTGACTTTTAATAATAATAACTCCCACACCGGTTTCGGTGACGGTGGCCGGTTTCATTGAAACCAGGCCAGTTACGCAGGACTATGGAGTAATTTTATAGTGCCCAAGTGTGTGCGCAGTACATAAGAGCACTCCCTATTCCTTTACTCTCATAACCCAGTGGGACGGACGACCGACACGACTGGCTAGTGAAGCCCATCCGACGCATGGATCATCTTACTTGTCAATCAGGTGATCAGCCTGCATTGTCCTAACCGAACATGGAAATAACACGTTTCCAACGCGGGAATTGAACCCACTACCTCCGAGTCAAGAGCCACGCTCTTAACCACTGGACCATCATCATCATCATCATCCTTCTGGTTCCTACCATGCCTGGGATAGAAAATTTAGGATGTATAGGTTTTCCTACACTTCCCTCTCGACCTTACCGGCTTTCTCCACAGGAACGATAAGTCGCTACGCGTGGAGCTGGTTTGGTTGCAGGATCTGGCTTTCGCCTTACGGAGATACCGTTCCGGGTTTGTATCAAGTTTTCCTTTTCTGTCTTGCACCTATGTCGCCTCTTACGACACCTGGTACTGGAGGGGGGCACTATTCTAATGCCGATGCCCCACGGCCGAAACTACTGGACCACGAAGGCGTTAATTTTAATTATTATTTACTAGATGACGCCCGCAACTCTGCTGCGCCAAAAGTGGGAGAAGAAGAAGAAGAGAAGAAGAAGAAACCGTACATTTCCGGGACAAAAAGTATACGTATAAAGTATATAAGTATGTCCTTTCTCGGGACTTAAAGTATATATGTTACCAAATTTCAGTAAAGTCGGTTCAACGGTTTAGGCGTGAAGAAGTAACACACAGACAGACATACACACTTTCACATTAATAATTTTAGTATGGGTTAAAGGTGTTTTGGTAAAAGGTAAAGTAAGTGGTAGTTTCAGCTTGGAATAAAAACATGGGGTATTTGAAATACTTAATACTTAATAAGGGAACAAATGAACATCCATACCCACATACATACATACATACATACATACAGGCAAAAATCATAACCCTCCTTTTTGCTTCGCCGTAGTCGGGTAAAAAATATACTGTTTTCATTTAAGACTTGGGTACTATTTATAGCATCGTAGGCGCATAATGAAATAAACCCAATCTTATAATTAAACCACCCAAATATTTTTAATTATATTTAAATAGTATTTAAGTTTAGTGTAATTTAGCTTTAATGGGATATAATAATTACCTATTGTTACGCGACCCGGTGAGACACAGATGTAAATCGATGGATAAGCCATTACCAATAATAATTATGTTGAATGACTTTTTGGACTTTAAAGTCTTCTAACAAAAAAAAAAACAAGCTTTTCTTGGAATGTAAGTGTTTTGTCTCGACTGAATTAGCCTTTTCGACGTGGTCTATTCTTTTGCAGTCGATTATATCAAAATTGATTCAGTAGTCTAAACGCATATTTAACTCCTACAAACAAAAAGTATAAGGCTTATCGAACCATCAAACAATAATGACAAATAGCTTATCGGAAATTTTTGTGACTGCTTGTCATACTCAGAGACTGTGTCAAAAATTTGCTATTCGCCTTAAACTTTTTATAAACTTTTAAAACAAAAAAATCACATATCTAACCTCATTTCTGATAAAAATTTAGTTTAAGATAAGCCCAAAACAAGGCGCGTCCTGTGAAAGTAAGTGGTCGCGTAGTTTGGACTCTCTTTGGGCCATATCTATGTAATTATATCTCTGTAAGCGGACGTTAATTTTCCATTGGTTGGTTGATTGGCCGCTGATTGTCTTCAGGCCAGTAGCGCTCTACTTGTGTTCATTATATAATCATTAATTATTACTCGATGCAAATTATGTCATAATGATGTCATGTCTTCGAAGGATTTTTAGGATTTATGCGTTTTCCGGGTTTACCCGCATTAAAAAGTCGTCTGGGCCCCTTCCCTATACAAGGTGTAACAAAGCTTAGGGCCAGGCCACAACACTGCGTTGCGACTTCGTATCGCAAAAACAACCTTTGAAAAGCAATGTATTTTTTTGCGATGCGACGCCGCAACGCAGTGTGTGGCCTGGCCATATACTTTAGGGTGTGTAATGTGTATGGGGGTATATAATATATAGAAAATATAGCGTAGAAAATATTGCACATCTTGGATTCATTCTATGGTAGTATTTTTTCGTAAACCAAAACTTTTGCAATGTAATTTCTAGCTGTACTAGTTTAATAACATCATGAATATTAAATTATTTATATTGTAGACCCTAAGTACTTCGTTCTTTACCCGACAACGGCAAATCAAACACGAAGGGTGTTCATTTTGTCAGTCTATATAAATAATATAATATCTATGGACGCTTCACACCACGTCAGTCTGGCCCGTGCTAAGTATCTAAAGGACTTGTGTTACAGGTACCAGACAACGGATATATATTTAATACTTTTATACTATACATATATTTAAGATTTTTTATTATATCATACACATATTTAATACACATCCAGACCCGGGAACATTGAAAACTTTTTGTTCCGTCGGCGGGATTCGAACCCGCGACCCCCGGCTTGAGCTACCAACGCGCTCACCACTGAGCCACAGAGGTCGTCATCAAATATGTATGTATGTGCCCCAGTAGCGGCTAAACTACTGCTATGATTTTACCAAATGAGTTATCAATAGATGAGTTATAATGCCGCGGGTTATAGACGTAATTCTTTTGTATACTTTGTATTTTAAACATAGTCGAATTGTATTTTAAAAATTAACTTATTAGCTATTACTAATTGTTAGTAAACCTTATTGCAATGCAGAAATAGGTCAATAGGTTACTTTTTTATGACTATAATAGAATACTTATAAATAGAAAGAAAGCACTGCAACAATAAAGGAAATGAGTCCACCGATTCTCAAACTTGTAGCTATAGGAAGTCGTACCACATAACATATTTTGCCACGTAAAATGATGGCAACATTTTTACAGCTTGTTGTACACATCTTCCAGGATCATTTGAGATTGCCATGCGACGACCACTGTCAAAAAAATATTACTTATCCAATCTTATGTAGAGCCAGGCTTTTTATTGTTTGAAATAAGGAGTGACCAATATCTTATAAAGATCTATGGAAATCTGAAACCAAAAGTGTACTATACTGTAATTATAAAAATTTATAATCATTTTTATATTTTTAAGCAAGTTAAGCTACAAATGTTTGAGTTTTAAATCAATTAAACCAGCATTTGCAAACAAACTCGCTTTAAATCCATAAGATATTGAGTAGTATTGAGAGCCACTGGACTGCGGCAATGGTTTCGTTTTTCTATAAATAAAGTTCCTCCACGATTGCCCCTCATCCACAGACCAGCCACCAAGATGACACCACGCCTCAGTCCAACGGTAGTCACTTTTTACTGGAGTGTGAGTGAAAGTGGCAGTGAGAATTGAAAGGAAATCGATTCGTGAGAGAATAATTTAGTGTGATTATTGTTTTGATTGTTTAATCAATCTTGTGGTTAAGATTAGGCCTAGGGTTTGATTTCACTAAAAGTTTGTGATGCGTGTGCGTGAATTTGAAGTTACTATAATTCCTACTTTAGATACTTACCTGAAAATGCGCTAAATTTTTTGTTAAAAACTCAAATTTCCATCCAAAATTGGTATTCCCTACCCATATTATAATATTATCGGGACCCGGGACCCTTACAAAAAGAACCGGCATAAAAAACTTACGCAGTGCTATATTTTAGAAGAATATAAACAGACGAACATATAACCTCGTCCTTTTTGGAAGTCGGTTAAAAAAGAAGTGAAATTATACAGTCAACACTCAACAGTACCGTACATCACGATTTGCACTGCCAACGCATGCGTTGCCAGTTGCAACGCGTATTATTTCTATAACTTGGTTAAATAGGTTCATATGTCCCTTTTTGATGACGGAGGGGAAACCCTTTTGCCCCAGGTTGGGGATAGATAGGTCCCGTGCTAACCTTTACAATCCCATGTATCTATGTTTTTTATGTTTCTCTAGTGGTACCTTTTAGGCTAGGCTACTGATATTCAGAAGTAGCGTTCGGGATAAACAATGTATTTTCCAGAAGTATTGGTTTCATGCTATTCCTAAACATTGTTTTCAGAAGTTCATCTGGTGTGTGATGGTCCTCCACGCCCCTCTGTGGAGGCCGACATCGTCCGCCGTCCGCGCGCCTCCCGGAGAACCCTCCACCATTGAAGCGCAGGCCAAGTTCTTCCAGTAAGGATATTGTTTATATACAATAGTCTTTTATGTAGTCAAGTGTGGCTCACATAAAATGTTTAAATAAAATAGTATTTTTTGTACGCAATACAATAGAAATGCAAAACAACGTCCCTAAAATACAGAATGTAACAAAATAAAGTAATAATATTTTAGGACTAGCTGTTGCCCGCGACTTCGTTTGCGTCAGCAAAATGTGATAACAAAGATAATGAAAAAATTTTGAAAATCGGTTCACAAACGGCGGAGTAGTGGTCGAACATACAAAAATCCACAGCCGAATATATAACCTCCTCGTTTTTTGGAAGTCGGTTAAAAAGAGAGAAATTTTCCTTACCCAAATAGTAAAAATGGTAACATCATCACTCACAAATACATAAATACATTCCTGTTCGGAAGTCGGTGTCAGCTATGTGCCAAAAAAAGTCCCGTCAAAATCGCTCCAGTCATTTCAGAGATTAGCCGGAACAAACAGACAGACAGACATACAGACAAAAATTAAAAAAAAATTGTTTTGGTGTCTGTACCCTATATAAATTCATATGCATGTAGTAAAAAACGGTTCTATCAATGTTACAAACAGACACTCCAATTTTATATGTATAGAAGATAGATGTACAGATGTGAATGTGTATTTATTTGTGGTATAGAGTTCACTGTGAAAGCAGCGCTGAAACAGTTTATATTGACTTCCTGATTTCTAGAATTAGACGTGGGAGAGCCATGCTTCGGCACGAATGGGCCGGCTCGACCGGAGAAATACCACGTCCTCACAGAAAACCGGCGTGAAACAGCGCTTGCGCTGTGTTTCGCCGAGTGAGTGAGTTTACCGGAGGCCCAATCCCCTACCCTATTCCCTTCCCTCCCTTATTCGGTTCCCTTTCCATCCCTACCTTCCCCTATTACCCTATTCCCTCTTAAAAGGTCGGCAACGCGCCTGCAGCTCTTCTGATGCTGCGAGTGTCCATGGGCGACGGAAGTTGCTTTCCATCAGGTGACCCGTTTGCTCGTTTGCCCCCTTATTTCATAAAATAAAAAAAATAAAATAAAATAGAATTTACTTATATGTAATGTGAATGAATTTGCTCATAAAATAGTTATTTAAACAGAAATTCTTTCAGTGCTACTACTTTGACAGTAAACTCTGTATAAAATTGGTCAAGTGCGAGTTGGACTAGCGCACGAAGGGTTCCGTACCACAATAGAGCAAAGATAGGCTAAAAATTGTGTTTTTTGTATGGGAGGCCCCCTTAAATATTTAATTTAATTTATTTTTAGTATTTGTTGTTATAGCGGCAACAGATATACACAATTACACAATCTGTGAAAACTTCAGAAGTCTAGCTATAGCGGTTCTTGAGTTACAACTTGGAGACACACAGACAGGCGGACAGACGGACAGACATTGAAGTCTTAGTAATAGGGTCCCGTTTTTACCCTTTGGGTACGGAACCCTAATAAGGGACACACAGGGCTGTTGCCAGAGTCAAATTTGAAGTAGGGCAGCATTGGTTACAGATAGGGCGGAAGTAAAAAAATATCATAATTATTGATTTAAACTAGAAGCACGGGCTCCTAAATCAATATCCATATTTGATATTGAATGTACCGTAACTTCTTGGTAGAAATTCATGTTTCACAGTAATAATATACACTTTTCATGCACTTTTTCCACTTTTATTAATAACATTGTTATTAATAAAAGTGGAAAAAGTGCATGAAAAGTGTATATTATTACAATGTTATTAATAAAAGTGGAAAAAGTGCATGAAAAGTGTATATTATTACTGTGAATATCCATATTGTATACTTTTTGCTTGGTACAGTTTTTTTAATCTCAAACTATGAACAATTTAATAATCTATACATATAAATAAAATTGGAGTGTCTGTTTGTAATATTAAAATAACCGTTTTTACTACATGCATATGAATATTTAGACGGTACTTACACCAAAATAACAATTTTTAGAATTTTTGTCTGTCTGTATATTTGTTCCAGCTAATCTCCGAAATGGCTGGACCGATTTTGACGGGACTTTTATTGGTAGATAGCTGATGTAATAAGGAGTAACTTAGGCTACTTTTTAACCGACTTCCAAAAAGGAGGAGGACATATTTTTACGCTACTAGCTGTTACCCGCGACGCGGACGAAGTCGCGGGTAACAGCTAGTAAAAAATAAACCTCGTATTTTTTATTTATTAGGTTATATAGTTAGTATTTATATAGTTAGGTATTTATTAGGTATTTTTAAGGTAGGGCATTGCTCCTAGCTACAGCCGTGCATACACACCCATAAGTAATAGTACCTGGATGACCGAGCTTTGCTCGGTATAGCAAACACTCATTGCCTTCGTGTTACTTAATAACGCCATCTGCTGGTTGTTAAAACAATTAGAACAATTAGTTGCTAACAAAATAGTATTATTATTTGCCAATAGATGTCAGGAAGAGTCATATTTTTCAGTTTATCGATTATCGATAAAACACGAATAAAAAGACATTTTCTGAAAATGATTCCTAGCTAGATCGATTTATCGCCCCCGAAACCTCCTATATACTAAATTTCATGAAAATCGTTGGAGCGTATATATATATATATATATATATATATATATATATATATATATATATATATATATATATATATATATATATATATATATATATATATATATATATATATATATATATATATATATATATACAGGGTGTAACAAAAATAAGTGATAATACTTTAGGGTGTGTACGTGTTCCTTGTAGAGAGTTCACTGTGAAAGTAGCAGCGCTGAAAGACCAACTTTTTTTTTCACTTTTGTATGGGGAAACTCGTGACGCTCGGGCCCTTGCCCATACAAAAGTGAAAAAATTTTTTCGTCTTTCAGCGCTGCTACTTTCACAGTGAAGTCTCTACAAGGAACACGTACACACCCTAAAGTATTATCACTTATTTTTGTTACACCCTGTATATACAAGAATTGCTCGTTTAAAGATATAAGATAACTTTCTTTTGTTACACCTTCTATACTTGAAAAAAAAATAGATTACCCTTATAGTTTAGAGTATGCATTTTTTAAATAAATTGTACGAAATAGCCATAGCCATGGTTTTGGCATAATTTATTACATGTTTTATACTGTAGAAAATCGAATTAACATTTAAAACGAGAAGGCGTGAATAGCCTACATCTCTTTGATCCGAATGTTTGCGAAATCATGAATAATATGGAATTTTACAATGTAATTTTTAATCTCCTTTTAAGGTTCAATATATTTGCATAATTTGTCATTAAAACTTAATCTCGATTTAGCCCAAATAAACCAACTGTTACAAGATTATAATTAAAAAATGTTGATAGCGGTGTTATGTCAAGGCAATATTTTATAGAGCAATCGATTAAGGCCATCCCCCGAGCAAACGACCTTGACCATACATTTGACGCGTTGCCGAGATCGCACAAACATCCTATTTTTTTACTTATCTTAGTTCAAAATTGATCTATAAAAATTTTAAACGGGGAATATATAGTTAAGGGGGCGGCGACTAACCCTAAAGTGTCGATTTTATAATTCATTTTTATACTTGAAAATCAGCCCCGAATTGTTTCATTTTCTAAAATTAGATACTACATTATATTTCCGAGAATTCGATCTGAGCAAAAACACGATATCTTAAAATTTTCTCGATAGAAAAAAATCACAAACATGCATCTAATTTTCACGAATTTTTCATTTATTGCCATAACCGTGCATTGAACTAAGTTAATATTTTAACACATTATATAAAATTCTATCATTGAGAGATCGACTTAGCGGATTTTTAAAATGTTGTATATTTATCGAGTTATTGAGAAAAAACTAATTTGGCGATGAATCCGCGTCGTTCTTTTTCACCTGGCGTATGAAAGACGGGCTTGAGTGTGAAGAGAGAAGGACGATGGAAAACGATGATTGGCTATCTATAGGTAGTATTGTCGTGTGTTTCAAATAAGTAAACGTAATTTGTATATTATTAGGGAGATGCTGAAAGTATGCTTCAATTTCAATAAATTGGTATTACTTTGGAAGATAATATCATGAGTATAATAAATAAAAATAGAAAATTTAAAACGGGGAAAGGAATGTTGATATACTGAAGATTATTGCTGTATTTTTATTATAAGTTTGTAGCTTTCAAATTATGAGTTTATAAGGCTCTAAATACGGTAAATCACGGAATCTCCGTAGGGGAAGGGCCTTAACTTGATAAAATTAATTTGTTTTCAATTGTTAATAAAATTAATTAAAACAAAATCATAATTCTGGATACTTGTAAAGCTATATAGTAAAGCTACATTACATACAATAGTTCTTTTAACCTCTTTAATACTTACTTTTAATAAGACTTCACTTACTTTTCTAGCCTATCCCAAAAAATATTACATTGTATAATTTACTTTGTAGGGATTTTTTCTCGGTTCAGTTGAGCCCATACAAGATAGAGTTCGGTCACGTATGCGAGGACCCCAACACTTGGGAGCAGCGCTACGAGAAGAAAGACTTTGAGAACCACAGGGACATGGGCAAAGTATTGTTATCTTCCTCTAACTCTTTCTCTGTCGCTTGGTAAAGGTATAGGCACTTGCCCACGTCGGAGGACTTCGACCAGGGCCACCGGTTGGGCAGCGAGAAGCACTTCATCGAAAGGCATGAGAGATCCCGCCCTGCTACAGGACTTTTCTCTGCTAAAGTACGCTTCTGCTTTCTATCTCTTTCTAATGTTTTCTTTTTCTGTCTTTCTAATTTTAACTTTATCTTTCCTTCTTCTATTCGGCCTCTCCACGTTGGTCTATGATATACAAGTGATTACGAACATAAAGAGATTATTCGTCTATGATTGCATAATAAATTATTATGATCGACGGCTATTGTCTTTAGACCGTTTCGCAATCATGGTTTTCTATCAGGGACCATCGTGAAGGTGCCTACTTTGCCAGATCTTGTGGTAACAACATTAACAAATTTCTGCGCTATGTTCAAATACTTAACTAAATATGTTACTAACCCCATGGTCAAAACAATTTCTATCTCATCTTGATATAACTTGGGGCCTTTATTTACTAAATAATGATTTACTGACTTGAAATGCGACTTACTAATGAACAATTCTAACAGTAAATAATATTTGAAGGTACGTTGGGGCGACAAGAAAGGTGGATATGGAGAACATTACTGGGACTTAAACCACGCTGGTAACGCTCACAATCACGGTGATGATGGCTACGATGACGACGGTTCATACCACGAAGACCACGACGCATACGACGAACCCAGCGAACAATCACCAAACTATGACACAGAGTATACTCCCGATGAATATACTGCAGATAAATACACTGAAGAAGAGAACACTCTAGAAGAAAATAATAGAGCGAAGAGAGCGCATACGAGACAATTAGAAGCGCAAAGACAAGAGAGAATGTACGAAGAACAACCGAAACCTGCACAACAAGAAAAATACGACGAACCAAAGGAAAGAAGACCGAGAAGGAAATCACGCAAAAGCAGAAGACAATACAAAGTTAATGAAGAATACACAGAAAAAGAAGTTACAACACAGAAACCAATAATCGTAGATCAAGAAGAAGATTCGAAAATAAAGGAAAAAGAGAAAAATGATGTAGTGCTTGTTATAAATCATCGCGATGAAGTAACAACTACTACTACAACAACAACAGCAGCACCACGTTATGTTCCTTACGAAAGTGGTGCTGGTGTGAGACGTTACCAGGAGGCAACTGCTGCAGCATCAGTACCCAGGCTGTTCCTAGAAGCTTCTACAGGTCGCATCGTTGATCGCACTACAGGCCAGGCGTACGTGTTACAGCCTGTGCAGCACTATTAGATTAGATTTTACCGGAGGCCCAATCCCCTACCCCATTCCCTTCCCTATCCTCCCGTATTCCCTTCCCTTCCCTACCCTTCCCTACCCTATTCCCTCTTAAAAGGCCGGCAACGCACTTGCAACTTTTCTGATGCTGCGAGTGTCCATGGGCGACGGAAGTTGCTTTCCATCAGGTGACCCGTTTGCTCGTTTGCCCCCTTATTTCATAAAAAAAAAAAAAAGTTAGAGCATTTATTAGTTTAGTGATTATTTATTGAATAAACGACTGCATTTTTCGATTGTGTATTTTTCAATTTCCTGTAATTGCATTTTAAAATTTAAAAGAAATTACTGACGCGACTGGCTTGAAATTAGGCGAAGGACCTTTTAGTGACTAAACATGCTAGGCCGTAAATACGCGGCCGAAGTTCGGCATGATTACGCCAGCAATGCGCTACGCACCAATATAACGCGACGTAATTTCGGCATGGTGTGTCATCGGTAATTTAAAATACATTGCAGGCGTAATCATCCCGAACTTCAGCTACGTATTTTCGGTCTAGTGTGTTTATAGACACTTACGTGCTTATCCAGCGCAAAGATCTATCTAAGCGGACAACAGTTTTATTAGTTCCAACCCATTGAATTAATCTAAGCCAATCACCAAGACATTAGACAACCGATTTACGAACTTGGGGTTTAAGTGTAAACCAGTTTACTATTTACTTATTTAACTTTCTCCAACAATAATTGACCGCTTTAATAGAAACTCCAAGGTAAAGTTTTCCTGAATAGACTGTTATATCTACAGAAGCCATCGTATCTAACGCTTCCAGTCAGCTGCTTTTAACAGTCCCTTTCTAGGGTCAGTAGTTCCCACATTTCCTTATCAATATCATCACGTCCGTTGTCAGTTCTATGCGGGGTATACATTTTGATAGGGGACAAAAGTATTGTTTTAAAATGGTTAGCGCGAATGACAATATAGTATTAAAAAATAGGTATATTGTGAAATAATGTTTGTCTGTCCGTTTGTTATTTCTCCAAGCGAAAGCCGTTAAGAGGATACACCAGGGGCGAGAGAAATTCAAAATAGGTATTTTGAAAATGTATTGCTGTCTCACCAATCTCAAGTCTCCCACCGCAGAGCGCGATAGAGACAACACGACAAAAGTCCTAATAAAATAAAAGAAAATCATCGATTCGTTGTCCTCTGATTCTTTTTTCATTAACAATTAAAGCAAGGCTTGAGCTGTGTTCCTATGTTTTACTTTTTTGGTATATTCCAGCCAGTTTTGTTTTATGGGTGTTTGAACACAGAGAAAAATTTGGCCATTTTTTTGGGTTTTTGAACGTTTATATCTTTTTTAATAATTAAATTATAAAAAAAAAGAAAACATAGGGACATTGTATTAGTGGCCATAGATATTCAGGAAAAAAATTATAACTCTATCGGTATTATCCAGGGAGGAAACAGCGGACAACGTTTGTATGGAAAAACGGCGGTGTGGATCGCTCTTAAAGATACATTTTAAATGATAGTATTTGAGAAATGTTCACATTGAAAGTGATAAACGAGTGTGTAATAAAAGTTGCAAGAAACGAGTAAATAGTTGATTCAAATTAAAATTCCTACTTTAAGCAAGGCTCATTAAAGGATCGATGATCCATACTAATATTATAAATAAATACGTGGGAGAGCCATGCTTCGGCACGAATGGGCCGGCTCGACCGGATAAATACCACGTTCTCACAGAAAACCGGCGTGAAACAGCGCTTGCGCTGTGTTTCGCCGAGTGAGTGAGTTTACCGGAGGCCCAATCCCCTACCCTATTCCCTTTCCTACCCTCCCCTATTCCCTTCCCTTCCCTTCCCTCCCCTATTACCCTATTCCCTCTTAAAAGGCCGGCAACGCACATGCAGCTCTTCTGATGCTGCGAGTGTCCATGGGCGACGGAAGTTGCTTTCCATCAGGTGACCCGTTTGCTCGTTTGCCCCCTTATTTCATTAAAAAAAAAATATATATATATGAAAGTGTGTCTGTCTGTCTGTCTGTTACCTCTTCACGCCCAAACTGCTTAACCGATTTGCTGAAATTTGGTATGGAGATATAGAGTCCCGGGAATGGACATAGGATGCTTTTTATCCCGGAAAATGTAAGTCCCTCGCGATAAACGAATATTGGCGCAACGCAGTTGCAGGCGTCATCTAGTCTCTAAATAGTATAAAACAAAGTCGCTTTCCGCTGTCTGTATGTGTGTATGTATGCTTAGATCTTTAAAACTACTCAACGGATTTTGATGCGGTTTTTTTTAATAGATTGAGTGTTTCAAGAGGAAGGTTTATATGTATAACATATGCATAATATGGTAGAGAAACACTGATAATTTTAGAGGTTTCTAATGTTATGTCGTAAATAAATTCATTTTTTTGCGTTTATATTGCAAACGCTGGCTAAACCCTACGAGATAGATCAAAATAATGTACTACAGTATTGTACACCTTAATTAGGTAAACAAAAAAGTCCGCGATGGTATATGTCTATTTCTTAGGGATAACTCACAATAGCCATTTTTGTTCTTTACTTTTTACGAAAAATAATGGCGATTTTAACAATTTACAACATTAACCCTTATCCAAATAAACATGTTTGGAAGCTAAGACATTAAATGTAGATTATAATTGTCTTTTACACTATACAATTTCGATCAATACTTTAGAAGTTTTCAAACGTATAAACTTACGCGGAATCAAAAAATATGTCGCGCGGCGGCGGCCGAGGGACATAGCGGTTACGGCAGAACCGGCCGGGGGCTCTCATAAGCTTCGGGCTTATGTTATTGTAGTAGATAGTGTATTTCGTCATTGTGTGGTTGTGCAGACGGTAACGCAGAGGAGCAACCACAGCGCTTTCTTTCAGATATTCATTGTTTCTGGTTCTTTGGTTTCTGAATTGTCGATAAAAATATATTTGACTTGCGTTAGAAAAACGGACTTTTGTTTTTGCTTTGCGATTGGGTTATTTGTTGCTTAGGTCGTAGTACAGTGAATGCCAAAAGAGCACGTTCAGCAAGAGATGAAGAATCGTCAACGGAACGTGAGACTCGCCTCAGCCAGAATAGTGATAGAAATCGGATACAGAGAGAAAGAGAATCGTCTGTAGAGCGTGAGGCTCGCCTCAGTCGGAAAAATGATAGAATTCGGATACAGAGAGAAAGAGAATCGTCTGTAGAGCGTGAGGCTCGCCTCAGTCGGAAAAATGATAGAATTCGGATACAGAGAGAAAGAGAATCATCTGTAGAGCGTGAGGCTCGCCTCAGCCAGAATAGGGATAGGCATCGAATACAGAGAGCAAGAAAATCATCCGCACAGACACATAGCAACACCGAACAAAACGAACAACCAAACAGCCACAGACCCGAGAGAGTAACTAATTCATGGGTAAATAAAGAAAATTCTGCCAATTTTTGCGAAACTTTTATCGTTTACGCAGCACAATAGGAAAAATCACCCGATTTTGAAACATTCTTCATTGGTGCTCCGCTTCTATTGGTCTTAGCGTGATAATATATTATAGGCTACATCCTACTAATATTATAAAGGCGAAAGTTTGTTTGGATGTATGGATGTGTGGATGTATGGATGTTTGTTACTCTTTCACGCAAAAACTATTGAACGGATTTTAATGAAACTTTACAATAATATGGCTTATACATCAGAATAACACATAGGCTACAATTTTAACCGACTTTCAAAATGGGGGAGGTATTATGTTCGTTTTCTTATATTCAACGATTACTCCGCCGTATGTTACCCGATTTTTATATTCACAAAAGTGGTGATCTGATGAAGGATCCATAAGTAATCGAGGGAACTCCTCAAAACTTATAGGGAAACGTGTGGTGACTTCGGTTACGTGAGAAGTATTCTAAGCATATGCTACCAACAAGTAAGATTTTGCACCGAGATATACCTGGTATACCGTGGTTCGGAAGGTGCTGAGAGAACTCTTGATTCTTTATAGATACAAGTTTGGGAGTTTCGGCGTTGTTTTAAGAACAGGAACCATATGCTACTATGCAAATTACATTCATCATCATCATCATCATCATCATCATCATCACTACCATATTATACCATTTCATAGTCTTTTAGATCGAGACTCGAGTTTGTCAAGCGATAATTAAAAAAAATCTTTATTTTATGTCTAAAAATAGTTTGACGACCTCTGTGGCTCAGTGGTGAGCGCGTTGGTAGCTCAAGCCGGAGGTTGCGGGTTCAAATCCCGCCGACGGAACAAAAAGTTTTCAAAGTTCCTGGGTCATGGATGTGTATTAAATATGTGTATCATATAATAAAAATCTTAAATATATGTATAGTATAAAAGTATTAAATATATTTCCGTTGTCTGGTACCTGTAACACAAGTCCATCAGGTACTTACTAATATAACAACATTGAAGAGTATGTTTGCTTGAACGCGTCAATCTCAGGAACTACAGGTCCGATTTAAAAACTTATCTCAGTGTTAGATTGATCATTTATCGAGTAAGACTATAGGCTATATTATATAATATATTATCACGCTAAGACTAATACGACCGAAGAAACTCAGGAAAATGCGGGAAAAACGGGGAAAATATTTTTTTATGGGAAAATGTACGGTTTCTGTAAAATTCCTAATTTACGCGGGCGAAGCCGCGCGGGACATCTAGTTTTAATATAATTGTAAAAACATCCATGTATCCTAATTCCTACCTACCTACCTGTGAATAAAAATTTGCAAGTAAAATTTGTTAACCCTCAGACGCGTGCTCTACTTTTTGTATCTTTTTTTCTGAACCCCATGGACCAAATCCACACGGATCGGAGCACCCCATATCAAAATAATGAAATGCTGCTCCTTTTTATAACACTTTTTATTGAAAATTATTGTAATCATTATTTGAACAGGTTGAATTACTATCATAGTGTGTTATTGTTGAAAATGCTCGGTAATTACTGATGTTTATTAAGTAAGTAGATAAGTCGGTTAGAAAATTGATGATAATATTATTAAATTATTATTACTCACTTTCCAAAAATACGTAAGTACATATTTATTTATATTAGGTAGGTATCTTAGCAGTCGTGTACTGCTAAGATACCATAATAATTATTATTAGGTATAGTTACTTAACTCTTAAAAATGCGTTTAAATCCAGAAAATATAAATATTTTTTGGATTGAAAATACAGTTCTCTACACATACTAGTCAACTCATGTAGTTTTTAATTATTCAATATCTATTAATAATAAAAGATATCGTTCGCACCATAAGGGATACTATTTTTATTATTACTTAAATATTTGAAAGGGCTACATCAATAAGGAAGTAACGTGACTCAGCTGTCTTCTACAACAATATGCAAATAAAAGGTCATTCTTTGACCTGTCCTTTCCCACGTAAGAAAGTGGTCAAACAGGTTTGGTCGAACCCTTTGGAAGGACAGGGACAGTAGGGACAACCCTGCCCATTGTCCATAACCTGTTCGACCGGATTTGCCATGAGAATTTCGCAAAGACTTTGCCATTATTGTCTTTAATCTTTTCTCTGATGTTACTGATTGATAACGGAAAGATTGCTTTGTGGTTTTATGTATTTATTTATAAAGGCTTTTTTTAATTCACAGGTACTTAATTAATGCCTTATCTTAAAAGTTAGGCATTGCACTTAGCCACATTACTACAACAATAAAGGCGCGTTTTCGGACTTAAAATTTCCATACGATCTGTCTTAAAAACATGGTAATTTAACGTAATTATCATAATTATAGTTACCTATTTTATTTGAAAAAAAAATCGTACCTAATCATTAAATTATTCAAAAAACCTAAAATATGACACTTGCAGCCCTGCACCCTTATGTTTGACAATATAACGGTTGAGAGAACCTTTTAGGGCTGATCTTCATAAGTGGTCCATTGTGCTGGCGCCTGGCACGCGTCTGAGGCAAGATTCATCCCGTGGGGTCTCTTTGTTTACCTTTACACGTCGTCATATTGTAATAAAGGGTTAGGGTTTACTAGTATTGGTTGGGATATTACGTTGTCCGATCTAGGTTTTTTGCTGCAAAAACCTAGGTTTAGATATTGATTTGTTAGCGCTGCTCAATATGCTAGATACGTTTTAGACACTTAAATATCCTATCCACCTATTATACTCTGATATTGTTTACTACCAACTAAGGACAAAAGTTTTGATTTGAAACAAACATTCCTGATCAGTTAAGTTATCTACTGATTGTTAAATTAAGTTCTGGTAGATTTAAACAAATAAGATAGACAAATGCCACTCCTTTTCCTAATTTTATAGTTTTAATAATAATTTAAAATACTTATTTCATTACAACAATAAATAACACAAATTGCATAAGCCCATAACGTTGTAAAGCCTTGGCCGTTAAATTCGAAATGCAAAAAGGGTCATTCTTTGAACTGTCCTTTCCCACGTAAGAAAGTGGACAGACCGGTTTGGCCGAACCCTTTCAAAGGGACAGTAGACGGCAGTAGACAATGGGCAGTTAGACAATGATGGGTCTTCCGCGTTCGACCGTAAACTTGTCTGACCAGTTTGCATGGGAATTTCGCAAAGGGACAATATCTTATATCTTTAAACGAGCAATTCTTGTATATATATATAATTGGAATCTCGGTAACGGCTCCAACGATTTTCATGAAATTTAGTATATAGGGGGTTTCGGGGGCGATAAATCGATTTAGCTAGGAATAATTTTTAGAAAATGTCATTTTACATGTGTTTTAACCGAGCAACGCTCGGTAAAATAGCTAGTTATAATATAATATAATATAATATAATATAATATAATATAATATAATATAATATAATATAATATAATATAATATAATATAATATAATATAATATAATATAATATAATATAATATAATATAATATAATATAATATAATATAATATAATATAATATAATATAATATAATATAATATAATATAATATAATATAATATAATATAATATAATATAATATAATATAATATAATATAATATAATATAATATAATATAATATAATATAATATAATATAATATAATATAATATAATATAATATCTATGGACGCTTCACACACACAGTCTGGCCCCGTGCTAAGTACCTAAAGGACTTGTGTTACAGGTACCAGACAACGGAAATATATTTAATACTTTTATACTATACATATATTTAAGATTTTTATTTTATCATACACAAATTTAATACACATCCAGACCCGGGAAAATTGAAAACTTTTTGTTCCGTCGGCGGGATTCGAACCCGCGACCCCCGGCTTGAGCTACCGACGCGCTCACCACTGAGCCACAGATACACAATATTAACGGCAATGAACGACAATATTATATTGTCGTTCATTGCAAAACTGCTTTAAACGACAGTATATATTAAGTCTATGCTTTAAACTATGTCAAATGTCTTTTCGTCCAATGTTTTAACGTCCCATGGATGGTACTCGACGTACAACACCAAAGGAGTTACAAAGCTACACTTGAAGAGGTAACACCTTGTCTTTGCAAGTTCCTTTCGTGGTGGGATGTCTCTCACTTCCCCCAAGGGGGAGAAATGGGAAGTCGGTTCCGGGGCTAAGCCCCCTGCCCGAGGGATCTGCCGTATCATACTACTCATAAAGATGAGGCGGTATTTGGGGCGGGACGAGTCCCTAAGTTGGGTGACCGGCAGAGTTACCTCTACTTTCAGCGATGCCGGCCCTTCTGAACCCACCTGAGTCACCCCTAGCGGTCCAACCCACTAGGTGAGATCCCCGGTAACCCGGGGAAGGCCTAGCGGAGGCTGCCAGCGACATGGGGAGAGGTTTCAGGCAGGTAGGGTCAGGGGGGCACGCTTGTTGTTTTTGCAAGTTCCTCCCCGACGCCACAGATTAAAGGTGAACCCCCCCCCCCCCCCCCCCAGCTACGGCCATGGGCCTTACTGGGGTCCGGCCAGATTCGACCGATTCGACGCGGGCAAATGTGCGAGGTTTCATAGGATTTCATATAAAGAATTCTAAAATTTGTTTCTTTCGGCTCAGTCCGTGTTCTTTCGGCTCCGATAAGTGTGCGTTCACCTTAAGTTATATTATGATATAGTAGACCCGACGCAATCACAAGGCCCACAGCTGACTATCTCAATCATAGTCTAAACGGCGAATCAAGGCACAAAACTCTAGATTAAAATGTTTGTGTAATAATATTTTGTGCCTCGTTATTTTGATTTATGTAATAAGTAATATTGTTATTATGAACGCCTCCGTGGTCTAGTGGTTAGAGCGTCGCTCTCGACTCCGGAGGTCGTGGGTTCGAATCCCGCGTTGGAAACATGTTATTTCCAAGTTTGGTTAGGACAATGCAGGCTGATCACCTGATTGTCTGACAAGTAAGATGATCCATGCGTCGGATGGGCATGTAAAAAGTCGGTCCTGTGCCTGATCTCTCGCCAGTCGTGTCGGTCTTCCGTCCCACTGGGTTATGAGAGTAAAGGAATAGAGAGTGCTCTTGTGTACTGCGCACACACTTGGGCACTATAAAAGTACTCCTGCATACCTGGTCTGGTTTCAATGAAACCGGCCACCGTCACCGAAACCGGTGTGGGGAGTATTATTATTATTATTATGACAAAAGACAACACTTTATCTGTTGCAACTAATTGCAAGTCGGTTTTCTCTAAGCCTGTTGTATTGGGTATTGGCATTGCCGGATTTTTTTATCATGCACTTAGGCCACTTTATTTCCGCCGCTGGCCGCCCCTTGCAGTAAATTTGCTGCTCCCTAGGACGCTGCCGCCCCCCCTAGGACACTGCCGCCCCCCTAGGACGTTGCCGCCGCTAGGCCGCGGCTTATACGGCCTATTTATGGCCGTGTATTGGCTGTACGATCGGTGCCAATATTATGGGAATTCCACATTTAATTTGAATTTAAACTTTGAATAAGTTTGACAATAATAATTACCTATTGGTCTAGACTCTAGGCGTCTAGCAGAAGTCAAAACAGTTGCATACCGTAATAATTAATGACGTCTGTATTATAACTTATACGTGGTGTTGTGTCACGCAGTACGAGCATCCACATTATGCCATTTTGACTCTGAGCTCTGTTTGTACTTACTACGTACGTATTACGTAGTAATGACTCACTGCGAACTTAACACGTTTACGGCCATTCCCAATATTTGACCTATCTCTGGTTTTGCCCTACTAGAGATAGGAATAGCTCACATTAGACATTAGAGACATATATTATAAGTCAATTGTGAGCTATTCCTATCTCTAGTAGGGCAAAACCAGAGATAGATCAAATATTGGGAACGGCCGTTAGACTGTTATAAACCTAGCTTTTTTTTTCGAAAGGGTCTAAGCTACTGGTCTGGTTAAGACCATGGTAGTTTTAAAGTGGCGGTAGACCTAGCTGTAGACTATACTAAAAGAGTGACTAAAGATTAGAGATAAGTTATTTTTTATATTGTATAAGTAGGTAAATTATAATGTTATCAAGCGGGCTGCGGGACCCCTACTAGAAGTTGCAGACGTTGCATTGTTGAAAAAAAAGAAAGGGTCAATGCTCAATGTACGTACTTTCCTGTCAAATCGGTGGCGCCTTTGCATAATGGCCGCGATAGGGATGGGCAAGGTGGGGCAACCCTTATCGATAACAAAAGATATTCAAATGAGTCCAGTTTGACTTGTACTGCATTTTTAATTGTTATAATATCAGTGATGCACGAGTCTTCACTAGTGAAACATGCTGTGATAGTACCTTGTAAATAATATTTAGTTTGTACTTTTTAATTACTAAAAGTTGTTGGTGCATAAAATAAAAATCAAAGTTCTGGTGATTGCTGCTTCGATTTAATTTCAAGATTACAAAGGTAAGTTTCGCTAAAACAAATACAATCCACTAGAGTTTATGATTAACGGTTAATTTTGTTAGGAAATGTCTACTGATAACACGTTACGATCCAAAATTAACAGTTAAATATTTACTTAATAAATTTGATTCCTAATAAATATAATTCCTACTGTTGGATCACGAATATAGGTAGGTACTTAAGTGCTTAATGAAATGATCCAATGGACTAGTTTCATGGTATTATTTTAGTTGACATTTTTTTGTATTTTTTTACGTTTTGCAATTTTTTTTTTGGTTGACACGGACTTTCAATGATTGTTTATTCTGGTTCGTTCATCCTCAGACGAGCGAAGTCCTCAAAGACGATGTTATCCTCCTCCTCGTTGGCGTACAGTGAGTTCTCATAGCGGTGTCTCTCAATCGACTGCATCTTCTTCATCGCGTTGAAACGTTGTTTCTCCTGAGATCCTATTAGGAAATTTAATTCAATTAAAACTACTATAACACAAAATTATAATACTAAAACTCACGAGTCTAAGCAACTTTATGATGTTATTTTAATTTATTAGCACAGACGTATCTGTAAGAGTTCTGTGCTTATAATAGTGTTTGACGCATGATGCAGTGTGTGACGCATTCATGAAAAGCAATAACATTCGTTTGTTTTCTCTACGTTATAAATTACCTTCAGCTGGGTGGAGAAGCTTGAATGGAACATCAGTAACGAGTTCTCCTCCAAGTGTTCCGCAGTTCAGCTTCACACGGACGGAGTAGGACACGACGATACCAATAGCCTCAGCTGGGCACTTGCCCTCAGCCACCAGAGTAGAGCTGGCCAGGTTCACATCATCATCCTTAAGGTGGCCATCCAGAGCGACGCCTGTTCGTTTATTCATATTGAATTAGTTTATAAGTTTGTATCTTGCCTACGTTATATTTTTTCTAGGTTTACTATATATTTTAATATTATCACCCTGTCGTTATTAATAAAGTAATGTTACAAAATACAAAAGCTACCTATAACTTTTTCTCATTTTAAAAAGTAAAATATAAAAAATATGATACGTCTTGTATTTCGTCCTATCATAAACATTGATTCGATTAGAAATACGAGTGCATTGTTGTTAGACTCTTACCTCGTACGTCCTTGTTGCTGCGTGCCAAAGGTACTAAGTAAAACGTCTTAGAAAGACTTGCCCCAGGTGTAATTGGGCACCCTTCTCGGCTCTCCAAGGAGGCGACATGGCGAGAGAACTGCGAGTTGATCATGGTGATCTCGACATGCTGCACCACCATGCAACGGATGTTGCGCACGGACTTCCTCGAGTTGTTAGACACGATGAGGTTGGCGGCAACCTTCTCTCCGTGGTAGTAGATTTCCTTATCAAGTGTCACCTCTAAGCTGATCTTGCCATTACTGAATGTAAAGCCCTTGCTGACAAGAGAGCTGGGCAGGCGGCGTCCGCGGGATGCTGGAGCATGTTGCAACTGCGTAAAACAAAAAGAGTTAATTCTCGTACATTATAGTATTTTAAGGTTGTTAAAAAATTGTAATGTTCCTTACTTTCTTGATCGCAAGAGTAACGGAGCTCCTCTTGTGGGTCTTCTGATCCTCGTTCTCAGCAACATAGGTGCGCACGCAATATTCAACGCCCATAGGCTTGCCCTGATCTTCGTCGGATGGTTGCAGTGTCACCTATAAAATTTTAATAGCGTTGGTAGTTTTTGTTTTAATTTGAAATTTATTTTGGTTAGTTAAAATGTTGAAGTCTAAATTATTGCTTGCATGTAAAGCATTTTATCTTTGGCAGTCTATTGCAGTAAAGTTTTATTTTTATTTTTTGCATAGCTTTTCAAAATTTTGTTATCAGTTTTAAAAACTGTAGAAATGTTACAAACGTGAAGAAATATTTTTTCAAATTTACCGAAGTTGGTGAAGTCTCCGGGAAGTTGAAGGTAAACGGAAAAGCGTTTGGCCCCAACTTCTTCAGTAATTTCTCCTGGACAGGTGTCAGTTCCATCTTTGAGTTTATCATTGGCACAACTTGTTCTTGGCCAATGACCATTTCCTTCGAGAATTTGACTCCCATGACCTCATCTTCCTCCCTACCGAAGCGGTATGTCGTTACAAGCTGAAGTAAAAAGCATCCATTAGAAAAGCACTGCACAAGATCACTTTTTCACTTTCACAACCAAAAGCACTTCACTTATACCTGGCTAAAAACTTTTCTTCCTTTCAGGTATTCCGTGTCAACCACCACAACTCCATCGATAGGATCGCAATAATCTACATGATCAATGAAGTCGCGCTTGCCAAGGTAAACAGTAACTTTTCCATTGGGGGTAGTTTTCTTGAAGACTTTAACAGCGACCACAAAGGCCAAAGCAAGGAAGTCAAGCATCTTGCTAAATACCGGAGATCGGTCTAATAGGAATATTATGAAACTTAAGATAGTATTAGTTTTTTTTTTGGAGTGCTTACTAGTAAAAACAGTGAGTTTGAACAACTCACCAGAAATGACTCCGCATACTAGCGGCCCCTTTTATATACGTGATATTTGTGAGGTTTCCTTCAAAGCAAAGTTTGTTAATGGGATTGTTAACGTAGGAGCTAGCAAATGAGATTAAAATCGTATGACGGTTACTTGTAATACTTTAATCGATAATCGAACATGCAACACTATTATTTTGATGAAAGTTAAAAAAGTTGCTGTCAGACGTCAATTGTCAAATGTCAATAAGCCTGGATTGATATTTGATTGTCAAAACTCTAAAATCTAATGTAATCCAATTTATTTTTGTTCATACATTAAAAGTGTTTGTGTTTGTAATAAGATTAAATAGAATTCTTATTAGATTTCAAATTTCAATAATGTAAAACATAATATCATTGATCTGCTGTTGCAAAAATGTGATTCTGCAAATGAAAGTAAGTCAACTTCGCAACATTCGTGCACGAATACAACACAATGGTTGTCTGAATAAAATAAATTACTTAATTTATGTACTCGTCTGTAAATAAACATTCTAGATGTTGATAATTATGTATATGCAAAAATCATAAGGTGAATAATTTGGAAAAATATGTAGGTAGGTATAGTCATGGCATTGTATGATTCTTTTTCTTTCAATATTACCATCACTAATGTTCCTATGCTGATACAATTCATTAATTACAATACAGTAGCTTTCTATATACAAAATATGCAGAGAGCTGTATGTATAGATTTTGAGACTACAAAAATTGTTTTTAATTCATGAAGCCCTAAGCGGCCGCATCCGGCCGCGATAACAATAAAAAAGCTATTGTGTCTCGTTACTCCACGATCGATGGTTTAATATTGTATATCACTCTAAAGATATTTAAACCATGTTTCCAGCTATACCATCAGTATGCCGACCTTCTTAACGCCGGGCCGGCACGGCTACAGCGTGCGTTTCTCTCGCACACATCCAGACTCATTGGCGGTGGCAACTAGCCAATATTATGGGCTAACCGGTGGCGGCACACTGTTCCTGCTGGAACTTGCACCGGACGGTGCTACAATATTAGAGCTGCAGAAGTTGGAATGGAGTGATGGACTATTTGATGTGGTATGTAATCATTACTGCTCTAAAATCATGGGTGTTTCTTGACTATCATCTTTAAAATGAAAGTGATAGATTCAAGGAAAATTATGTTTCCATAAGGCATTTCAAGATCAAGATAAAAACTCTTCTTTTTAACATTATCAAAATTAACAATACCTGACATGAAAATTCATGTCATGTATGGAAATTTTTGTAAAGTTCCTTATTTATTGTAAAAACCCATTTTAAAGTAGAAGGGTTGCTTGTAACTTATCAGACTTTTCAGCAACAAAAGATAAAGGTACTTAGTTGAAAGTATAAGACTCTTATAATTAATCAAAAACTCAATAATATAGTGATGTTCAGATTTCACTAACTAATAAGTTTTTATCAAACACATTTCCAATAGTTTAACTCTGAAGGGTAAGCTTAAAATAGCTCAGTTGCTTGCTCGGATCAACTTACACAACCTATTTACTTGGGCCTTGACTTTGAAACCTTATATTGCCAATAAAGAATGACACGCAGTTGTAGTAAAAATCAATTGTGCATGAATGATGAAAGCAAAAAAAAAAGGAAATTGAAGTAAATACAAAGAGGATATTTTTTAGCCTGCTATAAAATTATCATTTTCTATGGAACTCTCTTGATCAGTGTAGCCAAGAATGTTCTATTATAATATATACAAAATGATGATTTAAAGCAGACTATCAAACAAAAGAACCTGGATCAAATTCAATTCATTCTTTAGAACGCTACAAACCCTTGAACTAAATAAATCATTTAAGTAATGTCAATACACAGATGAAATATAATATAATTTAATTATTACATTTGTTCTAATTAGTTTGTATGAACTTATTGTCTTCTCTGTTTTTCTTTCCTATTATAATATAAATGTGATAATTAATTTAAACAATAATTGTACTGACATGTCATCTACGATTTATTACTCTACCAATTTGATATTTTAATTATTACTTGGATGAATGTTGACTCCCAATAATATCTAATGGGCAGTTCCATGTAAAAGTCTACCATAAACTAAAAAAATAAATACCTGATTTTGGTAGTAAAAATACTTAATTATAGTCACAACATTATGGCACTATTAAGATTTTATAGAAGCAACAATTTCTAAGCATTACTTTTCTGGCAAAGCTGCCATTTATGAGATGATGTCGTGAGATCGGCTGAGTGTGGTTTTGTGTGATGAAGTTCTGACTTAGTTTTCACGTTATGTATTTTAAATTCTTGTCATATTTTATTACACACTGATTGTTCAAACAATTAAATACCGATATTCCTTTTGAGATTCGAGAAAATTCATTTTTATAAAGATATAATAGGCTTGTAAGATCACAGTGTCGAGTTGTAGTGTCGGTCACTTAAAAATCATTACATTTGTCTATAACTACAGTAAAATTACTTTTACATCAACAAAATTAGAAACTTTCCTACGTGACGGCGTTACTCAAATGATACCGGCATAAAAAATTTGTCATCTTTTTTTATAACACCTAAACTCTAAAAAATATTTATGTAGTGTCGGTCACATTATAGAGTCGTCCACGCTCAAAAGTAGCGTTTTGTTTGTTATTTTTGCTGATAGATGGCGAAAACAGCTATAGAAAGCAGAGAGAGAAGCAGAAAGCTAAATTATTATTTTAAAAACCTGCCAGACCACCTCAAAGTCAAATAAAATCCAAAATTTTGCGATGTCTGGAAATGGGAAGCAATTGTCACAAAAATCTGGCAGTAGGATATGAGATTCTTACAGATATCGCAAGAAACGTAAAGATAGACATACAGAACTGGAAACCTTCAAAAGTAATAGCGACCGAAACTCCATAGTGTCTGGTCGTTCTTACCTCTATAGGGCTCATATTATGGAAAATTTTGAGCTTAAAAAAATGACGAAAGTCTGCCTATCACTGCCTTTTGGGTTATTATGTTAATAGTTTTTGAGAAGATTTCGTGTTGAGTTATTTTTTGACTAATTATTAGTGATTTCGTTTTTGTGACGTTTAAGTTCAAAAAAGCATTTTAATGAATTAACTAATTACTGATAAGCTTTTATATACTTTTAGAGTTCGTACTGTACGTGCTGAGATATATAAATTTTAAAGTTTAATGTAAAACTACCGACTTTTACCTGCACAAAGTGAGTGTAGTGTCGGTCACGTTTTGGGCTGTAGTGTCGGTCACAATTTATTTTGCTTATAAATAGTTTTTTAAATAACTTACAGGTTATAGGTAACTATTTTATAATAGTTTGTTTCATGCGCTTTCGATAAAAATACGAAGTAGAGTTATTTAGCACACAGAGAGGAAGATTATTGGTGTTTACAAACACTCTCGGAAACGACTTCCTTTTGCATGTAGTGTCGGTCACGTTTATGTTTGACTAAATAAATGCTATTTGAAAACAACAGTATAAACCATTTTTTCTACATAAGTTAACTTGTTTTATCTGCTACAAAGCCATCTTGAAAGTGATACTAACAACATGATAGTAACCATAATATATGACAAAATAAAACGCAAGTCGTATCAAATGTAGAGTCAGTCACATATGGAATTGCCTAATGATTAATGTTAAAATTGGACAATTAAGAGTTAATTTAAATTTTTATAATAATTATGTATATTTGCATGCTATTTTATAATATAGCTAAAAGTGTTAGACTATAAGAACATCATTACCACCTACTGTATAATTTACACTTTTAGAGCAAATAAATAAATTGAAATTGAAAAATTGAAATATGAAATATTTGTTTCTACCTAAAACCAGTGTAGTACATGAACCAGTAAATTCATAATATAAGGTTAAAATTTTGGGTAGTTGTATGACATAAAAATTGATTTCTAATAAGAAATAACCAATATTGGTTAACATAGTTTGGCTTTAAGTGTTTAATGCTTTACTGTTTTTTTATTAATTAATTCATAAAAGCTATTGAAACAAATAGACTGCCATTTTTTATTATTCAAAAGACACATTGATTGTATGTGATTTATGTTTTTTATATGGAGTGTGTAATCCTCATAAAATAATATGTATATAATATAATTTTCTAGAGCGTCTTTCACTTAATCTTGTAATTCTGTATTAACCTCCGAGCACATGGACAGTGAAGCCCGACAAGTGATATTATGCAAACTATACATAATGTGTATAGGACAGTTAACCCTGACATTTATTATATTATTTCACTTATTATAAAAAAAAAAAACTCATTAATGGAAGGAAGAAAGCAGATTGCTAAAAATGTTTGTCTAAATTGGTTAAAGTCATAAAAATTGGCTAGATTCAACCATCAACAGCATCATTTTATCAACAGCATTACACCTTTTAAGATTATAATATTGTTTTAAATGTTTTTAGCTGGCACCATCATAATTCCTATGATATTAGTTACCAGACTAAAATAATAGCATAAGTTGGCTACACATTTGGGTTATTTAAAACATTTCATAACAGCAAAAACATTTGATTCATAACATGGTTGCTGTGGTATTTTGTCTGAAGTTTATCTAGTGCTTTTGATTGCCTTACGTCTAATATTTACCAATCTGCAATGCTATTGAATAGATAAACTGTCAACAAACAGTAGAAAATATACTAGGGACGTTTTAATCTGTACATATTATAAGAAAATCGTAGGAAGGTCAAAACCGTACTTTAACATTTTTTAAAAAGAATAAATGGGGCCTGATCTACAATCAAAGCCAAAAATATAGTTTTTAGAATGTCTGGCTGTTTGTCTTTATGTATGTCCATTGTCCGGGCTAAAATCAAAAAGTGCTGCATGGATTTACTTTATGAGCAGCATTGGGTTGGGGACAGTACTCTAGTGTGAAGGAGTCACAATAGATCCTCATGGGTCGCAGTGACGCCAGGGCTACAAATTCCTGCCTTCAAAATAAGAAATGGATTTACTCCAAAAAATATTTAACATATTGAGTGACTTGTTTCAGACATGGTCGGGAACGTCAGATGGTGTGGCCGCGTGCGGCGCGGGCGACGGTGCTATAATCATATGGAGAGGGGGCTGCTCCGCTCCTCTCCGAGTGCTGAGGGCACACCGGAGTGAAGTGTGCTCGGTGGACTGGCCAAGAGGCCATCTGCTGAGTGCCAGCTGGGATACCACGGTGAAGTTGGTGAGTATAGAGCGATGTGAAGTTTGTGATATTGATTCAGGTAATGCTTTGGAAGAATGAGATTTTTTTTTATTTGAAGTAATTTGAGTCATCTATGGGCTTTTCGTCCATATCTTTTGTATGTCACTTTTTATAATAAGTAATAAATCCACTTACCAATTTTGCAATTTCTCTACTTTAAGCTACGAATAATAAAAACTAAGAAATCGTAACTCCCATACTATTACCGTATTAAATTTGGTGCCTTTTGATCTGTCATGTAACGTCAGCCTAGTACCGCTCAAGGTCACCTAAATGTTGCAAAGGAGATTTTTTTTAAAGTAATTTGAGTCGTCTATGGGCTTTTCGTCCATATCTTTTGTATGTCGCTTTTTATAATAAGTAATAAATCCACTTACCAATTTTTCAATTTCTCTTAAGCTACGAATAATAAAAACTAAGGAATCGTAACTCCCATACTATTACCGTTTTAAATTTGGTGCCTTTTGATCTGTCATGTAACGTCAGCCTAGTACCGCTCAAGGTCACCTAAATATTGCAAATGTATTAAAAATGTGTACCTAAGGTACACTTTTTTGACGAGTATTGTGGAGCATGTTTTTTGACGGAGTTACTTTTCCTTACTTTTTATTATTCGTAGACTTTAAGCAAGAATAATGTTGGTAACATGTGTATGGTTGCTGGTTGTTACTGTCCTAGTTTGTATATTTTGTCTTTTCATTGTCTTCTTTTTTATTGTATTATTTTCGTTCAGTGTAATTGTCTTAATTTAAATTAACGTCAACAAAATATTATTGGTATTCATTTATTCAAAGTACGGTTATTTTACTTAACATTGTTGTCATGATCATGGGTTATTAATTGTAGAAGTTTGTAGACCACTCATTGAAGAGTTTTTGTGATACTTGTGAAGACTGTACAGTCCTCACATAGAACCACTTATTTATCAATGCTATTATCTTGTTCCAACTTCTTTAAACTTCAGTTTTATAGTTATTTATTGCTTTGTCGTTAGTCATGTCATTTCAAATCTTGCAATATAGTTATTAATGTTATAAGTAATTATATAATAATTTGAAAGGAAAATGTGTAACATTATTATGTTCCAGTGGGATCCAGAATCGGAAACTTGTCTCAACACGTTCACTGGTCATTCCCAACTGGTATACACGGCAGTCTTCTCACCACACTCTCCGGCAACCTTTGCTTCGGTGTCCGGAGATGGACACCTCAAGTTGTGGACGTGTACGGAGGGACGTCCAGCTGCAGTGGTGAAGGCGCATGATGCTGAGGTCAGTGGAAAAGGATCCTTAGAATCCTTATTGCAAATACATAAGAATGTCCTGAATCGTTTTGATGTAAATGTGAACAAAGATTTAAACTTATCCATTTTAATTTGTTTATTATATGAGTAATAACTAATTAGTTGCTAAATTTGTAGCATACTAGGCGCACATACTGACTTTTCTTTGTAATATTTGGATCAAAATTGAAAGAGAGTATTACTGTACTTATAGCAGGGGCGTAGCGTACCTTGGCGGGGCCCCGTATAAAAATTTGTTTGGGGGCCCATAGGAAGGGTAAAGATTTCTCAAAAAAGAAAAAAACATATTTTGCATAAAATTAAAAGAAATATTTATTCATCATAATAATTACTTATCTATCTGTCACATTATTTAAAAACAATTCAAATTAAATATTAACTCTCCTTGCCCTTTTTCGGCAAACTGATTAAGTAATTAAATCATTCATAGCTGATGATAACTTTAGTTTTTCTAAAGTTTCTGCCTCTATGGACAATAGTGACAGGTCTGACCGAAGTTCTTAAAATTTGAACGCACGCTTTACTCGGGAAAAAAGAAATCGTTTTTTTTTACTTTTCTCTTTTCTGAAATTTAAAAAATTTGGGAAGTTATTATTAATTTTTGCTTACGCACCTTGGGGGGCCCTCGTAGGTCGGGGCCCCGTATAATTGATACGGCTGATACGGCGGTAGCTACGCCCCTGACCTATAGTGTATAGTGTATACCTAATTAATAGGCTAACCATAAAAAAACTCCAAGGTAGAATAATTTTGCTGCTGATTAATTGACAGCACTGTCCGCTTTTGACCAGCGCCATCTGTCTTGATTTTTGTTATTTCATGAATAACAAATTAGGATGTCGAGATTTGTAAAAAAGAAATAAAACATATTTTCCAAGTCAATATGTCTAAATGGAATGGAAAATTCGCTATCCTTCTCTATACGTATTCATGTTATAAAAAGAAACTACAGTTTTATAAGGGTAAGTCAATGATTTAATTAAATGCGCAACATGAATTCGCCTTTACGAAGCCACACCAGAGCTAAGCTCTAAAGTATTATTATAATCTTGTAAACGGGATTATATCTACACATTCTAAATTCAACTTTATGTTGACGGAATACGGTGTACATTTCAGGTGCTGTCATGCGACTGGAGTAGAATTGACGCGCACGCCTTGGCCACTGCGGGCTCTGACGGTTTGATCAGAGGTTGGGACTTGAGACGGCTCACATCACCCATGTTTACCTTAAAAGGTTGTGAGGTTTCCCTGGGAAATTTATGTAATGATAATTATTAGTTTGAATTTAAAGTGGACTTATTACTGTGTTAATGATGTTTTGGCTGTAAGATGGACTAAAATGATGGGCATAGAAATGCCCGTGACATGATTGAGTGAATAAAAACTGTGCGATAGACGAGTGAGATATAATATGAGTAAGTTAGGACAGTAAGCTAGACAAGTTAGTCATGATAGTGAGATCAAAGACTAAGTAATGACAGTGAGTTGTGTGTAGTGACAGTGAGATAAACTAGTGGGAAATGACAGTGAGTTGGACGAATTAGTAATGACAGTGCGATGAACGCGTGAGTAATGACAGTGCGATGAACGCGTAAATGATGACAGTGAGTAATGATAGTGAGATGGAGGAGTGAGTGATGACAGTGCGATAAACGCGTGAGTAATGACAGTGAGATGAACAAGTAAGTATTAGAAGTGAGATGGACGAGTGAGTAATGACAGTGAGATGGACGAGTGAGTCATGACAGTGAGATGGCCGAGTGAGTTATTATAGTGAAATAAACGGGTGAATAATGACTAATGATAGTCAAATTAACAAGTGAGTAATGATAGTGAGATAGACAGGTGTGATAATGATGTCAATGTTGATAGAAAAACACATTAGTTGTTGCAACAAGACTAATTATTAAGTCATAGATAAGACCACAGATAATACAGAACCAATTCATAGATAAGACAAACCAATTATCAGTTACATATTGTGTAACAAGCTATTTTGATATTATTTCAATAAATGTGACTGGTGTCCTGCATTTGGTATTTAATATAATTTGCCCAGCCATCAGTATAATACAATGTTTTGTAATAGTTAGCCAGCTTGCATATTATCTAAACCGCCATAGTTTAATATGCGCAAGCGCACGCGGAATTAATGAAATATGTATAATAATGTAGTATTGTGTGTTACAGTTACACACATTTACTATATTACAGAGACGGCATTTCTTGATTTGGACTCGCTTTGACTGATCTTATAGGACATTTTGAAATTAACTAAACATGTTATAATTTCCTAATTCTTATTAATTATAAATAAATAGAAATAATATAAAATTAAGCTTGAAATGATGTTATTTCAGGCTGTGAGTGCGCTGTGAGGCGGGTGCAGTTCTCGCCGCATACGCCAAACGTAGTAGCGGCTGTGTCATACGATTTTACTACAAGGTAACGTTTTGATAATGTATGTTATGATTTTTCATTGCACAATATGCCTATATTTTGGGTATTATAGCTTAAGCCATAGATACGTAAATAGTTACAACGAAGGCCCCCTATACGGGCAGGTTGATCGAATCCGAACGCAGGCCGAAATTACATACTTACAATAATTATTTTTACACAACACTTTTTATATAAAAGAATGTATTGTTTCCTTTAAACCTTCGCGTTAACTTATAAATGCATCAAAATAAGCGATTATGAACTTGTAGAGGGGCATGTATTTGCCTGCGACTGTCCATGATCGATACCATTTTCGTTGCTCTAGCCCCTAGCTATGTTTAATGTTATATGACAGTAACTGGAGTCGTTTATGCGTTTTAAGAGTTATTGAGTTATAATTTGATCTATTTCGATGTCCTGATATCTAAAATCTCCTCAGACTGTGGGACGTATCCCGTGGCTGCGATCCTCTAGAGACGATCCGCCACCACTCGGAGTTCACTTATGGGCTGGACTGGAACTGCGGTCGCCGTCACCAGCTGGCTGACTGCGGCTGGGACAGTCTCGTGCACGTGTTCACACCGCGGTCGCTGAGCAATGGATAGAGTAAGTGGTGATGAGAAAATGGGTCTGAAATAACAAAGTAGTGTGGCGGTACTCACAATTCGCCTAACATCCCTGCATCGCGCTATCGAAGCTTTTCTGAGCGCGTCGGTATAAAATACGTGATAATACTTTAGGGCGTGCACGTGTTCCTTGTAGAGAGTTCGCTGTGAAAGTAGCAGCACTGAAATGCCTTTTTTTTCACTTTTGTATGGGGAAACTCGTGACGCTCGGGTCATACAAAAGTGAAAAAAAAATTGGCCTTACAGCGCTGCTACTTTCACAGTGAACTCTCTACAAGGAACACGTACACACCCTAAAGTATTATCACTTATTTTTGTTACACATTGTATACGACAGCTGAAATGTATCACGCGGGCTTCGGCCTGACCGAGCATACCACCTCGCTCGGTCGGAAGATCTTCCTTTACGACCTCCAGGCGTATCCCACAGTAGATTTATTAAGCCTCACTCACATTGGCATTTGGCAAAAGTCGAAGCGTCGACGCACGTAATCGCGCTAGCACATTTTAATAGCAGAAAGTACAAGTATAAAAAAATAGAGGTGAGTGTGGTCAAAAAATAAGACGCGTTTTTGGACCACAGCATATTCCTTACCACACTAACAAAAAGACAATGCACTATGTTACATTTTGTTTCTGTCTTTTGTGATTAGCGATGTCGGTGTGCCAACGACGTACTTACCCCTTAGGGTCAATTCAGACCGCAACGTGACGCGAGAAGCATTTCTAAATTATAGTTTGTGCGTTTTAAGATGATATGGGTGACACTTTTCATATTCCTTTTGTTTTCTTGTAAAAAAAAATTTTACATGAAAACAAAAAAAAAAACAAAATGTAGTAAATTATAATCCATCTACAAAAACAAATGTTTCCTATAATTGTAAATGAATAAAAATGAAAATTTGCTAAATGCTAACTTATTAATATAAAATTATAAATTTTAACTGTGAAAATTAATGTTACGAAACTATTTGAAAAATGTCAGATGCATGAAATGGAACTTATGCCAATAGAGATTGACACTGTTGAATCGAAATCAAATCGATAAAAAGGGCGGCCATTATAAATCTCCGGCGCCACTCTGAAACGTCAGTACGAAATCGATAATTTCGATTGCAATTCCTTTAGGAAGTGATTCGATATTTTTAAATTATCGATTAATTTTCTTAGGTAACTTCCCTACTATTGTCAATTATAATGTGTCACCCATATCATCTTATAACGCACAAACCTTAGTATGAATTTGACAGATTCGCAAGACGTCTCACGCTGACGACATATTCTGTCAAATCCATACAAATTTAGGGCGCGTCGCGTCGCGTCTCGCCTCGTCACGTTGCGGTCTGAATTGACCCTTACTAATAAAATATTTAGACACCGAAAACTAAACAAGTTTTGCTTGTCTTTGTCCCACACATTGAAAACGTCACAACTCACATAACATGCATATATATCATGACGTCATGTACAGCGAACCTTGAATAGTAAATTACGCAGCCAACTTACTAATATTTACCAGCATAAATATTACATTAAAGGAGTGAGCCCATTGAGACGGGCCGTGCCGGGGCTCAGCGTGCCGGGGCTCATCGCAAAAATCCGCCTCATACAATTTTTATGAAAGCGGATGCGCGTATCGCACACTGTGTCGGGGCGCAGTAGATTTCCGACAATGCGATAAGGCCCGGCAAGGCCCGACAAACCCGCTGCGCCCCGGCAACAGTGTGACCACACTTCACATAGATTTCAACTTTTTGGTAGATTTGAGGTCAAATGAATGATGATTTAGTAGTCCAAAATTTTTTGTAAATTTTAATAGAAGATCGATATGTATAATTATATAACAAATAATATAAAAAATTAAAATGCATAATGAAGACAGTCCATATAAACATTTTAGTTTCAACCACGTAGAATATGTTGATTAATAAAGGTAGATTTTCGGTAGAAGCTAAAACACGGTCTAGTAGATTTTAGTAGAATATAGCAACGTTTTTGATATATTGAGTCACAAGTGATTTAAGAGTGGTCACACTGGAGCTATCCAAAGTACTCAAAATCCGTCAATGCGATGAGGCCCGACCCGGCAATAGTGTGCTATAGCGCATTTTGCGCTGCGCTGAGCCCCGATCCGCCCCGGCACGCGCCGACAAACTGTGTGCGTACCTTATTATGTAATATGCAAGTATTAAAACGAAACATGTTTGTTTTCAGGCATAAAACTGGACATAGGACTGTGAAAATTATAGACATGTTTCAAACAATGTTTGGAAAAGGAGATGGGCTATTCCAATACAGGACGAAGTATTAGCATTATTGTAAAGTTGATGTTATTTTTAACGAATTTTATTAACATTAGAAACCTGTACATAGTTATTCCGCTATATAATGTAACGATGTAATATGCTTTTATAATAATAGAATTTATAAGAATGTTTATGGAATATTATTTTTATTGTAATACGTAAAAGCTAAGTTACAACAGAGACTGTTAATTATGATTTTGCATTTATTTTTGTTTTTATTAGAAATTAAAAATCGATAAAGAGAGACACTTTGTTTTAATTTGATAATATGAAGGGTGGCACGTTTCACATTTTTAGGCTGCGTTTCCACCAGAGACGTGTTGCGAGGAATGTGTTTTTGAGAACCAATAGAATCGCTTCATTGACGTGACCTCGCCCAGCGATTCTATTGTATCTTAAAAACACATTGCTCGCAACACTTATCTGGTGGAAACGCAGCCTTAGACAGGTTTACACTTGGGCCCAACACATGAACAGTAGCTCTACCATGAGTTCAAAGCTATAGTATTTATCGATACTCGATACCGACTACGTAAATTTCTAGTATGACAAATTTTACAGCGCCTCTAGCGGTTACTTGCGGAACTAAAATCGTCATTCAGGGTTTACATTTATTATACGTCATAATATCTACCTGCATGCCAAATTTCAGCCAGATCGGGTGGTTTGGTTGGCCCAAACCACTGGTTGGGCTATGCGTTGATAGATCACCATGTCAGTCAGTCACCTTTGAGTTTTATATAATATATAGATAGCAAATATTGCTATAAAATAAATATGAAAAGAATCAATGATATTAACTTATATTTTATTGGATTCCAAAAACGCGATTTTACAATAATTTTTCGATGTCAGCAGTTTTGTATAAACGCCATCTAGCGGGCACTTTCGGTATCGCGTACAGCGATGGTTTTGTTTCATTCTTTGAACTCTGCCTTCAATCGCAGTTAGAAAGTAATAAATGTCCTTCAAATTTTCCTTCTCAGTACCACGAATGTCTACGGCGTTTTCAGTTGCGGAAAATATATTATTTTGTGAAATCTTATATTGTGCTGTAGTAAAAACTTCAGTAGATGGCGTTGGTGGTATATGTTCTGAAACAAAAAGAAAATAAATATAAGAAATAATAACAATAATTATTATTTTTGGTATAATGTTAATTGACACGTTTGTTTTACACAAGAAAGTAAAGTCCAATATGTCACTTGAAGATTTGTTTGACTTGCTATCTTTTCATGCTATGCGGCTCCTTCACGATGACCTATAGGCCGTGAATTACGAACGCGAACGTGTAGAAAGGCATTTTACTTAGACGAATCGTCATTGGTTGCCCATGTGATTGGCGTAAAACAGTTCACGATATAGAGACAGCAGCTTCGCAATCATGATGGCAAACACTTTATCCATCTTGGCCTAACGTGAAGATAGGCCTTTACAATCTACATCGAATAAATGTGATAAAAATAGCAATTAAACATTAATTTGTATTGATGCGATGCGTTCAGAGCTTCTCTACCTTTGGGTACTTAGGTATCTATATATTTTTAAAGAGCCTATGCTGTCTGACTGCTGGGAAAACCGCAAAGGCCTCCTCCAAGGTTTATTCGTATAGGTAAAATAAATAAACGAAACGTAGTAGATTGTTGTTGTATAACTATTCCTGACTTGAAAATGGAATTTCCACTGCACCCTCTCCATTGCATAATGCATGGAATTTAAAACTGACATTTTAGAATTACAAATAAGTAAACAAGACAATTTGAATTTTTAAGTTGTTAGCACACTGAGATAAAGCTGTAAAACGCTAACTGCAAGCTCAACTGCAAGCACCCCCCGCGTTACCCCCTCGCCGCGCCGCGAGTGACCGTTCTGCAACGATTTTAAATAGGATAAAATATGTCAATGAAAAAAAAATCACCCAATTTTTTTTTTGGTTAAATGGACTCTCCTAGTAATACCTAAGCCCTGGAAAAAATTTGGCAGGAAGGTTTAATTGCACCCTGTATGCTATACAAGGTGTAACAAAACAAGTGATAATACTTTAGGATGTGTACGTGTTCCTTATAGTGAGTTTACTGTGAAAGCAGCAGCGCTGAATGAGCAAATTTTTTTTTACTTTTGTATGGGCACTGGGCAAGCGCCCCAGCAGTGTAACGAGTCTTTTAGATTTAAAAATAATAAATATAATAAAAAATAATAGTCTAAAATTACAATAGAACAATCAGAGAAATTAATTTCTAGGCAGATGGCGGGCGGACTTAAGTTATTTGGTCGCGTTTAAAGTTAAGCCCAACCGACAGATTACAAATAACATTGAATTGACATGATCCGACTACATGACGTTGTTCTGTCAAGTGTCAACTACCTATAGACTAGGACGAGTCGGCGCATGAGTACCGAAAACTATTCCACCTCAATTTTTTTATGCGATCCTCTTCAAATTGCCCTCCTGATGATATAAATGCATGTTGCCAGGGCGCAACCCGGTGCCACATTGTTTAAACAAACATTGTTTAAACAATTGCAAGGAATTGTTATTTTTCAACCGAACAATTTTTTTTATATTCTTTATTGAAATAGCAATAAAAAAGGTCCTATGACTTTTTACGATAAAGTTAATATTTTTAAAGATATGAATTTTTAAATGTTCGAAAAACCTCAAATTTGGGTACTTTCGACCGATCAAAAATATAATCAAAGTAATATATATTTTTTTAATTCTATATACAATAGTTAATAATATTGTTAATAGAGATTTCAAAAAATTTAATTGTTTATATCTTTTTTTATCTTAGCAAAAGTAGACAAAAAATTGTGTTTTTTGTATGGGAGCCCTTAAACAATTACTTTATTTTGATTTTATTATTAATTATTAAAGTACAAATATAATTAAGGATTTCGTGAAATTTTCAAGTGAATCACTGTTACTATTATTGATTACAAGCAAAAAAGGCCAAAAAAAATCACGTTTCTTGTATGGGAGCCCCCTTAAATATTAACTTTATTTTATTTTTAGTATTTGTTCTTATAGCGGCAACAGACATACATAATCTGTAAAAATGTCAGAAGTCTAGCTATAGCGGTTCTTGAGATACAGCCTGGAGACATATAGACAAACAGACAGACGGACAGACAACGAAGTCTTAGTAAACCCTATTATTAAGATTTCTGAAATTTTCACAGATTGTGTTTAACTGTTGCCGCTATATCTAACTGTGTAAAAATCTGTGGTTTTGTTACAAGCTATATAAATAAAGTAGGGTAGACTGGGTACGATTGTGACATTTTTGGTTTGCAGGGCAATAATTTTGTTAATTTTACACCTAGCTAGGAAAATTTTATCACAAACCATAGTTTATTTATTTGTCTACATAAAAATACTAATATATCATGCTAAAATACGATGTATTAGTCATGGAATCAAATTTAAAAGAAGGATTTGTCACAACCGACCCCAACCACCGTCACAACCGTCCTTGGGTTGTCTACAAAAAAATGTTTTATATGATTTTTATTTCAATAAAAATGTACCATAAACCATCATAATCTTATTCTAAACAAATTCATCTAGCGTATCAAAACATAGTCTATTTCTAAACATATTTATCAACCAAAACAACGACATCCGATTCATTTGATGAATTTCTCCGTTCTCTGTAAATAAGTCCTGCACTCTTTTGGTCTCCTGCAAGCGTTTTTAGACATGCAAGAAAAATTGTAGGATAAATGTAAGTATGTCACAACCGTACCAACACAGAATTTTAATTATCAAACAAGCGCCACGAATCGGCTAAACGATTTACGTAAAAAATAATCACTTGTAGTTAACTACTAATGATCAACTTATGACAAGAAAATAAACGACATAGGCTATTTGCATACAAAAAATAGTAAACATTTAAATAAATCAAGCAAGAAAACCTACTTTTGACTCTTAAAAGGCAATGAAGGCCCCTGATATTTACTCAAAATTTTAATTTTCTTAAATCATTCCCATGTTACTTCAATTGAAAACGGTGAATCATCCATTACAAACAAATGTTAAATCTAGCGGAAAATTCTATTCCCTTCGCGAGGAAACGTGGAAAAGTCATTGAAAATTATTACTTGGCGAATTTTTTTCATTTTGGACATTTTAAGGGGCCAGTGTACAAAATTAACGTTTATGTCAAAAAATAATCTAATAATATGTACTTCATCAGTTTGAATAGAAGTCTTTGTAATAAGTACTTAAGTACTTATAAGTAATACTAGATGTCCCGCGCGGCTTCGCCCGCGTAAATTAGGAATTTTACATAAACCGTACATTTTCCCATAAAAAATATTTCCCCCGTTTTTCCCACATTTTCCTGAGTTTCTTCGGTCGTAATAGTCTTAGCGTGATAATATAATATAGCCTATAGTCTTACTCGATAAATGATCTATCTAACACTGAGATAAGTTTTTAAATCGGACCTGTAGTTCCTAAGATTGACGCGTTCAAGCAAACATACTCTTCAGGCTTATAATATTAGGTAGGTATAGATGTTTTTTAATGATTGCTTGACAAACTCGAGTCTCGATCTGAAAGACTATGAAATGGTATAATATGGTAGTGATGATGATGATGATGAATGTAATTTGCATAGTAGCATATGCTTTCTGTTCTTAAAACAACGCCGAAACTCCCAAACTTGTATCTATAAAGAATCAGGAGTTCTCTCAGCACCTTCCGAACCACGGTATACCAGGTATATCTCGGTGCAAAATCTTACTTGTTGGTAGCATATGCTTAGAATACTTCTCACGAAACCGAAGTCACCACATGTTTCCCTATAAGTTTTGAGGAGTTCCCTGGATTACTTATGGATCCTTCATCAGATCACCACTTTTGTGAATATAACACCAAATTGGGATGATACCCTATATACCAAAAGAAAAATTTTGAAAATCGGTTAACAAACGGCGGAGTAATCGTTGAATATAAGAAAACGAACATAACACCTCCCCCATTTTGAAAGTCGGTTAAAATTGTAGCCTATGTGTTATTCTGATGTATAAGCTATGTTATTGTAAAGTTTCATTAAAATCCGGCGTGATTTTCTGTGAGAACGTGGTATTTCTCCGGTCGAGCCGGCCCATTCGTGCCGAAGCATGGCTCTCCCACGTATGATATTGACTACGACGACCTAAGTTAGGTCGTCTTCTCCTCGGCATCGTAAATTGTAATTAATCAAAGTGAGAAAATTTCCCGCTCATTTAGCAGTAAAGTGTCACTATCACAAAAAAGAACACATTACTTGGAATGTCACTATCACAAAGGATCACCAAAGTAAAGAAAGTTCTCGCGCACGTAGCCACAAAGATAGATATAACGATAATATAATTTTTTCCGTGCTCTGAAATGCGACAGGATGGAATGACATATCAGTTGGTTGTCAAATCTAATGTCAAATACATATTGAGATTGCGTTCAGAATTTAAATTCAAATTCAAATTCAAATTCAAATATTTTTTATTTGCCAGAATATGGTATGTACAAAAAGATGTTAATAATAATAAATAATAGCACAAACATATTCTGCCATACACGGCGTGCAAATATTTAAATATAGATAATACATAATAGCTTGGATTACAATAATTAATTAAAACAGTAAGATTTAAATAAATTAGATACAGTAAATAACATTTTATAAATTCATTAATAACATTTTATAGATTCAATAATTACATTTTATAACTTTAATAATTACATTTTATAACTTTAATAATTATTACATTTTATAAATTTATTAATTACATTTTATTCTTAACTTGTTAAATTAAGATTTATAATTTAATTTGTCTTTATTATTATTGATTTATCTTTCGATTTCTATATAGTCTTATTAAAAAAATAATCGGACAGAGTAACAACTTAAGTTAGCTAAAATAAAAAAATAATCGGACAGAGTAACAACTGAAGTTAGCTAAAATTGTGTTTATTTATGTACTATGTATTTTGAGACTATGCAATTTTGTCGCGTTCGCGATTCACTTTCACTTTTGTTGAGTTTCAGAACGCGATATTAGGTCCTCCAACGCGCACGCGAATTTGAACTTTATGCAGCGGTAATAAATTACAAATTGACTCTCCATTTTATTTAGAAAACGTTTGTATGGGAAATAGAAAAATGCTGTTTTGAGGATTTTCCCGGCAATTATTCGAATTTTTCTCACCTTTTAAACCTTCCCTAGACCTCCACGAATAATTCAAGACCAAGATAAGATAAATCCGTTCAGCCGTTCTCGAGTTTTAGCGAGACTAACGAACAGCAATTGATTTTTATATATATAGATTATATCAAAATTCTCGTGTCACAGACCACAGTGTTTGTGCGCGAACTCCTCCAAAACGCCTTAAGCCTTAACCGATTTTGGCAATGAAATTTTGTATGTACATTCGTTAGGCCTGAGAATAGGTTTTATCTACTTTTTATATTGCTACTAGAAATAATTTATATGGCAAAACAACGTTTGCCGGGTCAGCTAATATTACCTACCTATATTACGCTCTCATGTCGTGTTCTAACTTCTTACTAAATCATAATCATTGCAGCGATGACGCACTGTTAACTTAACGCAAATGTTTTACCTATAATATTATTTTAAACACAAGTACTAGGTATATTATATAACAATCGAAATTCAAGAGGTTTGAAAGAAATAATACATTAATCGAGCCTAATCCCCACCGAAATCTACACAATTACACATATACCTTTATATAGTTATACGTGGGAGAGCCATACTTCGGCACGAATGGGCCGGCTCGACCGGATAAATACAACGTTCTCACAGAAAACCGGCGTGAAACAGCGCTTGCGCTGTGTTTCGCCGAGTGAGTGAGTTTACCGGAGGCCAAATCCCCTACCATATTCCCTTTCCTACCCTCCCCTATTCCCTTCCCTTCCCTACCCTCCCCTATTACCCTATTCCCTCTTAAAAGGCCGGCAACGCACATGCAGCTCTTCTGATGCTGCGAGTGTCCATCGGCGACGGAAGTTGCTTTCCATCAGGTGACTCGTTTGCTCGTCTGCCCCCTTATTTCATAAAAAAAAAACCTACATGTGTAATTGTGTAGTGTAAGTAGCTAGGACTGCGGGGCTAAAATGGTCACATTTAGTCCTCTCAATGAATTCAGCAAATGAATTGCCAAAACTGTCAAACTGACAAATGTCAAATCAGTACAAAAATACAGAAATGAATTGCAAGCTGAGTTGCATTTTGCGATTTTAGAAAATTTAATCATATTATGATTCATATCATGATTCTTCAAAGCGACCATTTTAGCCCCGCAGTCCTAGCTACTTACACTACACAATTACACATGTAGGTATACTGTCAGTAGACTGCAGTAGTGTAGTACTAGTACATATTAACGAAGGCCTTATTCCACTTTAGAAGTCTAATCGATTCAGTAAAAAAAATTAGTCAAGTGAAATAGCATTTAGAAAGTTAGGATCGGATAAAATCGGAGGAAGTGTGGCTTCTGATTGGTGGAATCAGAAGCTTCTAATTATTCTTCTTTTTAGGATCCTAAGTAGGACGTCTAAATTAGGAAGGTAGAATAAGACCTTAACCACAAACCAATTTTGTTGATATCAAAAGCGATTTACCTATTTGCGTTTAGTGTGTTGAGCGTTTTGCGCGTCAAAGTTGATGGAGATGACGCAGTCCCGTTTGTGCCGGCGGCTCAGTTTCAGGACGATGTTTATCGACGACTTTGAACTTCGTTTGGCTGGCCCTATAGAGATATTACACACATTGATATATTGAATCAACTATGATAATGCTAGATAACGCCCGCAACTCCGTTGCGCCAAAAATCGTTTACCATACCAAATTTCAGCAGTTTGGACGTCAAGAGGTAACAGACAGACAGACACACTTTCGCATTTATAATATTAGTATGGATTGTAGGTAGAAGAGGATAGAATATCAACAAAATTGGCGTATTTATGATGCCACTATATTAGATTTAATAAGTCTCAAGTACTGGTAAAAGGACAAAATATATCGTTCCAACTATAGAAATAAAAAATCACAAAAGGTTGTATGGCAGAAACTGCTGTTAGCAGTAGGGCCGCCTATACATAGTTTTCCTGTATTGTGTTTTGAGGGTTCCGTATCCAAAGGGTATTGTTACGGTACATGGTATACGGACACCTGGACCTAGTGATTAGTGTTTGGACTTAGTGCTAAGTGTTGTGACCTAGTGTGTGCTTGTGTGACCTAGACTTAGTGAATAAAGTCTTCAAGAGAGTCAGCAGGTCTTTCTCTCCAAACCCTTCGAACCCTCGCACGTAACAACTGGTGTCAGAAGTGGGATTTGGAGATGCCATTGACTCCGAGAGGGGAGTAGTATTACGGTACATGGTATACGGACACGTGGTGCCATCTAGCGACAAACCAGCGAAGCTTACCGAGGGAGCACAGGCAACATAAATCCCCTACTCAATACTAGATGGCATGAGGTGCGCAAGTACATACTCGAACCTTCTAGAAAGGTCCAATGTTTGTTTACGTGTTTACCGTTTATTTGCTTGCGTGTTTACGTGTTTAGTTGTTTACTTTTATTGTGGTACATGCTCGAGCCTCCTAGAAAGTTCCCACGATTGTTTACTTGTTTACGTGAATCGGGAACTTTCTGGAATTCATCTCGCCATATAAAAAGCCGCAGGCAGGCCCGGCAATTCAGTTCGTTTCGAGCTATCATCAAGGCGATTTCGGAGTGACAACAAGTGATCAATAGTGAGTGAACCAGTGAAACCTGCGACTTGGCTACGACCTAGGACAGTGATAGTGCTTAGTGATTGGACCTAGTGATTAGTGTTTGGACTTAGTGCTAAGTGTTGTGCTTGTGTGACCTAGACTTAGTGTTTAGTGCAGTGCTAATAAAGTCTTCAAGAGAGTCACCAGGTCTTTCTCTCCAAATCCTCGAACCCTAGCACGTAACAGTATAAACCCCTACACAGAAATGGATATACTAGATCCATTTTCTGTGGGACCCTATTACTAAGACTTCGATGTCTGTCCGTCCGTCCGTCTGTGTGTCTCCAGGCTGTATCTCAAGAACCGCTATAGCTAGACGTCTGAAAAGTTTAAGTTTAGTTTTAAGTTGTACAAATAAAGAATTTTCTATTCTATTCATTCTACTAGCCCAGCAAGCAATCTGACCAAAATCCAAAATAATAATAATAATATCTATGGACACTTCACACCACGTCAGTCTGGCCCCGTGCTAAGTACCTGAAGGACTTGTGTTACAGGTACCAGACAACGGAAATATATTTAATTCTTTTATACTATACATATATTTAAGATTTTTATTATATCACACACATATTTAATACACATCCAGACCCGGGAACATTGAAAACTTTTTGTTCCGTCGGCGGGATTCGAACCCGCGACCACCGGCTAGAGCTACCAACGCGCTCACCACTGAGCCACAGAGGTCGTCAAAATGTTGCACGTATAAGGGCCGGGACACAAAAACACGATACGACGTCGTGTCGTACTACGACGCGACGTCGTTTCACGATGCGACATTGTGTCGTGGGAATCTACGACGCGCGTCGTAAAAAACTACGACACGACATCGTACGACGTCGCGTCATAGAAAGTCATCATCGAATCTCTACGGATTTTCTACGACGCGACGTCGTACGACGTCGTATCGTATTTTGTGTCCCGGCCCTAAGTGCCAGGATATTGACAGGAACGTCGTCAATTGTCGAACAAAACTTTTTATTTTACTTTTCATTCTATGCTGGTGCTGCCTCTAGCGTGATAACATTGCAGTGATTCTATTTTGCGATCGAAATTATGCATCGTCACGTCTATCGTTTCGATGCGAACCAAACCTAATTCTGCTGCGCTTGGTAACAAGTAACATTAACACTCTTTGTGTTAAGATGTTGTTATGATGAAGAATCAGATAATGTAATTTATGTTAAAAAAAATATAAGTAAATTTAAAGCTAAAAGTGACATTCATTGTAGGAACACCAGAAATAAGCACAAGCTGGATTTGACGATGATCAGACTTAGTAAAGTTAGTAAATCATATTTTAAAGATCAATGTATACTCCTGTACAATAAAATCCCAGAAAACGTTCAAAATTTTTCGATTAATAAATTTAAAAAAGTAGTCAAAGAACGTTTGTGTGCCAAAGCCTATTACAAGGTCAATGATTTCATAAACGATGGCACATCTTGGGAGTAGGATGGCTCCTTGCAAGGCTACTTCTACATTATTATATTATGACTTACAATTATGTATGGATGTTGACATTGTATAGTTTTAAGTTACAATTGTAAATTTTATTTTAAAAAGATTAATTTTTTTCTCACTTTTTTGGTAAAAAGTGGGACCCCGTGCGAGTTTCTTACGCCGGTTCTTCTCGCCGGGATAGTTCCCGAACCGGTGGTAGGCACCATTAGCATCAACGTTCTGAAAGTATTTGTTACAAATCTATTCGGAAATAAAACAATTTTTATTTATTTATTATCATTATTAAGTATGTCACCATGGCAACGTCCAGCGCTATCCCGTCGCACAAACAATAGTCGCCGTCAGTCTCGAGTTGTAATAATTTACTATTATTTATTTAACAAATGCACTTATCAATATAAAAAGTACCCAGTAGCCGATTCTCAGACCCACTGAATATGCATATAAAATTTACGCGGCCTAAAATTGTGACACGAGAATTTTATATATAAGATTAGTATGGATTACAGTTCAACGATCATGAATCCGTATAAAAATCGGAGTATCTGACATTACAAAGGACTTCAAAGGGTCTTGAGCACAAGAGCTATCGAGTAAACCTACAGAGTAACAGTCGAATGACCGATAGGTCTTATCTCGTGTGCGATGAGCCCATATTTTAGACCAGTCTTTCCCAAAGTGGGCGACATCGCCCCCTTGTGGGCGCTGAAGGTCTGAAGGGCCACCCCCAGGGCACTAAAGGTCTGTGGAACCCAGAAAAAATGACATTGTCTAAAGGCTTGCGGGGTGATTTTTTTCATTTGGATGCATTTTAAATTGAAACAAGGGCGCTAAAACATAATTTGTTCTTATGGTGGGCAGTAGACAAAATAAGTTTGGGAACCCCTGTTTTAGACCCTAAGCCCATCAATAATAATATGAATCGGCTTTGTTATCGCGACAATAAGGGTATTGACAATGTACGGACCGTGGATTTTTTTCAAGAGAGGCTATCCAATATCCATACTTTGCAACCCGGAAAATGTACGGTTCCCGCGCGATATACGAATTTCTTGGCAACGGCAACTGCGGCACGAAAGCCATGCTTCGGCACGAATGGGCCGGCTCGACCGGAGAAATACCACGTTCTCACAGAAAACCGGCGTGAAACAGCGCTTGCGCTGTGTTTCGCCGAGTGAGTGAGTTTACCGGAATCACCAAAAAATCTCACCAAAAACATTTCTTGTAAAATATTGCCGAGACGACCACATATTATTAGGTTTACGGTTTACCTTGTGAAAAAGATATGAGATCTCACGTAGAGCCAAGCTTCTGAATCTACACGGCCTAACTCTACCGACCCTAACTTAAACAAATTCTACACACCAGTAAATATGTATGGCATACGCTACCGCACAGGGTGAAACCTTGTGTGGTCGTCTCAGCAAAAAAATTCAAAAAATGTTTTTGGTGGGATATGATTGTGAACTAAACTAACGTATTGAATTTCAAAGGTCAGTTATAGGGGCGGCAAAAATTGAATAGCCTACAGGCCGCAAATTTGTAAATCCGCCACTGGTGTGAAGCGTCCATAGATATTATTATTACCCGATATGTTGTCCTTAGTTGTCACGTTGGACACATTCCTAAACGGATCTTGTGAGGTCTTTGCACTGTTGGTTATAATATCAGTCTTGCTAGCGCTTGAATCTTCTTTCTCCATGGCCACTGCGGTAGAAAACGTAGAGAATATTATGATAAACACTTTTTGTTCTACTCTCATAATATGCTGAGTACTGACATACGGTTTTGCTCGATAGTTTTACTCCAAACCGTGTGGACCGCCAAAACTGACAGCTCGAAGGCTCGCTTCGAGCCGGCTCGATGGAATTAAATATGTCAAATATGTCATTTCCTTCGATTTGGAGTAAAACTATCGAGCAAAACCGTACGTGAGTACTTAGCAATAGCCTAGTGGAATGGACTGACACGACTGGCAAGAGATCAGGGGCCGTACCACGAAACCGTTTTGAGACTCAAACAATTGTACGAGAATGCCGCGTCCTTCTCTAACAAACGAGAAATTACGTTGTTAAAGCAGGACGCGGCATTCTCAGTCGATTGTTTGAGTCTCAAAGCGGTTTCGTAGTATGCCTACAGAGCCTTTAGCCAACACGTTTTATTGCTTTCAGCTTTATAGAATCGCCAATAAAAATTGTATGGAATTCACATAATATGTATAACCCATCATTCCCTAAGCGGCACCCGACTGTCGCATAACAATTGAAAATCTACTGTGTCTGCGATTCCCACGATCGAGCTGAATTAAAGCGTTCGACAATAATATGAAGTTGACGTTCGACTCATGTCATGTAAATTCTACACATTTCGATCGTCGAGTCTATGAAGAAGCGATAAAGAAAACGACTTGGCTAGGGGCTCAGGCGTAGATCGATTTTGTTCCGTCAGCTTACCGAGCATATGCCAACGAGATATCTCACTCTACATGTTTTCTCGATGTTTGATGGTTTGTCTCTTCATCTCTATTCACCCTAGCATGACAAACATTTTTTCTCGCGTAGATCTATCATCGAAATAACACATTTTTATAGAGTTTAGTCGAGATAATGTCGAGATTTTGACATTATCAGACGAGTAACTACTCGTCTCATAATGTCAAAATTTAATTATCTCGAGAGTGAGATATAGGCTGATCAAACAACCGACTCATTTCGGTGTAATCTCATTGTATTGTCACAATAGACATAACGACCAGTAGTTCGACTGCAAAGAAACGGACAGGTTTCAATATCTGTCAAATTCGTCGGGTTTCACTAGGATTATGAACGGAATGTGCCTCGCGCTGGCTGATATAATTTATTTTTAAATATTTAAAATAAAGATTTCAAAATTGGATTCTGACAATTTTAATGGCATGTGCCAAAACACAAACAACAATACGACCAAAGAGAAACACGTCCATCGAATATGTCATATTTTTAAATTCGTAGGTAACAACAACAAGTTAACAACCCTAGCAACGATTTTCGTCATAATACGTCAAATTTAAAAATTTCAACATCAGTTCTAAGTCGGCATACTCTATCATTCTGTCTACTCTGGTATTGTGATGAGTTTTACTAGATGATTGGTACTAGATCTCGATACTAGATTTTCGGCGTACAATAAACGGCTTAGGCGGATGAAACTGGCGGGTGTAACTAGATGGCGGCGTACCACAGCTGAAGGCGTTCTGCGGAACTCCTGGCGCCCTGGACGTCGAAGTGGTGAAAGCCCGCTCTAGAAGTTCGTTGACGGTTACTTGGCTCAGGTTCAGTGACTTTGGATCTGGAAAAAGGACTAATTTAACGCTTGTTAAATTTATTCGTCTATATAAATTTGGTCACATTATCTCTTTATTATGATTGGATATTGTAACTATGTGTAAATAATCCATCTTGGCGAAGATGCAGAGTTATGGATAATTACAGTACCTACTCCCAAATTACGTAATAATGCGCATGGAAATCTTCGCTAATTGTCGTCATCACGAAAACACCCTAATCTATGAAATGTAAGAGCCCCAAACAATGCACTTGCATTTTGCACCTTGTTCAAAGGAAATAGAAGAAAATATTTTATAGCCGGTGGCTGTCCGCTGTCGCCGGTCCGTCAATAAGTGCTATTAATACGCGATGTGGCCGATGACGTTACGTCCAAGCAACGTCAGACGCCTCTACGTCGCTGCAAAGCGCTGTTTTTCTTAAAGTTAGGTTTAAGAGGATACACCAAGGGCGAGAGAAATTGAATATAGGTATTTGAAAATGTATTGCTGTCTCACCAATCTCAAGTCTCCCACCGCAGAGCGCGATAGAGACAACACGACAAAAGTTCTAATAAAAGAACAGAAAATCTTCGATTCGTTGTCCGCTGATTCCTTCTCCAAAACTTAACCGATTTAAGTACATACTTTTACATTAAGAATTAAAGCAAGGCTTGAGCTGTGTTCCTATGTTTTATTTTTTTTTGTATATTCTAGCCAGTTTTGTTTTCTGGTTGTTTGAACACAGAGGAAAATCTGGCCATTTTTTTGGGTTTTTGGACGTTCCTATCTTTTTTAATAATAAAATTATGAAAAAAAAGAAAACATAGGGACATGCTAATAGTGGTCATAGATATTCAGGAAAAAAATCATAAATCTACCGGCATTATCCAGGGAGGAAACAGGGGACAACGTTTGTATGGAAAAACGGCGGTGTGGACTCCTCTTAAGCCCAGCCGCACATTGTCCGCTGATCAGAAACAGTTGAACGTCCGCGCTGTCTCTTACATTTTGTACTGAGCCGAGTGAGCTCGAACTCGCCGGAAGGATATTTCGGATAGTGTGCGGGGTGGCGGTCCGGCGAAATTCAACTGTTTCTGATCAGAATTCGGACAATGTGCGGCCCGGGCTAAAACAGCGCTTGCAGCGACGTCTTCCGACGCTCGGGAAGTATGACCGCTGCCGAAAAATTACGAAAATATGTATGCGGATCTCTGGATCATGTTGACGTCCCTACTAAGTATATTATCTAACTACTTTTATCTATAAAAATCAAAAATTAAGAAAACGAATTTTTGCCATTTGTTTGCAATACAACATTTTTACAACTAAAAATTATAAATTTTTTATTCTTTATAAACACCTAGCTTATATAAAAAACTGATTTGCCCCCCCCCCCCCCCCCCCCCCCGGCTCACAACCTGGGTTATTTGCCCCCCCTGGCCCAGAACCTGGGTACGCCCATGACTGTACATAATTATTTTAAAGAAACATCTTAGCAGCAACTTACTATTCTTATATCCATCCATCCATTTCTGCGCGTTTAAATTGCTGGATATGACGAAGTCTGCCGGACTCCTGCCACCCTTCTGACGAAGGTTGGCCGTAGCTTCCAATACTGGAACACCAATTCACTTAACATATAAGCTTAGTCAGGAATGTGCTAAGTGGGACCTAGCAACATTGACGAGGGTAGACCTAAATATTTAAAGAAAATAATGTTATGTTGCGTAGCTGAAGGTCTCAAAATCTAAAAGGCAAATTGTAACCATAATAGTTTAGTCTTTACATACTAACGCAGTGCAGAATTTATATTTTTCATGCGAGTAGTCAACTTTATTTCTGCCGCCCGTAAGGGTGCGTCCACATTTGTATCGTTTGCGCGATCAGATCTCCGATCAGTGGGGCTAAAATGGTCGCTTTGAAGAATCATAATATGATTCATTTTTCTAAAATCGCAAAATGTAACTCTGCTTGCAATTCATTTCTGTATTTTTGTACTGATTTGACATTTGTCAGTTTGACAGTTTTGACAATTCATTTGCTGAATTGATTGAGAGGAACTGCTAAATGTGACCATTTTAGCCCCGCTGATCTCCGTCGCGATCATCGCGCCGTATCAAGTATGCGTATCATAGTGTGGACGCCTATTAGATCATTCTGCCGATCATGCGCGTATTTGATACAACACGTACCAGATACGCGGTCAATAGCGATCGGGGCGAATCCTGATACGCGTATCATTTTGACACGCTTCGATGATTCTGATTGGAGATCTGATCGCGCAAAGATACAAATGTGGACGCACCGTAAGTAATCTATAGTGGCTCGTGGCCCATATCGGCCTATTTATAAATCCGGAGCTGTACTAACGGCCGCACTCAGATACACTTAACGATGATCAATTATATAATGAAGAGTTAATTGACAGTCGACAGATAATGTATGGAGCTTATGTCAAAATCTTCATTTAATTTTAGTTAAGTACCTAATTAATATTCGGCTCTGAGTGCGGCAACAAGAGAGTACAAAGAGACTACAGCGAATTGTAGTTGAATAAGTGACAAGTTATGACTTTAACCTCCTATAACGCCTCCGTGGTTAAGAGCGTGGCTCTCGACTCGGAGGTCGTGGCCCGTGGGTTCGATTCCCGCGTTGGAAACATGACGTTATTTCCTAGTTTGGTTAGGACAATGCAGGCTGATCACCTGATTGTCTGACAAGTAAGATGATCCATGCATCGGATGGACATGAAAAAAGTCGGTCCTGCGCCTGATCGCCAGTCGTGTCGGTCTTCCGTCCCACTGGGTTATGAGGGTGAAGGAATAGAGAGTGCTCTTGAGTACTGCGCAAACACTTGGGCACTATAAAATTACTCCAGCGTACCTGGCCTGGTTTCAATGAAACTATACGTGGGAGAGCCATGCTTCGGTACGAATGGACCGGCTCGACCGGAGAAAAACCACGTTCTCACAGAAAACCGGCGTGAAACAGCGCTTGTGCTGTGTTTCGCCGAGTGAGTGAGTTTACCGGAGGCCCAATCCCCTACCCTATTCGGGTAGGGGATTGGGCCTCCGGTAAACTTCCCTATCCTCCCCTATTACCCTATTCCCTCTTAAAAGGCCGGCAACGCACCTGTAGCTCTTCTGATGCTGCGAGTGTCCATGGGCGACGGAAGTTGCTTTCCATCAGGTGATCCGTTTGCTCGTCTGCCCCCTTATCACATAAAAAATTAAAAATAAAAACTGGCCACCGTCACCGAAATCGGTGTGGGGAGTAATATTATAATTTATTGACACCTCAATGTTAAAATCGGACTAGTAGACATTAGGCACATAAATAGAACACCTACGTACAGACTATCGAAATAATTAGATTAAATTAAATTATTTTAGCTTCGTTGTAGTCGGTTAAAAACCATAAATGACAGTTATGTTTTATTTCCTACAAAATGCGATTACACGCCGGCTCCGTCCGGACTTGTTTTATAAAACTTTGTCTTCAATACACAAGAAAACGTAGGAAAGATTAAATAAATAACAATAATAACACAATATTACATTCAAGATAAATTATTGTAAGTATTATTATATTTTAATTAGATATACCAGAAACTAAGTTGATAAAAATACAAATAAAAACACTTGGAAAACTCCCAATTATAATAAATAATGCTTAGATATAAAAATAGTTTGTCTGGACGCAAATATCCTTAATCGCATAAACAGTTAAATAACTATTATAGCTAATAAAATATGATATTTAAGCCTTTTCAATATTATCGTTAAGATACTTTTGTAGTATTCTAATGATTCGAATGTCGTTTCGAGCACAAGCTGTCTCATTTACGAATCACGCGTAAACATAGTTATTTCACACGTGTGACACCGCGTGTTCGAAGCGACGTTCGAAGTGTAAGAATGGGACCTCTAGTCCTAAGGCCTAACTCGACCACACAAAACTGCGGATTCGCACCGCGTCGCATCGTAATGTCATTTTTATTATGAACTAGCTGTTGCCCGCGACTTCGTCCGCGTGGACTTCAGTTTATAGCGCGCGATGTCAACAAAATTGGTGTCAAAAGCTTTTATAAAAAAACCCCAAGACAGCTGTGCAGTGTGCACATAATATTTCATTTTTTATTAAAATTAAACTTTATTTTATGCCAAATTTTAAAGCTTATTTAGCCCCCCAATTACACAACTTTACCCATAAACTATTTATCACTGATAGGTTTAAGGTTACGTCACTGTATATAATATAAAGTACTGACTTATTAAATAACGTAATATAGAAATAAGAGTCGAAAAAAATCGAGACTCAAATATAAGATGATACCACCTCTTATAGAAAGATGCTGGGCAAGCGTTAGCGCGATGTAAGAGACGCACGGCGCCATCTAGTATGAATTTTTGGAACTAACTTAATTTGAACAAATTTTCGTATTTTCACCCCCTTTCAACCCTTTTTTCCAGTAAAAAAGTAGCCTATGTCCTTTCTCAGGCTTTAGACTATCTGTATACAAAATTTCATTACAATCGGTTCGGTAGTTTTGGCGTGAAAGCGAGACAGACAGACAGACAGACAGAGATACTTTCGCATTTATAATATTAGTATAGATTTTGTCGCAGATATATGCAATGCGATGCGAAATCGCAGTTATGTGTGGTAGCCCTATAGAGTATGAATTTACAAAATATCTTTAAATACCTTCATACTGCGTATCTTTTTCAATGCCGAAGTCCAAAGTAGAAATACTTTTGTCCTCAGTAATAGGTAAAGTCGTGACCACTTCGGCTGATTTAGAAGAAATAAATTCTGTTGGTAAAACAAGGAACGGTTGATGGTGAAAGAGGCACTATTTAGTGGCGGTGAAAATTTCTACTTGGTCATGTAGAATTTTTTCATCATTGGACTTCTTGGTTTACATACAAATAAAGCGTGGCACACCACAGCCAGAACTATAGTTCGGGCTAGCTAATAACATTACTAAGGATTAATTCACATTACAAGATCTCGAGAATAATGGTGAGAGGCATTTGGATGAACCATTCAAAGGAATAGGCAGCTTGACACCGCTGGCTGCAAGTCTATCAATTCAATGTTGCATCCCGTTGAATTGCGATGTGAACTGACTCTTTCCTTACAAAAAGGACGCTATTAGCACTATTTATTAGCATTAGCACTTACCATTAATTTGTGTGTCGCACGTGAGTGGTTTAGCCTCTATCGCCATCTCTCTCACGGAGTCGAGCAGCCGCACCGACATCAGCTCACTGCGGCTCAGCAGCGCCAGCTCAGGGGAATATTCTAGAAGAAGAAGAATATTCCAGTAGTTGATAATCTTAGATTATCCTAATTGATCTAGTCTATTTTAGATTGTCCCATGTTATATCCAGTTGATTGTCCCAGACCTAAGTCCTGACTAGAGTTAAAAGTGTTATTTTCAAGTATTCATTTATTGTTATGACTTGTAATTTTGTTATTATTGTTTAATGATTTAATTATTATAATTTGACATGACTATAATTGTTATGAGTTGTTTAATTTTGTAATCATTATTTAAACTATATTGATTTAATTACCATAATTAGAATGTGATTTGATCGAGCAAATTGTAATTGGCAAGAAATAAAAGGCTTTTTATTATTTATTTATTTTATTCATTTATTTATATTTGGAAAGAGGAACCCACGACCTCCGAGTCAAGGGCCAAACCCGCCTAATCCAAATATTGGACTACAGAGAACTGATAATAATATAAAGTTAAAAACTATTAGGTACCCCACAACGCAAATTATAGGCTTTATATTATTGTTATCCTTACTAAAAATAATGGTGGCCGGTATCATTGAAACAACAGGCGCAGGACCGACTTTTAACATGCCCATCCGACGCATGGAACATCTTGCATGTCAGGAAATCAGCCTGCTTTTTCCTAAACAAACTTGGAAATAACATGTTTCCAATGCGGGAGTTGAACCCACGACCTCCGAGTCACGAGCAACGCTCTAAACCACTGGACCACGGAGGCGCTAACTAAATTATGTTAAACCAGAGACCAGGCCCCTTAGACAAAGTGTCTTTCGTAAAAAACGATGACGAAATTCGTTATCAAAATGTATGCGGTTTGACATAAGTCATCGCTAAATGACATTTCGCTTGCGAAGACTAATGTCAAATCCCATACATTTTGATAACGAATTTCGTCATCGTTTATAACAATAAATAATAAAATAAATAAAATATATTTTTATTCAAAATGGGTATCATGATACACTTTTTGTGTCATCCCCAGTCAAGTCAATAGTAGTTAAGCTGTTTTCTGAATGGTTCTTTACATTTCCTAAAAGTTCATCATACAAGCTTTGTGTTTTTTCACATTTTTTAAAATGTAATTCAATCTCTAGAGACTTAATACACTCCTGAGCATCTTGAAGCTTCTTTTTAATATTACAAGTGTCCTCTAGGCATTGTTCATATTCCAATCTACAATGGGCATTGTCCAAAAAAAATCACATGTGCTTTTTATATTTTTTTTCGTTAAAATAGAGTATTTTAAGAATATAAATTAAATAATTTTGAAATTCATTGGCTAGTTTTTTCTCAATAAATTTTTTAAGTTTCGCTCTGACGTCATCATCGGCGGCGAATCGACCTCTGCATATGTTTTAAATTTCCTTTCAATCTTATTTATAATGGCTGGTTCGTCAAATGCAAGTTCTCATTATGTGAAAGATGATACGAGAAGCTCACCAAAAGTTCGAAACGTAACGTTGGTCGAATTTATTGCTAATTTAACGCCATTGAAGGTCAAACAAAGGTTAAACGTATTTGTTCAAAAATATAAGTTACTAATGGGTATTTTTTTCGTTTATATACAGAAAAACGATCACTGACCTTATTCCTCGAAATGTTTTTGTAATGAGCAAAATTAAAAAAAAAAATGGACAATCCCCATTGTCAAAACTGTCCACGACACTTTGTAGTTCCAAGTTACGGTCACGGGTGAGTTCATACTGTTGATTTAATTTATTGAGTTCTGATTTCAAATCTGTATTTTTTTGCAAAACTAAAAGCATTTCCTTCTCACTCTCATCACGTTCAGCAAGTAGCTGTTTACATTTCTCCTTTGAGACCTTTCGTTCCTGAGAGCAACTCGGAGCTGCTCCTCTGTCCGGCGGGCTACATTTGAACGTGTCATCATTTTTCTGAATTAATTTATTCCTGATATCTGAAACTGAATACAGTATTTATTTAATGGGGTAAAACTGTAAGGCAAATGTTCACCCTCTGCCCAAGTAATACTTGTTTCAGTTGTACAGTATTTACACAGGAAAAGGTGGAAATTAATAAAGGCCAAATGAAGAGTTGAAAAGAAAACTAAGTAAATAGAATTACAGAGAAATATTAGGAAAGTCAGAATAAACAGATTAAAGCAGTTCTGAAATCTGTGTATACTGTACTTAATAAATAATATAATAAAATAAAAATATAAATATTTGTATAGTTTAACGAGAATGACAGGGTATGTTAGTTTGATCAATAGAATAATATATTATTACGGTATATAGTTATATTATGTAAGTATTAGTGTAGGTTAGATTTGTTTTTATTATCTTCTTTGCTTCAACAATAGTTAAGCCAAGAGATTACCTACAGCTTTGCATATTATATTATTATTAGGTATGTATAAGTTGGTGAATGTACACTTGCATAAACTAATCTTTAATATTTATGGTTAGAAGTGTAAAATAATAATTAAATCTTATAAATATGAGTGTTTCAGAGTCGACTAGTGTTTGTTCATCATCTTATTAGCTTCCACAAGCGTCAAGCTAAGAGAGAACCAACAAAGCCAAAGTGTAAATTTTGTAAGTGACTTATGATAGGTTTTGAGTAATTGTAGACCATAAAATTATTCATTAATGAGCAGTAGGTGAAATGATATGTGAATAAAACACTATACTCCCCGGGTTTTTTGCAGAACATCAGGAACAAAATTCATTCACTTTGATTTCGTAAAGTTCGTTAGTGCCGTCAGCTGTCACTTACAACAACTTGCTGGAAGTGCACAATAAAGTTCACTAGCTCATGAATTATTAATTTTCCTTTTAGATTATACACTTATGATTAGTTTTACAACAATTTATAAGTTAAAATAATAGTTTAAATAATAAAATACAATTATAAAATCGGGAGATACAATGTTTACGTATTGTCACAAATGTTGCGACCGTAATATAACGAAAAATACTTTGTCTAAGGGGGCAGGTATATTTACTCTATGGTTAAATTGATAAAATTATATTTTGTCATCGTCGTAATGATTCAACCTCAGAATACAGAACAGACTTTAAATAAAAAAAATAAAAATACGAAATAAATTTTAATAAACGTTTATTCTGTATTCTGAGGATTCAACTCACCGTTGTACTGAGTGAAGCAATGCACTTCGTTTGTCTCAACCACGTTGAACACCTCGGACAGACAAACAGATTTCACCACACGTAGCCCGCTCGTGCTCGTCGATGTAGTGTTATCTTCTGTATAATATAGTAAAGGTTGTGGTAATCTTATGACTATAATAAATAATGGACGCTGTTAAGCATTCGTTTACTAACCCACATAAAAATTACGTCTTGAGTTATGAATGCAGTTATGTTGTTTAGATGATTGAACAAGACTGCATTCAAAATTTATCAACAAAAAAATTGTGGGTTAGGACACTAATGCTTAACAGCGACCAATTATTCTAAGTATTACTTACGAAATTATTAAAAATAATCATTAATAAAGTAAAAGTTTGTGAGAAATGGATGTTGATCTTCGTCTTTAGGTAAATTCATGTTTGAAACAAGGGTCAACATAAAGGGTAGCCCTTTAGGTAACGCTAAACGATTTCGCATAAATGTAAAAATCTTCGAAGTAACAAATAAATAGAGCGAAAATGTAATATTATAATATAGTCGTACTTTTAATGTGACGATCTTGTATTTTAAATAGATTTAGTTATAACATTTTCAATAAGGACCTATATAGAGAAATTGAGTTTTAAAAGAGAGAAACTTTCTAGTTAAGTCTTACATATTTTAGTTAACTGCGCATTAGGGGCTCTCAGACATAACTGCGAATTCGCATCGCATCGCAAATATCTGCGACAAAATTCATAATAAAAATGACATTGCGATGCGATGCGAATTCGCAGTTTTGTGTGTGAGCCCTTAGTTATTAGTGCTTTTATGCCAGTTCTGTCTATGTGTAAACCTCTCCTGTCTAAAACGGCACAGATCACAAGTTGTTAATAGACTGCAGAAGGAACCTACTACCTACGTTGGATTTTGGCAATATTTGCTACCCATATCAAGCTCGAATGATTTTCCGATATCCAAAGCCTGCATCGAGTAACGAGATTAAAATATTAGCCTCAGCTTTGAGCTGGTTAACTGGCCCGTAGTATTAAAATTGTCAAAAATAAATAAATTACTATTTGAGCTTGTTAACAACTGAGCCGTATTATTAACTAGCAAAAAAATATTTTTTTTACGTATTCAAAGGTTGTTCATTTAGAAAATAACATAGTTTCTACATGTGATTTTTATAGCTGAGCCCCAATTTCACCAACGACTGTTAAAGTTAACGCTCGAATTAGTATCACGTTACCTCTTTCGTTTTTCTTATGAATGAAAGAGAAGACTTGACATTTTAACAAGCTGTTAGCACTAACAGACGTTGGTGAAATTGGGGTTAAGCCTAGTAATTGAAAATGTTATTTAATTTACATTATTATAATTTATAATATAATAATATTGGTTGGGGAAAAAGTTTTTTCGCATTTTATACAGGGTGCAATTAAACCTTCCAGCCAAATTTTGATATTTTGATCCTTGTTAAAAATAAAAATACACGCATTTTTTCTTTTATAATCACTCAGTACTAAAATGTTGAGAAATAGCTTCCGAAAGTTATCCTAATAAACACTACAATTAATGGACACGACGTATCGCCCGCGCGTCACGTGCCCCCGCGCGCGCCTCCCCCCGCGTCACCGCCGCTCATTCCCCCGCGCCGCGAGTGACCGTTCTGCAACGATTTTAAATGGGATAAAATATTATGTTATTAAAAAAATAACACTCATTTTTTTTGGTTAGTACACTTGTTTGTATATTTTTCTGATACGTCGCAATATCCACCTAGAATGCAGAGTCAGAAAGAAGGATTACTTAAGCATAGAATTAAATACTTTTATTCTTGACGTGGTAAAAGTGTTACAAAATCACATAATATAAATATTTTAATTTTCCCCGACTGTTTTCGCCTAGAATAATCATTTATCAAGTTGTAAAGTTACGTCGCGCAGACTTAGATAGCTGTTACAAGTTTGGAGTGAGTAATTCGCTCCAGTAATCACTGTCGCACCTCACTATTATACTATGACTTTAGGATTTAAGAGGAGTCCACACCGCCCTTTTTTCCATACAAACGTTGTCCCCTGTTTCCTCCCTGGATAATGCTAGTAGAGTTATAATTTTTTTCCTGAATATCTACGGCCACTAAAACAATGTCCCTATGTTTTCTTTTTTTTCATAATTTAATTATTAAATAAGATATGAACGTTCAAAAACCCAAAAAAATGGCCAGATTTTCCGCTGTGTTCAAACGTCCAGAAAACAGATTTGGCTAGATTATACAAAAAAAGCAAAACATAGGAACACAGCTCAAGCCTTTTTTCAATCTTTAATGAAAAAAGTACTTAGATCGGTTAAGTTTTGGAGAAGGAATCAGGGGACAACGAATCGTTGATTTTCTGGATTTTCTGCAGTTGTCTCTATCGCGTTCTGCGGTATAGGCTTGAGGTAAGGGAGACAGCTATAGATATTACACGTACTTTTTTTTCATTTCTCTAGCCCCTGGTGTATCCTCTTAAGGCTAGTATACATTAACACGATATATCGTGTCGTTTCGGTGTCGTAGCACATTATAAAAGATGTAATTATGATATAACTAGATGATGCCCGCGACTCCGTTGCGCCAAATCGTCCATCGTGGAGGAATCGTACATTTTACCGGCATGAAAAGTATCCTATGTCCTTTCTCGGGACTCAAAGTAGCTCCATGCCAAACAGCAAAATCGGTTCAGCCGCATTTATAATATTAGTATGGAAGTATGGATTATTATGATTCTCGTCAACGTCAACAGGCAAGTTTACGTAACGTCCCAATAATTCTGCTATTTTAATCCTATTATAATACAGCTTTCAAGTGACCAAATCCATCGCGTTGTGTTTGTGGTTTGGCATTTAACGATTAGAACATTTTGTAGCTTAACCCATCAATCCCCAAGCGGCACCCGGCTGTCGCATAAAAATTGTAAGTCTGTTGTGCCTGCGATTCCCACGATCGAGGTATTAATGTAAGGGGGCGTCCACAAATTACGTAAGGTGTTTCTTAAATTTTCTGACCCTTGCCTCCTGGTCAGATTACGTGAGATTTTATTCAACCCCCTCCCGCACCCCCCAATCTCACGTGAGATTTTTCAAAAGTGGGTTTCTTACGTAAACGCGTTGGATTCTTTGACAGTCAGTAGGATGTATATTGTACATACAGTATAACGTCAAAGTATGAATGAAATTATATTCCTTCGAAGGAATGAGTTATCGATCTTATTGATCGTATTACGATTACGTTAAATATTAATTAATCTTAAGATTCTTAAGCATATTTTTTTTAAACGGGCTTTGGCCCACCACACATTCCCACCACTGTATCTCCTGTGTCGTCAGGATCGACAGCGGTATCCAAACCCTTTGATATGATCTCAGGGAGCCCGAGGGACATGTTAAACTGTCTTGGGACACGCAACGAAATTAATCAGAAGAAAATAGGAAAAGTAGGAAGATCTTAAGCATATGCACATGGATGAAATGGACCGAATTAGAAAGTATTTTTTTTTGTAACAATTAGAAAAAAAAGTACGTGAGATTTGCCGAGACCCCCCTCTCTCCAACGTAAGAATAGATGAGATTTGACTCGACCCCCTCCCCCCTTAAACACCTCACGTAATTTGTGGACGCCCCCTAACAGAAACTGCATCGTATCGAAGCCGCATTAGATGCTAGTTGCTACGTTACGTCATGCGTGTCGTTGCACTAGACTTGGCTTGCACAGTAACAATTTAGTATTCTATATCGTAGAGACGTTGCAGTACGATGCAACGTAAATTCGTATCATGTGTATGAGCCTTCAATGCCAAACCAACTTTACTCATTTCAGAAAACAGCCTTAAGAGTTAAGTAACATAAAAAGGCTTTATCTATTTATTTTCTTTTTTTTTCAGCCGGAAAAATAATTGGAAATTCAAGTCTTAATTGATGGTGTTCTTGTCGCCTCCTTTATTATTTTAATTACTCGTTCTTTCTAACACAGTTCCGCTATGGATCTATTTCCGTTATCTCTTAAGAGCCAAGATCTACAAATCAATACTTAATATTACATATGCGAAAGCATGTCTATCTGTTACTAATTTACACTTAAACGGCTGAACCAATTTAGATGAAATTTGATTTATCGCATGGGAACCGTAAATTTTTACGGGAAAAAAATATCCTATGTCCTTTCCCGGGACGCAAATGGTCTCCATATCGAATTTTAGCAAAATTGGTTCAGCGGCTAGGGCGTGAAGAGGTAACAGACAGACATACCACTTTCGCATTTATACTTAAAGTAGCTATTTGACCGAGCTTTGCTCGGTATTCGATAAAACACGAATAAAATGACATTTTCTGAAAATGATTCCTAGCTAGATCGATTTATCGCCCCCGAAACCACCTGTATACTAAATTTCATGAAAAACTATAATATATTATACAAGAATTGTTCGTTTAAAGATATAAGATTAGTAAATGGATACAGTTCTATACTATATTTTATCCCGATGGTCAAGATAGAATTTAGTTTAGAAATTCCCTCCATTCCAACCCCGACATGTTTAACCTCGTTTCTTAAGCTTTCTTTGGATTAGACGACAAAATGCGACCGGAGTACGCAGACTTACATGTTACAAGTTTATTTTACTTCAAAGTTGCATTTAAAAACAAATGTTTTCTACATTTGTTTAAGAAACACAAACTTCACTATTTTCAGAAATAGAAATTCATACCTACAGTGGTTTGGGTGTGAAAAGGAGACAGACATACACACTTTCGCATTTATAATATTAGTATGGATATCAAATGCATTTATAAAACTTTAAAAATAATTCTAAAAACATATCGCTTGATGATATTATTTTGGCTATTTAAAGGGTTCGGATTACATGGAAGCTTTCTCTTTTTCTGATTACATGAAAATCTTGACTCAAAATAGTAGATTCAGGGTATCAAAATAATATGATATTTAAGTTCCATACAGTAATATTTTTCTTCTCCACATTTCATGACCTCTTTGACCTTTGAAAAGTCCTAGATTAATTTTTACTTTATCTCGCAGTTTCAGTGGTGTGGTATCAGTCTAATCCGCCCCACTCAACCCCCCAGGGTGTCGCGGGGGGTCACACGTCCCCCCGGTGAGTTATGGAGAGTTAGATAAAACTGAGGTTTAGCGACTGATCCAGTACGTGGCTGGTGTACAGAACCACATTCAACACTAATTAAACTGGACGACTGAAATTGTAAGAGTAACTTGTTTATTTTGGTTGGTTATTAACGCAAGAAACTGTTTTTTTTTTACAAATAAAAACATGAGTGAATGGTAACCAAAATTTTACAACATAAGAGCATCATCATTTTTTTCCCTCACAATTTGAGCAAACCTTTTAACTTACATACTTTATACGCTAATATAATATCTCATCATATCAGCCTATAGTCGTCCACTACTGGACATAGGCCTCTCTCAATGAACGCCAAGATGACCGATCTCCTGCTACTCGCATCCAACATGGGCCTGCAACATCGAGATCGACCTACACATAATATATCTAGCTATACATAATATAATCTAAATTTTTTAGCTTTAAATCATTTTCCCGCTAAAGCCTCCATTTATGCAAAACAACGACAGTTCTCAAATTCTTAGCTACGCCACTACTAATATATATTCTGTGGCTACGCACTCCATTCACTCATGTCCTCAAATATTAACTACATGGACCCTTGACCGTAAAGCTTTTGAGCATATTATGATCTTTTGAGCACGGTCAAGGGTCCATAAAAAACTACTGTACTGTACTAACTGTAGAGCTTTTGAGCACAAAAACTATATATCCTAATTCGTGTACCAACCCACAAAAAATACTTTGAATTGAGTTATGAATGCAATAATTATGCTCTTTAGATGATTTAGAATAAGACTGCATTCAAAATTTAACAACAAAAATATTGAGGGTTAGGACACTAATGCTTAACAACGAACAGATATCCATTTCACTAAATTACCGTACCTAATTTCATTAAAAATCAAACAAACAGATTTTTATCGTAGATTTAAAAATGAAAATAATGAAAAGTGTTTGGTAATGTAATGGTCGTAATAAAATAAAAAAAAACTTACTAATGTCCAACAGCGAACGTTGGTAGGACGTAGACTGGTCTTGCCGTAGATCTTGGAAACCTGATAATGAATAAAACAATAATGCCGATCAAAAATACAAGACATCAATATTTTCGGGAAAAAGTATCAGGTTGTAATGTTTGACGGTTACTGAGTTGAAGGTCCACGACATTAAACTTTTAGGTTTAGTGGGTTTTTAACGTTTAAGTGTAGACTGTACCCACCAGCTGTAGGGGTTAGTGGATTTATCAGAAGATAACTACAAGCGTATAATAATAATATGTTTCCAGTCTCCATACCACGTGGTTTAACATCGGTGACTGACGATGGCTAGAAGGCAATTATTGTAGTTTATTTATTTATTTATTTATTTATTTATTACAAATCACAACTATCATTACAGGTTAAAACCTAATACAATAGAGCGTTACTATTACTTACATAAAATTATATTCTAGCTTACTTGCTACACAATATGTGACTTTGGTGAACTCATTCAATGAGCACGTAAACAAATCGACCGTGTTTGCGACCGTGTTCAGCGTCCGCAGCGCCCGCGTGAGCGGGGCCATCCGCAGCAGGTTGGTGCGCGCGCGCGACACCTCCAGTAGCGGCGGTCGGCGCCGCCGCTCCGCGTACCCGTCCGGCACACTCAGTCTGGCTCCTTGCAGCACAGCTGGATTGTGCGTTTCACCGCGCAAAACTTTAACTACATAAGTAGCTAAAGCTACTTCCCTCCTAGCTTCTAATTTGTAATATCCGACCATACCCAGAACAAATAGCGTTGGATACAGTAAAGGGTAACCTGGGTAAACCCCGTACCTCTTGAGGTATATGAAACGCACAAATTTGTTCTGGATACGGTCTAGCATTTTAATGTACTTGTCTTCGTACGGGGACCAAATGACGGCATTGCATTCTAAGTGGCTTTTCACTAGAGCCTCATAGAGGGCTTTCAAAGCTGCGATGTTAGAGAAGTGATGCGCTTGCCGTAGCAGAAACCCTAAATTGCGGTAAGCCTTTTTACATACTTCAACTACATGTTTTTTAAAGTTTAGATCGGATGTGAAACTGACTCCTAAATCTTTAATTTCAGTGACACGTTTTAGTGGTGTTCCCTCTATGCAGTATTGATGCTGACGAGGTGAGCGAGCGCGGCTGAACGACAATACGCAGCACTTAGTCGTGTTGAAGTACAGCTTATTGTCTATGGACCACTTCACAATCCTGTCAATATCCTGCTGCAATTTTATGTGATCAGCGTCCTCTATTATTTTCATTATGATTTTAAGGTCATCAGCAAACAGTAAGGCTATCGTTTTTTTTACAACTTCAGGTAGGTCATTCAAAGTCAAAATGAACAGAAGAGGACCTAAATTGCTGCCCTGACTCACTCCAGATCTCGTGAAATACGATTCAGAAAAGCATCCGCCACAATCCACATACTGGCATCTATCCCGCAGATAGTTAGCAAAGAAAGCCAGGGTATGCGGGGCACAACCTGCTTCAGCCAATTTTGACAAGAGAATGTCATTGTCGACTGTGTCGAATGCCTTTCTAAAATCAAAGTATGCCACATCTACCTGTTCACCAGCGTCTACAGCAGGTACTAGATGCGTCATTAAGTCCAGTAAGTTTCCTGTCGTTCCTCGCGCAGGACGAAAACCATGCTGAGCGTCATTCAACTGGCTACAAACCTGAGTATACAGGTCACGATGAATGGCCGACTCAAAAACCTTAGCTGGAGTACAGAGGATCGCCACTGGCCTATAATCGCTGGGTTCCGGGCCACCCCGGCCTTTCGGTACCGGCACAACACGCGATAGCTTCCAGCGCTCGGGAAACTGCGCGGTTTCTATACACGTATTAAACAAGTGTGTCAAAGGCTCAACTAATACTCTACTGCAGTCCTTGAAAATATATGCTGGTATACCATCTGGACCCGCCGACCGCTTGGGCGGCAGGCGGTCGAGCGCGCGGCGTACGTCGCCAGGGCTTAGCCGCGTGATTTGCACGTGCGCGCCCGGCGCCGACGACGCCGCTGCGCTCGCCGCCCCCACGCTCAGCTCCGGCGGCTCCGGATTGTATACAGAGTAAAAATATCGAGCGACCTCATTCGCGGCTTCGAGCTCGGTCAATTGCCGACCATTTCTTACTAACTTATTTGTTCTCGAATTGCTTTTCCTGGATTTCACGTAACTCCAAAAGGCCCGCGGATCCGCCGCCAGATGGCTTTGTATCCTTTCGCAATACCGATCATGAGCTCGAGCCGTCTCGATTTTTACTCTCGCCCTACACTGAGAGAAAGCCGAGTAGTCTGCAGGCGATTTACTTGATTTGTATTTTTTGTGTAATTCGTACTTCTGTTTAACATCTTTGATAATATCAGCAGTGTACCAAGGGGGATACTTTCTAGAATCTAAATAGCATTTTTTCTGTGGAACACACACGTCAAAAACTTCATAAATTTTGTCATAGAAAAGATTTAACGCAACATTAGGATCGCTTAAATTGTACATTTCGGACCAGTCTATTTCATTTAGTAAATTATATAATCGAAAAAAGTCTGCTTTGTTAAAGTTCCAACGCTTACTTTCCGCTGCTATCTGAGAGAGTGATGGCGGCGGGCGCGCAGGCTCGGGGGGCGGCGCGTGGCCGCCTAGCTCGAGGCGCACTGCGAGCGGCGGGTGATACGCGTCCACGGGCTCCAGCCCCTCGTCGGCCGCGCTCACGGAGACGCCGTCGAACGCGCTCAGTACCAGGTCCAGTTGACGATCGTTGCAGTTCGGCACCGCGTTATATTGAATGAATTCACCAAAGGCCATAAAGTATTCATAGTAGTTACTTACATTTATATTACACGAAAGCAAGTTAAAATCGCCTATTATAACGAAATTTTTACCATATTTTATACATATTTTTTCTAATACACTAAACATTACCATGTACTCGCTCTCATCAGTATGAGGCGGAATATAAACTGCACAACAGGTAAATAAAAATCTATTTTGGGTATGAACTGTGGCACAAATAACTTCAAAGCTATGAGCGTCAACATCAACATCGGTCACCATCACCTGGCGTAGCTCGTAGCGCGGCTTAGCAACTAAAAGTACGCCACCGTGTTTCCGCCCATCTGCCCTATCGCACCTCAGGACGCGGTAACCGGGAAGTGAAAATTCTGCGTTTTCTATTGCACTGTTTAACCCTGTCTCTGTTATCACAAATAAATCTGCGCCCGACGACTCCAAAAATGACAGGAATTGCGTAGTCTTGGTACGCAGCCCTCTGACATTTTGATATAAAATGTTGAGATGTTTATTCGGTTTGCAGCTGGGCTGGTTTGGTTGAGCGGCGAAACCAAATCCATTCGCTATATTCTACGTTAAGAGGCCACACATCCGGTTCACATAACTTCTCAAAATTACTTTCTGTAATACCGACCTTAAAAGAAGCATACTCCCGTTCCGTTTTAGGTTTAAGTATTTCAATATTGATGTCACAGTCCTTACCGAGTATATTTTCTATGTAATCTCTTAAATTTTTTTCGCTTGTGCTCTTATCTAGTCTCCACACATGCAGAAATTTCTTACGTTCGACAGCTTTTAGGGAAACTGTAGACGTATTGCCGCCTCTTTTTATCGGATTTGCACGTTTACGATTTCTAACGTGTATCCAATTACCATCACCGTCTTCAATATTTCTGGCCACAGCTGCATAGGATCTAACATAGGGTTGTGAATGCGCGAGCACCGGCGTCGCGAGCACTGGCGGCGCGGGCACCGGCGGTGCAGGCACCGGTGGTGCGGGAACCGGCGGCGCGGGCACCGGTGGCGCGGGCACTGGCGGCACGGACACCGACGACGCAGACGCCGCCGATGCGGACACTGGAGGCGCGTGCGCTGGTAGCGGCACTGGCGCGGGCGCCCGTGACTGCGGCGTACGTTGTTCGTGCATGGCACTTCCGGTGGCGCGGCCAGTGCCGGGACCGGCTTTGGTTGTAGGTTGCGATGGTCCAGCGACACAAAGTGAAAGTTGCTGTCCATCCTTCTGTTTCAACTTCTCCGTTTTTAATAGAGAAATTTCCTTTTCATAAGCGAAACGTTTTTCCTCCGACTCATTTAGTTCCTGCCTAAGTTTGCTATTCTCAAGCGCTAATACTGTCATGGCAGACTTAATTTCATCTAGTATTTTGGTTTCAAATGCACTGAGTCTAGCTGTGATTACGCTGTTGACTTTGGAGACTATTTCATCGGCAATTGAAACAACCTTTAAGCCCATGTTTCCTTTGGAAATCACTTCGTCGAACGATTGGTTAAAAGTTTCCTTACAATCAGTTATGTTTAATTGTTTGAAATTATTTCCGACGTGTTTTCTATGTTTGCCAGACCAAAGAGTATAGCTAGTTCTACTAATTATAAATAGCATAGTAAGTAGAAATAATATTCAGTAGATCATTTCATTACTAAACAGCTTGATAAGAAACACGGACACAATACGAGTCATTTCAGTTATAACTTTAGACAACAGAAAACAGAAGAAAGCAGTGTTATCACACGAAACTTGATCTCTCCCACTAGTTAGATATCAATAACTTACCCGTGCCTTACTTTACTTATATTCACCATATTATAATAGAGGAATTATGTTTAATTGGTCCATGTGTTTATGTATTTACTATTTACTTAGTTTCTTATTTTAATTAATAAAGATTTTTTAATTAACGCAGCGTCCAACTTTTCGCTAACTATCATTAGATTTTTAAGTGAGATGACGATAATATTGTAAATTGAATATTTTTATACGAGTATTAGTATTTAGTGTAACTGTACTACTTACCACGTATTACAGTACATTGTCTTAACTTTTTATTTCGTCTGAGCCTATATTATCCTATTTAGGTCGTCAATTTTATCGTTTCTACCCTAAAACGATACGATCTTGTTTCCTACAGGAATATTCGCGATAGGATCACACACGCCTGCAAGGGTTAGGCACGCTCCTATATTTTCCAAACTTTGCTTTACGACTGATTTCATCGGGAAATTTGCTTTTACTATACGCTTGTATAATATGACAATTTAATAATATCAAGCCTACTCATTATTCAGACTGTTTGTTTCAATTTTGTTACGAAAATAATATTATAATAGATCTATTTGAATAAAGTTGGGCATTGACATAAAGTAGACCTCCAGAAAGGACGTATTAGGCTTCTTATAACAGTGAAAAAAATGTACGGCTCTCGTGGGATATCCTTTTGAGAGTACCAAGCTGCGAGCGATATATAAGTCGTTAAATAATATTATAATAGCATGTAAAACAGAGCTTACTTTTAAGGAAAATAATATCTACTTACCTAAACACACATCTTTAAAACAGCAGACTCTCTGTACCGTGGTTGGATTTTGATCATCCTTTCTTGTGAACCATGCTGATAAGCCTAAAACAATTGAAACAAAAAATATCCACAGCCGAACATATAACCTCCTCGTTTTTTGAAAGTCGGTTAAAATAATACAAACATCATTGAGATTGTAGCTAGCAAATTTATTTTTAGGTTACCACTTTAGTACCTACACTGCATCTGGTATAAAATTATTATAAACTGTTTATAAGTTTATTCTAAGCAAATTACTAAAATTAATTTAGTTTGAGATGAAATATGGTTGAATTTGTTGCTCTACGTTTGGACTCGGGGTTATTTACATTTACTTACTCTAAACTGTGCAATACAAAATGGTGGTTATAATAAATGTTGGTGTTATTTTATAGACGTTCGCCCACGTTAAAGTGATACAAATATGGAAAATGCAATATTCAGTTTTATTTCTTATGTAGTAACTGTTTATTCAAATTGAAATTGTGTTATGTATAGTAGACCAGCTTTTTGGTATTTTTGTGACATGAAAACTATAATAATTCGTAGCTGTCTTCTATACCTTTATACGACTCGGTGAATTTTTTGAGACTACAAAACAAAGTGATTACTGATTGTATGTGTAATACACACCGTGTATATTTTGACCTTTACAAACAGTTCACTGTGAAAGTAAGAGCGCTGAAAGAATTGCAATTTTTTAAATTTTGTTGGGGGTAAATTCATGACGTTTTCATAGAAACATGCAAATTAAAAGTGACCCTTCATCACTGCTGTTTCTGTGAAAGTACCTATCATAGTAAACTCTATATTATATAATACTGAATGTAACAAAAATATGTGATAATACTTTAGGGTATGTACGTGATCCTTGTAGAGTTCACTGTGAAAATAGCAGCGCTGAAAGACCAAATTTTTTTCACTTTTATACGGGCAAGCTCGTGAAATCTCTACAAGGAACACGTACACACCCTAAAGTATTATCACTTAGTTTTGTTACACCCTGTTTAATTGACACATACACATAACTTTTTTCCTCATAAAAGTAGATTAGATAGTAGATTTTGAAAGATATTACCTGTGGTATCCAGCGTCTGTTGCAGGTGGTACACTGACGCCACGGGGGACAAAGACGTGATCCGGGTACCTGACGAATACATACAAATATATCTTATATCTTTAAACGAGCAATTCTTGTATATATATATATATATATATATATATATATATATATATATATTTTACAGGGTGTAACAAAAATAAGTGATAATACTTTAATACTTTAGGGTGTGTACGTGTTGTGAAACTCGTGACGCTCGGGCCCTTGCCCATACAAAAGTGAAAAAAAAAACTCTCTACAAGGAACACGTACACACCCTAAAGTATTATCACTTATTTTTGTTACACACTCTATAATTGGAATCTCGGAATCGGCTCCAACAATTTTCATGAAATTTAGTATATAGGGGGTTTCGGGGGCGAAAATCGATCTACCTAGGAATCATTTTTAGAAAAAGTCATTTTATTCATGTTTTATCGAATTCCGAGCAAAGCTCGGTCAAATAGCTAGTATTATTTATTTGAACAAAAATATGACACTTTTGTATATAAGTATATAAAACTTAATTTCAATTATAAAACTTAATTTCAAAACTCTAGAACTGTTGAACTGATTTACCAAATTTTAGTCTTGTAATATTCGTGGAAGTGTAGGGAAGATTAAGAGAGTGAGAAAATTTTGGAGTTAAATGATACGAAGTTTCCAAGTTGACTAGTAATCAATTAAAATTGCAGAAAGGTGGCCAGCCAGTAGCTTTACGAAAATGGAGTGTAATTAGAAAGTGGGTAGAAATGATTAAGATGATGGTAGTGACGCGAAAATCTTTCATTTATAATTCAAGACGTGAGTGGAAGATAGGGTAAGTAACTATAAAAAAAACTTCCCATTTTTTGCTTAAATAGAGGCTTTAGGGCCGGAAAAATTATTTGAAATAGAAAAACTGTGGATTGTAAGTGTAGCCAGATATATTAGCTAGGTTATGAAGTAAATAAGTTACAAGTTTTATGAATATAATGAGGGAAAAATGAGTTATTGTCCGTATGTTACGAAATGTTACTTGTTCGATTCTTCCACTCACGTCTTCAATTACGAGTACTTTTTTTCCATTTATTTATTTGTTTCCATTATTGGAAAAATTATCGTAAGGCCGATTAAAAAAAACTGCTGTTCTTGTTTTCTAAACGCCCATTGAATGTGTAATCTTCGAGTATTCTAGTTCTACCAAGAATACCTGCGTGACTACATATTGGAGGCGGGTTTTAAATATGTATGTACGACTGTACGACTGTACGTATTGTGAGTTCAATAACGCATACCTGAAGTACTCCGACATACGCAATTACTGTTTTACTTCAATATTAACATCGCATTGGGGATATTATGTGTGCTGAGCCTGCGAGCTATTCCCGGTACAAATGTACAGAGAAAATGTATAAAAACTGAGTACGGAATCGCATGGTTCCGTAGGACTAATACTATTATATATAGTACCAATCTATCTATATCTATATTCTATATATATATTATATATCTATATATATAAAACTCGAAGGTGACTGACTGACATGGTGATCTGTCAACGCACAGCCCAAACCAGTGGACGGATCGGGGCGAAATTTTGCATGCAGGTAGATGTTATGACGTAGGCATCCGCTAATTTTGATAAATTTCAACCCCAAGGGGTTAAAATAGGGGATGAAAGTTTGTATATAATAATACTTCTTAACGCGAGCGAAGCCGCGGGCAAAAGCTCGTATTATTATAAATGCGAAAGTGTGTTTGTCTGCCTGTCTGTTACCTCTTTACGCCTTAACCACTGAAATGATTTGGCAGAAATTTGGTTTGGAGATACTTTGAATACCGAGAAACGACAGGAAACGAATTTTGGCGCGGAGTTGCAGGTGCCATCTAGTCTTAAATATTCTAACAAGATTTTTATACATTTTAACAAATTGAATTTTAAATAAATTGAAAACATCTACTGTTTTAACAACAGAAGATGCGTTCAATTAATTTATATATCTTATATCTTTAAACGAGCAATTCTTGTATATATCTATATATATAATTGGAATCTCGGAATCGGCTCTAACGATTTTCATGAAATTTAGTATATAGGGGGTTTCGGGAGCGATAAATCGATCTAGCTAGGAATCATTTTTAGAAAATGTCATTTTATTCGTGTTTTATCGAATATATAGCTAGTATCTATAAGACAAACAGCAAATGAAGTTAAATAAAGTACTAAGATCTGCAATAAAACGACCACCCATGATAGCACTGCAGCTGCAGTACCTACAATTGGCGCGGCCGGATGCGGCCGCTTGGGGAATGGGGATTATGAGGTTAAGCTATAAAGTGAGTGATAGCCATGATCGACATAGACGTCGATGATGGGCAATCATCATAGATCAACACTTTCGTGATCGCGTATGCCGATGTAGAAGACCACATCACTAAGACGTCCCTTTAAGTCTGAGCACGGAACCCTAAAACAGTTACTATTCCATGAAGAAAATAGTTTTTTTTCTACTAGTACGTGATCCCGCGTAAAACATACTCACAATAACATCTGTCAAACCCTCATGCGGTCTGGTTAAAAAGTGCTTTTCCCTGTCCCCGGCGCGTGATTTCATACGTAACGGTCATAAGTCCCGCGCTACCGACGGGTTATGTGTATTAATATTTATGGGATTTGGGATTTTTAGGCCCCTTCATTCATCAGTGTTGTGAAAAAAAAGTGCAAAAAGCTAAACAGCTGTTTCGCACGAAGTTTCACAAAGAAAATAGAGAAACGTAGCCTTTGTGTTGTGAATGAATGTTAAAATGTGAATGTTTGGGTGTAATGTTAGGGTCCAATATTACTTATAAGCGAAATAATGTGCGCAAGGCTCAGTTCTTATAGTAACGTGACGGGCGATGCAATGTATTTTTAATGAGATATTCAAAATTGGAATAGCCAGCCCGACATCAATATAAATCTTCTTGTGTACTTAATAAAGTTCAGTTTTGAAAGGCTCGTTCAAAAATGCATCGCATCGTCTCGTCACGTTGTAACGTAAACTAACCTTAAATCTCGTGTTGAGCTACTTTGATTTTAAGAAGATTTTAAGAAGTTTAAGTAATAATATATAATAATAATAAATATACTTTATTGTGCACACGTCAAGAGGAAAATTACAACATTTATTAACTAATATAACAGTGTACTACAATGGCGGCATATCGTATCACTATTCAAATATCGAATTTTCAAAACAAAATTCGTTTATCACGCGGAAACCGTATGTTTTTCCGGGATACAATATACTTTTTATCCCGGAAAATGATCTATATCATGGGATACCCTACGTCCTTTCCCGGGACTCAAGGTATCTTCATAGGTACCAAATTTCAGCAAAATCGGTTGAGCGGTTTGGGCGTAATAAAGTAACAGATAGACAGACACACTTTCATATTTATAATGTTAGTATGGATATATTATCATATAACTTATGAGCAACTAAGTTAAGAGTTGCATCCAAAGCTGAACTCTTTATTAGCTATAAATTTTCTACCTGTGCAGGTTAAAATGGTTCCTCTCGCCGTGACTAATGTGTTTTCTAGTCTCCGACACGGCACCGTCGTCTCTGTAACATAATCTATGGTTAAATCGGTGTAAAAACAACTTAAATATACATACAAGTGCCAGAGACATAGAGTACGGACAAAACTATGGATATACTATGGATATAGGGTGAGAAAAAAACTAGTTTACTGGATGTTGGATCTTTGTATGAAAAGGGAAATCTGCAGGAAATGTACTATCAGAGAAGTTGATTCCTATGCAAATCGGGGACCTAAGTAGTTTGGTCGCGTTACGTCAAACCCAGCTGACAGATCACAATTAACATTGAATTGACATATTCGACCAAATAACGTTGGTCTGTCAATTGCATAGGAATCAACTTCCTCGATGGTACATTGTACAGTATATTTTGCATCAAAGGTATAACAAAGTAATAATAATATTTTACACAATATACTCCACATTCCTGGTGAAAACTCTATCAGAGACTAATGAACTCAAAGCAACATAAAAAAAATCAAATCTCATCACTGTACAATTATTAGTGTAGTGTAGGTACCTACATATTTTGAAGACTAGTAGTGAAAGACAATACAATGCATTCTATTTGCCAAGCCAAGAAAGTGGAAACGATTATAGTGAAATTATTTCGAAAAAAGATCAGCAGGATCTAAAAGCAGTAGAACAGCCGTCAATTGACGACCTCTGTGGCTCAGTTGGTGGCGCGTTGGTAGCGCAAGCCGGGGTTCGCGGGTTCGAATCCCGCCGACGGAACAAAAAGTTTTCAATGTTCCTGGGTCTTGGATGTGTATTATTAAATATATTATGTATAATATAATAAAAATCTTAATTAGATTAAGTACGTATATTATAAAAGTATTAAATATATTTCCGTTGTCTGGTACCCGCAATACAAGCACAATAGATATAACTACCAGTAGTTCGACTGCAAAGAGACGGACAGGTTTCAATATCTGTCAAATTCGTCGGGTTTCACTAGGATTATGAACGGAATGTGCCTCGCGCTGGCTGATATAATTTATTTTTAAATATTTAAAATAAAGATTTCAAAATTGGATTCTGACAATTTTAATCGCATGTGCCAAAACACAAACAACAATACGATCAAAGAGGAACACGTCCAGCAAATATGTCATAGTTTTAAATACGTAGGTAACAATTTAACAACCCTAGCGACGATTTTCGTCATAATACGTCAAATTCAAAAATTTCAACATCAGTTCTAAGTCGGCACTCTATAATTCTGTCTACTCTGATACAAGTCAGGTACTTAGCACGGGGCCAGACTGACGTGGCGTGAAGCGTCAGATATTATTTATTAATTTACCGATGGTAGGCATCAAGTACTGAAAATATTTTGTCTATAAAAATATCATGTTCAGTGTAATTTTTATGTCTATGACGGAGGCGACGGGTAGGCGACTTAATATGTCGCAAGCGGGTGCAAAACTGGATGGAAACTTATGATGCGCTTCAGATGAGTTTAGTGACATTTTCGCTCAAGCCATTATATTACGTAAGTGTCCAGTCACTATAATAAAGGATTCTATGTTGCCTTGACTTTTTTTGCAGTAAAGGCTACAAAAAATATTTTTTTACATACATATTAAAAGGGGAAATATTCGTTTGCACTGAATAGACTTGGAAAACCCGTAGACTCATATGTCTACGAAAATAACATACAGTGCCGTAAACAGCCTTTTTTGCGCCCTGTGCTAGCTTCTACAACTGGGTTCTTGTGTTTTTTTAGATATTATTATAGGTACCCAGAGTAATTTATAGACCTATTTTATTGTTGGAATCGAGCACTAGGGACGCAGCGGGAACTTATCGGAAGCAAACCGAAAAATAATAGTCCTGAATCCTGCCTGGTCAGGCCATTCTTGCGCCCCCCCAGAGTCTACGCCCTGTGCCTGGGCACCTGTGGCACCGCCCTATTTACGGCGCTGATAACATAAGCCAATTTTGATGCGTGTCTGTCCATCTATCACCAAGCTGCATCTTCTCAAGTCATTGACTATGTATAGTCATTAACTATGATATCAACTGTTGAAATATTCAGGTATAATAATAATTTCAAAGATCTTTTTTGTTTATCCATGAATAAATTATAACATAATATAATTTACCTGTTACGTAGTTCGATTTCTCGTTAAGTAATATTTGTTCCATGGCAAAAACTCCAATGGTTTTGTTTGAAGACTTTATTGTTTGTGTATCTAAAACAAAAATTGAAAATTGAAATAATATATTATGTCTGGATACAAAAATTAAATAAAATTAAAAGAATTTCAGTCATAGGAAATTTTATCTTAGACAATCCGGTACCACCTAGGCGCTATTCTATGTTGTGCTTTATTTGATGAACTATAACTCATTCTTGGTACTGCAGCACAATTTAGAAACTTAAAATTTTTCACGTGTGCTTGTTATGATGGAGGATTCATAAACTATTTGATTAAAATGGGAATAAGCCCGGGCCGCACATTGTCCGAATTCTGATCAGAAACAGTTGAATTTCGCCGGACTGCCACCCCGCACACTATCCGAAATATCCTTCCGGCGAGTTCGAGCTCACTCGGCTCAGTACAAAATGTAAGAGATAGCGCGGACGTTCAACTGTTTCTGATCAGAAATTTCGGACAATGTGCGGCCGGGCTTAACGCCTGCATGAATAAGGACGCCGAACGTCCTTATTCATGCGGGCGTTGACGCTGTGAGATAGCTTTTCCTTTATTAAATATAAAAAAAAAGTAAAAAAAAAATACCATTATCTTGATAAGTTATAAGAGGGTCAGTAAACCCCTGTGTCACTTCGAAAACTGACGATTGGTTCGTACAAACTACCGTACGAGTTGGTACAGGTAATTCTGTGTCTTCTGCTGTTGAAGAAGAAAGAGTACAAAGTCAATGGATTTTTCTGGCTGCTTAGTGCACATTATCTAAAGAAGTTGAGGATGAACCGAGGCAAAAACAAATCAAAATTATCACTTAATGATCTTAATCCATACCGATATGATACAAAAATCGATCCATGTCTATTAAACCTTCTTATACGCTTTAGCCGCTGAACCGATTCAGATGAAATTTAGTATAGAGTTTACTTTGAGTCCCGGGATAATAGAGCATAATTTTATCCTGGGTTGTGGTGCGCGCCACAAACGGATTTCGGCGTAACTATATTGCGGGCAACTTCTAGTATGTTATAATTAAAAAACATCATTAAACTATTGCTAACATCTAGTATGTTATAATTAAAAACATAATTAAATGATTATTGCTATTCAGAAGTTTCCTTGGTACTATCAGAGAAGTTGATTCCTATGCAAATCGGGGACCTAAGTAGTTTGGTTGCGTAACGTCAAACCCAGCTGACAGATCACAATTAACATTGAATTGACATATTCGACCAAATAACGTTCGTCTGTCAATTGCATAGGAAACTTCCTCGATGGTACAATTTTTCGTGACGACAAAAAAGCTGAGTACTTACTGCGCGGATCTGGCAGGCGAAAAATGGAGGGACCGACTTTCGGGTTTCCACCATTATTCAAACTATGCTTGGAAGTTTGCGTCGGCTCTGCACGAAAAATAATGTCTTTAGACTACAAGATTTATAATCAAAAATATACTATTATGGGGTCACATATTATAAAGCGGAAGAGTTTGTTTGTTTGATTGAACGCGCTAATCTCAGGAACTACTGGTCCGATTTGAAAAATTCTTTTACTTTTACTTGAGAAAGGCTATAGGCTATATTGTATCACGCTAAGACGAATAAGAGCGAAGAAAAAGAGGAAAATGTTGAAAAAACGGGGGAAAATTATTTTAAAAGGGCTTATTTGAACGCGCTAATCTCAGAAACCTGAGATCAGAGTCCGATTTGAAAAATTTTTTCAGAGATAGATAGCCCATTCATTCATCGAGAAAGGCTATATTTTATCACGCTTAGACTAATAGGAGCGAAGACATAGAAAAAAATGTGGAAAAAGCTGGGGAAATTATTATAGGGCTTATCTAACGTACTACTGGACCAATTCTTCTGTTAAATTTTATTTGGCACAGATAAGAAGTACTCATGTGAAGGATCATAGGCTATTTTTGGGGACTAAAAATTTACATTACCTATATACACGAAGCTTTTTAGTAAAAAAAAATCACACTGCATAAGGAGATATTTTAGTTTGAGTATTTGCTAGACGAGGAAGAAAACAGGCATAATATTTAATTTACTGTTGACTTTTATCCAGATTGGCTCAAGTGGACAAAAAAATTAAACCTACGGCCTACCTGTATCGTTCTTAATCGAATCGGGTTTCAAACTCCAATTTTCTATTTCAGCTTCTTTGGCTAAAACATGAAAAAATGTTTTACTCAATTCTGCATGAAATAATAATTTTGTGTCTCAAAATAATTATTATTTCATGCAGAAACTACTAAACGGATTTTGATGATAGATAGAAAATTCTTTATCTGTACAAACTTTAAACTAAACCATATACACAATAAAAGATACCGCAAAAATAGGCGATATTACAGCTATTAAAAGTCCAGATGATGGTAATGGTCGTAGTTTAAACTCAGAAAGAGCACAGGCTACTTTTAAAACAGACATAGAACAGTGCTGACCGTGAGATACTTTCTTTTTACTTAAGCGAGACTATATTATAAAACTGAATAATCTACAATTATAAAAATCTTACCAGTGTCTAAATCTGTGTTACTTCTCGGTATATCTTTCGTCCAAACCAAAGACTTTTCTATGTGTATCATTATGGCTGCAAGTCATAACATAATACATTAAGAAGGCGACTAGCCCCAAAAATCAAACATCGTCCTTCTCTCTTCACACTCACACCCGTCTTTCATATGCCAGGTGAAAAAGAACGACGCGGATACATCACCAAATTAGTTTTTTCTCAAAAACTCGATAAATATACAACATTTAAAAATCCGCTAGGACGATCTCTCAATGTTAGAATTTTATACAATGTGTTAAAATATTAACTTAGTTCAATGCACGGTTATGGCAATAAATGAAAAATTCGTGAAAATTAGATGCATCTTTGTGATTTTTTTCTATCGATAAAATTTTAAGATATCGTGTTTTTGCTCAGATCGAATTCTCGAAAATATAATGTAGTATCTATTTTGGAAAATGAAACAATTCGGGGCTTATTTTCAAGTATAAAAATGAATTATAAAATCGACAGTCGCCCCCTTAAGGGCCTCTTTCACCACTTTCTGATGAAGTGCCGAATAGGCTATTCATAACGTTTTTGACAGATTCTCCATACTTTATCTATCAAGTTAAGTGGTGGATAGCCTATTCCGCATGATGTGTGCTAATTTATAGCATCGGATGAGAATAAAAGATGAATCTGTGTGATCCTGACAACTTAATACTAATAGTTATATATATATATATATATATATATATATATATATATATATATATATATATATATATATATATATATATATATATATATATAATATATTCAATGTGTCCCGACACCGGTGTCCGATCCTTTAAGAGGATACACCAGGGGCGAGAGAAATTGAAAATAGGTATTTGAAAATGTATTGCTGTCTCACCAATCTCAAACCTCCCACCGCAGAGCGCGATAGAGACAACACGTCAAAGTTCTAATAAAAGAACAGAAAATCTTCGATTCGTTGTCCGCTGCTTCCTTCTCCAAAACTTAACCGATTTAAGTAATTTTTTCATTAAGAATTAAAGCAAGGCTTTAGCTGTGTTTCTATGTTTTATTTTTTTTGTATATTCTAGCCAGTTTTGTTTTCTGGGTGTTTGAACATAGAGGAAAATCTGGCCATTTTTTTGGGTTTTTGGACGTTCTTATCTTTTTTAATAATTAAATTATGAAAAAAAAGGAAACATAGGGACATGCTAATAGTCGCCATAGATATTCAGGAAAAAAATCGTAACTCTACCGGCATTATCCAGGGAGGGAACAGGGGACAGCGTTTGTATGGAAAAACGGCAGTGTGGAATCCTCTTAATGTCATGATTTTGTTCTCTCTATCACGGTTGTAAAATGGCAGGCATTTTAGTTTTTCTCGGGCTTTCACACTAATCTGACCAGTACTTCTCATGTAAATATCCTATGAAGATAAAAAAGAGCTTATTTGATAGCTAAACTTGTGGACTACGCTTACACACAGGCAATATGTTATAAATTTCGTGGAATTACCTACCTACATAGAAAAACCAAAATTTAAGAAAAAAAAAGAAAAAATTGTGTATTTTTTAATTAATGGCTTTTTGTGAAAAATCTAGCACATTAAACTGGTTCCTTTTTTTTATTATTTCTTTATTTTAAGTCGCTTTTTAACAGCTAAGGTCATTAGCGACTACAGTAATGTTTACATTTATATACTTTCATACATATTTAAATTTTCAACAAAATGAATCGTCTGTATGTGTCCTTTATCACATAAACAATTTTTCATATCATTCGGTAAATTACAAGCTAATTTAATATCATCGTAATCATGACATTCTTCTAACAGATGTTGTACAGTTAGATCCATTCTGCATCTACATTTTGGTGTACCAGTTTTTTTCATTAAGTATACATGAATCATATTTGTGTGACCAATACGCAGTCTAGTAATGACAGTTAGATCACTTCGAGTATGAAATAATGATGGAGCTTTCTCAAAAACTGAATTTCTTATTCTGTATAATTTACTACTATAATTTTTATCCTTCCAAACAGTATCCCATAATATTTTAATTTTTTGTTTTATGTGTCTTTTAACATTTAATGCATTAGAATTAATAGAAAAATCTACCAAATTTAAGTTTGTAGCACTTTTTGCTGCCATATCAGCCTTCTCATTACCTTCAATATCCTGATGACTTGGGATCCAAAATATTTCAAATTTAAAGTTATTTTCAATTATAGTTTGTGCGTTCTAAGATGATATGGGTGACAGTTTTCATGTTCCTTGCTACGGGTTTTTTTTTACAAGAAAACAAAAAAATCAAAATGTAATAAATTATATTCCATCTACAAAAACAAATGTTTCCTATAATTGTAAATGAATAAAAATGAAAAGATGCTAAATACTAACTTATTAATAAAAATTATAAATATTAACTGTGAAATAGGAGTATAAAATTATTGTTACGAAAACATTTGTAAAATGTCATATGCATGAAACGGAACTTATGTCAATAGAGATTGACTCTGTTGAATCGAAATCAAATCGATAAAAAAGGGCGGCCATCTTAAATCGCCGGCACCACTGAAAGGTCAGTACGAAATCGATAATTTCGATTGCAATTCCTTTACGAAGTGATTCGATATTTTTAAACTATCGATTAATTTTTGTTAGGTAACTTCCCTACTATTGTCAATTATAATGTGTCACGCATATCATCATAAAACGCACAAACTATAAATGTAAAATTGATTCTTTCATGCATAGTATGAGTGGATCAATATTATTATTGATCCACTCATATCTAAATTACTCCCACTTTTTATTATTTCAAGAGCTTTACAGATAGCAATAGCTTCACAACTGAAAATTGAATTATAATCTGATAATTTATAACAATAACTACTATCGAGAGTAACGACAGCACATCCTGATTTATCATCAATTACTGATCCATCTGTATATAACTGTATATAATCTTGATTTTTATGTATTTTTTCATTAAATAGGCTTTTGTAAATTAAATTTGGGGTTTTATCTTTAGGATGTTTAGTTAATTCAAGGTTTATAGGTAAATCAATATCGACCCACGAGCCGTAAGCGGGAGTTTTTTTAGGGAAAAATGATGGAAAACAAAAATGTATATCAGTTAAATATTGTTTAGCTCGAATACGCAGTGGTTTGGTCAGGTTAGATCTAATTTCATATTCAGCGTTAGACGAGGATTTTGTGAAAAATCCATAAATTGGACTGAAGGGTTGAGAGAAAATGTTAGTGGCATAAATTAGGACCAGCTGTTTTCTTCTGTAGGACAGTGGCATTTCCCCCGATTCTGCCAATATACTCATAACGGGACTTGTCTTAAAGGCACCGATATTTAATCTTAAAGCAGTGTTTTGTATGCTTTCTAAACATTTAAGATTGCTAAGTTTAGCGGAATCATAGAAAATAGCGCCATAATCTAATTTTTGTCTAATTGGAGCCTTATATGTATTAATTAAACAATTTTTATCAGCACCCCATGACAGTGATGATAAAACTATAGTAACACTCAATCTTTTATTACATTCTGTTTTTAATTTATTTAAATGTAATTTCCATGTCATTTTGGAGTCTAATGTTAAACCTAATATTTTATTACTTATTATAAATGTGTATTTATTTTCTTTTTCGTAAATACAATGTATTCTGTTTTACTTTTAGAGAATTTCAATCCAGATTTTCTTGACCAATCGAGAAGCCTATCTAGGGTATTTTGAATATTTTTTTATGTTGAATCTAAGATCTTACCAGAACAAGTTATCGTTAAGTCGTCTGCAAACAAAAAGCCTCTCAGAGGTTTATCTATACATGAAAGGACATCATTTATTGCCAGTAAAAATAAAACTACGCTTATAACCGATCCTTGGGGCAAACCATTTTCAATAATAACCTGATCAGAAACCGTACTATTAATTATTCTAACTTGAATCGTCCTCTTAGTTAAAATTTTTTTAACGAAAGCAAGCGTGTTTCCTATGATACTCAAGCCCTGCAAAATTTCGATCACTCTATGCTTCCACACCATCTCAATTGCCTTCTCAATATCAAGTGCTACAAAAACCAAATAATTATTATTAGCTAAAGAGTCTAAAATTTCACTTTCTATGTTCATTAATTGATCAGAGGATGACCTAAATTGACGAAATCCATATTGATAATTTGATAAATAGTTATTTACTTCTGCGTACCATTTAATTCTGTTGCTTACAATTTTTTCGAATACTTTGCACATGTTACAAGTTAATGCTATAGGTCTGTAACTTGATGGTGAACTAGCATCTTTGCCAGGCTTAAGTATTGGAATCACCACAGCTTCTCTCCAACAATCGGGAAACAACTGATTTTGCCACATATAATTATAAAGATTTAGTAAATATTTAAGTCCACTTTCGGGAAGATGCTTAATTATACCAATAGGGATGTTATCTGGCCCAGGACTAGAGTTTTTGCTTTGAGAGAGTACCAACATTAGTTCATGCATTAAAATATCTTTATTAATATGATCTAAATTATTGCGTAAATCAAAAATTATATTTTCGTTTTCCTTAGCCGATTTATAAATTTTAAATTCCTGTTCATAATTGTCAGTACTGGAATTAGCCGCAAAATTATCAGCTAGTAAGTCTGAAACTTCTTTTGGGCTCGTTATCAATGATCCATTATTATTTTTGAGCACGATATTGTTAGGGCCGCTATAAGTATTGTTAAATTTTTTTTTCCAGATTTCACTAATGGGTACATTAGTGAAATCTGCGCAAACATTTCAGCGAGTCAGATGATAGATAAATCCAATAATTCGTGCCATCGAAATTAACCTGGAATGATTCCGGAAGTAATTTTTCATCATCGGGACTTATGTACAACTGTCGTCTAAAACTTAATATATGGGAGAACCCAGGATACGGAACACCAATTTTAACAAAAGAAACAGGCGACAAAATTTCATTTTTTAATTCTTTAAACTGTTCTATATATAGTTGGGAATTACTGGAAAAACATTTGATAAAACTATGCGTTTATTTCTAGTTATTAATGGTTTTATCTCCAATACCATATTTTTAACTGTAATTTTCTTTTTGTCATCAATGAGTTCGTGTGCTGTTTTTTTCGAGTCTAAATAAATACAGATTCTAGCATTCGATATTCTCGAAATAAATCTTATAGAAGAAGCAGGTATCAAGGCGGTCAGTGCAACGAGGTATTCTCTTATCGTTATTCCATCGATTGAGTCTATTATAATCGCCTGATCTTTCTTCAGGAACGATAACGAAGAGGCGACATTGGCGTAACTTGTTTGTTTAGGTACTTGCTGAGGTTTTCTTGAGACGAAGCGGTAGGTTGAGACATAACGGTGAACGGGGTGAATATTAATTCTTTAGTGGGGTCGAACATTATAACACAAAGGGACTCCTGTTGCCAGGAGTGCCCTTATCAGTTAGGTTGTAAACACTCGTGTGAAAACAATTCGTATTTAACTAGCACAATAATTACGGACAAGTCGTGCGTCGCAGATCACACGTGCGTTCGCTGGGACAACCCGCGCGTAACTCTGGTTCCTTTTTTGTTTTAAAAAGATAGATGAGGTTTTTATCTTAAATAAATTCTTTACTTCAATGCTCTAAGTCAGATAGTTTACAAGTTATAACGATTTTCCTATGAAGTATAGGTCAGATTAGTATGAAGCCAGAGAAACATTTTTTTTTCTAAAGTAGGAGAATAGAAAATCAAACTCATGATTTATGGCATATCCTAGTGACAAATTGGCTATCAAATATTTTTTTTTCTAATTTATGAAAAAAAAAAATTCTCTAGCTTCATACTAATCTGACCTATACTTCATAGGAAAATCGTTATAACTTGTAAACTATCTGACTTAGAGCATTAAAGTAAAGAATTTATTTAAAATAAAAACCTCCTCTATCTTTTTAAAACAAAAAGAACCAGTTTGATGTGCTAGATTTATCACAAAAAGCCATTAATTAAAAAATACACATTTTTTTTTCTTAAAATTTGGTTTTTCTATGTTTAATTCCACGAAATTTATAACATATTGCCTGTGTAAGCGTAGTCCACAAGTTTAGCTATCAAATGAGACCTTTTTTATCTTCATAGGATATTTACATGAGAAGTACTGGTCAGATTAGTGTGAAAGCCCGAGAAAAACTAAAATGGCTGCCATTTTACAACCGTGAGAGAGAGATAAAATTTGAGGGCCAATTTGTCGATAAAATATGCCATAGATCATGACATTAATGGATCGGACACCGGTGTCGGGACACATTGTATATATATAATTGGAATCTTGGAATCGGATTGAACGATTTTCATGAAATTTAGTATTTAGGAGGTTTCGTGGGCGATAAATCGGTCTAGCTAGGAATTATTTTTCTGAAATGTCATTTTATTCGTGTTTTATCGAATACAGAGCAAGGCTCGGTAAATTAGCTGGCAAGTTTAATATCGTGTATGACAGATTTGAGATTCCACTCCTTTTTTTCGTTTATTTAAGAATAAGTAAGGTTTTGTTAAAAATTATAATTTATAACATAGCAATATATACCTATAAAGGGATTAATACTTAATAATCTTTCAAAATATGTTAAAATTGCCCTTTGACAAGCGGTCCCTTAAAATATTAAAATCAATCTGTCTGATACTCGTTGAGTACTTTAGCCCTTCAAAGATAATAAGCCCTTCAGACGATAACAAGATTGTAATTTCGGGTGTCTTTAACAGGATTTATTCTCTCTGTAAACGACCTTTGATGTGTATCAGTCGATTGGAAAATATCTATTATATAAAATATTATTATATACATTTCGTTCGCTTCGCCAAAGATCCAAAGAAATTATTAGACACATTTCAAATGAAAAACAAGTAGCTTGGGATTACAAAATATATGTTACGTCATACTCATACGTTCATTCATATTCTCATCTGTCTGTTTTTGTAACAGTCGAGTACCATCATATTTAGAATACGTTGAAATGTATGACGTACTTCACGTTTTACATAATATATTTGACTGTGAAAATACAGAGCAATTTTTTGTGATTTGTATGGGCGCCCCAGCGTCATGGGCTTGCCCATACAAGATTTTAGAAAACTATATCAGCGCAGCTACTTTCACAGTGAACTCTATACAGGGGGCTCATACACACCCTAAAGTATTATCACTTTTTGTTACATTCTGTATATCAGGGCTTCCCAAACTTATTTGTACTGTGACGCGCTTGGGACTTTGCCATTTCTTTACGACGTCCCTGGGACAGTGTTGCGACACCCCGGGACTTCGCGACGCACAGTTTGGGAAGCCCTGCTGTATATTATAAAAACAATTTAAATCATATAACAAAAAAAAAAAAAAACACACACACGGTCACTTACAGCTTTTTGGCAGTTTGAACCGTGGGCGTGGTATGAAATGGTCAGCGGTTTTCCTCCAGGCCTCGTAAAGCCGCTGCTTACAGATCCGCCCGATCGACATACGCATCATCAACATTAGACGCCCTGTAACATTATTGATATGAATAATAGGGAACGTGTACGGAACTATAGTTAGCATATGTGAAGTAAATAAAAGAGTATAAGTTTCCACTGGCTTAGGTGATCGAGACCGGCTTCGAAGTAACTTGAAGGATGACCATGACCAAGCCCATGTTTTTTTTTAATAATATACTGAGGCAAATGAGCAAACGGATCACCTGATGGAAAGCAACTTTGGTCACCCATGGACATTCGCACTATGAGAAGACCTACAAGTCCATGTTATCCCTTCAGCTGTGCCGGCCATATTGAAAAAAAAGCGCATCTGTGGGGCCACTTCTGGATTATAACTATGTCATTGGAATCTGTATGAATTAAGCTGAGATAATAAAAACAAATTAATCCAATCTTGCTATGTTAGGTTTTATTAATTTAATTTGAAATGGGAATTACAAAAAAATAAATAAGTTTTTTGTCGTTTTAATAAAAAAAATGAAAAATTATTTAAAATATTTTTATTAAATTTACATAAATATACGTTATTTAACATTCATCAATAAGAAAAACACTCGAGCTCCTAGAGCGTGGTCAACTGCAGTTGAAGGGTTATAGAGAAGACAACATATTGTATAATGTTATTAGCAACTAACCTAAAGACTTCTGCGATGGGTACATATTTTATTTCGTCCATGTTGCAGATTGCAAACGTGCGTTTTGAAATATAATAATTACTATTAACTTATTTTAATTTAATAAGTAACTTATAATTTATTTCTTACCTTTTCTCGGTTTGTGTCCTATTTTGTACACATGGCATCGTTTGCACCGGCCCCTGGAGTCCCAAAGGTGGATACTTTTCTTCTTCGGTGTTTCAATTTTAGAAGCTGTCGTGTCGTTATTGTGATTGATAACATCATCTGCTAGTTTTTTCTTTACATATTCATCCAAAGTATGATTGATAACATCAATCACTACTTTACTTGCTTCAGATTCATCTGAAATATTTGTAGATTCTGAAAAATAATGATTTTTATACTCTAAATAATACTGGTACTTTATTATTTAATTTTAATATTGTTAGGATACGGCCCTTTGTAGTTGCGTTAAGCTACAGTGACTTTATTCATCACGTGCGACCAACAGCACTGCTGTTACTTATTGACATCAAATTATGCTGCTTCAATCCAAAAGGTCGTATCCTCATATATTTTTAAATTTGATAGTACCTAAAGGTTTAGGAAGACCGTCAATTTCATCCTTTGTATCATCTAATATATTTTCTTTTGTCTGTTTAATTACTACACTTGTAAGATCATGTTCAATATTAGATTCCTTCAAATCTTCATTAGCGTTACCGTCATAATTAATTTCACACATTTCGGATATGACAAATTCTTGATCTAGAAGAAAATAAAAACTTATTATTATTGAAAACTAGCTGTTTAACCGATTTTCGATAAAACACGAATAAAATGACATTTTCTAAAAATGATTCCTAGCTAGATCGAATTATCGCCCCCGAAACCCCCTATATACTAAATTTCATGAAAATCGTTGGAGCCGATTCCGAGATTCCAATTATATATATATATATATATATATATATATATATATATATATATATATATATATATATATATATATATATATATATATATATATATATATATATATATATATATACATACAAGAATTGCTCGTTTAAAGATATAAGATATAATAATATAATCTTAATATAATCTTTTTATACAGTGTGTGATGTGTGATGTGGACTTATTGAAAAACCGTTCATTCATCGAGGGTATCTTTTGATATTAAAAATCGAACATTCTAATTTTGTGATCAAAAGATTTTATAAAAGCCGAAACTCATTTACGAAATTGTTTTTTATCCTTCGATGCGACATTAGCTGGAAGTACTTAAACCTTTCTAAATTAAGAATAATGCCATTTAAAAGCTTATTCAAAAACATAACACAATGTACCCATTGTATATCACACACAGTGTCAATAATAGTCAGCACTTTATATAATATTTCTCAAACAATAATCGTTATACCATTAACACCAGATACTCAGCCAAGAATTTCAAGTCGTTTTTCAAAATAATGGCTATATTGAAAGTAAAGGTACCGTTCCGATTAATGCGGCAAACGACCGCAGCCGACAAACAAATTTAAAATAAAATGCCACTTTATAGTATGGGCATATGTTTTATTTTGCTCTACACCAGCGGTCGGCAACCTTTTGGCAGGCAAGGGCCACATGGTGGCAAAACAAACTAAACGCGGGCTGCAGGCCTCATACTCGTATTAACCCTTAGAAGCTCAGTATGTGTCTACACATAATGAAGGGAAATGAGATTAGTGTTTGTTATAAAATGACACGAACAGCTACTTTCTTAAGAGGCAATTACTACTGGCAATATTACAAAACACTATTTTTGATACGTCATATTATAAATTATTCATAATACATTCACGGGCCGCGTATTACCGACCACTGTTCTACACCATTACAAAACAGTGGCGGCATGGGTCACTAGAGCAATATCTGTAGGAAATGAACCGTGTAGGCTATGCCATAAAGTGGCATATTTGCCTGAATTTTTGTCGGTCGCGGTCACCTGCGGCAGAGATCGGAAAATCACCTTAACGTGTAATGTTCCTTCTGCATCCCGTATTGAAATGTACATTGTAATATTTCACCATAAACAGAAGTTAATTTATATGCGGAAAGGTGAAATCATAATTCATAAAGAATTTGCATCGAACAAATAAAATGTATTATCTACGTTTATGTTAGAAAATAATAATACTAAATATGACAGTTAATGATTATTATGATGCTAATTACCTACATCACATTAACAATATGGCATATGGAACGGCATAAGTTTGTGAGTGTGCGTTCCAACTTATGTAATCGAAAACTACTGAATGGACTTTATTATGTTAAGTCGTATTGACTCCGTATTAATGAATAGCTAACTTTTATCAAAAAACTTCAATGTCCCCTCAAATACTCGAATAAATTTTAAATGTGTTGGGGCCAAAAGCTTTGTGTGGAAATGTTTAAAATATTATTATACTACATGACGCCCGCAACTCCATTGCGCCAAAATTCATTTATCCCAAGATAACCTTACATTTTTCCGGGGTAAAAAGTATCCTATATCCTTTCCCGGGACTCAAAGTATCTCCATGCCTCAGCAAAATCGGTTCAGCGGTTTGGGTGCGAAGAGGTAACAGACATACAGACTTTCGCATTTATTATATTAGTATGGATATGAATACCTATAAAGATATTGTTATTCTGCAAATCGATTTCACTGTCAATGTTCGGTATCGGTCTTGTGAGGTCCACACGCTGTACTTCAGTTTCGAATACATCTGAAATTAATATACATGGTATTAATTTTATCGCTACATTACGGCCAGTATACGACGGTGACGCTATCCTAGTAAATAAAACTGATCCACAAGTCACGTATAAAAGCTAATGAATATTTACACACTATCAAAAAAGTTGAAAGCAACTTAGAAGCGTATTTAAAACGTTCACACCCATACATACACACGTGTAGAAACTTAGCTCAAACATATCTGCGTCGTTGCAGTTATAAACTTTGTTCAAATATTTTACAAAAACCTAGAATGAAGTCAAAGCTTCGAAGCAGTCAAGCAAAAACTTATTCAAAATTGTGATGTCAAGCTATAATACTAGATACGTGGGAGAGCCATGCTTCGGCACAAATGGGCCGGCTCGACCGGAGAAATACCACGTTCTCACAGAAAACCGGCGTGAAACGGCGTTAGCGCTGTGTTTCGCCGAGTGAGTGAGTTTACCGGAGGCCCAATCCCCTACCCTAATCCCTTCCCTACCCTCCCCTATTCCCATCCCTACCTTCCCCTATTCCCTTCCCTTCCCATCCCTACCCTCCCCTATTACCCTATTCCCTCTTAAAAGGCTGGCAACGCACCTGCAGCTCTTCTGATGCTGCGAGTGTCCATGGGCGAAGGAAGTTGCTTTCCATCAGGTATATATATCTACACTACTATTATAAAGAGGAAAGATTTGATTTTTTGTTTGTTTGTTTGTTTGTTTGAGTCGAATAGGCTCCGAAACTACTGGACCGATTTGAAAAATTCTTTTACCATTGGAATCCTGCATTATTTCTGCTGAACATAGGCTAATTTTTATTTTGGAAAAATATAAGGTTCCGTAAGATATTTGGGATTTTCGGACGCAAGGTTTAAAAAATCAACCAGAAAAGTTACTTATTTTGCGTACGCTGCCTAAACTATAAAAGATAGAGGCATAAAATGTTCTAAGTAATTATAGATCTTTTAAATATCTACAAAAAAGTCCGCGACACACTATACCTATCTATGTTGAGTGAGGCACAATAACCATTTTTTTATTAAAAAATCTAGAATTTTTTTTGGACTATATTTAAATGCGTTTATTTAAATCATGCTATTGACCCTTATCAAAATAAATTATTTCATCACTAAGTACAGTTAATGTAGATAATATTTGGTCTTTGAATGATTAAAATTGGACGTTTGGTTTTAATGTTATGGCGAAATTAAAATATTACGATTTCTGCTGCACGTTGCGAATTGGGCGTCAAGACGCGATGCGCGGGTGTGCGTGCGGTAGGGGAGAGATTTAATTATCAGTGCCACAGACTCGCCCGGAGAGTCCACGTAAATATTACCTCGATCGTGGGAATCGCAGACACAATAGATTTTCAATAGTTATGCGACAGCCGGGTGCTGCTTTATTGATTTGATATTGACTATCGTGCTTCATTATTATAATCCTAATTTCAAAAAAGCTTTAAAAGTTATGACTACGAAAGTAATATTTTTAGAACTTTTTAAAATAAGTTTTGAATGACTATTATTTTTTATTGCTATTATAATTAATTAATTTCTTTAACTATAAATCTCCAATAGCGGCAGCCGGCTGCCAGCATAACAATTGAAGATCTATTGTGTCTGCGATACCCACGATGCCGATGCACGATGGAAGTATTAATGCATATTTTTTAATCCACACTATTTCTGCTGAATATAGGCTATATTTAATGAGAGAAAAAAGGGAACCGTATTAAGTGTTAATAATTGTGTGAAAAATCTACCAAAATATTCCTTCTTGCTTATCCATACTAATATTATAAATGCGAAAGTATCTCTGTCTGTCTGTCTGTCTGTCTGTCTTGCTTTCACGCCAAAACTACTGAACCGATTGCAATGAAATTTTGTACACAGTTATTCTAGAGTCTGAGAAAGGACATAGGCTACATTTTGATGTGGGAAAATATCTTATTTCCATGAAAATATCGATGAAAATGAATTCGCATTGCGCGTGGCCAGCGCTCATCCCGGGGGTCCTGGGTTCGAGTCCCGCAGGCGGAACAAAAAGTTTTCAATGTTCCTGGGTCTTGGATGTGTATTAAAATAAAATTTCAAAAATCTTAAACATATTTTATGTATAATATTATAAAAAATCCAGAAATATATCGATGCAATGAACATTTTAGTTCTAATACGATTCAGCAGATGGCGTTTTAATTTTTACTTTATTGTAACATAGAACTAATCATACTCATTAGTTAGTATGTTTTTGTTTATCTATACTATAATATTATAAATGCGAAAGTATCTCTGTCTGTCTGTCTGTCTCGCTTTCACGCCAAAACTACTGAACCGATTGTAATGAAATTTTGTACACAGATAGTCTAAAGCCTGAGAAAGGACATAGGCTACTTTTTAACTGGAAAAAGGGGTTGTGAGGGGGTGAAAATTCGTAAATTTGGTCAAATTAAGTTAGTTCCAAAAACTCAAAATAGATGGCGCCAAGAGTCCCCTAGATCGCGCTATCGCTTGCTCATGCGTATTTCTATAAGAGGTGGTACCATGTTGAAATGCGTTTTTCGATTCTTTCGATTGTTATAAGTACACGTTATTAATAACTCACCTACCAACTTAGATATCAAATTCAAAAACAACAGCGCCAAAACTACTGAACCGATTGTAATGAAATTTTGTACACAGATAGTCTAAAGCCTGAGAAAGGACATAGGCTACTTCTTACTGGAAAAAGGGGTTGTAAGGGGGTGTTTATGCGTAAATTTGTTCAAATTAAGTTAGTTCCAAAAACTGGAACAGATGGCGCCAAGAGTCGCCTAGATCGCGCTATCGCATGCTCATATGTATTTCTATAAGAGGTGGTACCATGTTGAGTTAATATTTGCGATTCTTTCGATTGTTGTACATGTTATTAAATAACTCACCTACCAACATAGATATCAGAAACAGTCTACCAATAATAAATAGTTTATGGGCATTGGGCAAAGCTAAGGTTGTGTAATGCATTATGCAGCTAAGTTGTGTAACGCTAAATAAGCTTTAAAATTTGGTTTAATTAATTAAATTAATTAAGTAAAAAAAAATCATATTATGTGCACACTACACGGCTGTTTTGGGTATTTTGATTTAAGGGGTACCAGGGTTTTAAAAAGCTTTTGACACCAATTTTGTTGACACCGCGCGCTATAAACTGAAGTCCACGCGGACGAAGTCGCGGGCAACAGCTAGTTATATATATATAAATATTTATTTATATTTTACAAAGACCTAGAACGAAAGCAAAGTTTCGAAGCAGTCAAGCAAAAACTTATTCAAAATTGTGAAATCAAGCTGGGTTTGACATAGCCCGACCTTACATACATATACCTTGTGCCTATCAATCTCTGACAATACCTTGAGTAATTTTCAAGTGATGAATTTCTTGTACGAGGTTTTGTATCCTGATACTTATAGATGCATTAGATTCTTTAGTATTTAACGTCGCTTTCTTCGATATGGGCCGTGGAATGAGACTCGGCTTTATCTTGAAATCACTTCCTTGAACAAAATATATTAAAACTTCTTTAAGCGCGTCGATCATTTTAGTTGCAAAAGAGTCACTCATGATTGTCATTTTATGAGGTAGTAGACGGGTGGTAGACGGATGTGCGCCCTTATTTTATGGTTTTTACAATACAAAAGAAAAATAAAAGTACCTTTAATATTTTTATCATTCGTATTGTAAGGTGCTTGATTAGAAGTTTCTGCAATCTTTTCAGCGTTTTTGTAATCTTGTTTCTTATTGTCTATAAGTTTCTTTTTATTGTCTGAAATTTAGATTTTTTAGCTCAAGACTTAAGATGACTTTGACTTAAAAAAGAACAACGTAGCACGTTGGAACGTCGTAACTCGTAGTATATTGTAGAATCTTCGTATAACTTAGCTACGTCACTGCACATTGCGTCGTCGAACAAATTTGTGACGTCGTAGAACGTAGCTACGACATAGCCAATTACTACGTACAATATTGTGACGTCGTAGAACGTAGCTACGACGTAGCCAATTACTACGTACAATATTGTGACGTCGTAGAACGTAGCTACGACGTAGCCAATTACTACGTACAATATTGTGACGTCGTAGAACGTAGCTACGACGTAGCCAATTACTACGTACAATATTGTGACGTCGTAGAACGTAGCTACGACGTAGCCAATTACTACGTACAATATTGTGACGTCGTAGAACGTAGCTACGACGTAGCCAATTACTACGCACAATATTGTGACGTCGTAGAACGTAGCTACGACGTAGCCAATTACTACGTACAATATTGTGACGTCGTAGAACGTAGCTACGACGTAGCCAATTACTACGTACAATATTGTGACGTCGTAGAACGTAGCTACGACGTAGCCAATTACTACGCACAATATTGTGACGTCGTAGAACGTAGCTACGACGTAGCCAATTACTACGTACAATATTGTGACGTCGTAGAACGTAGCTACGACGTAGCCAATTACTACGCACAATATTGTGACGTCGTAGAACGTAGCTACGACGTAGCCAATTACTACGTACAATATTGTGACGTCGTAGAACGTAGCTACGACGTAGCCAATTACTACGCACAATATTGTGACGTCGTAGAACGTAGCTACGACGTAGCCAATTACTACGTACAATATTGTGACGTCGTAGAACGTAGCTACGACATAGCCAATTACTACGTACAATATTGTGACGTCGTAGAACGTAGCTACGACGTAGCCAATTACTACGTACAATATTGTGACTTCGTAGAACGTAGCTACGACGTAGCCAATTACTACGTACAATATTGTGACGTCGTAGAACGTAGCTACGACGTAGCCAATTACTACGTACAATATTGTGACGTCGTAGAACGTAGCTACGACGTCGCCAATTACTACGTACAATATTGTCACGTCGTAGAACGTAGCTACGACGTAGCCAATTACTACGTACAATATTGTGACGTCGTAGAACGTAGCTACGACGTAGCAAATTGATACGTAAACTTAATTACGACATAGAAAATTTAGTCGAGTATATTATATCTACAATATATTATAATACTGGTCTATTAAACTTATTAAGCCTCTTCATCCTCCTACATAATATCAGCTTTTAGAAGATGATTTGGTGAAATAATGTCATGTAAAAAAAATTATACTTGCCACTGTTATTTTTCCATTTCCTTCGTATTTCATTGTACTTTGATGACTTATATGGGCATTCTACAGTTGAGTTCATAGTATCTATGTAAAAGTATAAAAATATAAATATAAAACTTGTTTTCTAATGAAAACACCATTTTATCTTAATATTTTTGTCGTTTTTATTTTCATTGGTAAGTATTATGTATATTGTCATTTTTATTATGTTGTAAAATAGAATAAAACTCCTCCTCAGTAGTCAAATTGAACTTTGCTTAAATAGAGAAGGAAGAAGTACTAATTATAGTAATAATAATAATTATTATACTCACTGTTCCTTAGTTCTTGTAAATCTTTTTGGTGAATGCAGTTGTGGACCTTGGCAAACATTTAAGTTGGAAATTCACTGGATTAGGTTAGAATATTTTTCTCCCCAAAAATGAAAACATTAGAATATAATTTAAAAACTTTATGAAATAACTCGCAACATAGTAAAGATATTTTTATTCACTTAAGATTTTGCAGTTACATATGAACATTTGGATTCATATTATCAATAAAAATATTTTTTTCTTTTACAATTTTGTGTACAAAATTCATTTTGGCATTATTTTGACACTCCATTATAGGTCGAGTTCTGCCAGAAGTCAAGTTTCTTCTATAAAAAAGTTTTGAAATGAAAAAAATATTTATTTAGTTTATGGTTATTCCATTCTGGTTTATTGCAACTTTCTTTTCTGGTCTTGGTGACTGTGCTTGCTCAGCTTTGACTTCTTCAAGTTTTTTCACTAAATCCTCTGATACGCTGGCTACTATTTCTTTCAGGTTTTTTGCTGCAAATAAAAGCTTTTTTTAGTATTGAAATACACTGACTTCCATTATACAAGTACGCTGGACTTACGATACTCCTTGAAATTACTGCTGGTTTTTGTGCCTATTTGAAGCGGAATCAGCGCCCCCAATGCAGGGGAAAAGAACTAAATTTGACGTAAAAATGGCGCTGAATGCTGATAGCAGTAGTGGGAGTACTTATAATATCAATACTAGTTTCTACAAACAATAGCGATTAAGCGGCCATTTGCGAGTTACGTCAGATTTAGTTCTCTTCCTTCGCATTGGGGGCGCTGGTTCCGCTTCAAATAGGCACAACAAGCAGGTGGGTATAAAAAGCCCAGCGTACTTGTATTATATGGAGGTCTGTGTTGAAATATAAAATAGGAGTTTGATGACCAAAACGAAGAGAATAAAGCGACATACCTTTTTTTATTATGTAGAATTTTGTCATGAAGTAATTTATAAACATTCGATTTTTTTTGTAGATTCGTCAGGATTTTCATCAAAGTTAAAGTTGAAGGTACCTTACCAACTTTGACCCAGACCGGCCTAAGTAGAACCTAATAGTAAGCTTAGCTATTTTGCATTACAGTTACCTGTTTTCTTATTAAATTCGTCAGCTATTAACGATATTTTCCGAAGTGTGGCTACGTGCTTCGTTAGTTCCCCAGCTATATCCTGTTCTTTCATCCCTACAGTATTTGGTTCCATTTTTGCTGTAACATGTTCTATGGGTCCATTGTTAACAAGAATACTGGACGTTTGAATATTTTTGACATGTATATCAGTTTGCATGCCATTGTTTTTCACGATTTCTGGATTTTCAAATATAGGTGTAAGGTTTTTAGGCTTTGAATCGTCAATTTTTGTTATTACTTCACCTGGTGGTTCAGGGATTATATTATCATCTTTTAATATTAATCTATCATCATCTGGCACGTGACTAAAGTTTGTATCTCGTTGAACATTATTTTCAGTAGGATTTTCTTGTACAGAAGTATTCGCTTCCAATGTTTTAGGGACTTCAACTGGCAATGTCTTAGCTATGTTTTCTTTAGTTGAATCTACAACAACAAATTTTATGTAAAAAATTCTGTACAGTATCAGAATGTAAGTACGTTATTGCAAGTAATAGTTGTAAGTAATATACTCACTAGCGTCATTATTTGTATCTTCTTTGGCTTTCTTCTTCATTTTAAATTTTTTGGTCAAATCAGCGAAAAATGTGGAGCAAGCTGACCCTATAATGTTATATAATTATTCCACCTCTAATAGAATTAATGCTCTATACTTGATATTATAATAATGTTATTTAAAGCCTATTTTTCTTTTTTTACTTACTACCTCAGTATAATAGCTAGTAGACACAGCCTCAAAAATGATAATTTTTAATAAAATTTCCCAATAAAATTTTATAGGAAAAGTTTTAATGTCGAGACGTCTCTTTATTACCTGTTTATATTTGAGTATTGCTATAAAACGTATTTTTTACCTTCGCATTTCATTTTCTTAGATTGTACTGGTTTGTCTGATCTTTTTCCCCGTTTTAATGGGTTGCTTTTTAATTTATCCATTTTTGATTAAAACTGAAACAACATTAATATATTTATATTAAGAAATTATTAGATTATTATCAAATTAAGATGCTTTGTTTGTTTGTTTCCCGCAATTTCTATTGGCACATAATAATTTGTTTTATACACTTTGCTCCAAATAGAAACTGTCCTTTTCTTTTTATCGGGTCTCATAGAACCTCCATACCAACCCAAACCGCTTCAGCAGTTTAAGCGCGAAGAGCTAATAGAGCAACACGTCATTTGAAATATTAAACACGGGTATCGTGTATAAAACTTGTAATGCAATTTTTAAGCAGCAATTTTCTGTGTATAATGGGTTTAACAAAGTAACTGTCATTGCAACGCTTCGTGCATTCTGCATTGTGGGGACAGCTATAATTTGCTTCTCTCGGGTTTAGCTCGTGAATGGCGACAGTAATGTTAGCGATTAACATTTTGAACAAAAGCTGAAATATTAAGGCTACACCACAATAGAGTAAGACTAATATTAAGGCAAGGTAGACCTTCAAATATTTACACTAACATAAGCGTTGTTTCACGCAGGTTTTACGAGAGGCCGTGTTATTCTAACAGAGCGTTTCTTTTAAACTGAATCCTAATAAGTATGTTTGAGATCCGAAAAATGGTATCTATTAAGAGTTTGGTACATACATAATGAAATAAGTACGGGGAGATAATAATATATTATATTATGCTACTTTTTAGCGACAAAATCTATGATGCCAGATTGGCAGCAAGATTTCTTTTGTTGGGTATCTACTAATAAAATAAAGATGAATTCATATTAAAAGCCTCGTGATACCCACCAAAATGTCCATCCGTATAATGTGTAGGATTTTACAAAAAAGAGTAATTCACGCTGAAAATCCAGCGACTAGGAATTAATTTTGTCAAATTTTCTATTTATTATATTTTGACAATTCTTCGATCATTTATGTCAAAATATTTTTTTATTTAATATGTAATTTTGGCTAATGTAAGGAACTTTTTTGTTATGTACATTACATTTTTAATTACCTATTTTTACCTATTTTTAATCTCCATATTATTACATCAAAATTGTTAAGAGGGAACAGACTGGCACTCTTTCGCATTGTATTATATTTGTATAGATTAATTTACAGCAACCCCTTTGAGTTGACATTAAAAAATGAAGCGTGAAGCGTTCTGGCGTTAATTTTAATAATGGTCCTCTCTTTGTAAAAAAGCTCAGCTGAAACTTTGATCCTATCGTTACAAGTGGAAATGTATTCTGTGTAAATTTATCAGTGTCTCGCATATTTATAAGATACAATATAAACGCCATTTTATAATCTCGATTAAAGTGATTTATTAAGGCACTAGATGAAACCCGCAACTCCGGTGTGCTAAAATTCGTTTATGTGCGGGAATCGTACATTTTTTCGGGATAAAAAGTATTCTATATCCTTTTCCGGGACTCAAAGTATCTTCATACCAAATTTCAGCAAAATCTGTTTAGCTGTTTGAGCGTGAAGAGGTAATAGACAGACAGACACACTTTCGCGTTTATAATATTAGTATGGAAGTATGGATTGCATAACTTTTATCGCGGGCTTTGATCGCGGCGACAGAATCAAGAAATTCCGTAACGAAAAAAACCTAACACCCCAACTCCGATTCCGGTCCGGTCGGTGCCGCGTTGAAGTACATTGTCTATCGTAACCAGCGACCACATAACCCAAATCGTAACGATGTTTGTGTGCGTACGACTAGACGTATGGAAATTATAATTGCCTAAGTTGACAAAAAATGCTATGCCGCAATAATATTTACCGCGGCAGTCGCAGAGTGGCGCGCGTATTTTTGTATAACCAGATGACGCCCACAACTCTCCAAAATATTTTGTTCATCGCGCGGGAACCGAACATTTTCCGGGATAAAAAGTATCCTTTGTCCTGTCCCGGGACTTAAGTATTTTACACGAAATTTCAGCAAAATCGGTTCAACGGCTTGGGCGTGAAGAGATAACAGACTGACAGAACTGCAAACCTTCAAGAAGAGAGCGTATTCCCTCTTAAAAGGCCGGCAACGCACCTGCAGTTCTTCTGATGTTGCAAATGTTCGTGGGCGACGGTAGCTGCTTTCCATCAGGTGACCCGTTTGCTCGTTTGCCCCCTTATTTCATAAAAAAGACAGACATTTCCGCATTATGATAAGTATGGATGACGCTTGCGTTTTTTTATTACATCCGGCCAAGAGATTACTAAACACAAATTCCAGAGGAGTTATAAGCAAGTTAATGATATTTAAAGCCTTTTTCTGGTGGGCTTTATCTTAAAGGACTCAGCGTTTTCATTAGTCATTTTATCACGGTAATGTGAAAACAGATTCGTTTCCTGAATGTGGCCCTATTGATCAGTCCCTGCACCCTTCTGAGGGTCCAACAATTTGTTTATCGCACGCTTCGGTATCCGAAATTGTTTTTCAGATGTCGTTAAGTGGATTTATTTGTGCTTAACACAAACAGTCAAGCTATAAATAGAGATACTTTGAAACAGATTCCGTTGTACAGAGGTATAATATTATGCGAGGTTGGTTTTAAGGAAAATAAATGAAATAATATGGAATATTATATTATCATTCCTTATAAAAGTTGATAGCGAATAAGTTAGTGGAGATAATATATTATGTGAAACTCTAGTAAAAAATAGTGTAGGAGCGGGTTCAAGTTATCCTAAAGGTTCAAGTTACTTAATCTAGCGTTTGATTGCTACTTACTGGAATAATATAAACAGGAACTGGAATGCACCTTATGCACCGGAAACACCGAAAGCAATTGTATGTATGGCCACACCGTTCTTTCGCGCGGACGCATAATATGAATCGTGCGATAGGGCCAACCCACCACATACCACAAGTCACAACCGCACCACACCGCGGTACCGTCGCGACAAAATGTGGTCATTTGTTGGTAACGACTACAAAATGTGGTACGTGTGAATTGTCCTGCAGGGCAATCGCGTTATTTTTAAACGTTTCAATTCAGGTTCATATTTGCTTTGGTTGTGGTTCAGTTACGGTTTGGTTCCGCTGCGTCTGAACAAATTTCAGTATCGTGCTAACGTTCCAACCGTAACTCAACCTTAGATGGAACTCGAACGAAGCACATCGTTTGACCTTTAGACAGACATTGCAGCGGACCAATCAGCGCCCTTCTGATTTAATTTTGATTGGCTTAAATATGAACAAATTTTTTCCGATGCGTTAATTGGTCAATTACATATGGATGAATATGACACGAGTGAAGTTGTTTAATGTTTTGGTACATAGTAGGTAGATAAGGAATAATGAATGTTACTTGGAGTTTTTAATTTACGTAGGTGAATTCATAATTTTATTTTACTATATTTTACAAACGCCATACTTTAAGTGTTGAATAGTGACTTGTGAGTTGTGACTTGTGACAAAAGTTTTTGTGGCGCGGAAAACATTTACTTATGTAAAGAAATAATGTCAAAATTCAATTCACTTTTTAACAAACTCAAATAGTCCGTAGTGTTATTTTACAGCCTTGAAGTAAAACATAAGCGTTTCTTATTTTGGTGTGTTAAATTGACGAAAATCGATGGAAAAATATAACACAAGCTATAATCAAATTATAATATAATTATAATTTGATTATAGCTTGTGTTATATTTTTCCATCGATTTTTGTCAACCAATATAAGAAACGTTTCAGAAACGTGCGAGTAGTAGTAGCATTGTATCAACTTTTTGTTTTTACAGCGCTTGCGCTTGGGCTGAGGTTCAGTAACGTCTCAACTAGCTGTCAAAACGTTAGCGCGATACTGAATCGTACCAAAAGTCTATCAACGTCCGAGTTTCATTTGCGCTTCAGTTGAAAAAATTTAGCGCGATTGCCCTGCTGTTCATTTTCAATACAAACTATACGCCTGACCGCGCGGTGTGGTTGTGGTCGTGTCGTGGTGTTGTTGTTGTACGTGTGGAACAGCCCTTATAGATTTTCTACAACAATATCAAATAGCGACACCTCACACATTTATGACACGTAACTGATCTAGTTGGTCGTAAACTGAAATTAGAATAATATTATTTTCATGTAAACATCACTATATTTTAGTGATCATAATATTTTTATGTACGGGAGTGTGTTGTGTTTTATAGGTATCGGGAGGCAAACATAGGCGGGTTTGTGTTAGTCTAAATCGTGGGTTCATTTTCGTTTTTATGGACTCTACATCTTTCGACATTTTATAATTTATACCTTAAACGAGAAAATCTTGTACTTTTATATATAATTGGTTTCCCCGAAACGGCTGTAAATATTTAAATTCAGGGACTTTTGAAAAAAAAAAATTATTATATAGTAAGCCGTGCATTTTTTATTAGTTTGACGTTTTGCCTTTTTAGGGTTCCGTACCCAAGGGGTAAAAACGGGATCCTATTACTAAGACTTCGATTTCCGTCCGTCTGTCTGTCTGTGTGTCACCAGGCTGTAACTCAAGTGCTCGATGTGACTGGTTCTGTCCGTCTGTCTGTCTGTGTGTTTTCAGGCTAATTATAACTCAAGAACCGCTATAGCTAGACGTCTAAAATTTTCACAGATTGTGTATATCTGTTGCCGCTATAACATGAAATACTAAAACCAAAATAACTAAATTAAATATTTAATCCCATACAACAAACGTGATTTTTTTGCTATTTTTGCTTACATCAATAACAGCAACACATAGGCACTTGAAATATCTACCTCCTTACAAAACTCTCTCTCCTTCCATACAAAAAACACAAATTTTGGCCTCCCAAATTTTGGCTCCCATACAAAAAACACAATTTTTGGCCTATTTTTGCTCCATTCCGGTACGGAACCCTTCGTGCACGAGTCCAACCCGCACTTGGCCGATTTTTTAAATTTATTTTCTTTCCCATGTTGCCTTAAGGCTCATCTAGTACTGCACTGGGATAAAGCATATTTTAGTAGCATTTTCGATTCGTACTCAAATAATAGAACAATAGAGATACTTAAATAATATTATGCTGTTGGCAAAAAGCATGACGCGTCGCTTCAACTCTGCCCCAATGTAAGTTGAGTCAAGAAGGCAAAATAATACGCTGACGGAAAATAATAGAAATATCGAACTTTCTCACAAAGTCACGAATATTGAAAGAAAGTTTTGAAGAGGAAAAGTGAGGAGATTAGATAGTGTTGTTTATGTGAGTCGGCGAGATTGATGGGGCATCGTCCATCGCCAAAAACAAACGTTGCTAATAAAACCATAAATTTTGAGATCTTAAAATATGGCTGGCTAATAAATATGTCTCAATTGTCTGAGTGGATACACTCACGAGCAGAAAAACGGGGCGCTACTTATTTTAGAAATTGGTACTTAATGTACAAAAAAAAAGGAAGCAATATTAGGGCCATTCCGCCACAGACGGCCCTCAACGAGAATTTTTAAAATGTGGCATTAGTTACATTTTTTAATTGGAATATACGTAAGAAGATGTGTATTTACTAACAAAACATTTTTTATCGGTAAAAGATGGAATTCGAATAATTTAGAGCATTTTTAAACAAAATCATCTAACAGACGCGATGTTTTTTCCCATATTTTTAAATTAAAAAAGGGTATATTTCAAATTAATGTTTAGTCGTTGTATAGTTATACAGCAGTACGTCGAAATCTTTTGTATAAATTACACTATTCAATCGTTTTTAGTGATTTAGACGATTAATTTTGTTAGGCCAATAAACAACTGATAATTAAAAAAACTACAATTTGGTGCAGTTTTATTACAAACTTAATAGTATAATTACATATTCCATGTCCAAAATTTTAAATTTTGTTAGAGAATTACGATTTAATTCACCTTCAAGAGATTTGAGAATTTTGATGTTGCACCCGCGATCGTAGAAATGTTAATAATTTCTAGTACTTATTACTATAATTACTTTTATCTAGTTACAAAGTTTCCTTGTTTTATGCTATTTTGAAATATAGGCAAGTTGTTTTGTAAAAGTTTCGCACTAACCAGTATAAACATATGAACTCATCACAGTTCTTAATGGAGGGTCAAATTGGTTGCACCCGCGACAGCACTTCAAACCTGTTTTGTGGCCCTTCATACATTTTATGCAGTTTTCATTTATAAATAATTGTTAAACTAGTTAATATGTATCCCTTCAAGGGATATTTTATTGATAAATATGCTTCATTTTGCCTGTAGGAACAAAGGTTCCTACAGGCAAAATGAAGCATATTTATTCACACTTAAAGAAGTGTGTCAAATGTAGCACCCGCGATAATGGAATCGCCTATTAGTAGAAAATAAGTAGTTGTTTCAATGTCGTCTGAGTTTTATGTCCCCTGTGTGTGACCTAGGACCGTTTGTCTAACGTTCGTCAAGTTAGACAAACGGTTTTAGGTCATTATTGGGACACTCTGCTCTTATCGCAATAGGCGGGTCCGGCCTTGGGCTTAGGACTCTTTACCAGCTCACATCCAAGAGAGCCCTACATGCGGTGGCTTACGTCATCTAGCCGTTAATCCATAAAGTATTTTCCTCAGCATAAGAAATATCATGGTAGGGACAACTTCAAATGTGTTAGGTACGTTGATGTGGTAATAGTATAAAAACTTTATTTTAATGAAATCTGTTTTAATGAGTAAAAAGTTATAATCCTCTTAAACAAAATCTGTTTAATAAAATATTAAAGGTTGCGTACCTTTAATATTTTATTAACACCTCCACCGTGGGTATCGCAGACACAATAGATTTTCAATTGTTATGCGACGGCCGGCTATTGTTTGGGGATTGATGGGTTAAACATTCTATGGAATCATTTTATTGTACAGTACTAGTATTTGTGCTCCGCGGTGTTACCCGCGATTTATTAGAGAAAATAAATTGTAACACAACTCCATCGTGTGTATCGCAGACACAATAGATTTTCAATTGTTATGCGATGGCCAGCTGCTGCTTGGGAATTGATGGGTTAAACTTTCTATGGAATCACATTTTATTGTACAGTACTAGTATATGTGCTCCGCGGTGTTACCTGCGGTTTATTAGAGAAAATAAATTGTAACATTTTGCTACAGTAAAAAGTAGCCTGTGTGTTATCCAGGACAACTACTATCTCCATACCAAATGTTAAAATCGGTCCAGACCATAAATTTAATATACCTAGCGGAATAGAGCAACAATCTTGAGCTGTCAAACGAAACCGAAATTGGTTTCATCTGTGTGTAAAAGTATGTGTAAGTATACACTTACACAAGCATGATTGAACATGATTTCTATGAGATTAAATTGTCAACGTGTTGCACGTGCCGACTGGACGTCAAAAAAAAAGAGTGCTGCTGTCATGTATCACACGTCTCTTTTTACCACGCAGTGTTACTGATAGTGACATCTCTCTTGCACAGGCCTTTGTTTCTCTATTCCGCTAGGTATATTAACTTTATGGTCCAGATGTGAAGAAGTAACAAACATTCAAACTAGTAGATAACTAGTATTTACAAATGCACCGAATTTTTTGCTCGCGAGTGTACATCAGCAGCGTGAGTTTTTATACAATCATGACTTATCGTAACAGCACCAATAAAATATATTGCTTGGCTAAGTAAAAACGCTCCAAATTCCAATAAAAGTTTTAACAACGCGAGAACTGGCAACACTGCCAGATAAAGTGCATCTCCTCTAATCTAGATTGAAACATTGCCATGTTCTGTCTGTTATGTGTACCAGTTTCTGGATGTTGTCTGCTTAATATTAGTGTTAACTGTAACTTTAAACGACATTATAATATATTACTGCGCCAATGATATAAGTTAAACTTTTTAATCGGGACTTAACGCGACTTATTTAAGTAGTAATGCTACTACGAGTACATACTTTTTCTCGACGTTTCGGCCGTGTTGCAACGGTCGTGGTCACGGGGGGACTGAGAGTCCCCTCGTGTACACGCGACATATTTAAGTAGTAATGCTACTACGAGTAAGTATGTACTTACTCGTAGTAGCATTACTACTTAAATATGTCGCGTTAAGTCCCGATTAAAAAGTTTAATTATAATGCAACGCGTAAGTTTAAAATGTAATAATATAAGTTATAACTTATAACATTGAATTTCTTCTTTGATAGTGAAAATTAATTTGAAAGTGTGTATGTTGAACTCTTATGGTCTTCAATCCTAAAAAGCTGAACCTTTTTGATAAAATTTTGGTAAGGTACTTTAAGGTCCGGGAAAGAATATAAGGATAGTTTATAATGCGTCAAATTTGTGGTTTCTACGCAATAAATTAATTTCTTCTAGGGCAACCACACAACATCAGAAGAATTGTAACGCATTTGCAACTCTTCAGATTTTGCGAGTGTCCATGGGCGACGGTGGTTGCTTTCCATCAGGTGACCCGTTTGCTCGTTTTTACCCTAATTTTATAAATAAAAATGACAAAAATACTAATTTAATTTTAGTTTTACACTCGGCGACGTAAAAATGTTAACGTAAAAGTGGTAACATCAGTGTCCCCCCGGGCCAAAAGTGGAACAAACTTTTTGTTGTAATATTACAACTTCTGTACTAAAACGTTGTAGGTAGTGCTGTCATTAGGCATTATATTTTTGGAAATAGAATTGTTTTTCTTTCTGTATATTGTTTTTAATATGTACAATGTGGTATAATATGCTATTTCTATTTTCTAGTATTATAATATTATAACTAGCTGTCCCAGCAACCGTAGTTTTGCCATATAAAGTATTTCGCCTTATTTTATTGAAGTGACTAAATAAGTATGGCACCATGGCAACGTCAATCGCGTCGCTATCTCGTCGCACAAACAATGGTCGCCGTCCAATGATATTATATGAAAAACTCAAAGAATATCATTGTCGCCGTCAGTCTCGATTTGTAATAATTTACAATTATTTCAACAAATGCACTTATCAATATAAAAAGTTGCCAGTAGCCGATTCTCAGACCTACTGAATATGCATAATATTATAAAAATTGATAAAAATCAGTAAAGCCGTTTCGGAGGAGTACGGGTACATAACATTGTGACACGAAAATTTTATATTATAAAAAAGTGTTATTATAAGTATTGGTTTACTAAAAATTTAAAATTGTACAAAATGTTGCTCAACCATCATAGCGCTGAGATTCAATATTCAAAAACTGAATTTGACATTTTTAACCCCGGACAAAAAAGAGGGGTGTTATAATCATAGACTTATTATAGTATATATTAAGCCTATGGTTAAATTAACAATAATAATTTGTTATTTGAGTCACTTATTTAAATAATTTGCAATATTCTGGATTTTTTTTTATAAGTCAGGACCAATAAGACCTACAAACCTTCAAGAATAGGGCGTGTTCTCTCTTCTTAATACTAAACGCACCTGCAATTTTTTGATGTTGTCAGTGTCCATTGGCCACGGTAGTTACTGTCCATCAGGTGACATGTTTGCTCGTTTCAAAAAATATTTATGGAGGTTAGTAAGTAAAACAAGAAATATTTTAACGTACATTTATTATTTTACAACGTATAAAGAACCTTTTACTACATTTACACGTTAAAGACTGGAGTTACACTCCTTTGGCACGGAGAATAAACAAAATTATCCTTACACAATTAGTATACTGTGTATTATTATTATGACCCATCAAATTAATATATATTACATTAAATCGCTGAAAAGACTCGTATAATATTAATTATTGTTGTAGTGTCCACAAATTACGTGAGGTGTTTTATTTAAATTTTTTGACCCCTCCCTCCTGGTGAGATTTCGTGAGATTTTTTAAAATGTCTGTTTCTTACGTACCTAAACGTTTGGATTGACAGTCAGTAGATTTTCTTTGGAACGAATTTGTGAATGATCTTAATCGTATGACGATTACTCTTACGATTAAATTTTAAGCATACGTACAATCTGGATGAAATGGACCAAAATAGTAATTACGTGAGATTTTCTGAGACCCCCCTCTCCCCAACGTGAGATAAACCCCCCCCCCCCCCCCCTAAACACCTCACGTAATTTGTGGACGCCCCTAAAGTTTCTTTTATTTAAAGTAGGCATTATAGGAAATAAAATGATCAACTGGTTGTTTTCACGAAATTTTGAATGGCAATGTCTAATATTGGTTCGAAATCTACATCGTTATACAAAATTGTAGATATTTATTAAAAAAATATCCATTTCGTCTAAATTATCCCTGTAATCTCACTCACTACAATAAAAATCTTATTTTAAAGTATTTTACAAGTACTGAAAATAATTAAACCTAAAATAGATTGACAAGCATATCTACACATTTTTTTTAAATAATAGTTCTTACTCTTATTTAAAATATGAAATCTAACTTTCGTTATTTTATAAAAGCCGAAAGTTTTCCTTTAGACCTTCAAAACTGGATACCTCCTAAAGTAACCGCCACCGAAACTCCATAGTTGCTTGCCGTTCTTAGCTCTACATAATATAATAGGGGTCATAAACCGGTTAACTTTCAAATTTTAAAAAAATACGAAGGTCCGGCTGTCGCTAGATTACATAAAAAATGTTTTATTGTAATTTGTTGTGAAAAAATTAAAAGGTCGAAATTCAAAGGGACAAAAAAACACAGTCACCGGAGGATCATATTGTGTACCACTTTGATGGCAATAAGTTCCAAAAGTGAAACACTGAGTACCATCATCGTACCTACAAGACAACATAGCATAACATAACATTAGAAACGGGACATATTTTAGTGACAAAATGGCGGATTCCCTTGGTCTGTCACTTTGTCTATTCTTATATAGAAAGAAACCGTTTCTATGGTGCTTTGCAGATACGAATAAAAGTACCTGCAAGTGATGCAGTGTCTACAATATTTTTTTTATCTGTTTTTGTTTCCAGTATATTTACAATTTTTACACATATTATCTACAATCAATAACAAAAAATGGTATTATCAGACATTATTTACAAGGCCTAAAACAAAATTACGTATTATATGAAAATTAAAAATATTTTACTAAGCAGAATAAAAAAGTTATTATGTCGTACTTATTTAAATATTAAATGCACTAAATTAAGTAATATAATAATAATAATAATATATATCGACGCTTCACACCACGTCAGTCTGGCCCCGTGGTAAGTACCTGAAGGACTTGTGTTATAGGTACCAGACAACGGATATATATTTAATACTTTTTAATAATATGATACACATATTTAATACACATCCATGACCCAGGAACTTTGAAAAACTTTTTGTTCCGTCGACGGGATTCGAACCCGCGACCCCCGGCTTGAGCTACCAACGCGCTCACCACTGAGCCACAGAGGTCGTCGAAAAAAAGGTAAACGTTTTAATAATTTCATGAAAGTAATACTTATATATTTCATGGTTTTCATGAAATGAGAATAACAGAACAAGACCAACACAGTAATAGTATAAAATACTATGACACAGTTTCGATTCAACTTAAAAATGTATTATTTACTTAAAAGCAAACGGTAGCCCGTCGTGTCGGTAAAGTTTGTTGAATAAATAATTTAAAGAGAGATAAGGAGAACAATAAGTAAAGGAAACAAATTCGGGTTTTCGGCTTTTTCTTTTGGGCAAAAATGTCAGGAATATTTTATTCAACTGAAAAGTATTTATACAGGAACATGTGATGATCTAGCTAGTTGTAGTAAGCAGGAGACAAGCTGTATCTTTTGCAAACTTAAGGATAAGTAGTGTCCCTATTATGGAACTGTATTAGGGACAAGTGGTAGTAATAGTGGTAGACAGAAATTGCTAGTGCCTGATTGGGGTTTAATGGGGCCGGTGGTGTTGTAAAAATGTTTATAAAGTACTACTTGGAGGAAAGTTTCCTTTCTGATTCTTGGCTGGCAGTTATAATATGTCACATGAAATTGTACCCTGGACCGACTGTTGTAAGGAGCTACTTGTCCCTACCTCGTATCTTCCCTGATCCTCGGCTGACAGTTGTTGATACAATTTTGCACGTGGAGGTGTTCCTTGCATACACTGTTGTAGGTAACTATAACTTGTCCCTACAGGAGCATTCAGTTTTTGTACTACTATGAGGCGAATGTACCTTTCTTGAACAGCTACACGGAATTTCTTGTACCTGAAGGAACATAGGCTCCCTGATCATCGGCTGACAGTTGTTGTTGGTATCATCATGTAGGCGAAATTGTACCATCTGCCACGTGAAGTTGTACCTTGAACAGTTAGACGGAATTTCTTGCTTGGACAGTTGTAGTTGGTACCATCTGGCACGTGGAGTTGTTTCATAAATTATTTTACAGTCTTTTTGTCCCTACAGGAACGTATCCTCCCTGATCCTCGGCTGACAGTTGTTGTTGGTACCATCTGGTAAGTGAAGTCGGACTTTACGCGAGCTGCTGTTGAACTGATGAACTCGCCTTGGATATTTCAGACTGTCGTCTTTTACCTAAAATAAAAAATAAGTGTATTGGCATCATGAGGGTATGCATTGACGGTACGTCTATTCAACAAGGGCTGGAAAATACTTCAGAAACGTACGAAAAAATGTGTTCAACGTATTCAGATAAAAGCCGGCCATGTTTTTTTAAACAACATAATTGTGACACTGTTTGTTTGAACCAGATAACTAAAATAAAAATACTGTTTTGTTATTCAGTCAATGCACATCACGACAAGTCCTAGCAAAAGTTCTTTAGAGATTGCAACGACTATTGAAAGAAACCAGTAGCGTTGGGCCTTTTTCAAATTTTTTATTTTTATGAAATAAGGGGGCAAACGAGCAAACGGATCACCTGATGGAAAGCAACTTCCGTCGCCCATGGACACTCGCAGCATCAGAAGAGCTGCAGGTGCGTTGCCGGCCTTTTAAGAGGGAATAGGGTAATAGGGGAGGGTAGGGATGGGAAGGGAATTTGGGAGGGTAGGGAAGGAAATAGGGTAGGGGATTGGGCCTCCGGTAAACTCACTCACTCGGCGAAACACAGCGCTAGCGCTGTTTCACGCCGGTTTTCTGTGAGAACGTGGTATTTCTCCGGTCGAGCCGGCCCATTCGTGCCGAAGCATGGCTCTCCCACGTATAAATTACTCTCTCTCCAGCGGACGGACTGCAGTATATAGGTAATTATATCATAATATTACCACTTTAGTATTATAGTATCTAAGTGGACATAAAAAAATATTAATGTCCATTAGAAAAGAACATTATCATTACGGCTTGGAAAGTAGGTTAGTTGTGCTTGTGATATACTTATTCGCAGAGAAATATTTAGCTGTTTTATTCAATGTCGCGGTCTCGTAAACGGTTGCTATTCTACTTTTTTGTTTTTTGTTGACCAAGTTTTGTTCTTTTGAAAATTTAATAATAGTCTTACAGTAAAGTTAAAAATATGTATTGGGTGATAGCTTCGGTTATGAGGACAATAGATAAACTGTTGAGGGGGTGACAGACGTGCGGACTTATGGCTCGACGATCTTAATCGCCTGTGTGTCGATTAAGAGCCGCGAGCCGCAAGCCTGGGGGCATGGTAATCCAGTGTGAGCGATTCTCGTGTGTCACCGACGCGAGCCGAGTAAGTTCGCGAACTTATTAAAACCCGCGTGCTTTAAGTTTGTATGTATAGTTGTAGGTAGTAGTTATGTTCATTTTTGTAATTTACCGACTGTTTGTTTTGTCGGTACGTATTTAAGTAGATTAATATAATACAAACAAACAAGTGAAGCATCATTAAAATAGCCCCTCTGAAAGCCTTGGAGCGACAAGCGACTTTGATTTGATTGTATGGCCAGGCTACAACACCGCGTCGCGATGCGGCGTCATATCGCAAAACCAAAATCGCACAGAAATGCAATGCGTTGTTACAACGCAAAAATTTCATCGGAAATATCGCTGACGTTTCCGATGAAATTTTCGTTTCTGCTTTCTGCGACGTCCTAGATTTTTAAGATGCGGCGCCGTAACGCAATGTTGTGGCCTAGCCCTTACGTTGTTTTACCGCAGCGGTGAAAGTATTGCGGAGACGCACCGCAATGTTCCTCTTCGCTCTTACTTGTAACTCTATCACCAAGCCACTAGTTGAGGAAATTGACACAGTCTACATACCCTAAAGGTGAGCTCATGCCGAGTCCTGCGGTGGGACGACGTGAACAGTTCGGTATGAGCACGTGACTCCCCACCAACCTCCTCCGGGGCGATACACCACAGCCACTTATATGGAGGTATATTTCTGAAAGGAAGTTGGTTTATTAATCTCTAGTATAATATGGTCTTTATAAAAGTTTGACAAACAATTAAAATAGCATCTGATATTTTTTGGAACTTAGTTTTGGACTCAAATTATTCTTGTCTTTAGCATGAGATCCCTAACGCAAAAATCTTTACGTGAAAATGACATAGCAATTACAGTTAGAACTGGGATTCTCTGTGAAAAAGGGTATTTTCTATGTCACAAGGTTCAGAAGTGGTTCAGAAGTTTAATAAAGAAAACACAGTCTTGTATTGTCCGTTAAGAGGGCGACTAACCCAAAAAATCAAACATCGTCCTTCTTTCTTCACTCTCACGCCCGTCTTTCATATGCCAGGTGAAAAAGGACGACGCGGATTCATCGCCAAATTAGTTTTTTCTCAATAACTCGATAAATATACAACATTTTAAAAATCCGCTAGGTCGATCTCTCAATGATAGAATTTTATATAATGAGTTAAAATATTAACTTAGTTCAATGCACGGTTATGGCAATAAATGAAAAATTTGTAAAAATTAGACGCATCTTTGTGATTTTTTTCTATCGAGAAAATTTTAAGATATCGTATTTTTGCTCAGATCGAATTCTCGGAAATATAATGTAATATCTAATTTTAGAAAATGAAACAATTCTGGAATTATTTTCAAGTATAAAAATGAATTATAAAATCGACACTTTAGGGTTAGTCGCCCCCTTAAAGAATAAAGCAAACCAACATGATGTACGTATTTAATAACTAGTATTTAGTAAATTGGTTTCATACTCAAGTAATACTTTTATCCGCTCTCAAGTTTCATCTCAAGAGATGTGAACAATATTTTTAAAAGAACTTGGCTAACATTTTTATTGGTGCACTCCAAACTTGCCAGTACTTATTTCCTCCAGCTATAACTTCAGAAAGTATCTTTGGTTAATCTAATTTATGGACAGTTTAGAAGTTTGGGTTTACTCGAGTTTTCTTTCATTGCATCATAAGTTTAACGTTCATTCAATGAGCTTTGAAAGAATAAAATGAGAAAGGAAGCGCGAAAGTTTTTCTCTTAACTGACTTCCTTCCTTTGTGTAGTGGGTCTATTGTTGTTTCATTAGTGTGGAAAGAGTTAGAAACAAAACATTTTTTTTTTTACTTTTATAAAGTTCTAACAAAACAAGGACATAGTTAACGATGCACACTTTTTGCTTTTTTACTGTCCTATCTCACTATAAATGCAAGATAATTGTTACAAAACCAATGTTATATTTTAGAAGTGAAAAGAACGAAATTCATACTAAACATAGCATCAGAATCTTGGAGGTAAAATAAATCTGAACGGAGTATGCTGACGTCAAAATATGGCCGCCATAACGATCAATTACTCTCGTTAATTAATTAATCTATACGCGCTGTGCCCAACAAATCATTTATGCCAATATTAAATTAAATCTCCAAATGTTGCCACACACCGCAATTAATTTCTATAAATAACTTTACTATCATAATTAACATCAGAATGGTTCATTTTAATTTAATTAATGAAATTGATTAATTAATATCAATTATTGCAATTAACACTAGCAGATAATTATTATATAAACAAGCTTTAAGGTTATGCAAAACCGAGTAACTTTCCTGAAATTGAGGAAAGTCCTTTATATATCCGTGATGTTGTCTTACGTAAGACTCACTTTGTCGTTCGCCTGAAACCGTGGAAGAACTTACCTCAAACTGAAGAATATGCGGCTGTAAGTATATAACGGGGTTTGCAGCGGAGTTGAGGGGCGCCAGGCTCTGTATTAGCGACGCGATGGCGATGTTGACTTGCGTGTAAGGCTTAATAGATGCTTGTCTAAAACTGAGGAAGAACTTATCTCAAGCATCTGGCTGGAGAATATGAAGTGGCTTAATAGATGCTCGCCTAAAATGAGGAAGATCTTACCTCAAACTGGGCAATATCCGGCTGGAGAATATGAAGTATATAACGGGGTTTGCAGCGGATTTGAGCAGTGCCAGGCTCTGTATGAGTGTCGCGATGGCGGTGTTGGCTTGCGTGTCAGGCACATAGCCTTATGCCTGAAATTGAGGAAGAACTTACCTCACACTGAGGAATATCCGGCTGGAGAAAGTATATAACGGGGTTAGCTGCAGACAAATGCTATGGCTATGTTGGCTTGCGTGTCAGGCACATAGCTGCTTGCCTAAAGTTGAGGAAGACCTCTTATCGTCTTACCTCAAGCTGAGGAATATCCGGCTGGAGAATATGAAGTATATAACGGGGTTGGCGGCGGAGTTGAGCGGCGCCAGGCTCTGTATGAGTGACGCGATGGCGATGTTGGCTTGCGTGTCGGGCACGTAGCCGTACACTTGCAGCAGGTCGAAGATCATGTAGGGTGACCAGCAGAACACGAATACTGAGGACAAAAATATTAGATAAGATATAGACATACTAGGTATTTTTGTTTTGCTGCACACTAAAAATACCACGAGGTATTAACCCGCCTTTGTACTTACGACAACGTGCAAAAGTTAAAAAAAATAATTAAAAATAAAGTTTACCGCAAAACATAACTTCCTACATGTCTAGCATTTTCTAGTTCGTAAAATCTTGGTTTGTTACTGTACAAATTAAAGAGAGTTATGAAAGTAGAAATAAAAAGTATATTTAAACTAGTAACGTACCAAAACACAAAACAATGCATCGCGACGTAACAAAATTGGAAAGTGTTAAAATACTTTTAAATACTACATTAAACTCAATAAACTCTTTTGACATCACGTCACATACGCCCGTGGTTAGTAAAAACGAGTAATAAAAAAGCACTTAGCCATAAAATAACGAAGATTGACAAAAATATGAATCTCATTTGTTACATCGTTTTGGGATGGGTGTAGCACAGTATTTGATACAGCCTTTTTACATAATATTAGTCAGGTATTCCGAAAACATAATATGTATGTCCCAGGGGCTGTGTAGATGTTGACATGTTTTACTGGCGTAAGGATAGGGCGTTTTGAACATTGTTTTTTTTTAAATATTTATTTAAGTTGTCAATTAGGCTATAGTTGTGCGTGGTAACTATTTACTAATCTGTGCTTAAAATAACTACTCCAAATACAAAAAGGAGCAGAAGAAACTAAGAATAAGTCTTGAACTTTAAGTATGGCGGTCGCATTTGCAGACAAGCCAAATTGAATGCTTGTCATTGATGTGAAAATATTATCCTAAAACTACCTCTGTATCTATGATGTGTGTTAATAATTATAATTCTTTATTAACACGTCCAAAGCAGACAATATACAACACGTCGTCTAGTCTCAATCTAAGTAAACATATTTTGTGTTATACAACCACATTAAAATAATTTAAGACGTACGTAGATGTAGTGGGTAAGTCAAGTTTTCGTTTTTTTTTTTTCAAAAATGGAGGCTTTAGGACCGTGAAAATTATTTGTCATAAAAAAAAAGTTTTTTTTTAGGTACAGCCCATAAAGTTAATATACCTAGCGGAATAGAGAAACAAAGGCCTGAGCAAGAGAGATGTCACTATCAGTACCACTGCGTGGTAAAAAGAGACGTGTGATACAGAGTGTTGCTGTCAAGCAGCACTCTCTTTTCGACGTCCAGTCGGCCCGTGCCGTACGTTGACAATTTAATCTCATAGAATTCATGTTCAATCATGCTTGTGTAAGTGTATACGTACACATATTTTTCACACAGATGAAAACCAATTTTGGTTACGTTTGACAGCTCGAGATTGTTGCTCTATTCCGCTAGGTATATTAACTTTATGGTACAGCCAGATATTATATTAGCCAGATGATGAAGTAGGTAACCTAAAAGTTGTTCAAATTATAAGGTTAAAAATCGGCCAAGTGCGAGTCGGACTCTCGCACGAAGGGTTCCGTACCATTATAGAGCAAAATTAGCCCAAAAATTGTTTTTTTTGCATGGGAGCCCCCCTTAATTTTTTAATTTATTTTAAAATTATTATTAAATATTATAGTGCACGTACAACTTAGGACTTGTAAAAAAAACTAAGTACCTACCTGTTGCTATTATTGATATAGAGCAAAAAAGGCAAAAAATCACGTTTGTTGAATGGGAGCCCCCCTAAATATTAATTTTATTTTGTTTTCAGTATTTGTTATTATAGCGGCAACAGTGGTCGTTCTTGAGTTACAGTCTGGAGACAGATAGACAGAATGAGTAATTGCCCTTGAGCTGTATAATGTTACTTTTCCACTTCATCTACTTACGTCTCCAATAATTGTATTATTAAATGTATTTGTAAATATTTTTTATTGTCATGAATATTGCCGATAAAAAGATGTTTTATGATTAATGTTTTCCAGGGCGTATCCTTCCTTTGTCAATATTAATATATCCCCAATCGGTTGTTATTCGTTTTATACGCCCACGGCTTGCCAACGACACATATTGCTAAATAGTCGATGAATTAAGGTAAACTCGAATTTGACGAAGCTGCGAGACCCTTTGAGCAAAACTATTTCGATTTAACTTGGTGTTATGGACCTAATGAAAGCTCATTATGGATGTAATATGAACCACATTAAAGAAATTCAGTATTTAAATGTCGAATTAATTGCTATATTAAATAAATGCAAAAGAATCAAAACAGAGTGGCGTTGCTGAAGTTCAAATATGAATAACATATTAAAAACTATTCTGCTTGATACGCTATTAATCTTATCATCATCATCATCATCATAATATTAATACGCGAACGAAAAACTTTGTAACCCTTTTTACGAAAAATGGGGAAACGTACGTGCATGAAATTTTGCACAGTTATAGTTTATATTTTGAAGGAGTGCATCGAACTAATATTATTTTGAAATTAAGCTTTTATCATAAATTTTTTTAAATAAAACATAACACACACTACAACACACACACATGAGAAATGCCAGATTTTTGAGTGACAAGCCTATACATACGAATTATACGCTTTTATTTATGGTTGAAGTCTGTTGACGACAAGTTGACAAATTGAAAACGGATTTATAGTTTCTTTTATTGAATCAAAGATACTCTTAGACAATGCTTACACGGCTAGTCTGAGATCAGCTAAGTTCCAGAGACAAGAGTTGAAAAAAAATGATAAAGTCAATATTTTTACAAAATATAGGTAGGTAGTAGTCCTAATGTTGTTGAAACTAAGGTCGAATTTCGACCATTGGGCGATCTCTAGTATCTTTAAACGGGCAATTCTTGTATATAATTATATTTGGAATCTCGAAATCGGCTTCAAAGATTTTCATGAAATTTAGTATATAGGGGGTTTCGGGGGCGAAAATCGATCTACCTAGGAATCATTTTTAGAAAATGTCATTTTATTCGTGTTCTATCGAATACCGAGCAAAGCTCGGTGAAATAGCTAGTAATATTAAACCGTCACTGAGGAAGTCTTTCCTCGCCAGTCGCAGGGAATATTAAGGTAGGTAATATTGCACCCTAGAACACTTTATAAATATCTTGTTGCTTCGCAAATTTCCAGCACCCTGAGTTATGCCTTCGCAAACTGAGCTGGAGAGGATAATACATCCCCACAAAGTTGATGTAAAATTTTGTTCATCACACTCCCAAAGCACTAGTAGTATACACACACCAAAAAAGGAATGCTAGTAAGAGCTTTGCTTTTCTGGTGTCAATAAACTTAAATCGCTTTAAGCCATTAGTCTGTCTACTAATACGAGTATTCCATAAAATGAATATCCTTAAAATATGCTTTCCAATTTCGATCAATCTCATACACACTTTAAAATGCATATAAAAAGCTATAATCATTAAAATGGTTATGAAATCTGCATTTTACGAGGACCGCTCGGGGCGGTCATGTGACGCATTATAACCTTTTTGGTCACTTAACCCTAATGGCGAACCGGGTATCGGGGTATTTTTTATCGCTTAGGGCAAGAAAACTCAGTTTGTTACATTAAATGGTAATTTTGTTATTCCTTGAATATACTTTAAAATATATTTTTAGATGTTGTTTTTCAAGGAGATTTATAGAGAGAGTTGTTTTAATAGTCTATAGACATTAGGCTTATAGTGAGTCGTCAGCGTGTAATGATTCATCCATACTAAGTTGCAACTACGATGCAGTAGGCTAGCTACGTCGTAATAATATGCGAGATACGATGTAGCAGGTGAGCTACGACGTAGCAGGCGAGCGACGACGTAGCAGGCGAGCTACGACGTAGCAGGTGAGCTACGACGTAGCAGGTGAGCTACGAGGTAGCAGGCTAGCTATGACGTAGTAGGTGAGCTACGACGTAGCAGGCTGTCTACCACGTAGCAGGGTAGCTACGACGTAGCAGGCGAGCTACGACGTAGCAGGCTGTCTACCACGTAGCAGGGTAGCTACGACGTAGCAGGCGAGCTACGACGTAGCAGGCGAGCTACGACGTAGCAGGCGAGCTACGACGTAGCAGGCGAGCTACGACGTAGCAGGTGAGCTACGACGTAGCAGGTGAGCTACGACGTAGCAGGTGAGCTACGACGTAGCAGGTGAGCTACGAGGTAGCAGGCTAGCTATGACGTAGTAGGTTAGCTACGACGTAGCAGGCTGTCTACCACGTAGCAGGGTAGCTACGACGTAGCAGGTGAACTACGTCGTAGCAGGTGAGCTACGACGTAGCAGGTGAGCTACGACGTAGCAGGTGAGCTACGAGGTAGCAGGCTAGCTATTTTTTTATTATTTATTTTACCATTTACTTCAGGCATCTAGGCCCATAATACAAATACCTTAACGACTAACATACATAATATTATTATTATACACTTAAAAACTACACTTTGTCACGTGTTTACGGCTACGTAACGCGCTTCATTCCAGAGTCTCCCCCGGAACCTCCGGTGGACCACATCCATCGTCCAGAACTCCGGCGCCTCAAAGGTCGAAAGAAGATTCGTCGGTACTCTCACCACAAAGGAACTAAAGTTAACCTTGTGGCGAGACTGCAGACGCTCGACCCTCAGGAGCAGTGTCGTCTTCTTCTGGATATAGTCCACGACGTCTTCGACCTCGATGGACCAGTGCAGGCGGGATATGTACAGGGGCGTCGCGGGGACATCGCTCCGTAGACGCAGCTCAGGTACATAGAGCACGGTGCCGCGATGCTTGCGGGCGGCGGGCTTCTTCTTCCGCCTCTCCACCAGTATGAAGCCCTCCTCATCGCACCCCCTGCTCTCGTCCTTGCCAGGTCGAGAAGACTCCACCTTACGGCTCTTCGTAGCCTTGCAGCGGCTCTCCTTAGTCTTGCGACTCTCCAGAGCCTTGCGGCTCACATTCTCCCCATTTGTTTTCGCCCGCGGGGGAGGTGCGGGGCGACGATATGACGTAGTAGGCTAGCTACGACGTAGCAGGCTGTCTACCACGTAGCAGGGTAGCTACGACGTAGCAGGCGAGCTACGACGTAGCAGGTGAGCTACGACGTAGCAGGCGAGCTACGAGGTAGCAGGCTAGCTATGACGTAGTAGGTTAGCTACAACGTAGCAGGCTGTCTACCACGTGGCAGGGTAGCTACGACGTAGCAGGCGAGCTACGACGTAGCAGGTGAGCTACGACGTAGCAGGCGAGCTACGAGGTAGCAGGCTAGCTATGACGTAGTAGGTTAGCTACAACGTAGCAGGCTGTCTACCACGTGGCAGGGTAGCTACGACGTAGCAGGCGAGCTACGACGTAGCAGGTGAGCTACGACGTAGCAGGCGAGCTACGAGGTAGCAGGCTAGCTATGACGTAGTAGGTTAGCTACAACGTAGCAGGCTGTCTACCACGTGGCAGGGTAGCTACGACGTAGCAGGCGAGCTACGACGTAGCAGGCGAGCTACGACGTAGCAGGCGAGCTACGACGCAGCAGGCGAGCTACGACGTAGCAGGTGAGCTACGACGTAGCAGGCGAGCTACGAGGTAGCAGGCCAGCTATGACGTAGTAGGCTAGCTACGACGTAGCAGGCTGTCTACCACGTAGCAGGGTAGCTACGACGTAGCAGGTGAGCTACGAGGTAGCCGGTGAGCTAAGACGACGCAGGTGAGCTAAGGCCTAAGACGACGCAGGTGAGTTACGACGTAGCGGGATAGCTACGATGTGGCAGGCTACCTGCGACGTAGAATACTAATTAGAATACAGTTAATGCAAAGCCTGCAGTGATACTTCAACACAATTGTAAAAAATACTATAAATACTTTTATAATTATCGGTAATTTCATTTCATTACCATAATGATATCATCGGAAATCCTTGGTTGCTCTGTTAATAAAATATAATCTGGAAGTGTCAAACCCTCGGTCATGTTGTAGGATAAGACGTGTCACTTGACCTTATTGGGCCCCGATAAGTATTGACAGTTAGGTATTTGAGCCTACTGTCAATTATACTTGTACGAGAAGAGACTTTATCCTGAGGATATAAGATTCAGTTTTATATGAATTCAGAGCTAAAATAACTGAAGTTGAGGTCTGAATCTGACAAGGCTCATCCTACACAAATATTGAATCGAAAAGTGTCATAGCTTATACACAGCTGTAACCTCGCAATTATGATATTTTGACTTAGATGCTTTGATGTAGCTAGTTTAATAAAAAACCGGCCAAGTGCGAGTTGGACTCGCCCATGAAGGGTTCCGGAGCAGCAATAAGGTTTATTTTTATGAAATTAAAAGGAATTTGGTTTATTTTAATATTTAAGTTGATTTAATGAAAATGAATTTAAGGTGTACCATTTATGACGTATAAAAGCTACTTGCTAGATGTCGTTTAAACCAATTTTCTTTGGTAGTTAGTAATGCACATCATATATTTTTCTTAGACTTATCATGCCCCTACTTTAGAAGTTAGAGGGGGGGGGGCACACACATTTACCACTTTGAAAGAGTCTCTCTCGCAAACTATTCAGGTTAGAAAAAATTTATATTAAAAACTTCAATATTATGATTTCTGAAGACCTATCCATAGATACCCCACACGCATAGGTTAGATGAAAAAAATTTTTTTTGTTGGTTTAAGGTTTACCATTTATGACGTATAAAAAAAACTACTTGCTAGATCTGGTTCAAACCAATTTTCGTTGGTAGTTTTCAGAGTAATGTACATCATATATTTTTTTAGACTTATCATTAGAAGTTAGAGGGACACATATTTTACCACACTTTGGAAGAGTCTCTCTATCTAACTATTCAGGTTAGAAAAAAATGATAATAGAAACCTCAATATAATTTTAAAGACCTATCCATAGATACCCCACACACATAGGTAAGATGATTTTTTTTTATTTCAATTGTGCCTATGGGAACCCCTCAAATTTTTAATAATTTTTCCATTTTTGTATCAAAATCTTTATGCGGTTTACAGACTACATGTACTTACCAAGTTTCAATAGCATAGCTCTTATAGTTTCGGAGGAAAGCTGTGGCTGTGATATACGGACGGACAGACAGACAGACAGACATGATGAATCTATAAGGGTTCCGTTTTTGCCATTTGGCTACGGAACCCCAAAAAGTAAAGTCAGCTAAGTTAACCAATTGTTGTATAGGTTTTTATTTAATATTTTATTAATTGACTACAATGTAGCTACAATGTAATAAAGTGAGCATAATACTTACAATGTAATATAGGTTCGCGCACACTTTGTCGGCGTGTGACGGGGCGTGCCGGGGCGGGTCAGGGCAGCGCAAAATGCGCTATAGCACACTATTGCCGGGTCGAGTCGCATCGCATTGACGGATTTTAACGCTCACTGTGCCGGGGCGTGCCGGGGCGGATTGGCGCGCAACGCATTGGGGGATTTTGAGCCGAGGCTTGCCGGGCCGCATCGCATCACATCCGCGCGCCGCTTGCTATAGCACACTGTTGCCGGGCCGCAGCGGGTCTTGCCAGGGCGCAGCGGGTCTTGTCGGGCCGTGTCGCATTGACGGAAATCCGCCGAGCAAAAATCCGCGCCAATGCGCCCCGGCACAGTGTGCGATACGCGCATCCGCTTCCATACAATTTGTGTGGAAGCGGATTTTTGCGATGCGCCCCGGCACGGCCCGTCTCAGTGTGCTCACTCCTTTAGGCCTACTTAAGCCTGAGTGGTTTAAAATTATTTAAAATGTAATAAGTGTTGTTTCTTTGGTTTTTTGTTCGAAAAACGTTATTTTTTTCGAATAACGTGCACGTTATTTTAACATTGAGTTAACTCTCTGATTAGGGCCGGTAGGCATAACACACATAATTATTATGTGTTATTACATAAAAAAATATAAATTAAAAGAGAGACGACATTATTTTAACCCAGGGCTAACTTTTATCTAGACTCTGCAAGAAGAATTACTAAAATTATACCAACGAAGACTTCAAATTAGGATTCTTTAAAATACTCTCAGGATTAATATTATATTTAATTTGCCCTAGGGTCTAGAGTACAAGAAGCTGGGCCTAATGAATCCCTTATAAAATGTTATTATGTACGCGAGTAGATACATTTTTTTTTTTAACAAAATTTAAGACCTCACTTAAAAGACGAAGCAAATTAAGACATTTAATGTGAAGTAGTCTAGTTCTTGCAAATCGAAATATTTATTTAATAAAACATTATAACAATATGAGCAATTAATACGTATATATAACTAGCTTTTGCACACCGCCCGCGTAAAATAGTATTCCTGGTATACAATATTTGATATCTTAGTAACCCCCGGTTTTAAAAAGCCTTTTTTCATAGTTTTAAGATCATTTTAGCTTAATTATAACATTCACATAGTGACGTAACTTCTGTTATTAAAATAATTATGAAAATTGGTTTAGTATATCGAGAGGTCACTACAACATACATATTTTGTTTTTATAAAATTAGGGGGCAAACGAGCAAACGGGTCACCTATTTGAAAGCAACTACCTCGCAACATCAGAAGAGCTGCAGGTGCTTTGCCGGAGGGAATACGCTCTCTTTAAGGTTTTCAGGTCGTATTGGTCCGGAAATACTGCTGGTGACAGTTCATTCCAGAGTTTTGCAGTGCGCGGCAAAAAGTTACGCGAAAAACCCATGGTGGAAGACCGCCACTCATCAAGGTGATTAGGATGGTATATTTTCGCGTGGAACAAACGTCTTAAATACAATATTAGCAAATATGTGTACTATGTAGGTTTGTAACATTAAACGCATGGTGGGCAATTCTGTACTTACCAAAAACAATGACAAACGTCATTTTGACAGTCTTGATCTTGGCTTTTGGGATGATTCCCCGCGCGCTCTCCCGCCGGCTGTCCATATCGTCACCATCTATAAAAAACTGAACATATTATAACCTCCTCCTTTTTGGAAGTCGGTTAAAAAGTAGTTTTATAACCGAAATCAAACGTATAGCTAGTTTTGGCCGTGATAGGTATATCTGATTCATTACTTATATATTATTATACTAGCGTAGTGCTTAATATACTACTGAGCTTAGTAAATGCCGTGTCATAGTTTCTTAATTTTGATGAATCATCTAGGTAGGTATATTAAAAATGTACTATCAGAGAAGTTGATTCATAGGCAGATCGCGGTAGTTTGGTCGAGTTATGTCAAACTCAGCCGACATATCACGACCATAAAGTTAATATACCTAGCGGAATAGAGCAACAATCTCGAGCTGTCAAACGAAACCAAAATTGGTTTCATCTGTGTGTAAAAATATTATGTGTACCCTTACACAAGCATGATTGAACATGATTTCTATGAGATTAAATTGTCAACGTGCGGCACGTTCCGACTGGACTTCAAAAAAAGAGTGCTGCGGTCATGTATCACACGTCTCTTTTTACCTCGCAGTGTTACTGATAGTGACATCTCTCCTGCATAGCTAGCACAAGCACGTAGACAAACGAAAGAAACTAAATTTTGACAGTTTTACCGGAAAAACATTGGAGTAAAAGTTTCTTTCCTATCTCGATATCTTTCGCTTTTGAAAATCTATAAGTCAAGCATGACGATCCGCTTTTGACATTTAGTTTCTTGATTCTGTTTTTATTTTTATTATGGCACTTGGCTATAAAACCATGGCCAGTGTCGAGTAAATGGCGGCAAATTCAAAAAATCGATGTATAGCAACCCTGTCTATAGCCGGAATTATAGTTTTGATCTACAAACTACGAATAATAAAGTTCCTTAGTTTTTATTATTCGTATTTCGTAGATCAAAACTATAATTCTGGCTATAGACAAGGTTGCTACACGTCGATTTTTTGAATTTGCCGCCATTTACTCGACACTGGCCATGGTTTTATAGCCGAGGTGCCATAATTAAAAAAAAAGAACCAAGAAACTAAATGTCAAAAAATAATAATTGCCGTTGCTTTAATGGTTGCTATGGAAAGAGTTTCTTGTCTTTGTCCACTGAAACTCAAGTCGATGGGTGGTGCCATGCTCGGGAATAAGATATGTAGACATGGGAAAGAAACTGCCATTACTTTCTTCCGAAGAATCGACTGGGAAACCCCGTGCTAGCTACGCTGCTCAGGCCTTTGTTTTTCTATTCCGCTAGGTATATTAACTTTATGACCACAACTTACTATTGATATTATCCGACCAAATGACGCAGATCCGTCAACTCCTTATGAATCAATTTCTTCGATGGTACTTTTAATTTACTCAAAACATTTACAGAACATACCAGGGGAGAAGTTTAAGCTTACTTTTAGCCAACAAGGAGTTTTTAGCACAGAACATGTTAATGCAAGTAAGATAAAATCTGTCGCGACAGCCCCGTATTATGTAAATGCACTAAGTTAAAAACCTCAGACTATTACCCTGAATTTTTACGTTAACTTCTTCTTGTATTTAGGCAAAAAGTCAATTTATCTAGATTCTCGGGGCTATTACATCTCAAGAGTCTTGGAGAATTTCCGTTCCTTGAGTTATAGCCGAGGTCAAGTGCTGTGACAATTTTTAATCAAAACTCGACGATTCGTGACCCTAAAATTGTTAAACAAACTGAAGTGGGCAACATGCCAACAAAATATTCGAATTAAATTACTTCCGGAAAGGACAAACTTTGATGTGAAATGTTTATTGTTTACCTGTTAAGGACGTAAATTACTAATGTAGATAAATTACATAAATAATGTACTTATATGTATACAGATTACACTTAGACTGGATTGCACCAACTGACTTAAACTTTTACTGTAACTTTAACTTTAACTTTGACTACAGTGCAAAATGTCAAATCTTTGGGTAAAGTTAAAAATGGACGCCATCAAGACGCCATATTTAACTATAACCATAGAGCTCGGCAAGGTTTTAAATGCATGTGGCGAAAAAAGGAACTAACGCAGTCATCATACAAAAACCGCCATTTTTGACAGTTATCCTTTACCAGCAGCGCCCCCGCCCACGCGCATGTATAACCTTGTTGGATCAGCTGTCATCTGTCTATTTCTCCGGGCAAAGTTAAGGATAAAGTTAAAGTAAAATTTACTTAACTATAACCATAACTTTAACTTTAACTTCACCCACGCCTCTGGTGCAACCCAGTCTTACACAGACAATTGCATGTTCTTTTTCTTCTTCTTTTTAAAAATGGCCCCGTAGTGAGTTGCAATGTTTTAAATTTAAATCCCTTTGACACTCGACAGGAGCTTGCTCTGTAAAGCTTCCGGTTATTGTCTGTTACCTCTTTGCACTCAATACCGTTTACTCAATTTTTATGAGATATGGAGATTGTTTGAATACAGAGAGAGATATAGGACTGTGCTTATCCCGAAAAATGCACGGTTCTCGCACTATAAAGCTCGATGCATGTTTTTAGCAACAATAAAATCTCAAAAACACCAAACGCGCAAAAATCTGTGAAACAAAATGCTAAATTTTTTTAATTACCCCGCTCGAAGACAAATTAAAAGCTATAAAGAGATTTAACTCGCACCCTCGGTTGTAATTTAATTTGTCTCTCGCGTAACGAACCGTCACGGGAGTTGAGAATCTGACGACGTGTCGTGTCAATATCGCGTGTGAACATAAATTAGGTAGAGTTGAATGTTAGGAAGTTGAGTGAAGCTGGGTAAGTCGTGATTCAAAATGCTTTGTTTTCGTAAAAAAGTTAGGGAGAGAGAACTTGTTATTCACAATGACTGATTTCAATTTTAAACTTGAAGAGGGACTTAAATGTGCCGAATAAAGATTGTAAGGTATTAAGCCTCTAGACTTTTAAGTCAAAATAAAAACCATTTTCCTCTTAAATGGGCTATGACTTAAATGATGTGTCACCCCTTTGGTTTTGCAGAAATTTGTTTACCGCGCGATGAATCGTTTTCTCGTTATTTACTTTCCTCAAAATCGTTGGACAACTAGTCTAGTATATGATCAGCAGCTAGATACAGACTAACCCACATTAGCATAATGTAATCGGGTAATCGCACACTTGTCATCAACCTACGCGCCGCACGCGCGGAACGCGCCGATTTTTAGGGTTTTAGTTCGTTGTTGTTGCAATAATTTAACCTCGCACAGTTAAGATACGCGCACAGTTTGTCGGCGCGTGCCGGGGCTTACCGGGGCGGATCGGGGCTCAGCGCAGCGCAAAATGCGCTATAGCACACTATTGCCGGGCCGGGCCGCATCGCATTGACGGATTTTGAGTATTTGGATAGCTCCAGTGTTGGTCACACTGGAGCTATCCAAAGTACTTAAAATCTCTTAAATCACTCGTGACTCGATATATCAAAAACGTTGCTATATTCTACTTAAATGTACTAGACCGTGTTTTAGCTTCTACCGAAAATCTACCTTTATTAATCAATGTATTCTACGTGGTTGAAATTAAAATAAAACTAAAATGTTTGTATGTACTGTCTTCATTATGCATTAAATTTTTTTTATACTATTTGTTATATAGGCAGGAAGGCAGCTAGTCTAAAGTGGAGCTGGGCAGGGCACGTCTCCCGTATGCACCCGGATTGGTGGGCGCATCTAGTTTCGGAGTGGCTACCGGCCTCTATTACGCCGACCGGTCGGTCGGCGTAATAGAGGCCGACCCAAAAAAAGGTGGCGTGACGAACTGGATGCGTTCGACAAAGAGTGGCCAGTAACAGCACAAGATCGCGAATTGTGGAAGAAAAGAGGGGAGGCCTTTGCCCAGCAGTGGGACACAGTGGGCCAATAATAATAATAATTTGTTATATAATATCTATCTTCTATTAAAATTTACAAAAAATTTTGGACTACTAAATCGTCATTCATTTAACCTCAAATCTACCAAAAAGTGGAAATCTATGTGAAGTGTGGTCACACTGTTGCCGGGGCGCAACGGGTTTGTCGCTGTCCGCTCCGCTGCGCCCCGCCACAGTGTGCGATCAAAAATCAATACAATTTGTATGGAGGCGGATTTTTGCGATGAGCCCCGGCACGCTGAGCCCCGGCACGGCCCGTCTCAATGACTCACTCCTTTACCCGTCATACGCGCCGCATTTCGTGCACTATTCGTGCGTACATACGCGTACGACGCGTACGTTGCTGACAAAGTGTGCCCAGCTTTAATAATATAATTATGGATAGTGACAGACATAATATATTATTATTACGAATTTTCTCCTCACACTATCGACTTACACTGGTGAGCAGCAGCCGCCCTCTTGCTCAAGACTCTTCTGCTCTTCTGTCGTATGGTCACCACGATGACGCCGTAGCACGTGGATATGATGATTGCAGGGGTCACGAATAGTGACAGGAATACGCTGGTCATCCACACCTGCCACTGGACCTGGTTCAGGCTAGACCAGCATTGGAGTGTACCTGGTGGAATAGTCCAGAAATTTTGTTAAGTTGGTTATAGTTATAGGTAAAAAAATATTCTTAAGCAAATTATTAACCATGTTTGGTGGTTTTAAAATTCATTTTATGTTTGAAATTTTAGATTATCCACGTGTATGTTGAGGACAAAATGGGAATATTATAATATGATAAGTAAAAATAACTAATTTACCTCCACAATGATGATTTTAAACTTATTTAAACTTAATCGAGTTTAATGTAGCTGAAATTTTGTTTATAAGTAATATATTGCAAAAAGATTATGTCAAATTTCAACCAATAATATTATATAAAGTAAGATTATATTTCCTCCACGACATTTTTATAAATGTAACACTAAGTAAACAAGCAAGTTTAGGTAGCAAAACATCCAAGAAAGTCTAGGTAAAAACAGGTGTTATGTATCTTGTTCCAGTGAGCTAGAACTTTCAGACTCCAGACGATACCTGAAGTCACTTGAATACTTTGTTGTTACAAATTGGACATATTTATTTCCCGTCTGAACAATATGTTGTAAGCGTTTTATTTGCGGTAGAAATAGCAGAAGTATATTGTAAAGACCCCTGTATATTGAGGGACTTTGAAAACTGTGGATTTTGACAATTAAGCTTACTCGTCATTCTTAGAAATCCTATATCTTTAAACGAGCAATTCTTGTATATATATATATATATATATATATATATATATATATATATATATATATATATATATAATTGGAATCTCGGAATCGGCTCCAACGATTTTCATGAAATTTTGTATATAGGGGGTTTCGGGGGCGATAAATCGATCTAGCTAGGAATCATTTTCAGAAAATGTCTTTTTGTTCGTATTTTATCGATAATCGATACACTGAAAAATATGACTCCTTTCCTTTTCCTGACATCTATTGGCGAATAATAAGACTATTTTGTGAGCAAATAATTGTTTTAACGACCAGCAGATGGCGTTATTAAGTAACACGAAGACTTCGTGGTATACCGAGCAAAGCTCGGTCATCCAGGTACTAACTCATTATTTTAGATGTGCCGACTTTGCAGGCGGCGTGGACTTACCAGCGAATCATCAGTAAACGAAGTGTTACGAAGACAATCGAAACCGTGATCAGCTTGGCCGACTAGTCGGCTGATTAGTCGGCTTTTTTGCAACTGACTAATCGGCTAGTCGGCTAGTCGGCCAAAGCCACGATCGGCACAATATCTCTACTCATTATCTAAAAATCTTTTTTTTTTCTCTTTTTCATTTTTTTAGGAAAGGCGTACGAAGATTTTGGCCGACCTACCGTACCGCTATTGTGTTTTTTCGCGTTCACGAATATTTTTTTCAAAAATGGATAGCTAACATCAATACAAACAAAAAATAATCTTGGACAAAACCGCGTAAAGCGTAACCTTTCGAAGATATGAGCTGCCAAAGTTCTAGGAATAAAGATATTGCAATTTTGGCAGCTCAAATCTTCGAAATGTGACACCTTACGCGCTTTTGTTCAAGATTATTTTTTGCTTGTATTGATGTTAGCTATCAATTTTGAAAAAAAAATACCTTGAACGCGGAAAAACACAATGGCGGAAAGTAGGTCGGCCAGGCTCCATACAAAAAATCTTGATACCCCTTTGCTACTAGGTATTATTATAATATATTATTTTGTTTAAAGTATGTATAGTACTCACCTTGTATATTGGCTTCATCGAACAGAAACAACATGGGCACGCAGAATAAAAAACTAATGATCCAAGCGCTCACAACAAGTACCCTGGCGCGATGCCCTGAAACAGATCTATGGTAAAGCGAAAAGTTTCTAGTCTTTAACCATCTCCAATTATAGTCCAATGCAATGGCAACCTCCAATTATAGTCCAATGCAATGGCTCTTTTAGTTTTCATGATATACGGTGGTAATCTCTTTCTATCAGGTGGCTTTATACTCGTTTATAAGTCAAAAACATACTCACAGCTCCCGCTGAAGTTCATGGGATGTGATATCGCGTCGCACCTATCTACACTTAATGCTACTAGAACGTACGTAGAAGAATATGTAACTACACCCTGAAACAAAAAAGTGTTGTTATTTTAAAACGGATAAAACAGTATTCAATAAACAACTAGTTTTTGAATCCAACCAGACCGCGATAATATTTCAGTTGATAAATAAAATAAAATGAGAACTAAAGCTATCACTACATAATATATCATACATTGTATATTAATTATATCATTATGAAACAAAGTCGCTTTTTGCCCTCATGTGCCTTTGTTCCCTTAAATCTTTAAAACTGCGCAACGGATTTTGATGAGGTTTTCTTTAATAGATAGAGTAATTAAAGAGGAAGGTTTATAAGTATAATAACATTCATTAAATTGTGGAGAATACTGTTAATTTTGGGGTTTCTAATGTGATGTCGTAAATAATTACATTTTTTTCCGCTTACATTGCAAACGCCGGCTGAACCCTACGAGATTTATCAAAATAATGTACTAAGTATTGTACACTATGAAAAGATCTACAGAAAACTCCACGATGGTATATGTCTATCTCTTATGGATATCCCACAATAACATTTTTTGTCATTTACTTTTAACTGCAAATAATGGCTAATTTTCTAAGCGATTTTTACCAATACGGCAATAATCCTTTTTCAATTAAATACTTTAAATACTTACATTTTTTATTTAATACAGATCTATATGGCTCTTTACAGCACATGATTTAAATGAATATTTTCGAAGATATTACAGATTTTAAAATTGCGGGACCTAGCTTTTGCGGTGGTACCGAACAATGCGTGCCACGGGTAGTAATGAATATTATTAAAAACTACTGAATCGATTTTAATCATTTCTTCTGTGAGTGACATAGGCTATAATATATTTTATACCCGTGCGAAGCCGGGGCGAGTCTCTTGTTGCATATAAAATAAATTATTCGAAAGAATGAGTTGAGATAAAGTTTGATTAAAATTATTACTCTTAAATGTTTTCACTTAAAACAAGTAAAACAATAAAAGTAGTTGAAAATACAACTATTAAATAATGTCCTTGTTATCAAGAAAGTGTAAAGATACGAAGCTCATCTATTAGTATAGATAAATAAAGTCAAATAAGAGTAAGAGCAAACAGCATTTTCGCGGTCACTGTAGATTCATTAATTACAGGAAGTTACCTACAACCTTAATTTATTAGCGCCTGAATGTTCAAGTTTCATCCTCCTGCTATTTAGTATCTACTTAAAGTTCTACACCTTACTAGAAGACTTGGTAAATTACCATGTTGTTTTAATATGAATTTAGATTCAGGGTATTAGCCGTTACGGTATTTTTTTCTTATTATTTTTCCCTTCCTTTTCAGGACCCAAAATATGTAAAGACGTGAGTGGAAGAACCAGAAAAGTAACATTTTATAGCATAAGGACAATGACTAATTCTTTCCCTTATAATTTTAACAAACATTGTAACTTATCTAGCCTCACATAAAATACACAGTTTTTTGTTAACAATTTTGCGGTCTTAAAATCTATATTTATGCAAAAAACGGCAATATTTCAACTGTTACTTACCTGCTTCTATCACTAATGTCATCATGCATACAACATAAACGTAAAATGTGCCATAGATTTTCATAATAAAGGTGTATTAAATGCAAAGCTAGGTACATTTTACGGCTTTGTCTATATTATAGAACACGAAAAAATCAACTTGACACCGGCTTTAATAAAAAAAATATAGAACGAGGTCTCTAGTCTCTACTGTTTGGTGAACTTTTGTGGATACCGTTGATATTTTAGTACCCACCTGTAAATATTTAACTACTTTACACATGATCGTCCCACCGAACCACGAGATCGTGATCCGCTGTATTAAGTCCGGTAGGACGCTTATTAGTCCCACCCATAAATCTGAAACAAAATATCTTTAAATAGTCGGCAAAATAATTTACAAGAATTTTCAATATTGCATTTTCCACTAGAGGGCAGACTCCAAAAGCCTTTTTTGTTTGCTTTTGCTAAACTAAAATTTGCTAAACCACTAAGCCTCCAGGCTTAGTGGTTCAGCAAATCTAGTTTCATCAAATAGATCTCCGTATCAATCACAATATAACTGATACAGAGCTCCACTTGATGAGAGCTGACATATTGTAGGAGCTTCAAACCCTCATTGACGTATAAATTACAGACTTGCATTGTCCAAAGAGAGGCGAGGTATCACGATTCTAATAATTCTATTTAGATTTACGAGTCACCACACAATCATGCGTTAGTGAAGATGGTGGGAGTACAAACAACTACTGAGATCTACTTGATTCGATTCACGCTTGTGTCAAGAGTAAGGAAGCAGTTTAAAAACTTTGTCCATGGGCGACGATAGTTGCTTTCCATCAGGTGACCCATTTGCTCGTTTGCCCCCTTTTTCATAAAAAAACGTACCTGCTATAGCTAGTTGCATGATGAAGAAGTTCATCCTGCTCTTCCTCGACCTGCTGAGGAACAGCGCCAGCACGACGGTCGCGTTCCCCACTATTATCGTCACTAGCAACACCCACAGGATCGCTAGCTGGGCGCTCTGAAACGAACACTTTATTATTTTATACTGCTTTAGGGCCTGTTTTACCACTTTCTGATACAGTTCCGAATAGGCTATTCACAACTTTTTTGACAGATTCTCCATACTTGATCTGTCAAGTTAATAGGTGGATAGCCTATTCGTCACTTATCAGGAAGTGATGAAACAGGCTCTAAGAGCGCTTTAACATTGCACGGCACGATAATGTCCATATTATCCATACTTATAATCCGTCTGTCTGTTACCTTTTCACGCCTAAACGGCTGAACCGATTTTGCTGGAATTTGGTATGGAGATACTTTGTGTTCCAGGAAAGGACACAACATACTTTTTATCCCGGAAAAATGTACGGTTCCCACACGATAAACAAAATTTGGGGCAACGGAGTTGCGGGCGATATCTAGTATAGGTATTAGGTACTTATAAAACAAAAAAATATCTACAGCCGAACATATTATAACCTGCTCCTTTTTGGAAGTCAGTTAAAAAGAAAGACAAAGACAAAGAGTGCAATATAAGACTTTTTATATATTGGAATAAGTCATATAATATGCCTATATAAAACCCATTTTATCCCAAAACCTTAATGACCTTTATAATGGACCCTCCATACTAGCCTTTATGAAACCTTCTCAACTAAAACAAACAATATCTTTTTAATTTAAGTGTTGATAGAAAGCTAAGATTTGGTATTGCAGTCGCGACCACAGTATGATACCATGCGTCCTAGATTTTACGTCCATTGGATAATAAAAAGTGGGTTAAAAGTCGACCAACTCCAAGTTTGCATGCTCTATAAAACTTTTGTAATCTAATATGATTTAGTATCAGGATTCTAACTATGAGTTTATCGCTTTGTATGTTTGTATATAATTTAAAAATTTGTTGGCAATCGTATTTACTCGACTACTGCGAATAAAAAAGGAAGAATAGGCTGGTTTTACAGTGACGCGTTCCGTCCGCGCGGGTGGTAAGCGCGGCTCGCAAGCACGCGGATGACCCGCTCGAAACTATAAAACGAGTTCAGTGCCACGCAGTTTTCCACCTCGTGCAGTCACAATGAAAAAAGCGCGGCTGAAATACCAACCAACCCAACCGCTGGCAGATGCGTCATTATAAAACCACATATAATTATTTTAACCTTCGTAAAATCAATCAGTTCGCAACGCAATCGACAAAGCGATGCTGTGCATTTTAAGTAGCCCGCAAATGATCAAATTGTTTGTCAAATTTTACGTGTTTGTCAAACAGTTTGATAGTGTACAGCTTTGTTTGAAGCGTTTGTCAAACAAACTACGTGTTTGACCTGTTTGAAGAAAATTTGGATTTGCGTAGCGTTTGACAAACGTGTTTGAACGTGTTCCGCTGTATTTGTCACACAAGATGTCATGATCTCATACCGATTCTAGCTAATTGTTTGACAAACTTGTTTGATGCACGTTTGTTCGTCTGCGCGATGAAAATGTAAATTACATCAAACATGTTTGTCAAACAAATTTGATCGTTTGCGGGGTACTTTACACGAGTAATAAAAGAGGTAACTTTAGAATCCATACTAACATTAAAAACACGAAAGTGTGTCTCTCTGTTACCTCTTCACGCTTAAACTGTGGAACCGATTTTGAAGTTTTGTATGCAGATACTTTAAGTGACGGGAAAGGAAATAGGATATTTTTTATCCCGGAAAAATGTACGATTCCTGTGCCATAAACGAATTTTACGGTCGGATCTTAGGATATTAGGTATGCCACGCTCCATACGAAAAGGTTCGAACTCTTTTAGAAACGCGCGTTGCGGTCTCAATTGAACCTAACAAAGCACTCTGTAGTTTTATTCATCAAGCTAAAAGTCTACCTGACACCGATTACACGGATTAGACAAGAACTAGTCTAGAACACAGTTGAGCACTACAATGTCTAGACCGATATTTCAACCTGTTTCACTCTGAATTAATTCAAAGGAAAGGGTTATTTTGTAACCTTCGTAATTGTGCTAATATGGAAAATTGAAAATGCAATTAACTATAATATATAGGGGTCCTAGGTCTAAAGGGTTAAAATTATGGACGGATTATTAAAGATATAAATTAGAGACGATATTAGAAGTGTCAGTACAGTTAATAGGATGTCTGTGATGTATATAACTTAACTTTACTGTTTAATCTTATATCTTTAAACGAGCAATTCTTGTATACATAATATATTATATAATTGGAATCTCGAAATCGGCTCCAACGATTTTCATGAAATTTAGTATACTAGAGATCGCCCAATGGTCGAAATTCGGACTGGTACCAATATTTTGTAAAAAATATTGACTTCATCATAGTTTTTTTCAATTATTCTTGTCTTTAGGACTCAGCTGATCTCAGACTAGCCGTTTAAGCATTGTCTAATAGTATGTAAAATTAAATAAAAAAAAAAAACAATAATCCATTTTCAATTTGTCAACTTGTTGTCAACAGACTTTAACCATAAATAAAAGAGTATAATTTGTATGTATAGGCTTGTCACTCAAAAATCTGACATTTTTCCTAGTAGTAGTGTCGTAGTGTGTGTAACGTTTTATTTGTTAAAAAAAATATGATAAAAGCATAATTTCAAAATAATTTAGCTCGATACACTCCTTCACCATATAAACTATAACCGTGCAAAATTTCATTCACCTACGTCTCCCCATTTTTCGTAAAAAGGGTTACAAAGTTTTTCTATCACGTATTAATATATAGATAGGGGGTTTCGGGGGCGATAAATCGATCTAGCTAGGAATCATTTTTAGAAAATGTCATATTGTTCGTGTTTTATCGAATAAGTATTTAAATGAGAATAAAAAACTGACAAACCGACAGACACGCTTTTATGGTGATATAATTGGTAATAGTTGTTAAGATGTCAAGTGAGCTGTAAATTATTATTGGCCAAAAATAAATTGATTAAAGAGCTACATTACAAACATGAGTGTAGGATAGAGAAAAGCAAAATCCTTAGGTAAGTAAGTTGTATGTGACCCTACTCCCCACTCCCTTGTACGAGTAGGTACTATCAGAGAAGTTGATTCAAAGGCAGATGGGGGCCCACGTAATTTGGTTCCGTTATGTGAAACCCAGCCGATCAAGCTATTGGGCCTAACTATAGACAACAAAATGACCTTCGCTGCGCACGTATCCAAAACCTGCAGGAAAGCAGCTGACATATACAAACAGCTGGCGTGTGCAGCGAGGATAAACTGGGGTTTAAACAAGGAGATAATCAGAACCATATATGTGTCAGTGGTCGAACCAATCGTGCTTTACGCAGCATGTGCGTGGGCCCCTGCGGTAGAAAAGTTGTATATAAAAAAACAACTGAATGCACTGCAAAGAGGTTTCGCCCAAAAAATCTGTAAGTCGTACCGTACGGTATCTCTGACCTCGGCACTAATCTTATCCGGCCTGCTGCCCCTAGACCTGAGAATCCAGGAAGCGGCAACCCTATTTAAAATAAAAAAAGGGTACTCACAAGAATACCTACCACCAAACAGGAAAGTGGAAGCTAAAGTGGGACCACTTCAAAACCCACATCCATCGCAACTCATCATAACTGAGTACGAATGCCTGGAAGACGTAAGCCCCACCGAGGAACACCAAATAACCGGCCCCCAAATATACACGGATGGAAGTAAAATAGAGGGGAAAACCGGAGCTGCTCTAACGTGGTGGAATAACGGCCGGGAAACCAGACACTCCACTTTCCACCTAGAACCGCACAATACAGTCTTCCAATCTGAGATCTATGCACTCTATAGAGCGATCCAATTGGCAAGGACATCAAAGGAAAGCTTAATTAACATCATGAGTGACTCCAGATCGTCACTAAACATGCTGAGAAATCCTTTGGTGACTCACCCACTTGCGATCGAAATGAAGAAAGACCTAAGAGCTATAACAGAGGAAGGCAGAAAAGTGCGGCTATTCTGGCTAAAAGCGCACGCGGGTACTCCAGGAAACGAAAGAGCGGATGAACTGGCAAAAAAGGCTGCACTTACCATAAACACGGCCTCAGATTACAACAGAGTGCCAATGTCCTATATACGGAGAAAAATAAGGGAGGGGACAACAGTTAAGTGGCAGGAAAGATACCAATCCTCCTCAACCGGATCGGTCACAAAAGTTTTTTTCCCCACTGTTAAAAAGGCGTGGGAAATACTAAGGCACGTTACAATAACGCCTACACACGTGCAAGCCATGACCGGTCATGGAGGATTCGCAGCATACTTGTATCGTTTCCACCTTAAAGACAGCCCCTCCTGCATTTGTGACCCCGTAAAGGACGAGACAATATTCCACCTGCTCATTGAATGCCCAAGGTTTGGTAGTAACAGGTCTGACTTAGAAATACAACTGGAAATGGAGCTAAGTCAGGCAACCCTCCCTACCATCATGGAGGAAAAAGCCACCAGAGAACCGTTGATGGTATTCATTAGGAAAGTTGTCTCCAGTGCAGCCACAGCAAATGGCTCAACGTTATACACAGGCCACAACAAATTAAACTATACACCAAGGCGAGTAATAACAAACACATCAACACAACACACACGAAATCAAACACAACGCACACGATCACAAACCCCAACGTCCACACAGACACACTTCACATCAACCCACAGGCCAGGAGAAATACATGCGCCAACACAATCACAGGCACACACAGAAATACAACGGGCAGTTTCAACCGAAATTGTAACACAGCCGACCCTAGAGCAAACCCAACAATTACTAGCCCGCGGACAAAACGGGGAACCGAAAATTAAACTAAGGCCGATCCCTCTCTTTATGTCTAATCCAACCGAAACATTGGGTATAACATACAGCCGTCTTAGCACTCCCAACCACGTCAACATCTCACCGGGACTAGCAGCAATCCTAAACGGAAGTACATCAAAGACGAACATGAAAATGAGCAAATATTTAGCTCTCCCAACAACTACCTTCGCTGGCCAACCATGCAGAATACTGAAATCAGACACCAAAACGATAATAGTATTCGAATGGGATGCGCAAACAGCCTTTGAACGGGCATGTTCGTCTTTGAAGGAGTTGGGAGCAATGGGAATAAGACACAGTATCACCCCACGCATAATCAGCGTAGACGCCATGTCACTGGGACAGGACAAAGGCAGGGCTGCAAATTACTATGGAATAGTAAAAGCCTCAGAACATCATGAGATAATCGTCTACGAGAACAGAGGGGATGACCTAAGCTTCCTCAAAAAGAATCGTGATGATCAGCCAGCAACGTCCCAACCCAGCAATAAGGCGAACTCATCCTCCGCAAGTGAACGACTCCAAGCATCACGGGAGACCAAAAAAGAGGATGAGAAAGAGAGAAATAAAAATGAAATTAAGAAGTCTCTAAACTCAACGGCCAAATTAAAAGCGTTTGTGGGCTCCATCAAAAAAGTACTTCATCGTGAAAGAATGATCGAGGATAAAAACACCCTTTCTCGGATCAAGGCTTCGTCACAAACAAATCGGCAGGCTTTAGCAATGGAGGCTTTTTTGAGGGAACCATCTACACAAACACCGGCAAATAAAAACAAAAGATATAGGGCCGATCTCGGGCAAGTGCTCCCGCCAAAACTCAGACTGGCCCAGAGCCCCGAAGATCATATAATAAATGCCTTCCTCGAGTTCCAGGCGATAATAAGAGCAAATAAGACCATAAAGCTCTTGACCTGCAATAAGATCATGCAGGCCTATCAGCGGAAAAATCAAAAGCTGTTAGAAGTGAGACTCGAGGATGCAAAAGCTGCCATATACGACAATGTCACCTCCACAATAATTGCCGGGGCGATGACAGGGCAGTATATGGCGGCGTTAAGTGCCGACTGCGGATTCGTGGTTCTGGACGAGGATGAGACAAAACGCACGGGGACTCTCAAATTTATCACAAAATCTGAGGATCCAATAGTGGTAATAGCGGAATGTACCAGAATAATGCTGGAAGACAGGATACTAGAAATGGCAGAAGTCCTATCTGGGGACCCCGAATCCAGCATGGACTGGGATATATTCGCGAAACCTATCAACTACTCGTGGGTCAATGGGGTTCCTGGATGTGGGAAGACAACTTGGATCATTAATAACTTCAATGAGGAAACAGACGTTATAATAACAACGACAATCGAAGCAGCCGAGGATCTAAAGCAAAGGCTATCGCTACGAACTGGCAACAAAGTTAAAGATAAAGTTCGTACCATGGCCTCTTTGCTGGTAAATGGGACAAAGGAAACCTACAAAAGGTTGATAGTTGACGAGGCCCTCATGAACCATTTCGGCTCAATCGTCATGGCGAATCAGTTAACAGGCGCCAACGATGTTATCCTCATTGGAGATATTAACCAACTCCCGTTTATAGAGCGTGAAAACCTCTTTAAACTTAATTACACTCGTCCAAACCTGGTAACCAGCATCACCCAGGAGTTGTCTTGCACACACAGGAGCCCTATGGATGTGGCATACGCCTTAAGCATGGTCTATAATAACATCTATTCATCGAAGGAAATAGTGCGGTCCCTAAAGCTAATGAAGTATTCAGGAGCGAGAATACCTAAAACCAATCTAAATACCCTGTATCTTGTCCACACACAAGAGGAGAAAGCAGCCCTCACTAATACAGGCTATGGATCGGGAACGGACTCTCGCGTCCTCACAATCCATGAAGCTCAGGGATTAACGAGTCCCTCGGTGATCATCATACAGACCAAGTCCCGAAAGCTGGCAATCCATGACAGCGTTCCTCATGCAGTTGTAGCAATATCCCGGCACACTAACACCTGTGTCTATTACACTGACACTGATGGAGACGCTGTGGCAAGCTTCATAAAAAGAGCCACGGAGGTGTCAACCGAACACATAAGAGATTATAATATAAAAATGGCTATAAAAGACAGGAACGATAAAGTCCTAAGCCACATGGCGGGTAGATTCGACACAGAACGATGTCTTTTTAACAACCTAGAAACTCCACCCAGCTTGAGTGACCCCTCTCCACCAAGCCAATGTCACAACATCTAAAGGCAAAGGGTGGAGCAGCATAAAATCTAAGGAAATCGGAAAATGTCGGATCTACTGGCCGCCACACCGACTGGGACCTCACCGTTCAAAACATTAATATTATTATTATGCAATTTATAAAACAATAAATGTATATATTTATTTATTATATGTATAACATATTATACTCTATTCTATTAAATATACATATACACACATATATATAATAAAAAAAAAAAAAAAAAAAAAAAAAAAAGTGTCCATGGCGTGATGGACCACAATTAATTAAAATTCATAATATTATTTCAATTATCCTTGGTGCGAAAAATCTAAATAATAAAATAACAAAAAAAGGATATGGACGAACAGTCTATAGACGGCCCCAATTTTATAATAATAAAAAAAAAAAAAACCCAGCCGACAGATCACAACTAATATTGAATTGGCACAATCCGACTAATTGACGTACAGTACTCCCAAATTAATAATGCGCAAGAAAATCTTCGCTAATTGTCGTAATCACGGAAACACCCGAATCTATGAAACGTAAGAGCCCCAAACAATGCACTTGCATTTTGCACCTTGTTTGATATCATATAATATTATAGTCGGTACTCGGTACTTGGTGGCTGTCGCCTGTCGCCGGTCCGTCAATTGTCTCTATTTTTGGCGCATGCGCCACAAAACCTTTTATTACGCATGTCCAAATCATGTCATGACATGGCAACGCGCAACGCCACCAACAATTTGCTTATATTGTTACTTCTAAAATCTGTGTTATGCTAAGCTAAGCACTCACATGCGGTTTTGCTCGATAGCGTCACAATAGACATAACGACCAGTAGTTCGACTGCAAAGAAACGGACAGGTTTCAATATCTGTCAAATTCGTCGGGTTTCACTAGGATTATGAACGGAATGTGCCTCGCGCTGGCTGATATAATTTATTTTTAAATATTTAAAATAAAGATTTCAAAATTGGATTCTGACAATTTTAATCGCATGTGCCAAAACACAAACAACAATACGACCAAAGAGGAACACGTCCATCGAATATGTCATATTTTTAAATTCGTAGGTAATAAGTTAACAACCCTAGCGACGATTTTCGTCATAATACGTCAAATTTAAAAATTTCAACCTCAGTTCTAAGTCGGCATACCATAGACATAATATATACTGTCGTACGGCATACTCTATCATTCTGTCTACTCTGATAGCGTTACTCTATTCGAGTAATAATTACTGTGTTTACCGCAAAACTGACAGCTCGAAGGCTCGCATCGAGCCGGCTTACGGCTTACGGCTTACGGCTACGATAACTAATGAATTTTATACAGTCGATATTCAATATTACCTGGTAAAAGTAGAATTTATTGATGCTTTCATTGCTGGCGTGGCTCGTGTTGTCGTAGCTGCAGTTACACTCCATCGCTTCACATTGTGATGTCATCTGTGGACAATAAACTCATACTTACAAGGATGTTAAGGATGCAAAGAAATTGCCAATAAAAATGATGTTGTATTGGCCAAATACAAAAAAAAAAACTTAAATGATTTGGGAGAGCGTGAAAGTAACATTGGTTCTGATTTTGGCTACAAGCCAAACCAGCCTCGTATGCATTTAATGGATACTATTATAAAATAGTTAAGATTTAGAGTGGTAACGCACTTGCAGCTCTGGTGTATCGGTATACAAGGTAGTCGATATTAAAATATAATAACTCTGACATCGTTTATTTTGCCTTCAATAGCTTGAAGTAAAGAAAAATATATTTATTTACATATATTTTTTTATTACACCAAATTTGTAATAGTCAACCAATTAAAAACAAAAAAACATTTTTATCGTCCAAAAATTCAATTCAGCAAGAAACTTAACGCTTTAAGCAAGAATTATTATTTTCGTGATGAATTCTTGGAAATTAATTGGGCGAGTCGGCCATGTTTGAAACTGAGATTGACCGTTATGGCGACGTTAACACGACTTGAAAATTCGTTTCAATTTCACGTTGTAAAGTTTGTTTTAGCTACTCTCTTGAAATTATGTTTTCCCGTGTGGGAGACAAAAGATACTCAAGTTTTCCCGTGTGGGAGACAAAAGATACTCGACTTTTCTACGAACATTTTAATTATTTATTTTGTATTCATTTAGTTTTCATTATTTCTGATCATCATTTTAAGCCAACAATGATGCGTGTGTGATTTTATTTTATAATTTTTTTAGTTTTTGACTTTGAATACCATAGTTTTCGACTTAATAATTAAATGAAGTGACTCATAATAATGATCGAACTTTACTTGGTAAGTTCGTTTGATCATTTATAAAAAGCTAAATAGAGAAGATCGCAAACCTTCAAAGTAAAAATATGCTCCGAATAAAACAAATGAGTTTACTTATACTGCAAGTTTCCATCTTTACAACTATTAAATAAAATCGGCCAAGTGCCAGTTAGACTCTTCCACGAAGGGTTCCATACCGAGGTAGAGCCAAAAATTGGCCAAAAATTTTGTGATATTTATTGTTTGATTTATTTATACTTACTAGGAATCGCCCAATGGTCGAAATTCGGCCTTAGTTTCAACGACATTAGGACTACTACCTATATTTTGTAAAAAATATTGACTTTATCATTTTTTTTTAACTCTTGTCTCTGGGACTTAGCTGATCTCAGACTAAGGCCGTGTAAGCATTGTCTAATAGTATCTTAGATTCAATAAAAAAAACTATAATCCATTTTCAATTTGTCAACTTCTTGTCAACAGACTTCAACCATAAATAAAAGAGTATAATTCGTATGTATAGGCTTGTCACTCAAAAATCTGTCATTTCTCATGTGTGTGTGTTGTAGTGTGTGTAATGTTTTATTTGTTAAAAAAATTTATGATAAAAGCATAATTTCAAAATAATATTAGTTCGATGCACACCTTCACCATATAAACCATAGACATAATATATGCTGTCGATATAAACTATAACTTTTTTTTACTTAAAAATTTGATGCACCTACGTTTCCCCATTTTTCGTAAAAAGGGTTACAAAGTTTTTCGTTCGCGTATATGATATATTTTATTTTATTTTTAGTATTTGTTGACAAATAAAGTCAGAGAGACAACATAGTCTTAGTTATTACTATGCCGTTTTAGGGTCCCGTTTTTACTCTTTAGGTACGGGACCCTAAAAAGTATATTTCAAACCCTAATCTTCATCATCTCGTAGTTTGTAACGACGCCATTTACCTACGAGAGACGGAAACGAGCGATTTCGATGCAGCCGAAGCGCGCCGAATAAACCTCTACCCTTACACACTCCATTTGCTCTGAATGGGGCCCTTCATTTAGAAGGTTTGAAGTCATCGGCCAATATGACACAAATAAAGCAATATTCTTGTTCTTTATGTGATACTTCCTTGTACGGAAGCTGAAAAAGCGGCTAAAAATATACTAAAAACTCATAAAATTGATCTGTACACTTTGAAGTTTACTTAAAATATAGTACTTAATTAACTATAACAATAATAATATGATTAATTAACTACAATATACAATCTATTTAACTTGAACTTTTTTTTTTATAAAATAAGGGGGCAAACGAGCAAACGGGTCACTGATGGAAAGCAACTATCGTGGCCCATGGACACTCGCAACATCAGAAGAGCTGCAGGTGCGTTACCGGCCTCTTAAGAGGGAATACGCTCTTTCAACTTTTAAAAAGAAGAATTTTTCCTACGTTTTATTCAAAAATAAAACTTTTATTTTAATTTTATTTTAGAGAGAGAACATCAACGAACAAAATTATTAATCCCTGTTAAATCCATATTATTTCTAAACTTTAATCCTTTAAACGCGAACCGTGAAAATTCGATTGAAAGTTAGAAGATATTTCAACAAAGTTTCAGCGCAGTTTCAGTCCGAAGCTAGTTCCAAGAAACCGGTCGTTTAACTTAATATTTTATATTGTACTCGTAATAGTCGAAATATTGTATTTAAAATATCACTAATATTTGTTGTTATAGCGGCTATTATATAAGTAAATGTGTAAGTGTGTGTGTAACGTGTCACGCTTAACCGATGAACTGATTTTGATGGGTACGAAAATACTTTGAATCCCGGGAAAGGACATAGAATAATTTTTATCCCGGGAAAATGTCGGAAAATGCTGCAATATTGCACACCGCAACTCTATTAATTCAATGTGAAAATGCATTGCACCGCACCGTCACGTTGCATTGTAATGTGAACTAACCCTAAGACCCTCGCCTCGCTTACGCGTGTAAATACGCGCCTTATGAACGAGGACTAAAGACGCTTTAAGGCCCAGTAGTCCCTTAAATAAGCAGGTCGATGTCTGTCAGTACGAATATCAACGTTAAGGACATTAAAATAACATTCATATCAGCGCGCCTTGTACAGTGGCATCGTCGTAGCCATAAAATGATTTAATTATGAAAAACAGCCTTATGACAGTCATCTTTGAGATTTTTTTCTATAGAGCAGAATTTTTCAAATTATGTACTGATATACCTTTGCGAATAAGAAATTTTCTCAATTTTAAAACGGTACTTATTTTATACTTAAATAATAAATAATGACATTTCCTTTACTAAAAACGTGTTTTAAAAAACCCATTTTACGTAGTTGCAACAACCACAGCGCCTTAAACGCAAATCTTCAGAGAGCAGATGCTTTGTTGTGATTTATAATACTCCTGATAAATGATCGTGAATAGTGGCTATAAATACTATAAACCGACAACTGCTATTGATAGGGTGGAAATCTGAAGGATTTGAAACTTAAATATTTTATTTTACTATATTTTATTTAAATGAAAAATTCTATTTGTTCGCTTGACATATTTTTACGTTTGAGCCGCGGAACCGATTTGGTATGGAGATTCGAGGAAAAGGAATTTGGATAGTAATTAAGATACTGAAAATGTACGGTTACTGCGTAATTAACGAAATTACGTAAAAAAGTTGCAGGTTTCTCTAGAGATTTATTTTTTTATATAATAAGGGGGCAACCGAGCAAACGGGTCACCTGATAGAAAGCAACTTCCGTCGCCCATGGACACTCGCAGCATCAGAAGAGCTGCAGGTGCGTTGCCGGATTTTTAAGAGAGAATAGGGTAATAGGGGAGGGTAGGGATGGGAAGGGAAGGGAATAGGGGAGTGTAGGGGAGGTAATAGGGTAGGGGATTGGGCCTCCGATAAAGTAACTCGGCGAAACACAGCACAAGCGCTGTTTCACGCCGGTTTTCTGTGAGAACGTGGTATTTCTCCGGTCGAGCCGGCCCATTCGTGCCGAAGCATTGCTCTCTCACGTATAAATGTAAGTTGCATGTTTCTGAAATTATTTTGTTGCTATTCAACTTTTATCTAAAATTAGTTTAACTGGAATCCTTTAGTATTTCTAGACAGTAAGACCAGAGTATAAGATGCCAGAGGTAAATAATTTATCGGGTGAGGCACTTAGATGTATCTAAACTAGCCGCTGCCCGGCATTCCGCCTGCCTGAACATCTTATTTATTGAAGAACAGTACTAACTCTCCAATTTCTAAAAATAACAAGTTTTGTTGCAAGATTTTGTAACATTGAAATAAATAATTCACTTATACTGATTATTTACTGGGTACTGGTGAGAGTAGTACCCTGTGTACTGGTGAGGGTGGTGGTGGTAGTGGGGCTATCCCCACTACCACCACTACCCTCACCAGTACACCAGGTATAAAAGGCGGTGATTTGGCCGGTGGTGGCACTTGACGGACATTGTTCGTAGAGTCATCCGGTGTTGAGGCGAAATTACGCGCGTCAAGGTTTTCAACTTGCATGGTGGTGCACGAATTTGTCAACATTATTGCTTGTGTGGTGGTGGTGTTTGCAGGTTCTTGCATGCGAGTGTACGCATAGGCAGTGTGGGAGAGGAGGGAGGTGCTGTACGCATGCCTATTACACACTCATTTACTTAAGTTGATGTTTATTTCGCGGAATATTGCTAAAAATAATAACATTCTAAATTTTAAAGTGGTTCTTTAAATAGAGCCTAGAGACAGACAGACGGAAAGACATTGAAGTCTAAGTAATAGTATGGTAATAGGGTCCCGTTTTTACCCTTTGGGTTCGTAACACTAAAAACTAACTTCAAATATTATTCCTTCCTAGAAACTTTGAAAATGTCAATTTCTGTAGACTTGAAACTTGAATTATTCGAGAGGAATGGCTATAGTTTTGAATTTTATTGATCCTATAATTATGGCGGCGATAATAACGCCCCCAGCTGTTGGTCCTGGTCCCAATTATACTTGTAATTACACTCGGCAATCAAATTGACATAAAATAGGTTTTTGATAAAGTTATTTTTCATTAAAAATCTAAAAAAATGAGTTCTTTTTTCTTTTTTGCATTTTATAAAACTTATTGTTTTTACGTGAAAGTAGTTGATCAAGGAAAATATTTTTTATTGTTCATTTTAAGTACTTATATTTTAGTAATTAACGACTTTTAAATAGTTAACTGCTCTATGCCTGCGCGTGCTGTTTCGTTTCTACTTTTGCCGGTGTTCCCAAAGTGTCACCCATTGCTTTTATGTAGCAATAAAAGAATTCAGTCATTAATAACTTCTTCAAATACATAAAAAGAGCAGAATTATATAACAAGATACATAAAAAGAAAATTCACAGTGCAAGAAATAAAAGCGACGAAACTCAAAACTCAATGAACGTTGCAAAATTATTTCTTGAAACCCCGAAAAACGAGATCTTTAATATCTTTTTAATCTCGCTCCGATCCCAATTTCTATGAAATTATTGCAAAAGAACTTGGATACTAAACGAAACACTTAAGTACAGTCAACGGCAAAAGTCACTAAGCATTAATATAATAATTAAGGGAATGTGTAACATAAAGTAATGCGAGCAATTTTCTCTTAAGCACCTGTGAAAGCCAAATATAGCAATAGGAAAACGCGATTACAATAATGATTATGACTTAGTAGCGGGTGCAAAATATCTGTAAGGTTTCAGAATTACAATAGTTAGTACATGCTTTAATTGCTTTCAAAATAAAATAAATATTAAATACAAGTTTTTTTTTTTTAATAAGTTTTTAATTTCGACTAGAGAAGTACTGAAACTTTTTTCAAGACTATATTAATTATAAAAATGTAGTGCTTAACACCACAATATGGTCTTAAGAGGATACCACAGCGGCTAGAGAAATGAAAAAAAAGTACGTGTAATATCTATAGCTGTCTCCCTTACCTCAAGCCTATACCGCAGAACGCGATAGAGACAACTGCAGAAAATCCAGAAAATCAACGATTCGTTGTCCCCTGATTCCTTCTCCAAAACTTAACCGATTTAAGTACTTTTTTCATTAAAGATTAAAAAAAGGCTTGAGCTGTGTTCCTATGTTTTGCTTTTTTTGTATAATCTATCCAAATCTGTTTTCTGGACGTTTGAACGCAGTGGAAAATCTGGCCATTTTTTTGGGTTTTTGAACGTTCATATCTTATTTAATAATTAAATTATGAAAAATAAGAAAACATAGGGACATTGTATTAGTGGCCGTAGATATTCAGGAAAAAAATTATAACTCTACTAGCATTATCCAGGGAGGAAACAGGGGACAACGTTTGTATGGAAAAAATGGCGGTGTGGAATCCTCTTAAGCGTACAGAGCATATAGTTTTCTCTTAGCACGGAGAGCTTTTGACTTTGAGTACTCCAAAAAGCCTCCAAAAAAATCTGTGTGTGGTGAGCCAATAGAAGTGTTTACTTTAAATAAACAGATATAGTTTTGAAGCAAATGGATGTTACACACGATATTATGTTTTCTATCCACATTTAACCCAACACACCATACTATGTTTTTTTTTCAAATTTATTCTTGATTTGTCACTTTTTCACTCAACTGTACATTTAGAATTTTAGCAACGAGAATTATTCGTTTAATTAACTGTATCATAAGGCAGCTGAGTCTACAATTAGACCTTTAGAATTAACTTTGCAACTCCGTATAGAACAAGTTGCTAGTCATTTATAACCGAAGAGTTTCGCCAGCAAAATACTCCAACGTTCTATATTAACCAACTTTGAGCAATATCACTGTTATAAAGCGTTTCTCGTAATTTTATTTCAAAGGAAAAATGTTACGTAGATATTTACTATTAGAACAATTTATTTGTATGTGTATCGGACCTATATAAATTGGTCAAGTTATGTAGAGCCCAGCCAAGAGTGGAATGCTAGAGTTATTGTTAAAAGAATTTCGATCTTCTATACTTTAATGTAGGTACTTGCCGAGAAGATGTCTATTGCTATGATAATAATTTGCATATCATAATTACTAGTTTAGCCGTCAAATATTGTTTTGTCATATTTTACATTGTGCAAATAAAATACTTAAACAAAAAATTCAACTAAATCGGTCCTTCCGCTTTGGAGCAGTAAGTAACACTGCACACCAGAATCTTATATAGTTACTAGCTGTTGCCCGCGAATTCGTCCACGTCAGCAAAATGTGATGACAAAGATCCTTTATAAAAAAAGTGAAATATATCCTTTTCGGAAGTCGGTTATAAAGTAGCCTAAGTTATTCCTTACTACATCAGCTATGTGCCTAAAAAAGTCCCGTCAAAATCGCTCAAGCCGAGATTAACCGGAACAAACAGACAGACAGACATACAGATAAAAATTGTAAAAATTGTTGTTTTGGTGTCTGTACCCTATATACATTCATATGCATTTAGTAAAAAACGGTTCTTTCAATATTACTAACAGACACTCCAATTTTATTTATATGTATGTATAGATAAATTATTTTGATTTTTATTTAAATCGCACGCTGAATAGAAAACAATCGATACAAATAGTTAAAAATTACAAGGAAAATCGTTCACGAAATCATAATATACTTTTCATCTGCTACTAAACATAATACAGTGATAGTGCAAACTTGTGTTTTATTGACACTAACGAGTATTTATCACCTGTTTTATGGGACCGATATAACGGTTGTATAGTTTCATGATACTTCGCAACTTCAAGTGCTCAGCAATGTTCGGGAGATTCAACGGTGAAACATTTTTATTACAGTTATAGAAAGTGCTACGAAAAACGTTTATTTTTGTGTTAACAATTACCCTTTGTTTACTCTATTAAAAGAATGAAATAAACGATTTTTTCCGCTTTGAAACTTCATATTTCACAAATGGATCCCTAAATCGGAAAACACGGTGTGGTGGACGCGAAATAAAAATATCATCCCCGCTTGATGTGTAGGAGAGGTACCATAAAAAAATGTATTTTTTAATTTTATATACTTACCATTTTGTCAACATCATTAATATGTGCATTCATGCCAAATTACAGCTTTGTAGGTCCTATAGTCTCTCTGAGTAAAACCGCGGACAGACAGACGGACGGATAGACGGACAGACAGACGGACAGACGGACGGACAGACCGAAACTATAAGGGTTCCTTGTTGACTACGAAATCCTAAAAAGAGGCGCTTTTCGCTGTATGTTCCTATTCTAAGGCTTAGGTACTGTGGACAGTGGAACAGATGCGGTTTTTATAGATGGGCAAAGCTTGAGTCAGTCGGTTATTTTTTTATAAAATTAGGGAGCAAACGAGTAAACGGGTCCTGGAAAGGGTTATGGAACTGCTGAACTTCGCAGCGTCAAAAGAGCTGCAGGTGCATTAAAATTAAAGGGTCTGTTTCACCATTTTCTGATAAAGTGCAGAATAGGCTATTCACAACTTTTTGACAGATTCTCCATACTTGATCTGTTGTGAGTTAATAATTGGTGGATAGCCTATTCGTTACTTATTAGGAAGTGGTGAAACAGGTCCTAAGTATTATAAACTAGATGACCCCGTGAACTTCATATCGCTACGCTTCTAAACTTCGACAAAATATATTTCAAGACTAAAATTATCCGAATCGGTTCAGCCGTTTTTGAGCAACTAAGTTCGCGTACAAGCAAGACTAACAAAACTAAAACTTGATTTTTATATGTATCTAGATAGATTATTATTAACTAGAGATCGCCCAATGGTCGAAATTCGACCTCAATTTCAACGACATTAGGACAACTTCCGACCTATATTTTGTAAAAAACATTGATTTTATTATTATTTTTTTCAACTCTTGTCTCTGGGATTTACTTGATCTCAGACTGGCCGTGTAAGCATTGTCTAATAGTATCTAAAAGGGCTATTCACGGCAGGACTGCCGTGCAGTCCTGCCGTGAATGGGCCCTTTAAGATTCAATAAAAAAACTATAATCCATTTTCAATTTGTCAACTTGTTGTCAACAGACTTCAACCACAAATAAAAAGAGTATAATTCGTATGTATAGGCTTGTCACTCAAAAATGTGCAAAATTTCATGCACCTACGTCTCCCCATTTTTTGTAAAAAGGGTTACAAAGTTTTTCGTTCGCGTATTAATATTATGATTATCCATTGTAAAATTTCAGCGCAATTACAGCGGCAATAACAGTTGAAATGACAGAAATGGATGGACCAATGCACACCCTAATAAAACCTTCATACATATACGTCGGCCCTATCCCGACGAAAGGGAAAATTTTCCCATCTGAAACCTACCGCAAGGATGATTCGGAGCAATGTCAAGGTCATTCTGCTTTTGTTTTATCTTTATTGGAATTCTGCCCTGAAATGGCTACAAGTGATGTGCCAATTTAATTTAAATTCCTGTTTTTTGCGTGACAGTTGAATAGCAGTTAAAGCAAGCTTTATTAAAAATACAATTAAATACGGGTTTTTATTATGTTCGATAAATAATCGATTTGATAGAGTTCCATGTACCGAATGTATAGTAGTTATTTTTTATCTGGAAAATAGTTATTAATATTTTTCCTGTGACACGTTTCAGCCGTTTTCGAGTTTGAGCGAGACTAATAAATTTTAAATTTATTTCTATTTATATAGACTGGATAACTAGTTCCACCCCAATGCATCGTAATTCCGGGATGAACATTATGTATTGTAATTTGTGTCCTTACTCGGGACTCAAATACCGATTTGAGTACCGAATGTCTACTATATATTTAGTATTTACATTACTGCTGAACCATCAGCAGTAGTACCTAAATAGCTAGTGAATAGATGGAGACTTTCTCAATAATATGAGTACCGACGGTGCTATTTATTCCATACAAATATTCTATGACATACAAACTGATTTCATAGTATGTTCTATCCGGATAAAGCGACGGATGGATATCCCGTCTGCCCGCTGATATGGAACCGATTCCGCTGCCATGACCGCTGTGAGTCAGCATTCTGACCCTGCCCTACGACATCCTACATCATACGATCACAAGTAAAAACCCGATAAGATTTGTCCATGGGCGACGGTAATTGCTTTCCATCAGGTAACCCGTTTGCTCGTTTCCCTCTAATTCTATATAAAAAAAGAATCTACGTCGTCTAGGGATGAAAAATCTACTGTTACCTTCTACTTAGATTTGACAAAAACGAATGCGCTAATTATCTGGGAGCACGGCAGTGCTCCAGCCAAGCTTTTTAGCAAAGGGACGGCCGTAGCATACTTTTCTCGAAGCGGTTCGCGGCTTTTTCACACGCCCTTTATTTTCGATGTTAGCAAAGCTAGGGATTTAGAATTTCGGTGACTAGGAGCAAGTATTAAAAGTAGCTTAACCTCCAAATTACATAATATTTCGATAAATAGTTTAATAGTTACGGATGATCAAAGTTAGTACATTTTGTCACTCACTGACTGACAGATCATCAAAATTCTAAGGTACTTCTAGCAGACTTAGAACTTTGAAATTTGTCAACAAGGTAGGTCGTTATCCACAATGAAAGGAAAAATTATGAAACTGGCCAAGTGCGAGTCGGACTGGCGTACATAGGGTTCCGTACCGTAAATTTGTATGGTAGCCCCCCTTAAATCACAAGTTTATGTACTTTTTATTACTTATTATTAAAGTTGAAATACAATTAAGTATTTTCTGAAATTTTCAAAAACCTTACTTTTACCATTATGGATATAGAGCAAAAAAGGCCAAAAAGACGTGTTTGTTGTATGAGACCCCCGATTAATCATTTATTTTACTTTAGTTGGACTATAAACTTTTATAGCGACAACAAAAGTACATAATTTGTAAAAAAAATAAAATATCTAGCTATTGCGGTTCTCGAGATATAGCCTCGTGACACACGGGCGGACGACAGACAGACAGCGAAGTCTAGACTCATTAGGAATAGGCTCCCGTTTTCATCCTTTGGGCAAGGAAACCTAAAAACTGAATAGTATAATCTAACTTTATTAAATAAAAGAAAATATTTTTAGGTTTGTGGCTTTGCAAGAACATTAAAAATGAGTTTCGACTTCATAATAATTATTTTACGTACAAAAGGAAAATAGTGTTAATAAAGTTAACAATGAAACTATTATAACTAAATTCGATTAAAATATAAATGAAATCAGAACTGCGAATTACGGTGTACACTATGCGTGCGAGTATGGACTCGCTCGATAGATTGTGTAGCACTCCCTTTATATCGCGGTATCGCTTGTTTGCGGAGTATAATTATTATGATGTAAAAAAATTCGGGATAGGTCGTAATACTCAATCGAAAGTAACATCGGTGCACGAATAACCTCCTGAAAGTTCAAAAGTTGTTGGGCTATCGTCATAGAATTTGTACTTTTTAGAAGTACCTACCTGTTATTATCAATTAATTTTACGACCTAGAATATATACCTAGAGATAGAGAATGGGTGCTAAGCTAAGTACAGAAAAGTTTTAACGTGACCTGAAAAGAAAAGAAACCTTAAAAAAAGAAATGATATCCCACCAAAACATTAAATGTAAAATTTTATAATTATTATAGTGGCTTGGCAATGAGCACTAGAGAAATATAATCAGCGACTGATTGGATTTATTGGGTACCATCGTCCACATGCGTCGTTGCATACTAAAAACACTTTACGCTCGCCGTTTGTGTAAGTGTAAACTACCCCAAATATGAAGTTTCATATTTGTTTTTCTTGTGCTCATTGCCGAGCCACTATAATAATTATAAAATAAAGAAAACTATTGATAAATTCACCGAATGTTGATTTAAATTACAAAATAAGTTGAAGGCTTGGCTTGAATGTGATCTGAAAACTTTTTACGATAGATATATTGCATGGCTATGCAATATTTTGCTTGGCTCCTTTTTACATTTAATGTTTTGGTGGGATCTAATTTGCCACACCTAGTTCCACACCGAATGATGTTACGAACTCAAATCGAGTTTGAACTGTAGGCAGAGTAGACAGAATTACTATAGATAAAGATATTATGTGCCACAGGCCACAGCCCACATATAATCGATATGATATATATTCTGATGAAATTAAAATATATAATTTTAACACGACAACATTGTGATACTGTGTAAAAACAGGTAAAAGTAGACCAGGATCTGATGGCAATTTTTGACAGTAGATTTTCAAAAAATATCCTTGATTATTGGATAATTTTTTATATTTGCATGTTTAACACACAAAATCAGCCGCTAAAAGAAGAAAAAAGGTTCAAAATGTTTTATTCCAATTACCCCGGTATTCTAGCAATAGCAATTTATTTTCTCACTTTTTGCCATCAGATTCTGGTAGACCTATAATAAGTTTAAGAAACTATGACCCGACATACCTGAATACAATATATTGTATACTATATTAGTTTATAGACTGAAGAAATCAAGAGTCTTTCTTTTGGCTTCGGCATAGTCGAGTAAAAAATTCGAATATTTATTTCAAATCAGCTGTGCGCAGTGTAAGTGTGAGTGTCATTAATACGTCATCCACACATAGCACCGCGCACTATAATTGGGTCACATCACGCCCACACATCGAAACCGTATAGTTAATCTGCAACTATCGCTCAATTAGTAGTAATTATATCTTGTTGTGTGTTTTACCCCTTATAATAATTATCTGGGTTGCGTCAAAGGCTCGATACGATTAGTATAATCAGGATACTTCGCAGACGCCTTTAATTGTTTCTCACCTCATAAACTGCCGACAGGCAGTTGCATCTTAATTAATGAACCCTAGACTCTTATTATCTCCGTTTAGTTCCTTTAGGGTCAGCGTAGACAGAACGGAGCGCAGCGGAGAGAAACGCATGCACTTTATAATTTTTTTTTAATCTTACAAGAATAATATTATGCTCGCGCGTGCTCGAAGATACGCGGGAATCCCTTAAGAGGGCGAATAACCCAAAAAATCAAACATCGTCCTTCTCTCTTCACACTCACGCCCGTCTTTCATTTGCCAGGTGAAAAAGGACGACGCGGATTCATCGCAAAATTAGTTTTTTTCTCAATAACTCGATAAATATACAACAGTTTAAAAATCCGCTAGGTCGATCTCTCAATGATAGAATTTTATACAATGTGTTAAAATATTAACTTAGTTCAATGCACGGTTATGGCAATAAATGAAAAAATCGTGAAAATTAGACGCATCTTTGTGATTTTTTTTCTATCGAGAAAATTTTAAGATATTGTGTTTTTGCTCAGATCGAATTCTCGGAAATATAATGTAGTATCTAATTTTAGAAAATGAAACAAGTCGGGGCTTATTTTCAAGTATAAAAATGAATTATAGAATCGACACTTTAGGGTTAGTCGCCCCCTTAACGCAATTTAGCATAACAATTGTAAGTTCATTTTCAAGTGCGTTAATAAAATTCGCTCCGCTGCGCTTCGTTCTATCTGCGCTGGCCCTTAGTTACTGTACTATAATATAGCCATTCTCAAAGTGTGCCCTGGGCTCCGCAAAGTTTCTAGAAATGTCATCAGACAACAACATGGAGACGAGTCAATGAATAACAAAACATCATTTTTTTGGAGTCCGTTAAAAATGTCATTTCTTAAAAGTATTCCAACCACCAAAAAAGTTTGAGAACCACTGGAACACAACAAAATGAGGAGGCACAGAATTTCATTATTTGATATTTTATATCAAGTTCCGTGCCTCGATTCGCCGTTTGGGCTTAAGATTTTGCTACTGATGGCGCGAAATCTTATGAAAGCCATAGATTTTGCCGTGAAAGATCGCAAAAAGAAAAGTAAACAAGAATGTACATTGTACGTATTCTAGTTGTCCAGGCCTTCTCGCTTAAGAAATTCTCTCTTTATGAGGAATTCGCTCTCTACTTATTAGAGCAAAGTTAGAGCGAGAAACAACGAGCTGATATTATTAAAAATTTCTCGGCTCTTCTTAGCGAAATGAGGGGTCAATAAACTTTTTATTTATTAGGTACTTTATGTTAACGGGGGCAGATAAGTTAACATTAAACACTCAAATCTTTTATGCCATATTTATTATAGTACGGGAGCCCTAGAACATTTTTTTTATGACTATCAAGCTACATTTCGATAAGTTATACAAAAAATTAGCTTGTTAGGGTTCAGTAGTCAACCAAGTTTTGTTGATTACAGAACGCTATAACGGAACCCTAACGAGCAGATTTTTTGTATATTGATAGATTCATAATCATAATATAATTTAAGAGTAACATTGTCCTATAAGTAAAACAGTCCATATTTTAGGACAATCAAATCAAAGTATGAAATCCTTGCTATCTCTGTTAGCTGCTACCACTTTTGAGATTTTTCGCAAATAAAAATGTTGTTCGTCTTATCAAAATGAAGCTACTACTACAAACAATTTGCTTGATAGTAATAAAAAAAAATTGTTCTAGAGCTCCCGTACTATTAGGTTTGATTGAAGCCTGAAAGTTAAATGGAAAACAATTAACGTTAAGGTATAATTAAGGGACTATAAAAATGTGTTAAGTGACTATTATAATAGCTCTGAACGCAGTCTTTCGTGGCAAAATGTGCTGATACTGCGGAATTTTCTTTGACGTGCCTTGGGCAACGTATATTCCATAGATTCATATAGGCGGATCACGGACTTTCTGTATTTGGTCGGGCTATATCAAGCCAATTTCATTAGTTAATAGATAATCAGTCTTTAGTTTGTTATTATTTTTAGCAATATTCCGCGAAAACAGCTTCCACCTTTAAGTAAATGAGTGAGTGTAAGCATAGACATGCGTACAGCACCTCCCTCCTCCCACACTGCCTATGCGTAAACTCGCATGCAAGAACTTGCAAACACCACCACCACACAAGCAATAATGTTAAGTTCGCATGCCTATGCGTGCACTCACTCATTTACTTAAAGGTGGAAGTTGTTTTCGCGGAATATTGCTAAAAATAATAACAAACTAAATTTAAACTATGGATTTCCGCAAAGTAACGCCTGATTCAATTAACTAATCAGTATTTAGTTTGCGGAAATACAATATTATACTTTTAGGAGTGTTTCGCGGATCAATGTCGGTTGAACTTGAATCAATTTCTCTCATAGCACAGCACAAACGTGCCGACGCTTGCCGATGATCATGGATACGTAATTTAGAATTTGCAAATACGATCTGACCGAGAAAAGCGAAAGGGCGGATTACACTAGCAAGAAAATATTGCCCGCGGAATAGGATTTGGGCAATCCCCGACTTACATCCTCATATTTTAATTCTGACTCATAAAAGTCGACTATCGTGACTCATTTGCATTTATGTCGTTATGCTGTGTATTCTGAAGCTAATTTTTATGTATTTTGTATGTCCTTCCTTTTGTGTTTTTTTTCTATACTATTAGCTGAATATCACCCACGACTTCGAACAGATTTTCCATGATAATAAACTTTTTTTCTCATTATCTACAACTCAAGGTATCTTCATACCAAAACAAAACAAAAATCTTTCGAATACTTCGGCGTAACAAAATTGCGGAGTTTCAGTGTAACTTTAAAAATACAATCCTAAAAATTAACATAAAACTCGAGTTTGCAATGTCTATAATATTAATCACAATATATTTGGCGCTTTTCCAGACAGTTAACCAGCGTTAAACTACTTCTGAACAGCATTAAAACTGTCTTAGACGGTGCAACGAGTGTGATATTATGATAAGTAATGCTAATAAAATGTTGCAGTTCACTATGGGACCAATAAAGTTAAGTTGGGGCCAAGCCTTTGCAAGTTTTTATGCTATGTTTGTACTTTACTTTTTAACCCCCGACAAAAAAGAGGGGTGTTATAAGTTTGACGTGTCTTTCTGTCTGTCTGTCTGTCTGTCTGTCTGTCTGTGGCATCGTAGCATCCAAACGGGTGGACCGATTTTGATCTAGTTTTTTTTTGTTTGAAAGCTGACTTAATTGAGAGTGTTCTTAGCTATAGTTCATCATCATCAGCCTGCTCCGTGCTGAAAAATCGCAGTTCATCTGGTTCGTGAAGGGGCGATTAGCAACTTGCAGTGTTTGGTGGGCTTTATTGCATTCTAGGTCGTGACATTCATGAATATTTACACATTAATGGAAAGTTGACCTGGTGCTGCAGCATCACCTGGTAATCAATAGGATACCCAACTCCTCACCAACTTAGAGCAATGGTTTCGTGTTTGGGCTCACTTCAATTGCGACAACTAGTAAGACGTAGATAAACAGTAAATTTTTGCATGCTGCTGCTGCAGCATCACCTGGATTCTATAGAAGCTAAGCTCCATATGAAACCAAAGTGGAGGTTTCATGTTTGGACTCATATTGACGCGTGACGGCCTCATCCAAAATGACATTCCTAGATGGTATTCATTGGGATATAATATGATTCTGTTGATAGGAATTATTTTGCACTAAAACCAACACAAGTTTAAAAAGCATGAAATAAAATTAAATTAAGAAATTTAAAAAAAACCCCGCCAAACAACTTTAAAAAGTAATGAAATAATATATTTTACTGTCTTTAAGTTTAAATAATTTCTAAGTGTAAAGTAATATTTTAGTCCATAATTGTTGTCACGGTGTGTCGGGGGACCGCTAATGTAGATATGTTTGATTTCACAAAACATTATAGTATCCAGACAATCGCCATGTCAATACATGGCGATACAAAATGCAAAAGACAATGTTGGCGGTCCCCCGACACACCGTGACAACAATTATTATGGACTAAAATATCACTTTATACTTAGGAATTATTTAAACTTAAAGTCAGTAAAATATATTATTTCATTACTTTTTAAAGTTGTTTGGCGGGGGTTTTTTAAATTTCTTTATTGTTGCTAATTTATTAGTACGCAAGTCCTTTGATCATTCAAAAACTTATCGCGCGGGAACTTACCATAGATGATTAAAAACTCTGTAACTTTTCCGTCTTTTCACTAAACCCATTTTCATCAAATTTGGCATGGAAATTAGTTGAGTCCCATCAAAGGACATACGTTTTTTTTACGCTAAGATGATTCTCTTGCGATGTACGAATTAATTTTGCAGGCAATTTATATAATATATCTGATTTAATTCATTTACATTCAATTACATTCAAGTAAAATGAATTAAACATAAGTTTCTTGGTCTCCTCTAGAGATTATAGCCCAATCTCTATTCCCTGATTGGGGAGCTGATTGCATTGATTTTTCCTCATCCCCTTTGGCTTTTTACGTACGCTTTTAAGTGATTTTATGGGGAAATGAACAAAGTACCACAGCCCATGGGTATTATTGGAAAAGTTTTGTTTCGAGTCGGCTTAGATCAACAAGAAATGCGACCCGACTTGGTTCGACGATGTATGAAAGCTACACGAAATTAAAACGTCAAAAGATGTGAAGCAAAACTCCTGAAGTGCAACAATACAATTTACATAGTGCTGTAGAAATGTAGTAAGTTTCTCTCCTACACCGCGTTGACGGCTTACTCCTGCGCCTTACGAATTTAACGTGTCCTGACGAGCGCTCAACAATTTTTTCCAATAAAAAAAAATGCACAACATTGTAATAAAGAAGGTTTCACCTCAAAAATAATACATAATGGTAGAGATTTGTTAGTAAGTATAACTGTGATTTGGGCTGTTATTGCACGTAGCACACATTATGGTTTTAATAGAGTCACAACTTGTTTAATATAATATTTTATATTATCCATACTAATATTATAAATGCCAAAGTCTGTCCATCTGTTACCTCTTCACGCCCAAACAGCTGCACCGATTTTGTTAAAATTTGATATGGGGATACTTTGATAGTAAACCATAAAAGTAAATTCATATTATTACGAAATACCGTACGCAATAAAAATCATCTGAACGGATTCCAGTATACGAATTTTTGCGTCAATTTAATTTAAATCCAAATTGAACAAATTAGAGAAATCGACGATTGAACACGGAGAGCTGGTGGCTTTTTCGATATCCCTAAAAATAAATTAAAAACGCTGCAATAATCCTTGCAATATAATATTTTAAATGCGATTAACTTTTTCACTAGAACCACTAAACCTCTCTTGTTCTGGGAAAGGACATAACACAAGTTTTGCGCGAATGAGTTGCATGCAACATCTAATAATGACTTATAGTAGGTAATTATCAAAATTAATAGTTTTCACTATGAACATGTAACTGTATCATAATATACAGAGTGTGTATATAATGGGTCGCCTGTATAAAGCTCGCTGTGAAAGTAGTAGCGCTGAAAGACTAACTTTTTTACTTTTGTATGGAAAACTCTTATGATCGGGTGCTTCGTGCTTGCCTATACCTACTAATTACAAAAAATCTTCCGTTTCCTGCGCTGCTACTTTCACAGCGAACTCTATCCCGGGCTACCCATACACGCCCAAAAATATTATATTAACTTAGTTTTGTTACACTCTGTATAATACTCAAATAACTAATATTTTGACTATTATAATAATTTGACCTTTGGTAACCTTACTATTGGTTTAGTCCTCCATAATTTACGCTTCAACTACGCGGTATAATGAAACAGATAGATAATAGGGCCTCCTTTCACCCTTTATCTAAAACCCAATTTATATGAAGCACTATATCATATTTTCAGAATTTATAACTTAGTAGAATCTAGTAAATAGATGATGCAATCTATTTTATAATTCGTTAAGCAGATATTTATTCATCACACAGGAATCGTACATTTTTCCTTGATAAAAATATCATATTGTTTTGTCCTTACTTACTGGGACTTACATAATTTTAATACCCTTTCATTGAAATAGGTCCACTAGTTAAAACGCGAAAATTAATAAGAATTCCTACGTATTAGCAGTATAGAGAACAGCTATTGGTCTATAGCTACTGTATAGTTCCTTTAAGTTACTCCTAAAGAACTATAGATACCTTATTGGTCACACACACTCACGGTTTTCAAAGAAAACAGCTTCGAAAACTGTGAACACTCACTGCGTCCGGCTTGACTCGTCTTAGCTCTCGTACCACCGTGCCCCCAGATTCCTAACAACTAATAAAACGAAAAGTCACAAAATTCCTGGAAACCGATAGCCCTGCCTTCTTCATCACAGAATTCTTCATAAAAACTTTCAGGGCCATCTCTAAGGCGCATTGTCCGGAACTTTTGTCAGAATCGCCAAGTAAATTAGGCTTTGCAGAAAATTAGTTTTGTTTGTCTAAAATAATCAGAATTAGATGTTGAGTAGGATTATTGTGTAGGCGGAATTGGAGTGAATTGGCAAAGTTAATTCTTTTATGTGGCAATGACGCCGACAATACAGATGTTAATAATTCCTTCTATTATTGTAAATTAAATTATATTTTATTTCTAATGTATAATTATACAAAAATATGCTACGCCACGAACTGGTTATTATAATAATAATTACTAGAGATCGCCCAATGGTCGAAATTCGACCTTAGTTTTAACGACAGTAGGACTACTACCTATATTTTGTAAAAAATAATCACTGACTTTACGAACTTTATGAAAATAATATTGACTTTATCTTTTTTTTTTAAATGAGATAAGCGGGCAAACGAGCAAACGGGTCACCTGATGGAAAGCAACTTCCGTCGCCCATGGACACTCGCAGCATCAGAAGAGCTGCAGGTGCGTTGCCGGCCTTTTAAGAGGGAATAGGGTAATAGGGAAGGGTAGGGATGGGAAGGGAAGAGAAGGGAATAAGTGAGGGTAGGGAAGGGAATAGGGTTGGGCCTCCGGTAAACTCACTCACTCGGCGAAACACAGCGCAAGCGCTGTTTCACGCCGGTTTTCTGTGAGAACGTGGTGTTTATCCGGTCGAGCCGGCCCATTCGAGCCGAAGCATGGCTCTCCCACGATCCAATAAAAAACTATAATCCATTTTTAATTTGTCAACAGACTTCAACCACAAATAAAAGAGTATAATTCGTATGTATTGGCTTGTCACTCAAAAATCTGTCATTTCTCATGTGTGTTTGTGTGATGTTTTATTTGCTAAAAAAATGTAAGATAAAAGTATAATTTCAAAATAATATTAGCTCGATGCACTCCTTCACCATATAAACTATAACTGTGCAAAATTTCATGCACCTGCAGCGTTTCCCCATTTTTCGTAAAAAGGGTTACAACGTTTTTCGTTCGCGTATTAATATAACTAGCTATTTGACCGAGCTTTGCTCGGTATTCGATAAAACACGCATGAAATGACATTTTCTAAAAATGATTCCTACCTAGATCGATTTATCGCCACCGAAACCCCCGATATACTAAATTTCATGAAAATCGTTGGAGCCGATTCCGAGATTCCAATTATATATATACATATATATACAAGAATTGCTCGTTTTAATTATGATGATAATAATTATAATGAGGTAATTTTTACATCAAAGCGACTTGTAATCTGTAATTTAATTCGTTGAATAGAGAAAAATAATACTTTATTGCACAATAAATAAAACAAACATCCTCACAAACTCTTACGTATTTAAATATATAAATTCAATAGGCATTTTTAATGACTAATTAAGGCTTAGGCCAAACCTACGCGACCACGCGACTGCGAAGCGGAAGCGTCAACACAAAACACACATTTGACAACTTGTCAAATGTGTGTTTTGTATTGAGGCTTCCGCTTCGCAGTCGCGTGGTCGCGTAGGTTTGTTCAAACCTTAAATCTAAGGTTTGTAGGCAGAAGTTTATTTATTTACTAGAATTCTTATTGGCTATAATGAAATTGTTGAATTCATAAAGTACAGAGACAAAACTTCAGAAACCAGAAAATAATTTAATTAGTAATAGTTATATGCAACTAAGAGTCTACACAGACGGACCGCATTTCAACTGCAATCCAACCGCGTTCGGACCAAACGCGCAGTCGGATTGCAGTTCAGTTGCAGTCGGCGTGCAGTCGTGTGAACTGTTTGGTTTGCAGTTCTATTGCAGTCGTGTCAACTGCATTCAAACTGCACTTGAACTGGAATTTGCGGTTGGATTGCAGTTGAAATGCGTTCCGTCTGTGTAGACCCTAAAATCTTTTAATAATGCCATGTTTATAAGGTTAAATAAACCGGGTATAATTTCTAGCTTGTGCCAGCCCTACGGATATAGTCGAAGAGCCCTCGTCCAATCAATTGTTCCATCTGGCGGTAGAGAGTCGACGTATAATCACATTTATCTGAGAACTGGTACCCATATTGTTTGCCAGAAATTACTTGTAGGTATACCTCGTTTAACTTGTATACTGCGAAACGTTTATACATTTGAGAAAGAGACTATTACTATTGTTCTAATCTCAAGAGTAATCACAATATTTTTTATTGCATTTAAAAATTTTAATGTGAATTTTGTGACCCTTGTTTTTGATTGTGAATAATGTAACCAATTTGAAGAGTTGTGGGTCTTCTAGTCCATCATCATCATCATAGACGCCTTTCCAGATGCGAATTCCTTTTTTTATCCGGAAATTCGTATCGTAAATAATTTTAGTTTAAGAAATTAAAGTCTGTAGGGTTGCCAAAACGATTCAAAAACATATTTTTTCCAGAATAAAAGACTGACATAATAATAATTAAGTAAATCTACTTTAGGAAAAGCTTCTCTAAAAAGCTTGTCAAGGAAACTTTATAAGTTGCGTAGGCTTATCATCGCTCAGAGGACGCGACATGTGGTTATAACTTTCGTAACAAACTTACCGACAAGTTTATTAATTAAATACTAGTAATAATAATTTAGCATAACATGTAAGGCTCACGTTATTATAGTACTAAGTATTTCACACCGCAAATTCTGTATAGTTGAGATGGGGAAAACTTATGTATCTTTTACTAAACTCTAACCCCTCCATGGTCCAGTGGTTTAGAGCGTGGCACTTGACTCAGAGGTTGTGGGTTAAATTCTTGCTTTGGCGTTTCTAAGTTTGGTTAGGACTATGCAGGCTCATCACCTGATTGTCTGACAAGTAAGATGACCTACACGTCGGATGAAATGTAAAGTCCTGCACCTGACGTCACTCGTCAGTCTCGCCAATCACGTCGGTCTTCTGTTCCACTGTGTTATGTGACAAAAGGAAGTCGAGTGTATCTTGTATTGTCACCTGATTGTCTGACAAGTAAGATGACCTACACGTCGGATGACATGTAAAGTCCTGCACCTGACGTCACTCGTCAGTCTCGCCAATCACGTCGGTATTCTGTTCCACTGTGTTATGTGACAAAAGGAAGTCGAGTGTATCTTGCATTGTCACCTGATTGTCTGACAAGTAAGATGACCTACACGTCGGATGACATGTAAAGTCCTGCACCTGACGTCACTCGTCAGTCTCGCCAATCACGTCGGTCTTCTGTTCCACTGTGTTATGTGACAAAAGGAAGTCGAGTGTATCTTGTATTGTCACCTGATTGTCTGGCAAGTAAGATGACCCTCGCGTCGGATGACATGTAAAGTCCTGCACCTGTCGTCACTCGTCAGTCTCGCCAATCACGTCGGTCTTCTGTTCCACTGTGTTATGTGACAAAAGGAAGTCGAGTGTATCTTGCATTGTCACCTGATTGTCTGACAAGTAAGATGACCCTCGCGTCGGATGACATGTAAAGTACTGCACCTGTCGTCACTCGTCAGTCTCGCCAATCACGTCGGTCTTCTGTTCCACTGTGTTATGTGACAAAAGGAAGTCGAGTGTATCTTGCATTGTCACCTGATTGTCTGACAAGTAAGATGACCCTCGCTTCGGATGACATGTAAAGTCCTGCACCTGTCGTCACTCGTCAGTCTCGCCAATCACTTTGTTATACTGACAAAAAGAAGTCGAGTGTATCTTGCATACTGCGCACATTACTAACACTTTATTCCAATTTTTACTAAATATTCTACATCCTTAATACCTGTAAATTACACTACCTATCTACCCAATTAAAAACGTTTGAACCCGCGTAATTGTGGTATAAAATTTCAAAGGGCATTCGATATCATTAATAATATCGGAATCTGTCGTAAATTTATCTACCAAATTAAATTATAACTTTATGAATACAGAATTTGTGGCGCCAAAATTTACATTATTAGATATTTTGATATAGATTAAATTTCATTAAACTTGCTATTTATCCTGTCTTTGTTTGCGATCAGAATCTTGCTAAACTCTCCTTAAAGACAAACAATTTTTCATCGTTTGAAAGTCATTTGTTTTAATTTTATAATTTGTTTTTATAATATAATGTTGCCTGAATTATTTTAGATGCGTAAATTATTGACAGTTTCGGATATAAAAATGACGCTAAGCCGATTTGGACAAAAAATATGGGAAAAATTTAGTTTGTTATTATTTTTAGCAATATTCCGCGAAAATTGCTAAAAATATAATGTTTTCGTGGAATATTGCTAAAAATAATAACAAACTAAATTTAAACTATGGATTTCCGCAAAGTAACGCCTGATTCCATTAACTATAAAAAATATGGGGACAGCTTTTAGTCTTATTAAAGGACATAAGTTTTTGAATGCGTAAAAAGCACGGTTACCGCAGGATAAACAAATTCTAGTCAATCTAGACGAGTTGCAAGAATATATTTTTGATTAACTTGAGTATTTTAAAATTTTCTTTGACTATTTCTCTCGTACTGTATAGTGTCATGCCAATTTGTTTGAGAGTAGTTTTGAAATAGTTTTACCCACAAAACTGCTGACTGTTGTCTCCTACTTTCGTCTCCAGACAATGTAAGAAAATAATATACAAATGTAATCTCGTGCTTGCTTATTTTGCTCGAAAATAAAAGTCTTTGTGGAAATTCATAATATTATGCTTTTTTATTTCCAACAAGTTTGCGAGGTATTTAAAAGAGGTAATAATAAATATTTTGAAAAATTGGTGACTAGGCACAGATTATTTTTTAAAAGGAAAACACCTTGTTAATTGTGTTTCGCATTTCCTCCTCTACTATTTCACTTCTTTAGTTATAGCTTTGTCAACACTGTGCCTTTTTCTGTAGGGCAATTTTTTTGTGATTTGTAAGGGCCAAGCGCCCCAGCGTCCTAAATTTTTAAATACAAAAGTGAAAAAAAAGTCTCTCTTGATAGACAAAGCCAAGACGTTGTATAACTATTATCTTTCTAACCATCTGTATACACAATACACATGTAAGCTTTTGAGCTGTAGGGGAAAAGCGTGTAAGTACATTTTGGTCCAAAAATCCTATTTGTAGGTCGTACGATACACCCTGCATGAAATGTTATTACTCACCTTAAAAATTACAATACGAAATAATCAGAAATTTTTACCTACACTAAATCAAGTTAAACAACATCCAAGACACTATTCGAAGCCGCAAATACACCTAAAAGCCGGACATGGCTTAAGTAAATTCAAACAGTGTGAGACACTAGTAGGGTTGCCATCATTTATAACAAGAAATAAAGTATATTCAGATCTCTGAAGTAAAAATTTGCAAAATACAATTTTCAGCATCAAAATGTGAACACTGTAGACGTATTAAACTCAGACGCTCAGACATTTTATTTAATTTTTAGTAAGTTTTGGGAGAAACTCTTATACCTAATAATAATATTAATCGTATTTAACATAATAAAATAAATAAATGACTATTCATTTCTCTACAATAGTATTTTTTTTCAACAGTAAAAAGTATAATTTTGTGAAAAACAGTATATTAATACTGTTTAAAACACTATAGTTGGCAACCCTAGTCAATAGCCACATGTTGACAATCCCCGCCTATGACCTAAAATACTAATGGTAACCTCATTATTGGTCACTTATAATAACACATGGAAAGAAAATAGGACCTCTAAGATTTGGTAGGTATTTACTTAGATATCACTTCGCGAAAATAAATCGTTGCTGGAGCCTGGAACCAATGTACGGAACTACAAATAAAATAATCTATTTTTACTGAGGTTTTTAACTTATAATAAATTTCTAAGTTACTTTACTCTCAGTCAGATAGTTTAGAAATTATAACGTAATTTATACGTGGGAGAGCCATGCTGTGGCACGAATGGGCCAGGTCGACCGGAGAAATACCACGCTCTCACAGAAAACCGGCGTGAAACAACGCTTGCGCTGTGTTACGTCGAGTGAGTGAGTTTACCGGAGGCCCAATCCCCTACCCTATTCCCTTCCATACCCTCCCCTATTCCCTTCCCTTCCCTACCCTCCCCTATTACCCTATTCCCTCTTAAAAGGCCGGCAACGCACCTGCAGCTCTTCTGATGCTGCGAGTGTCTATGGGCGACGGAAGTTGCTTTCCATCAGGTGACCCGTTTGCTCGTTTGCCCCCTTATTTCATTAAAAAAAAAACAATTTAAATAAGACCATTTTCAGGCAGCAGAAAAAAATCCGCAATTATTTTTATTCTTCAGAAAAAATAACGTTACTGGGTATCTGACAGGGATAAGTATTCTCACCAGACCCCTTTGTTTCCTATAATTTGAAGGTTGATTATTCAGTATTGGGCAAATGGTGTTTTGAGAGTCATAAGCAAATCGTCATAATTTCTAAACTACTGGCTGTCCCGTCAAAAGTTGTTTTGTCATAAAATGATTTTCCCTGTCTTCCTGCTTTTCTCTTGAAGTTTTTGCCTTTTTTTTCTATAGACCTCACGGAGCCCGAGACCTTTCCAACGAATGCAAAACCGTGGAAACAGGTTCATGCGTTCTGGAGTTATAGCGTCAGGAAAGAAAACCCGAGTTATTTTTATATATTAGATTAACTAAGACATAGTTTAGGAATTTATTCAAGGTGAAAACCTCCTATGCAGAGGACACACAACCTAAAGCATTATTACTTCGTTTTGTTACGCCCTGTAGTACATAACTAGAATCTAGATGCACTGCTGATGACGGTAACATTCCAACAGTCTATAACGAGTAGTGGTCGACGGTAATGAGGGAATGAATTGTCTTGCGGCGAACTGCCCAAATGGCTTAGGGTCGTGTTCAATAATGTTCTAACACATTCCAATATTATATTATCAACTCATTTAGTAATGGCGTTTACTTGGTAAACCGAAGATATTGAGGTTCAGTTCACACTGAGACGAAATTACAGGGTCAATTCAGACCGCAACGCGACGCGTAGGTGCATTTCTAAATTTGTATGCATTTGCAACGTGGGAGAGCCATGCTTCGGCTCGAATGGGCCGGCTCGACCGGATAAATACCACGTTCTCACAGAAAACCGGCGTGAAACAGCGCTTGCGCTGTGTTTCGCCGAGTGAGTGAGTTTACCGGAGGCCCAATCCCCTAACCCCTACCCTATTCCCTTCCCTACCCTCAACTATTCCCTTCCCTTCCCTTTCCTACCCTCCTCTATTTCACTATTCCCTCTTAAAAGGTCGGCAACGCACTTGCAGCTCTTCTGATGCTGCGAGTGTCCATGGGCGACGGAAGTTGCTTTCCATCAGGTGACCCGTTTGCTCGTTTGCCCCCTTATTTCATAAAAAAAAAAAAAATTGACAGATTTGCACGACGTCTCACGCAATTGATATCGGTCAATTCCGTACAAATTTAGAAATGCATCTACGCGTCGCGTTGCGGTCTGAATGAACCCTAGGTTTCATTTTCTACCGACATTGGTCTAGAAACCCATGCCGCAGCTGCTTTGTAGTGTCGCAGAACCTCAGAACCAAATGAAACCTATAGTCGATCATAAGCTTTGTCCACACTGTGCACAACATCTTCAATTTTCGTCATCTTCTTTCATTCAACTTTCGTTTTGGCGCATTCAATAATTGTATGCGTCAACGAACGCAACGCCAACATTGTCAGTTTTGTTAAGTTGCAGTGTCTGTCAGAATCATGTGCGACGAGAACATTTTACTGGGTGAAATATGTGCGACTTATTTGGTCATAAGAAGTTAAAAAAAAAAGAACCAAGCGAAAGTTTTGGATACGGTCAGAGCGCATGCGTTGCGGGCATGCCTCACGAGCGCTGTTGACTGCGCTATAACGCATGCCCTTGATGAAAAGTCACAGTGTGGACATAGCTAATAAGTGGCATTTTATGTGACTTTTTGTCGTTAACGTCCCGTGACGGTGGCGGACAGCGGTGCACAAACGGCCTGAGCGTCCGGAACATTCGATAATGTTCTAACACATTCTATTAATTATCAACTCATTTAGAAAAGACGGCATTACTTGCTACCCCGCAAACCGACCCTCCAGGTCGGTTTACACCAAGACGAGAGCTATTTCTTTTAAGATAGCGATTCCAATATATTTATTTAAATAAACTAACCTTTGTTTTTTTTTTTATGAAATAAGGGGGCAAACGAGCAAACGGGTCACCTGATGGAAAGCAACTTCCGTCGCCCATGGACACTCACAGCATCAGAAGAGCTGCAGGTGCGTTGCCGGCCTTTTAAGAGGGAAGAGGGTAGGGATGGAAAGGGAAGGGAATAGGGGAGAGTAGGGAAGGGAATAGGGTAGGGGATTGGGCCTCCGGTAAACTCACTCACTCGGCGAAACACAGCGCAAGCGCTGTTTCACGCCGGTTTTCTGTGAGAACGTGGTATTTCTCCGGTCGAGCCGGCCCATTCGTGCCGAAGCATGGCTCTCCCACATATCAAGTTTTTGTAATTAGATCGGGTTATGTTAAGGAATAATCAAGATTTTTACACGAATATTATATACAGATATATACATAATATTATAAGCTAACATACACAGAGATAAAGTTAACCATATTGGCTACACACATAATATCACAACAGTTTGGGAAAATCAGCGGCGGATCCTCTAGGGGCCCGCCATAGATACTAAATATACCCAACTGTGGAAATATACCCGGGTTTTGGGAAAACTTTTACAAGATTTTACCGCACAAAACGTATGTGACTATGATTATTATAACCTACGTTATTTTATGTAGTAAAAATGTTTTACTGCTAATTTTTATCTAAATCGTTGTATGGTTATAGTTTACTAATAGGGGGGGGGGGGGGTTACATTTTTTGGCTGGAAGTGTTAATATCAATGGCTGCTATTATAAAACTATACTACTATTAAAAATGCGAAAGTTTGTCTGTCTGTATGTTACCTCTTCACGGCCAAACCGCTGAATTGATTTTGCTGAAATTTGGTATGGCGATACTTTGAGTCCCGAGGAAGAACTTAGGACACTTTTTATTCCGGAAGAATGTACGGTTCCCGCGCGATAAACTAATTTTGGAGCAACAGAGTTGCGGGCGTCATTTATTAAGAAATAAAAAGGTATTTCTCTTACTAGGTCCTTGCCGCAGCTGTATTGGCTTTAAATACGAGTATAAACTTATTATCCTATTTCTGTGAAAAAGAATTTAATATTTTTTACAAAAATTAAATTCTGTTTAGCACTCTTAGCATAAAAAACTCAAATGCTCTAACAAACTTTCACTGTTTATAATATAATATTATTATGTAATTGCCAAATCTTCACCTTTCTAATCTCTAATACATAAATAATATTGAGAATTTAGTCACCAACAGGTAATGACCTCAACACTATAGATTTAGGAAATCCTTGTATGTCAGCTCTCTAGGCTGTCTACGTAATTCATTCTAGGAACCCTAGATTTGGGCGATATAAGCCTGTTTTCCTTATATTTCGCTTTTATGGGCGACTTTTATGACAGTTTTATAGCTGGTTACTTAATCAAAACGTGATTTGTGTATTGTTACACGACTAAATTTTGTGTTACAGCCTAGGAAATAAAAGTGTGATGGATTGTTCTTACTTTTTTGTTCTTTTTCGATTGACGATCGAATGAATTGCCTGATTGTTAGTTTCAGATGGTTATATATATATATATATATATATATATATATATATATATATATATATATATATATATATATATATATATATATATATATATATATATATGGCCATGGCCACTTGCAGCATCAGAAGAGCTGCAGGTGCGTTGCCGGCCTTTTAAGAGGGAATAGGGTGCTATTACCCTATTCCCTCTTAAAAGGCCGGGGGGCCGGGTCTTCCCATCCCTACCCTCCCCTATGGGAGGGTAGGGATGGGAAGGGAAGGGAGTAGGGGAGGGTAGGGAAATGAATAGGGTAGGGGATTGGGCCTCCGGTAAACTCACTCACTCGGCGAAACACAGCGCAAGTGCTGTTTCACGCCGGTTTTCTGTGAGAACGTGGTATTTCTCCGGTCGAGCCAGCCCATTCGTGCCGAAGCATGGCTCTCCCATTTTCACCGCTCTTGTAGAATATACACTCGCGATTAGAGATGTGCCGATAATGACTTTGGCCGACTAGCCGACTAGCCGATTAGTCGGCTATAAACAAGCCGACTAATCGGCCGACTAGTCGGCCAAGCCGATCATGGTTTCGGAAGTTTCCGTAACGTTTTTTTACTGCTGTTTCGCGTCGCACACGCCGCCTGCAAACGCATCGAATCGTGTTAAGTATGTTTACTTCGCGTACGTTACTTTTGTAATTTGTTAAACTAAATATGATACAGTAATTGATGGTTTTTATTATTAAAATATTTCATGTACATGAAATCTCGATTTAATAATACTTACATATTTAATTTGTTGTTAAAATTATATTTACAAAAATAATATCTTTACTAGCCAGTAATTTCAGAAACACTTCATTTAATTTTAAAATGTGCAACACTTATTGAGTTTGATCTCAACACATTATAAATAATAATCAAGGTTTTTCTTTAATATAATTTCAATAATAGCAAAAAAGTAAAAAGCCGATTAGTCGGCGCTTTTTGCCGACTATTCGCCGACTAGTCGCCGACTACAAAAGTGGCCGGATAGTCGGCTTTACCGACTAGTCGGCACATCTCTACTCGCGATACTATATTTAAAGCTGTTAAGCTCAGTTTAGTGGAAATCGAACCCACCATCTTAGTATCGTAGGCCAAGCTCTAAGCTACTGGACCACGGAGTACTTCTGTGTATTAATAGGGACTCTCGTATGATTAATGGCAGCACTTCGGAGAATTATAAGCACATAATATTAGGAAGTATTTTTTATAAACAAGGAAACTAGAGGGAAAAACAACAGAGCATCAATGAATTATTGCAGAAGTAGGTGAAGTGAAACACCAAATTATATTTTTTTCATCTGTTTCTATTTCTGTTGCAAAATATCTCATCGGAAAGTTATTAATTGTAAGGGAGTCAGAATCGAGCTGTCAATCTTGATAATTAAAATTAATTAAAAGAATTAGAGTCTCATACTCTATATTATTATAAAATAATAAGGTTAATAGCAAAATATAATAAAGCAGCCTCTGAAAGTGTGCTCCGCGGAGCCCTGGGAGCGATACATAAATTGTTTTAAGAAATGTCATTAGACACCAGCATAGAGACATTTCATTCAAAGAAGAAATATTTATTTTTTAGGGGTCCGTCAAAAATGTCACTTCTTAGAAATATTTGAGAACCACTGTAATAAAGTAACGCGGTCGCTAATCATATCAAGTTAATTCGCTAGTCATAATAAGTTACAATAATAGAGTCAGAAGTTTAAATTGTAAAATCCATTTATATAGGTATTTGATTCTTATCCATTTCTTAATTGGTGTATTTGGATGCATTCCAATTTCCAAGCTCAAGCTATCTTCAACAATATAAAAGGGAACTTGTAAATAACACGACAGAATACATAATTTTAGAATTAACTTGCAATTTCATAAATGCCAGAGGTAACTCAAAGACGATTTTGTGATAAGAAGGCACCCAACCACACCATAGCACTCGTTTATAAAGCAAAATATATTGCCGCTTTCTGTTCCTATCATAAAGTAATATACCTAGCGGAATAGAGAAACAAAGGCCTGAGCAAGCGAGATGTCACTATCAGTAAAACTGCGTGGTAAAAAGAGGCGTGTGATACATGACAGCAGAACTCTTTTTTGACGTCCAGTCGGCACTTTCGGTTTCGTTTGACAGCTCGACATTGTTGTCCTATTCCGCTAGGTATATTAACTTTATGATTCCTAAACAGGGTGTGCCACAAGAAAGTGATTATACTTTAGGGTGTGTATGTGTCCCTGTATACACTGTGAAAATAATTTTTGTAAGGGCAGATTCATGACGCAAGGCGCTTGCCCATCATACGAATCACAAAAAAAATCAGCATTGCTACATTCATAGTGAACTCGAAACTAAATGTAATTATCACTGTTTTTTACAACCTGCATATTATTTTAAATTTTTAATTTAATTTAGATTAAAATTTAATTTAATTTAGATCTTTAAAAGTACACATTAAACAACATAATTATTTTAATGCGAGTTTCGCTTCAAGATGACTTTAATAGGTTTGTATTATTTAGGGGCATAATATAACAGGCGCGGTCGCAGCCTGAAATTTTGGAGGGGGTCACTCCCTATATAAAAATTTATTGGAAAAAAATTCCTTTTATTATTTGGCAAGATTTTGAGATTTTTCAATTTGACCTGAGATTTTGTGGGGGGGGGGTCATGTGACCCCCTCCTTCGGACCGCGCCTGTAATACAACATGGCACTCTCGCATATTATGAGAGTGAGTGCCATTTCATGTCAACTGCTTGCAATGAAGTATCATGGCCTATAATTCTTCCCCTATTTGGGTGATTAAGGCTATTTTTCCTGGTTCTGGTCTATGGTGCCTCATCACTTATCATTAGACGAGCCATCTGCTCTATTGCAACTTTCCCGTAAAGTTCGACTTTAAAGGTCATTTTCCTATAGTCGGGAATATAAAATGGGCATTGTCCAAAAAAAATCACATGTACTTTTTATATTTTTTTTCGTTTTATAGGGTATTTTAAGAATATAAATAAAATAATTTTGAAATTCATTAGCTAGTTTTTTCTCAATAAATTTTTAAAGTTTCGCTCTGACGTCATCATCGGCGGCTTCAACCTTATTTATAATGGCAGGTTCGTCAAATGCAAGTCCTCATTATGTGAAAGCTGATACGAGAAGCGAAAAGTTAGAAACGTAATGTTGGTCGAATTTATTGCTAATTTAACGCCATTGAAGGTCAAACAAAGTTTAAACATATTTGTTCAAAAATATATGTAACTAATGGGTATTTTTTTCGTTTATATACAGAAAAACGATCACTGACCTTATTCCTCGAAATGTTTTTGTAATAAGCAAAATTAAAAAAAATTGACAATCCCCATTCTCGTGTCACAATGTTAGGCCGCGTACTCCTCCGAAACGGCTTTACTTATTTTAACCAAATTTTATATGCATATTCAGTGGGTCTGAGAATCGGCTACTGGGCACTTGTTATATTGATAAGTGCATTCGTTGAATAAATAATAGTAAATTATTACAAGTCGAGACTGACGGCGACCATTGTTTGTGCGACGGGATAGCAATGGACTTTGCCATGGTGACATACTTATTTTGTCACTTCAATAAAATAATACGGGTGAAATACGTCTATATATGGCAAAGAAACGTTTGCCAGGACAGCTAGTTTACTTATAATATGCATGTAGCGCCCTCTCATAGATATCAGAAATCTGCTCCGACCTTTGTATAACATTCCCTTGCATTTGCAGTACGAGCTTAATAACCATCTTATTAAATTTTGCTATGAATATTTCCGTCTAAACTTCTTTGGATAAATAGTAACACTAATCAGTTATTCTTATTATTTCACCAAAATATAATCATGTGCCAACATCATTTAATACAGCACATTTCACCATCCATTTTGTGAGCTCTACAAACCCCAGCCGTCCAATAAGCGGCTTGATAATATATTCGAGGGTTGCGGCTACAAGGCCTGCTGACATATTATTGACAATACAAGAGTTTCAACGAGGCCACATTTCACTAATACAATGCGTTGCGATAATCAAATCAAATCAAATCAAAATTGTTTTATTTCTGAATAAATTTAAAATAAATGTTTTCAGAAAGTCCTACATGATGCCTACCACCGGTTCGGGAACTAACCCTAGGTCCAGTCATAGCGTGGCCGGCTATGCATCAAAATATTTGCGTTGCGACGACGCAGCGCAACGCAACGCACTGTGTGGACTGGCTCTTATTCCACATGCGATGCGTCATACGTTTTAATCAATTTTTGAACAGGAGAGGAGGATGAGGCGCTCTGATATTGTTAACATCAACGTTTTATTTAAATACATAAGTAAAAAATTTGCTCCCATTTTTTTCTGGGATAAGAATTATCTCTGCGACTCAATCGTTAAAATCTGTTCAGCTTTTAAGCATAAAAGAGTTTTAGACTTACCGCTCGCGGTGTTGGTAGCCCTCTTCCAATTTTAAAAGGCTCATTTAAAATTTGAAGAGGTAGCGTTCACGTTGCAATATAATTTGACTCTAAGTACATGAAGGTCATCATAGTATTTTAAAAAGATAAAACCGACTTCAAAATTGAGAATAAAAATTCTATATCTCAAAAACTACTGAACCGATTTTAACCTTTGCAGAATTCCCTAAATTGACCAATACCTAGTACAAGAAAAAGAAAATACTCACATACGGGTCGAATTAATAACCTCCTTTTTTTAAGTCGGTTAAAAATAGCTGAACAGCTACCACAGTATCGGTCAAGATAATAAAACATTAGTATGGCTCTAGCATTAAATGTATAAGTGGTCTAACGGCCATTCCCAATATTTGATCTATCTCTGGTTTTGCCCTACTAGAGATAGGAATAGCTCACAATTGACATAAAATATATGTCTCTAATGTCTAATATGAGCTATTCCTATCTCTAGTAGGGCAAAACCAGAGATAGATCAAATATTGGGAACGGCCGTAAGATATTTACGAGGATGTCAGCTGATATCTTAGGCTAGATCACCTGAAGGGCCGCAAAAACAGGCCACCTGAATGACACAAGAGGGATGAATTGTCCCTAATAAGGGCTCTAAGCCCTAACCCCCTTATTAATAAACGTTGTATAAGCTTTGAATAGTTATACAATGTTTTGTCTTCTACAATCCAATTAAAAATGTCACTTGTGTGAAAGGAACAAAACACTGCATAACTATTCTAAGCTTATGCAATGTTTATTAATAAGGGGGTTAGGGCATAATACTACTAATATTATAAAGGCGAAAGTTTGTTTGGATGTATGGATGTAAATAGATGTATGGATGTATGGATGTTTGGTTACTCTTTCACGCAAAAACTACTGAACGGATTTTAATGAAACTTTACAATATCATAGCTTATACATCAGAATAACACATAGGCTACAATTTTAACCGACTTTCAAAATGGGGTAGGTGTTATGTTCGTTTTCTTATATTCAACGATTACTCCGCCGTTTGTTAACCGATTTTCAAAAATTTTCTTTTGGTATATAGGGTAATATCCCAATTTGGTATTATATTTACAAAAGTGGTGATCTGATGAAGGATCCATAAGTAATCGAGGGAACTCCTCAAAATTTATAGGGAAACATGTGGTGACTTCGGTTTCGTGAGAAGTATTATAAACATATGCTTCCAACAAGTAAGATTTTGCACCGAGGTATACCTGATATACCGTGGTTCGGAAGGTGCTGAGAGAACTCCTGATTCTTTATAGATACAAGTTTGGGAGTTTCGGCGTTGTTTTAAGAACGGAAAGCATATGCTACTATGCAAATTACATTCATCATCATCGTCATCATCACTACCATATTATACCATGCGTCGTCTCATGGTTATGACTTAATACGACCGAAAAAACTCAGGAAAATGTGGGAGAAACGGGGAAATATTAGAAATTATGAACTACTGGAGAAATTTTTATGGCAATATTTGGCACAGAATATATAGAGTAGATCAAGTGAAAGGAGTGGAGACATAAGCTATTTTTTATGGGAAAATGTACGGTTTCCGTAAAATTCAAACAACAACAAATATAGGCGATTACTACCTATAGAGGTGCATATTTGTTTTGTTTACCTATGATTGACACGATTGTGAATACGCAATTATAACAATGAAGGATAACGATGATGGATAATAATAACATACGCGAGCAACTTCTATAGGATATAATATTATGGTACCTGTATCGCTAATATGTTTTTCTTATTTCTTTTAAGACGAAAGTAACTTTTATAGTAGGCTTACATTATAGTTTATACCAATCCAGTGATCCAGTCTATCGCTGGATTGGTACCAAAATAATATGAACGGGTACTGGAATGAACTGGAATGAAATTGTGCATTCCAGTACCCGTTTACATTAGAGTGACGACCTCTGTGGCTCAGTTGGTGGGCGTTTTGGTAGCTCAGGCTGGGGGTCGCGGGTTCGAATCCCGCCGATGGAACAAAAAGTTTTCAAAAGTTCCGGGGTCATGGATGTGTATTAAATAATTATGTGTATCATATAATAAAAATCTTAAATATAAGTATAGTATAAAGTATTAAATACATTTCCATTGTCTGGTACCTGTAACACAAGTCCTTCAGGTACTTAGCACGGGGCCAAACTGACGTGGTGTGAAGCGTCCATATCTAATATCTATCTATATCTATCTATGGACGCTACACACCACGTCAGTCTGGCCCCGTGCTAAGTAGGTACCTGAAGGACTTGTGTTACAGGTACCAGACAACGGAAATATATTTAATACTTTTATACTATACATATATTTAAGATTTTTATTATATCATACACATATTTAATACACATCCAGACCCGGGAACATTGAAAACTTTTTGTTCCGTCGGCGGGATTCGAACCCGCGACCCCCGGCTTGAGCTGCCACACACTCAACCAATTGAGCCACAGAGGTCGTCCATAGATATTAATATATTATTAATCCAGTAGCAATCCACTATCCAGCACTGAATTGGAATAATGTAAAACGGCCATTACACACTAAACTTACAGAAAAGTGGTAGTCGGTATAGATGCTACCAGGAAACTTGCAACACTGGATTTAAAGTTACTCACCGATATCAGCATTCACTCTCGGCAGTTTTCTGCGAGACCGTGGTATTGATCTTATCTAGCTGGCTTACTCGCACTAAGCTCATCAGAGTTTAAACGTGGAAAAGCCATTATTATTAAAAAACTATTATCAGATCAATTTATTTGTTATTTTCTGTTTCTCGTAAGTATAATAATATATTTTAGTAAAAATATCTTTAAAGATAAATCCATGTTAAGGCCAGAATACAGTGCCTTTTTTGTATTGTGGTAGTTTTTAGTATACTGAACAACCTAAGTTTCTATACAATCTAGGATAATATTGTCATGTAAGTGTGCCACTTAAGCAGTTACCCAACAAAATACTCCAAACTTTTGGCGCCTCATTCAGTATGATATATGAACAGCCTGTTCAAAATTATGTTACCTCTATCTATATGACTCTTAAGTCGTCGACATAAGGGTTAAGAGGTGAAATAAAACGCAGGCCTTTCTAGCATCGATTTATGTGTATATTGTTTTGACACAGCGGGTAAACGACCCTATTCTGAACACCTAAATCATAGTTACTACCGCACTAATCACGTAACGCCGTATTGATGAACGAAAACAAAAGGAAATGATTGTTCGGGGAAATTGCTTTTCTTTTTCTTACATAATTTCCTGAGGACTGAAATGCATAGTAAGGTTTTCAATACTCAAGTAAGTAAGGTTTTCTAAGAATCGTCGTTAATTTTTCACGCAAAAACTGGCTAACGGATTTTGATGGGTAGGACATAATATTTAGCACCTTCCCCTCCCCAGTAGGGGAGGGGAAGGTGCTAATTTTGTAGTCACTCGAGCGTCATGGAGACCTAGTAGGTTTTTACATTAGGTAAAGCTGATAAAAAATAATAAGAGCTTTTTTTTATTTTAGCGGTGGGTTCAGAAACTGCAGTCATTTTAAAGTTTTGAAAAAGAAAATATATCCAGAAAATTGCTTATTTTGGTTAATTATAGATATATTTTAGACAACAAGGACTAAATCATTTAGTTTAGTGCAAAATAAAATATCTGCGAAGCATAGTTAGGAAAATATGAAGCTTTATTTTTTATATTTTAAAATGTCCCTACAGGCTTACCTAACCTTTGAATTCTGTACTTTGAATCGTCAGTGCTTTATATGGAAGCTTCTTTGGGGTATACTAAACATCCCCTATGCTAATCTGACAGATCCGATGACATTTCAATATGCAAAAAAAAAAAATTTTTCCCACCACGTGAGAAATATGATTTCTATACCATGATAACTAGACACATGTTGGAAGCCTATACAAGATTAATCTGACACGCTCGAGCTTATCCCGAAATCTCCTCTTCCCCTCCCCAACTATTAGGCTTTGTTTATTGTATATGTCAGCTACTTTAATTAATATAGTGCACTATTTTTGTAGCAGGAAAAAGATAGTGTTAGAACATACGATTTCTAATTTAGTTGGTGTCGATATGCATCGTGAACTAATAAATCACTAGTGTTGCTACACTTCGGAATTGACCTAAATAAGGATTTACAATCGTTGAAATAAAACTTGCAATTAGAACTAACTTGTAATTGGAATAAGCCTGATGCTAACTTAAAGAAATTCAGGGTAATTATATTTAAAAGCTGAAACATTTGAAAATTGTACAATACATTTGTCAAACAGAAATTGTATGATATATTTTGTAGTCAAACAGCATAATATAATGTATTTTTTTTTTAATGAAATAAGGGGGCAAACGAGCAAACGGGTCACCTGATGGAAAGCAACTTCCGTCGCCCATGGACACTCGCAGCATCAGAGGAGGGTAGGGATGGGAAGGGAATTGGGGAGGGTAGGGAAGGGGATTGGGCCTCCGGTAAACTCACTCACTCGGCGAAACACAGCGCTAGCGCTGTTTCACGCCGGTTTTCTGTGAGAACGTGGTATTTTTCCGGTCGAACCGACCCATTCGTGCCGAAGCATGGCTTTCCCACGTATATGTATCATAATATATTATGTGATGGTGCTAAAAAAAAGTTTTTATTTTGTATGGTGATATTAAAAGTTTTATAAAGTAACAATGGCCTTATTTACTTGTCTACAAGTCTCCTTATTTATATAGGTTAGAAAAATAAGAAATCTATGTCTATATTTTCCATAAATCACATAAAATATGGACATGGTGATATGAATTGTTACATTTATTCTATTTGCCGATCATCAACTCCTCTTGTTATTGAAATGGAAACATGTTTTATGTGGCCAAGACGTCGGAAAACATTGAGAATATTAAAAAAGTCCTCGTCCGTAGGGCGTTGACCCATATGTGTGAAACTAATATATTTTTTGTCCGATTTCAGCACGCATGTCCGAAGTTATTAGAATAGTTTTCGATATTATTATTTTGTCGCAAACTTTTGTAACATAAGACGTTAGAGAGTTTTTGTTATGTCTATGAAGTACGAACTAATTAGGAATACAAAAGTACCACTTATAATAAGTTAAGTGCCTAGTTTGTTCAAATTGAAAATATTTTTAACTTTTTATATTTAATTTTTTTAACAACTTGTGACTTACAATAACTACCTCTGATTGTTTTAAAACATCTATATTTTACAGTCCATTGATTACCATTAGGCATTGATTACCTCTTAAGAGGGCGACTAACCCCAAAAATCAAACATCGTCCTTCTCTCTTCACACTCACGCCCGTCTTTCATAAGCCAGGTGAATAAGAACGACGCGGATTCATCGCCAAATTAGTTTTTTCTCAATAGCTCGATAAATATACAACAATTTAAAAATCCGCTAGGTCGATCTCTCAATTATAGAATTTTATACAATGTGTTAAAATATTAACTTAGTTCAATGCACGGTTATGGCAATAAATGAAAAATTCGTGAAAATTAGATGCATCTTTGTGATTTTTTTCTATCGAGAAAATTTTAAGATATCGTGTTTTTGCTCAGATCGAATTCTCGGAAATATAAGGCCGGCTTCTCACGGCGCGTTATATCACAAGCCGCGCCACGCTGACAAACATTCAAGTAAAATTAAACTTTATTAACACGATAATTGATTTCATTTTGCTCTAAGTCACTACGTTAAATAAGTAAATTTTAATGAAATGCAACTTTATTCACTAGGCAACTAGGTTGCATTTCAATCTATGCTGCTAATTTTATTATATTAAGTTTAATTCCTTTATTTTGATAACAGATGCCGCTGCTTGGCGGCTACATCGCGCTATAGCTAGCACGAAAATATTTGTTATAGGTATAAGGTGATTATTAGTATTATACTAATTCCATTCACACTCGCTCTTGGTGTTGTTGAGTTGTAAAGCGATTTTAGTCTCAGGGTAGCCGTACAGTATATCGTGATGTTGTGTTCGAACAGAAGCGTCATTCTTCCACCAGTACGAGTGGAAACATAATAATTATTATTATTTTGAATTATAAATTATAAAAGTAGTATAGCATCACGGGGAACTGGGAAGGTTTTGAGCAATAATTTTATTATTGTTCGGAATCGTACATCCTGCAAGCTTTCGTCATCATTCCACGCGAAAAACATACCATCATCAATCCTCATCACCTTGGTGAGTGGCAGTCTTCCACCGTGCATTTTTTGCGTAGCATCCTGCCATGCACTATAAAACTCAGGAATGAACTGCAACCAGTATTTGAGGACCAATACACGCCATAGGAATTTAGTCCCAGCCCCCAGGGTATCCCACCCTGGGACTTAAATCCCTCTGGCGTGATAATTCTACAACACCAAGAATGAGTGTAAGTGAAAATTAATCACCTATAATAAAAATCTTCGTGCTAGCTATAGCGCGATGTAGCCGCCAAGCAGCGGCGGAAGCCGCTGCTTGGCGGCTACATACAGGGTGCACTTAAACCTACCTACCAAATTTTTTTTGGGGCTTAAGTATCATTAGGTGAATCCATTAAATCAAAAAAAATAGGGTGGTAATTTTTTTACAATAACATATTTTATCCCAAAAAAAATCGATGTACAATGGTCACTTCATAAGTTAATAATAATTGCGATATTGCGACCGAGCTAGTACATCGCGCCGCACAGATATCCAGTCGAGACCGGTTATGCGTAGGGGTAAAGCGGGGGTGACGCGCGGGGTGGGAGGCGGGTCGCCGGCGACCGTTTAGTACCACGCGCGTAGTTGTATAGCTAACACGTAATTATTTTGTTTGTCGCGGCGCCCCCGGCCCCCGCGCTTTAATTAGTATCTGTTACAATGTACCCTAACTACGATCGAGTGTTATAAAATGTGGAGGCATAGGTGGAGGTGCTACATTTTGAGTGGCGAAAGTTTACGCGGAACCCAGAGACTGTACGAGCAAGAAAGCGTTCCTCGTCTTCGTACCAGCTGATTGATGATTCTCGAATGCAGCAGCTGTACCCTGAATCTGAATCGCGAGACAATCAAAGACTCGGATTATGGACAGTTCGCACTTCGCAACACCTGCACACGCCTAGCCAGCCTCGAAGACATGCCTCTGACGAGGTTAAAAGTGACAAAGTTGTGCTTAACAAACTTTTAAAGTCTTAAAAACAATGTGCAAAACGCGCTAGACTTTGCTTAGAGCAAAACGGATTGCAGTTTGAACTCGTTTGAACTATGCTAAGTGTAGACAAGATGGAAGTAAATAAGATTTAGAGGTGGGTTGTTTTGATTTTTATTTTTTAATTAGTTGTACTGTGTACATGATAAGTTAATTGAATTTTTTAAATACGCCTAAATGCAAAATTTCTAAAGTGCTTATTTTTCGTAATTAAAAAGTTGTAATTTTCGATTCTTTTGGTGTGTATCAATTAATTTTATTCTAAACATACCTGTCTACGTCCTTTACATTTGACGGTCCTAAGTTCGTCAAAGTATGAAGGGAAAATTCGCAACTTATGATAATAACAAGAATGCAGTGACGGATTAGCCCTTAATCAAATTAAGCAATTGCCTAGGGCATCATGTCTGAGGGGGCACCAGAAGAGTAATGATTCAAAGACCGATTCTAGTTGAGATACGGATAGGGGGGGCCACAGGCATGGATTGCTTAGGGCTTCAAGTAGTCTTAATCCGTCACTGCAAGAATGTCAATTGAAGGGCGGGGCGGGGCCGGCCGCGCATGTGTCCATATTTTGTGGTGTTTGGTAGGATAACTTTTGGAGGCTATTTCTCAAAATTTTAGTACTGAGTAATTATAAAAGAAGAAATACGTGTATTTTTATTTTTAACAAGGATCAATATATCCAAATTTGGCAGGAAGGTTAAATTGCACCCTGTATACATACTATCATTTATTTGATAACAGATGTTATCAAATAAATGAATTACACTTCATTTAATAAAATTAGCGGCATAGATTGAAATGCAACCTAGTTGCAGGTGAATAAAGTTGCATTTCATTAAAATTTACTTATTTAACGAAGTGACTTAGAGCAAACTGATATCTATTATCGTGTTACTAAAGTTTCATTTTACTTGAATTTTTGTCAGCGTGGCGCGGCTTGTGATATCACGCGCCGTGAGAAGGGGTGGCTCGTGCTCGCCTGTTTGCTCAAGCCGCGCCTTTGAAGTTACCGACTTTTATCGGATCGGGACGCGCCTGCACGAGCCGCGCCGCGCCACCCCTTCACACGGCGCGTGGCTCGAGCGAGCGCGGCGCGGCTCGTGGTAGCACGCGCCGTGAGAACGCAACCACGCCACCACTTCCTTAGGGCGCGTGGCTGGAGCTGGCGCATGGCTCGAGCTGGCGCGTGATATTAAACGCGCCTGCTCGAGCCAGCCCGAGCCACCCCTTCACACGGCGTGTGGCTCGAGCGGGCGCGGCGCGGCTTGCGATAATACGCGCCGTGAGAAGGCACCATAATGTAGTATCTAATTTTAGAAAATGAAACAATTCGGGGCTTATTTTCATGTATAAAAATGAATTATAAAATCGACATTTTAGGTTTAGTCGCCCCCATAAGTAATAAAACAAAGGTAGGCTTACAGACGTATGGTGATCAACTACGTGAGTTTATATTTTTGAATGCCAGACGATAGTGTCAATAAAGGCCCTCGATAATCGCTAAAATATTATCACTTTTTAGAAAATTGACCCTTTTCTTTTCAGCTCCAAACCTTAAACTTCTATTGAACATTAAAAATAACAGTAAAAAGTTATTTGTGGCGTAAATAAGGAGAGTCATTTAAAACAAATGAGCGGTGAAAATTTGTGATGGAGATCCCTTGATGTACTTCCTATACCTTGAACGTCGCATTGAATAAAGTTTCAAAACCATGAGACAAGAATAAGGAATGTTTTATTGCTACTTGTCTCTTTCACTCGCGTGTATGTATTAAATTAACTCGACGTTTGCACAGGTAAACGATATTATAAGCGCAATATAGCGTTTTTTTTCGCGTCTTGATGGCAAATAATTGTAAATATATTTTGTAAAAATGGTTAAATCACACTTTCGTAGGTACGAGTACTGACATATATTTTCTACTTTCGATATAGCTTATATTCAGAAAAAAAATTACTATCAGAGAAGTGGATTCTGCAGATGGGGACTTACGTAGTTGGTTGCGATACGTCAAATCCAGCCGACAAACATTGAATTGACGTTGGTCTGTCAACTGCCGAGGAATCAATTTCCTCGAAGGTACAAATTTAACTCTGAATAAAAAAAATGAAATAATTTGATTTGCGTCAAAATCATAAGCAGAGAATATGATGTAACGTCCGTAGATATTGTACGTCGATGTGGCGATATAATAAATCCCTATTTGTTCCAGACTTCGATGACGTTGGATGGCTTAGTGGGTATTAGTGGATAAGATAAACCTCTCACCAAAATATGGTTTACCTTTCGTGAAATATTCACTCATTTCGTGTTTATTTTTTGTGACTTTCACAACAAAAACTATTTCACTCAGCCATTCCAGTCTCAGCTACTCTCAAAATGTGTTCCCGTAAAAATGAAAATGTGTATGCTAACGAATTATTATCTTTAGCAAAGTCTATTATTAAAATCATTTACTACAAAGCAAAAAACTTTATTAACAGTAATCTATATCTATACTAATATTATAATTTTGCAGAGTTTGTTAGTTTGTTTGTTTGTTTGAACGCGCTAATCTCAGGAACTACTGGGCCGATTTGAAAAATTCTTTCAGTGTTAGATAGCCCCTTTATCGAGGAAGGCTATAGGCTATATTTTATCACGCTCAGACTAATAGAAACGAAGAAATAGAGGAAAATGTGGAAAAAACGGGGGAAAATTATTTGAAAGGGCTTATTTGAACGCGCTAATCTCAGGAACTACTAGTCCGATTTGAAAAATTCTTTCAGTGTTAGATAGCCTATTGATCGAGGAAGGCTACAAGATATATTTGATCACGCTAAAACTAATAGGAGCGAAGAAATAGAGGAAAATGTGGAAAAAAACGGGGGAAATTATATGAAATTGCTTATTATCTTAAGATTCTTAAGAACTACTGGAGCAATTTTTATGTTATTTGGCAAACATGAAGAATAGACCACGTTAAGGGACATAGGCTATTTTTTTGCGGAAAAATGTGACCGTACATTTTTTCGCAAAAAAAATAGCATATGTGAAATTCCTAAATTACGCAAGCGAAGCCACGCGGAACATCTATATCTATATCTATACTTTTTTTATATCTATACTAATGTTATAAAGCGGAAGAGTTTGTTAGTTTGTTTGTTTGAAAGCGCTAATCTCAGGAACTACTGGTCCGATTTGAAAAATTATTTCAGTTTTAGATAGCCCATTTATCGAGAAAGGCTATAAGCTATATTCTATCACGCTTATATTAATAGGAGCGAAGAAATAGAGGAAAGTGTGGAGAAAACGGGAGAAATTATTTGAAATGGCTTATTTCAACGCGCTAATCTCAGGAACTACTGGTCCGATTTGAAAAATTATTTCAGTGTTAGATAGCCTATTTATCGAGGAAGGCTATAAGCTATATTTTATCGCGCTAAGACTAATAGGAGCGAAGAAATAGAGGAAAGTTTTGAGAAAACGGGAGAAATTATTTGAAATGGCTTATTTGAACGCGCTAATCTCAGGAACTACAGGTCCGATTCGAAAAATTATTTTAGTGTTATATAGCCCATTTATCGAAAAAAGGTAGAAGCTATATTTTATTGCGGTAAGACTAATAGGAGCGAAGAAATAGAGGAAAGTGTGGAGAAAACGGGAGAAATTATTTGAAATGGCTTATTTCAACGCGCTAATCTCAGGAACTACTGGTCCGATTTGAAAAATTATTTTAGTGTTAGATAGCCCATTTATCGAGGAAGGCTACAAGCTATATTTGATCACGCTAAATCTAATAGGAGCGAAGAAATAGTGGAAAATGTGAAAAAAACGGGGGAAATTATTTGAAAGGACTTATGTTACGAATTACTGGAGCAATTTTTCTGTTATTTGGCACAGATAAGAAGTAAACCACGTGAAGGATCATAGGCTATTTTTTGTGGACTAATTTGTCTGTGAAATATCTAATTTACGCGGGCGAAGCTGCGCGGAACCTTATATTTCGCGTGGTCACGACATCACGCGTAAACGGCTGGACCCATTTTGCTGAAATTTGGTATAAAGATACTTTGAGTTCCGAAAAAGAACATAGGATACATTTTGTCCCGGAAAAATGTACGGTTACTGCACAATATAATTTTATAATTTGCGCGTAAACTATTCAATCTATTTTGATGGAATTTGGTATGAATATACTTTGAATCTCGGGAAAGGACAATGATTAGATACTTATTTTGTACCGGAAAATGTACGGTTCCCGCACAATAAACTTTTATGATTATCGCCTAAACTATTTTGATGAAATTTTGGTATGGCAATACTTTCAGTCTCGGGAAAGCCAAGGGATACTTTTTATCCCGGAAAATATAGGTACGGTTCCCGCACAATAAACTTTTATGATTCTCGCCTAATCTATTTTGATGAAATTTGGCATGGAGATTGGAGATACTAATTTAAATCTAGGACAAGGAATGTTTTTTGTCCCGGAAAAATGTGCGGTTCCCACACAATATACTTTTCTGATTTGCGCGTAAACGACTCAATCGATGTACGGGAACAACTATAAACTAAAGTCCACGCGGACGAAGTCGCGGGCAACAGCTAGTAATATTATAATTGGGAAGAGTTTGTTTGTTTGTTTGAACGCGCTAATCTCAGGAACTACTGGTCCGATGTTAGATAGCCCATTCATCGAGGTAGGTTATAAACTATATTTTATCACGCTAAGACTAATAGGAACTAAGAAATAGAGAAAAAATGTGGAAAAAAGTGGGAAATTATATGAAAGGGCTTATTTGAACGCGCTAATCTCAGGAACTACTGGTCCGATTTAAAAAATTCTTTCAGTGTTAGATAGACCATTTATCGAGGAAGGCTATAGGCTATATTTTATCACGCTAAGACTAATAAGAGCGAAGAAATAGATGAAAATGTGGAAAAAACGGGGGAAATTATATGGGTTATTTGGCAAACATGAAGAATAGACCACGTGAAGGGACATAGGCTATTTTCTGCTGCATTTTGCACGGTTGCGTGAAATTCCTAAATTACGCAAGCGAAGCCGCGCGGAACATCTAGGTATATACAAATAAAGTCGTAGGAAAGTTAATTCTGTATATTGAATATTTTGTACAATAAATAATACTTGGGATGTGTTCTACTACGCTAACGCGGACAAAGTCGCGGGCAACATCTAGTCCTAAATACAATTGACCTCAGAGTCAAACGAAGCTTAAAAAGGCTAAGTTCAAACATTAATCCCAGAGCTTTTTCCTTGGTAATAACAGCTAATTATTGTATCATTCTATCCACCCGAAATCTTCTCTCTCACACAATCTCTCCCAGGGAGATAGAAGGAAAGAGAGAAAGAAACATTCACGATACTGGGGGCTTTAGAATTTTAATATTTCGGTCTTGTTTTGTCATTTAAATGGTACACTTAGAAAAGTACTTAGAAATTTTCATTATCCTGGGACCTCTTAGAACTAAATCAGGCTTAAACTCTCAAACTTTGACACTTGAGTATGAACTTGTAACAAATTTGGAAAATATTTTGACACAATAAGTAGGAGTTTGGGTTTGAATTAATTATTAATAATCTAGCTGTCTTGGTGAACTTTATGTCACTTTAAAATGTTCCCTGGACTTCTACTATTGAGAATCCATTTATATACATATATATATATATATATATATATATATATATATATATATATATATATATATATATATATATATGTATATATATATTTCCACCCCGGAGTTGATATTGCGTCCTACATGGCGGTTTTTACCGATGATATTGCGTCCGACTGACTTGTTGCATCCTGTATACGGACGCAAGATTGACCATCTCTCAAATTCAGCCAGAAGTAGTGTTAAGGTTAGTACAATGGCTGGGTGAAATATTGGCATGGACGTTGTTTTGTCACCGGAGTGCTTTTCGGCGTATTTCTTAGTTCCGCTATTTGGCGCGCGAATTTTGGAGGTCGCTACTGTGCGCCGTATATCGGTGGCGTATATTCGATACTTTGTTTACGTATAACACGCCGATAATGTGGATTCCTGTATATAATAAAGTTTTTATCAATTCTAATGTGTGATTTAATTACGTCCCACAAAACGACATCGTCCCAGAGGAGACGCGGGGGTGACAGAGGCGAGGGGGCGGAGTTCGCACGCGACATGCAAGGGCATGTTTTTGTTTATATTTTTTGCCGGCCAGCGCGGACGTAATGACGCTTGTGGTATAAATATTGTGTAGTGGGGCGAATATTTGAGAGAGACTAAATTCATGTCTTCAAAGTTGGGTTCACAACGCCTTCGTAAATTTGATGTAACATTACACATTTCAATGTCTAATTAACTTACAAAAATGCTGCTAAAACTATTTGAAAGTAGAGTTAATATTTCAAAAGTTATTATAAAAAAAAGTACCAAATTATGAAATTTTTGCGTGTCGTTTCGATACTGCCGCTTACAATTTATTATTTATAAAAAAATGAGCTAGAAAGGATTAAAAATTTAATGTTAATTTGAAGATAAAGAAGAGAAGAATCCGATACCAACAAATAACACATCAACTTACATTAAATAACTAAAAATTATATTTTTAAAATGTTCATAAAATTCGCGTCACTGTCCTGCGCATTGTTTGTTTTGAATGCCTTGCCGATATACTCAACGTGACGGGTTGAAACCTATTTTGCGATAAAATCTGCTGGCTCACTTTATTTGATCGCAGTGCTTTGGTGTGGATAGAGGTCTTCGTTTTATGCTCTCTCTCTCTCTTTGAAATACGTTCTACAAAAATTTCCAAATAAGACGTCATTTACATTTCTCGACTGTGCCAACATTTGTCTGTTTTTCACTACTTTTTTTATACCAAGTTATAAAGGCCCGCAACATTTCTAAGTTCTTAATAATTTTCTTTATATCAATACTTAATTATAAACGAATTTAGTGAATTCCTCATTTTCCTGAACGTCTTTTTCCTGAATAGCCCTAAAAACATAATGACGATCATTCAGAATAATGATTAAATCTGTAACTGTATTTCAGGAAAACAGGAACAAATATATCGAATCGATGCAATGTCGATATTACAATTAGGTAGTTATTTGACACATTTTCGAAAAATAGTAGTAGAATAGTAAGAAAAGTAGTAAAAATGTTATCTACACTTCAATATTATAAAGCAGGAGAGGTTGTTTGTTTGTTTGAACGCGTTAATCTCAGGAACTACTAGTCCGATTTGAAAAATTCTTTCAGTGTTAGATAGCCCATTTATCGAGGAAGGCTATAAGCAATATTTTATCACGCTAAGAATAATAGAAGCGAAGAAATAGAGGAAAATGTGGAAAAAACGGAGGGAAATTATTTGAAAGGGCTTATTTGAACGCGCTTATCTCAGGAACTACTGGTCCGATTTGAAAAATTCTTTCAGTGTTAGATTGTCGTGTCAGTGGTTGTCGTGATTGATGTAGATCGTTTTTTTTTTAAAGAAGTGATTTTAAAAACTATTTTAAAGACAAAATAAAATGGCCTTGGCCGTCGACCCATTTTGTAATACAAAAAAAATGTTTTAATTGTGGTGCAACTACCAAGAATAATATCAATATTATTACAAATAATTTTGTTCTACCTATGAAACGAAAGAACATAAAATCGCTTTATAAATCTTTATTTTTCTGGTGCAGCATATTTATTTACAAATAAATATGCAATTTACGATCATTATCCTGACGTCCAGTGTCCTGTTTGTTGTTGAACTGTTTATATACTTACCTGTCTAAAAGTATTTTGGATCGATTGTATTAACTACTATGTCCCTACCTACATACCTACGTATATGATTTTCTTTGATAAGTACTTACCTATTGTATATTTTAAACAAAAGCCCATCAGTGAGTGAGTTTAGACTGCGTATTGGGTTGGGACTAATGTATTTTTAAATATCTATACTTACTAATATTGTAGAGACGAAATATTTAATCGTTTGCTTATTACTATTTAACTTACGAGTTACGAGACTACTGAACCAATTTAAATAATTCTTTCGCTATTAGAAAGCCACGGTAATGAGAAAATAGCCCAAAGTGCATCGAAACTCAACGTCAAGTGGTTACCGGGTCATGGGCTAGGCTGTACACTGTACAGTGTTCTGAGATTTTTTTTAAATCTTGACTTTGTTCATTCATAAATCGACACCCTTGACAAGATTTATAGTAACTGTGATGGCATACTTATAATAATAATAATGTACTTTTATTCAGCTCGATAACATAAAAACCTTAATCTAGACAATTACAACATGCAAATTATTTTATTTTCAATGGTTTTTTATATTAGAATGTTAAGATCGCAACCGGCAGCTTAGCTAGGTTACAGTATAACCTGTGTTAAAGCCACCGGACCCTTTCCCAACTACTGATCGCATATCGCTGATTTTACATTTCAGGCAATTAAAATTAGATTACAAATCAAATCAATGTTTAAAATTAATCAAACTTGATACAATAAACGGGGGCGGTGGTTACTCGCGTCCGTAGGAATTACCTTTTACTACCCTACACGTGTCCCCCGGGTGGTGCTAAACGAGTAACAACGCCGAGTCTCAGGCGGCGGATATGATAACCTGACTCCTAGGCAGTAGTGGCCTTGAAGACTAAATACCCTCAAAAAGTCTAGCGCGGAAAGCAACGGGAAACTACCGCGACTATAATCCCAAGAAAACCACCATGATTAAGAACGCCACCAGAGATAATATGATGTCATGCGACCCGACTAACGCTCAGCGCCAGCTTGGTTCCGGGCCGACTGGTGTGAAATTAGCTACCGGCTGCAGTTGGAAACATAACATCTTACTCTAGCAAACTAACACCCAAGGGAAGGGCAATAACAATAGGAACCTGGAATGTCCGTGGACTTTTAAGGCCAGGAAAAATCGAAGTTGTTGAAGCGGAGATGGAGCGCTATAGTCTGGCTATACTAGGATTGAGTGAGACCCATGTCAAAGATAACGGATACCACATCACACCTGAAGGAAATATGGTAATCTACTCTGACAGGCAAGACAATAGTTTTAGTGGTGTGGGCTTCATAGTTGCTAGCTGGCTACGAGACAAGGTATTGGGGTATAATACCATCAACAATAGAATTATATCCTTAAAAATTTCAGCCCATCCACACCCAATTAACTTTGTACAGGTCTATGCGCCGACCACTGCAGCCACCGAAGAAGAGATGGAGGAATTTTACCACGAGCTAGAATTAACCTGCAAAGCGTTACCAAAGAAGGAATGTACTATCATCCTGGGAGACTTTAATGCTAAGATAGGGCACACTGATAATGATCAACACCTAAGGAATGTTATTGGGGAATACGGCTTAGGAGCCCGCAACAGTCGAGGTGAGATGTTGTTAGAGTTTTGCATTGAAAAAGGACTATTCGTAACTAACACGGCATATAAACAACATCCAAGACGCTTATGGACATGGCGATCGCCAACAGGTCATAAAAATCAGATTGACTTCATATTAATCAGCAGCAGATGGAAGTCGTGCATAACTCTCTCAAAGACTTTTCCGGGTGCAGATTGTGGCAGCGACCATCAGCTGTTAATAGCTCAATACAGAGTCCGCCTCAAAGTAGTTTCAAAGCCTCCACCATCCAAAAATATTCTTCTAACACAAGAAGCGAAAGCTTTTGAGGACACACTACAAACTCGACTGGACAGTGAAACGTATTGCCCATTTGACTCAGCCAATACATCATGGAATCAGCTTAAGGCCGCATTAGAAGAGACAACTAGAACAATCACAAATGGACGGAAAGTAAAACACCCTAGATCTGAGTGGATGACCACTTGGGAGGCAATCGCACAAAGAAAGGCTCTAAAGACTGGAGGAATGCGTTCAAAGGAAGAACAACAGCGATACTCTGAACTTGACTCACTAGTACAGCGTCTCTGTAGACATGACAAGAATGCATATATCAATTCTATATGTAGAGATATACAAACACACTCTGATACCCTACATCCAAGAGACATGTTCCAAAAGGTAAAAATTCTCACACGGTAACGAAAATCAAAATCTTGGAACATAGAAGATGAAAAGGGTAACCTGATTTTAGACAAGAACCAAGTGATGACAAGATGGCGGAACTACTGCCAAGACCTGTACAAATATGACGCTGATGAACCTGACACTAGATTAGATTTTACAGATAAAGAACCCGACATCGTTCTCCATGAAGTAGAAGCAGCTATAAATAAGCTAAAAACAAAAGCTTGCGGTGGAGATGGTATACAGGCACAAGTGCTTAAGAGCTTGGGTAAGTGTGGAATCAGAGTAATGCATTCAATATGTCTTAAAGTATGGAGAACAGGACAGTGGCCAGACGATTGGACAGAATCTCTCGTGATACCACTACATAAGAAAGAGTCGACTAAAAAGTGTGGAAATTATCGGACCATCTCACTAATTTCACACGCCAGTAAGATTCTTCTCCATGTTATAAACAACAGATTGGCACACTATATAACTAGACAGATATCCAAAGAGCAGGCGGGATTCGTAAAGGGCAGGGGTACCCGAGAACAAATCCTAAACATCCGTCAGCTGATAGAAAAGAGCAGAGAATTCAATGTCCCAATAGTACTCTGTTTTGTGAATTACGCTAAGGCCTTTGACTGCATCGTCTGGTCCAAAATGCTGGAGGTGATGAGAGAGTTGGGCGTCCCCGATCATCTCATATTTTTGGTACAAAACCTCTATCTGGAAGGTCGATCAAGGGTGCGATTAGACAATGATCTGTCAGAGCCGTTTGCTACAGAGCGTGGTGTCAGACAGGGTTGCATCCTCTCTCCACAGCTGTTCAACCTCGTAGGCGAATATATAATGCGTCGAGTGTTGGAAGATTGGGAGGATGGTATTAAAATTAACGGATACCTTCTCAACAACCTAAGGTTCGCTGACGACACCACGCTTATAAGTACTTGCGAAGTGAAACTTGCTGAACTTCTAGCGCGGCTCGAAAAGATTAGTCGAGACTTTGGCCTCCGAATCAATCGCAATAAAACCAAACTGATGTACGTCGATAAGCTGAACCAAATACAAAAGACATCCTTACTACAAGATCTCCAACCCGTAGAGGAGTTTGTCTACCTGGGATCGTTGATTAGCAACAATGGTAACTGCGAGAGGGAGGTTGTCCGACGGGCTCAGATGGCTAAATCTGCGGTTGGGCGCTTAGAAAAGATATGGAAGAATAAGAACATCTATCGTAGCACAAAAATAACACTAATGCGTTCCCTAATCTTTTCAATATTTTTATATGCCTCCGAGACATGGACACTAAAAGCACGTACTCGAGCTAAGAAAGACGCTTTTGAAATGTGGTGCTGGCGTAAAATGCTCGGCATCCCTTGGACCGCACACCGGACCAACACGTCTATACTTCAGCAACTCAAAATTACCACCCGCCTGTCCACGCTTTGTCTACAACGATCACTTGCCTTTTTTGGCCACATAGCCCGCCGGGAGCCTAATAATCTTGAGAGTCTCATACTAGCTGGGCAATTAGAGGGGAAAAGAGGCAGAGGCAGAGTGGCTACACGATGGACAGACGCGATTGTCAAGGCTGCTGACTGCACGTTCCAGGAGGCATTTCATCAGGCCAAAAATAGAGACAAGTGGAGAGCCCTATCCCAAAAAGCAAATTTTGGTGGTCACGTCCCTCAGTCATGAGGATACGACTAGGAAGAAGAAGATACAATAAACAATACAAAAAACGATCGAAACGATCTACATCAATCACGACAACCATGATTGACTATGACTATCACAGCACAGAACGCAACGTCGCGTCGTGTTTGCTTACGCGCGCGCGTTAACCAACTACTTACGAAAAAATTTATTATTATTGTGAACTTGTATTATAATCAAATACCGTCCTCTTTTTGTACAAAACAAATAAACAGAAATAATAGGTACTATTATAGATAATAACCATAATTTAAATTTACAAACAAAGTATATATATTGTTGTGTAATTTTTGTGTAGTTGTGTAATTTTTTGAGATTTTGGACTGTTTTATCTTATTTTTGATAGGTACGTTAATAATTTTTTAAACGTTTTTATTTTTCTTTTCGACGCCTAAAGGGCCTTTTTTTGAGACTTTGTACTGATAGGTATGTCTGATATGTGATTCTTCAGGTTAATATTTTTCTAAGCATTTTTGTTTTATTTTTTTAACGCCTAAACGGCTAATAACGAATTTCAATTTGTTAAATTTTATCAACTTGTCACGTGGGCAGAGCCACGATTGAAAACTAGTATTGCTTACATACACAAGTTAACTATAGTCAATGTCACAGTAAATTAGCCTCTCAACTGGTCGTTCTTAAAATTGTTAATTCCTTAAATTACTTTTATGTTCCTATTTCGGTGTATTTGATTTGTCCGACACTTTGATTATTATGACTATGGGTTTATTATTGTACTTACTTGATTTTAAACAATAAAACTTAAAAATACCTACTACCGAAACAATTGTTTTATTTTGTGTTCATACTTAAGTTCAGAAGGAACACGCTCACATAAATAAAATGATCATATCTATCATAATTATTCTTAATATTTTTTAGTTAGCCTAGCGGACTTACCTAATTATAATTTAAAATTTAATTAATCTATGTAATATAGGGATAACTTGTTTTTAATGTCTGTTATGTACTCCAAGTTATAGAAATAAGTATTTCATTTTAATCGACTTCATAAAGAGGGATGATTCTCTATTTATACATACATATCGTCACTCCTGTCCCTCATTGGGGTAGACAGAGACCACATCACGCAATGAATTTATTGGGATCTATTATATAGGTACCTATGTATGTATCGATATAACATATAAGGTTAGGAGGAAGCAACAAACTCAACAGTTTATGGCGTACATAAAAAAATAATATACGGTACCGATATAATCTCAAATATAGTAAGGAGTCATTTAATTAGTAGAATGCATGGAATTAATATAGTACAATATACGGTATCAATATAACCATACATTTAAATGGATGTAGGAAAAACGATTAAATGCATGGAACGAATACAAAAATATACAATGTGTCACATGATTTCCATCGAGAACGGAAGCAAAAAACCAGCGAGAATTATTTGAAATTGAATATCTAATTTTCGTACGTAAACAAAATTTCTCGTCGACAATAGAATTCACATGATAGCAATGTAACTATATTCGCACGAATAACAATTAAAAAGTCATTGGGAATGGTAGACGCCATAGGGTTCGACTTTGAAAAGACGCAACAAGTCTTCGGCGATTTAAATATATATATATATATATATATATATATATATATATATATATATATATATATATATATATATATATATATATATATATATATATATATATATATATATATATATATATACTCGTAGTAGAAATGTAAATGTTATAATTGTTTTAGTTATTACATTATCTTTATAATATATACTTACTTATAAAATTGTTAGTCTTTCTCTTTAATGTGTATTGTCTTATCGCATGAATAAACTATTATTATTATTATTATGATAATCCAAATTCCAGTATAAGCTACAATGCAAAAAAAAACCGCAACGTAGCTTGCGTGAAAAACCGCAACGTAGCTTGCGTGAAAAACCGCAACGTAGCTTGCGTGAAAAACCGCAACGTAGCTTGCGTGAAAAACCGCAACGTAGCTTGCGTAAAAAACCGCAACGTAGCTTGCGTGAAAAACCGCAACGTAGCTTGCCTGAAAAATTAAAACACACCAATGGTGAGAAGAATTAATAATATTAGTATGGAAGTATAGATTGTACGAAGACTCATTAACACACCAAGACAAATATTTTTGAATTAATCAGTTAGTACAATTGAGCGAAATCAGTCGGTTTCGGTCATGTGTCCTTTTACCTTGAAGGTCGCAGGGTACTTTGACCTCTAGTATCAAGGTCATGTCCTCACTATGTCCTCATTATGATAAAATAAACATAGTATATAATTATATTCGATGGTCATCACTATTTGTAGAATAATATAGTGGCTACCTTTGTGCTAAGCTAACACACGTAAAATGTTATCTATAAGTATTACTCTACAGTTGAGTACCATATTAACTAACGTGCATATTAAGAATGTTGTAAATTGGTAGATTTTTATTAAAATACATAATATAGCAAAATAAACTAATATATTACACTTTAGGGTGAGTATGTGTGTATTGGGACGGTGTAGCGGCCAAAACGCGGCGTGCAAAATTTTGCAGTGTCGCGCAAAGTTTATTAACACCTTTTTATTGTGCTCTTGCGGTGCGAAACCCCTCATTTGCGCGAAAGCATATTATAAATTCAGCATTACTTCTTGAGTAACGTCTTTTTAACGCATTCCCGCAAATGGTAAAAAGATATAACCTCTTTTTTTAATCGGCAAAAACGCTTAAAGCTCGCAAATAAACCGAAAGTTTCACAAAAGTTCCATTTATGTAGAGCTCAATTGAAATACACTTCTTGTTGTGAAATCAAAAGTAACTTTAGTCCATTCACTAAAAGCCAATTACCCAAGCTTTCATTCCGATAGAGCTTTCGATGAGAAATCGTTATTCCCAATGTAAGTGGAAGAAAATTATTCAAACTTTTTCGTTATTATCGTTTATTAATTTTTAAAGTTAGGTACTGTTAAATACGATTTTAGCTCTTTTGGAGCGTTGACTATTAATAAGTAATTAAGTAAGCCAGACAAAATTGGAATACACATCCTACACGAGCGTAAAGGTACATGTTGGAAGCCAGCTACATGAAACGACAGCAGACGACGTGTCGTCGCGTCGCTAGCTTCGTGTCGCTAGCTGCGCAGGGTATTTTATAGAAATACGTACAAACCAGTCACTGACCTCTATTATACAAGTACGCTGGACATAAGACACCCTTTGAAATGACAGCTATTTTTGTGCCTATTTGAAGCGGAATTAGCGCCCCCAATGCTGGGGGAGAGAACTAAATCTGACGTAAAAATGAAGTTTGAAAGTCGCCATATTGGCGCTGATATTAGTAGTGAGAGTACTTGGAACTAATACTAGTGATGACAACCAATAACGATTAAGCGGCTATTTGCAATTTACGTAAGATTTAGTTCTCTTCCCCCGCATTGGGGGCGCTGATTCCGCTTCAAATAGGCACATAGAGCAGGTTGGTATCATAAGTCCAGCGTACTTGTATAATGGAGGTCAGTGAAACCACTATTGTCGCGATGAGACGTCGTCTGCAGTTGTCGCGTGTCGCTCAGTTCCAACTTGTACCTTTAGGCTGGATTTATATGCGTCCGCCCAATCGCGCGGCTTGGCTGCTACACCGCGAGATCACATGCAATGAGGGATGTTTGGCGCTATGTAGCCGTAGAGTCTCTCGTGTCAAAATATGTCGTGTCAGACAGACATAATTATGATAGTTATATCGTAACATGTGGAAGCTATTTCGTGATGACAGCAGCTGTTTAACACGACAATTGACACAATAGACCCTACGGCTGCATAGCGCCTAGCGCCAAACATCCCTCATTGTATGATGACAGCGCGACTTCGCCGCTATTTAAATAAACCGTTTTAATATGCATTTGCTTGTGATACATTACAAGCAAATGCAATATTCTACATCATAAATTGATGACAGGCCTTATAGTAGGGCAGGGGAGGGTGCTATTTTTGAAGTCACTCGAGCGTCATGGATATGGCGTAGGTTTTTTACAATTAGGTAAAACTGATAAAAAATAATAAGAGCGTTTAATTTTTAAAAAAGAAAATATAATATTCAGAAAATTGCTTATTCAAGTAAATTATAAATATATTTTAGACAAGCAAGGACTAATTCTTTTAGTTGAGTCCAAAATATAATTTCTGCAAAGCTTAGAACTTATAAAAATATGAAGCTTAATTTTTTATATTTTAAAATGTCCCTACAGGCTTACCTAGCCTTTGAATCGTCAGTGCTTTATATGGAAGCTTCTTTGGGGTATACTAAACATCCCCTATGTTAATCTGACAGATCCGATGACATTGCAATATTTAAAAAAAACCCACCACGTGAGAAATCTGATTTCTATACCATGATAACTAGACACATGTCGGAAGCCTATACAAGCTCTGACACGCTCAAGCAGTGCTAGTCCCGAATCCCCTCTTACCCTTCCCAACTATAATATTATCAATTTCTCTGACAGTACTTTGCTCAGTACAATGACAAAAGTATTTTTTAAATAGAATATAAATAATAATAATTTCTATTATATAATATATTAAATTCCCAAAGGAAATTACTTTCATGCTAGACATAAATTGAATAAAAGAGAGAGACTACCTACTTTTATTAATTTTATTATGTTTGTCGTACATGTTTTATTATATTCTTGGGAGATGTAATTTTTATGAAATAAAGGGGAAAACGAGCAACGGGTCACATGATGGAAGGCAACTACCGTCGCCCATGGACACTTGCAACATCAGAAGAGCTGCAGGTGCCGGCCTAAAAATATTTTACTCCACCGTAAGAAAAAGAAATTAAGAATTTCAACAAAGCTATACTGGGTCGATTTCAATGAGACTTGGCATAGATAACTACGGTGAGGGTCATACGCCGTTTTATCGCATCAAAAAGTACGGTTCTTGTATAAAACCTGAAACTATAATATTATACTATTTTAGATATACCTAATCTCACTTTTATAACTAGGACGAATCTAATGCCTCCTCTCGAGCTTGATATTGAATTTATCATCAAGCTGTTTATACTAGATGACACCCGCAACTCGGTTGCGCCAAAATTCTTCCAAATCCAAAATCGCGCGGGAACCCTAAATATTTCCGGGATAAAAACTATCCAATGTCCTTTCCCGGGACTCAAAGTATCTCCATACCAAATTTCAGCAAAATCTGTTCAGTGGCTTGGGCGCGAAGAAGTAACATATAGACACACTTTCGCATTTATTATATTAGGATGGATAGAGTCGGTAGTATAAAGCCTTTTTTTTAGAAGGGGAAATGCATTACGCATCCCCCACCCCCTCGGGGAAAGGGGGCAGGGGTATGTCGGAGCGGTCGCGGTAGTATAGCTGAGCTGCGTGCCAAAAATCATAATCTTTCACACGTGGAAAAAATCTGCCATTTTGAATCAGGTCAGGAAGGTTTCGTCATAGCTGCAGCTGCATACTAATTTTTAGTCCACAGATGTTAGATGAGATAAAACAAGCTAGGGTTATTAAAATTAAGGTCAGTGTTATCTTTACCCTAATATCGCTGCACTGTAATTATTATACCGTGTCAAGAACGCACATGGAGACCTATAATTTCTAAGCACTGCGGCATCAGTTATAGACCAGCTAGGATATGCATTAAGGTGCTGGCCGTGCTCCCTCACTGCGAGCATTCACTTGTAATGTAACATTATAGATTCGTTTTTGAGCATTATATTACAATACTACTAATAATAATAATTAATAATATTCCCAGGGAGGGAGCACCTTTAAGGTCCCTGGGAGGCCGACTGATCTGAGCCCCTAGCCAAGATGTTTTATCGCTTCTTTCTAGAATCGCCGATTAAAATGTATGAAATTGCCGTGAGCATTCGATAAAATAAAGTCGACATTCGACACATGTAAACATACATTTTGATCAGCGATTATATGAAGAAGCGATAAAGAAAACGTCTTGGCTAAGGGCTCAGGTAAAGACTGATGGCAGGCCGCACTGACCAGAATACACAGGTATGCACAAAACGAGTCAGCTCAGGTCTGTGACCCGTTCCACTGGGTCGATCTGTCGCCTCGCATATTATGAAGTCTTTAAGAAGATTCCATTGCTATAAAGCATGGCGACTGGCCATGTTTGTCAGTGTGCTAAGCCTGCTGGTCTCCAATTCTTCTGGCTAAAAACTCTGGGTTTGGTCATCAAACCATAACTGATATAACAATTGCGTTGCATGTAAATTCACTGGATTTGCTTTGAAATTTTCATCTTTGGGTTAAAGAGGGTATCTATATTATCTATATAATATTATTATTAATATATAAAACTCAAAGGTGACTGACTGATTGACATAGTGATCTATCAATGCACAGCCCAAACCACTGGACGGATCGGAATGAAATTTGGCATGCAGGTAGATGTTATGACGTAGGCATCCGCTAAGAAAAGATTTTGATAAATTCCAACCCCGAAGAGGTTCAAATAGGGGAAGAAAGTTTGTATATAATAATACTTCTTAACGCGAGCGAAGCCGCGGACAAAAGCTCGTACTATTATAATCCGAATTTCTTTTTCTGGAAGTAAAATTATGTCTGCAAAAAATTTTCATCAATATCGTTATACAGTCTAAATCCGAATTATCAAATGAAACCTCATAAGCTAACCTGCAGTCCTAAGCTCTATCGACTTTGTGCACCAAGTGCGTTTGAAAGAGCAAATATGCTATTACGTTTTGAAATTAGTCTTCTTTACTAGTCAAAAGAATTAAAAAACCAAATTAAAATTGCCTCTTTATTGACACGCTATACGCGGGCTAATCATGACTAACAAATAAGAAGAGACCTTATCGAAATCGGTTTATATGTTTGTTAGGTACGATGCCACGGACATATAGACAGATTATTTATTAACACCGGCATCCTATCCGTCTGTTTTCGTCAGAAGTTAATATTTTGCGCAACAGTAAGTCTTAGCATAGAGAAAATATACACTAAAATATATTATAATAACTTTTTGTTGAAGAAAATCAGACACACCAAAATTATTGTAAATTCTAAAAGCATATCAAACTTAAAGAATCAGATACGTACCCGAAATACCTGAAAACCCGTCCGGAACCATTGTCTAACACAAACACTTTATACACTTATTTATTAATTATTCATGTATTAACATTAATTAACAATTAATTCATAATAATTCGTCACTAATCGTAACAACGCGGGACCGAAGATGCGTGCGGCGGGTAGGAGCGCGCGACACGGAGTCGGCTGAAGCTTTGAAACTTTCAGCCGGAGCGAAGTGCGAACCGCCATCATACAATATGGCCATAATGCAACATGGCCAAATCTGAAGTCAATCAGCTCTTTGGTGTCGGTACGATGGTACTATAATTATATATATGGGTGTGTATGTGTCCCTTTGTAGAGTTCACTGCGAAAGTTGCAGTGCTGAAAGACAAAATTTTTGTTCACTTTTGTATGGGCAAGCGCCCGAGCGTCACGAGTTTCCCCATACAAAGGTGAAAACAAATTTGGTCTTTCAGCGCTGCTACTTTCACAGTATACTCTCTATAAGGAACACATACACACCCTAAAGTATTATCACTTATTTTTGTTACACCCTGTATTTGTATACAGGGTGTAACAAAAATAACACAAGGTGTAGTGTTTCTACAGATAGATAGGGATGGAATGAAACAACCAAACTCAATGAGTGCTGTTCTTACACTGATTTATTAACGGCCATTCCCAATATTTGATCTATCTCTGGTTTTGCCCTACTAGAGATAGGAATAGCTCAGATTAGACATTAGACACATATATTTTATGTCAATTGTGAGCTATTCCGAACTCTAGTAGGGCAAAACCAGAGATAGATCAAATATTGGGAACGGCCGTAAGTAAAATGTAACAATGTTAATGAATGTAAACTGCTGGCACAAAGTTCTCACTCAGCAGCTAACCTAATACATTATTGTACTTAGTATACAAGGTGTAACTTTATGTGATAATACTTGTGGGTATGTATGTGCCCCTATGTGCCCCTATTGAGTTCACTGTGAATGTAGCGACGCTGAAAGAACAAACTTTTTTTGTGATTTGTCATGAATTTTTCCATACAAAAGTTTAAAAAAGCTGCTGTTACAGCGCTGCTACTTTCACAGTGAACTCTATAATATACCCATACACATCCTAAAGCAGGGGTTACCAAATGGCGGACCGCCGCGCCGACCCACTGTGTGCGGACCAAGCAATTTCGAAGATGAACTTCGTTAAAAATAAATTTCGGTCTCGACTTACTGATGAACATCCACAGGATTTAATATCAATAGCTTGCACCAATTTTTCTCCAAACATCAGAGAGGTAATAAGCTACAAAAATTGACACTTTTTTCATTGATATGTAAATTATCTTTGTTTAATAAATATATTATTATTTTTTAAATGTGTGAACCGCAAAGGTTATTTTATTGCTTAAAACGGACCCCGAGTGAAACTTATTGGTGACCCCTGTCCTAAAGTATTAACACTAAGTTTTGTTACACCCTGTTGATACAAATTGCGTATAGAGGTATAAAACTTCACATAAAATGTTAAAAATAAATTGTTACTTTGATTCAACCTTAGCTTATTTAAATAGCAATTGTTAAGAAGCTAATATAATATTCTCGTATTTTAAGAACGCACGTGGATGCTGTGAAATTCTTTTAGGGTCCGTAATCAAACGCAGAATCACTCTCTGATACTTTGAAACAATTAAGAAAGTAATTTTATAAGTGTCAAGTTTATGTTTTACCCGACTACGGCAAAGCAAAAAGAGGGTTATGATTTTGACAGGCTATGTATGCATGTATGTTCATCTGTTCCCTCGTAACTTCTTAACTACTTATCAGAATTCGACAAATGACATAATATCATTAGAAGCGTCTTAATTGTCCGCTGGTTATAGGCTATATGGGGTTTCACAAAATCTAATGTGGCGCCCTCTAGCGGACAAAACATACAGAGTAAAATATAAAGTTAAGATAAATATGCCGTGTTTGGTATCATTTGAAAGCGCTTTACTTGTACATTTTGAATATACATATATTACTAGCATTTGCTTGTGACTTTACCTGTATTCATGGGCTGATTGCATATAATTCACATCTTTTCGTTCATAGCTTCTTTATTACTTATCAGTATCTACCATTAGAAGGGCCTTGATATTCTGTAATTTATCGAGTGAATCTTAGCCCCAAAATAATTGAAATAAAAATAAAGTTTAAAAAACTAAAACCCGACTACTAAAACACGCTCTAAAAAGTATAAAACAAGAAAACAGTTTATAGGGATATGGTATATATATATATATATATATATATATATATATATATATATATATATATATATATATCTGTACCTCAGAGGTATACAACATTAACTGACAAAACAAAAATTTTACAGGACAGGCAAAAATGCGCGGAGCGAAACTTTGAATGCAATTTGGACATAGTAGCTTTAAAGATATTGCAACAAACTGAACAATATTTTTTATTATTATTTGTTGAAATTATGTTGTATTACACAATATTATATTAAAGTTAATTCTTGTCTGATTTTGTGGACTTGAGGTTATTTACCTTGCATCATAAATTAACTAAGGTGTTTTAAAAAAGCATTAAGATGCTTCATACTTCTGTTTACCTCTGAATAAATCGTGTGGATGTTATTGGAATTCAGCATTTAGAAACATTATGTGTCTAGTCAGTATGTAGCGTAATGAAATTTTTATAGATTTTTTGAGGGGTTTACTAGCAAAATGAAACAAAAGTTACTTCACAAAGCTAAAATCAAAATACAACTTATTTTAAACTAGATGACGCCCGCAACTCCGTTGCGCCAAAACTCGTTTATTGCGCGGGAACCGTACATATTTCCGGGACAAAAAGTAACCTATGTCCTTTCCCGGGACTCCAAAGTATCTCCATGCAAAATTTCAGCTACATCGGTTCAGAAGTTTGGGCGTGAAAAGGTAACAGACAGATAGACAGATAGATAGACAGACAGACAGACAAATAGACAGACAGATAGACACACTTTCGGATTTATCAGGGCGAACGAAGTAAGACCTAGTATATCCCACAACCTCTACATTTTGTAGTACACTTTACGGAAAAACTATCAGGCCTATTGATTTGTGCTTTAACATAGTAATTTTTATTTATATGGAGATGAGTGTCTAATGATATCAGTCAAGGTTTTTTATATAATATCTATGTATAGGTGTATCATCATCAGTCAGTTAAGGTGTGACGACGTGAGCCCTCAGAAAGCTCGGCTTTTAGCTAGTAATATTAGTATGGATATGGTCTATGGATATGAAAGTATGGATAATTAACACAGCTGCTACTCGCATGCTTCAGGTAAGTCTAGGGACATCTGCAATTTGAAGATTCCTATAATAGTTAATGGAACATGGCTGGTAGCCACTGCAACGATGTTTTAAGTCGTTATATTTGAGTCTCGTAATAGGCTTTTGTGTTTCTCGAATAGGTTTCGGCGTGAGTACAGAAAATCCTATCCGTTTAGTATCGTATGAAACTAACTTCTTCGAATGTTTCCTGGTCAAAAGAAGTTTTGTAGAACATCGAGCCAATCTCATTTTTTTCTGAATTGCATCCATACGATAACAGAATATGGTACAGACCCTCCCGTAATAGATTTTTTATTTGCACAAAAGGAGCTGATGATCCGTTGCAGAAACAGGCCCTAAACATGGTAAATATTCAGTTTTGTAATGTTAGCTTAAAACCTACTTCGATCACACTTTATTTATGACACTTACACATGGACATTAATACACAGTATTAAAGATGAATAATGGAATTATTATTTAAGTATATATAGAAACCTAATATGATATGTAAACAAGAATTCTTGTAATAATATTTTGTTAGGTAATTACTATGAGTTAATATACCACAAGACTCATTTGAACCAAACTACTAACCATTTTTGTCATTGTAAAAAGTATCTTAACACCAAGAAATAAAGATCAATGGCATAAGACGATTAAGGGAGATGCTATTGTTTACTTCTCGTTGTGTCGAATGAAAGTCCAATGAAGAACATTAAGTTCGCGAGAAGCGTAGAGGTAAATAATCTTATGGTCATTTGAGGTCCTTTACCAGTTAGACTTTAGTGGATTTAATGTCATATACGATTGGATATTTCTTTTCCTAGATGTAACAAGATTTAATGTCATATACCATTACGTAGAACTCGTTCTCACGATTTTAATGGTGCAAAAAACATATTTTTTTAAAAAGTGGAGTTACTATTGTATACCTCTGAGGTACAGATATATATATATATATATATATCTTCTAACTGCTATCCTTTAAACATTTCCATATCCCCATAGATAATATATATATATATATATATATATATATATATATATATATATATATATATATATATATATATATATGTATTATCTATGGGGATATGGAAATGTTTAAAGGATAGCCGTGGTCGTATGCCACCTACTATAGCAAAACAGATTCATAATAGATAATAAAGGGCGTACATACGACCACGGCTATCCTTTAAACATTTCCATATCCCTATAAACTGATTTCTTGTTTCATATTTTTAGAGCGTGTTTTAGTAGTCGGGTTTTAGTTTTTGAAACTTTATTTTTATATGCTGCTGATACGCTATAAAAACCCTGAACAAAAATATTGTAATGTGTATGCAATAATATTATGATTTTGTTTTAGCCTGTAGGTATATCTACGCAACTTTATGCGGGAAATTCCGACTCGCACTTGGCCATTTAAATAAATTTTGCTGAATATATTTAAGTTACACTTCTTAATTAAGTTGAACTTAATAATATTAAATCTGAAACCTTAAATATTACCTTAAAATTAAAGAATTTTATTGGCACGTGTATTGTATTATATTTTTTAATTATCAAACGGTATTCATACTTTCAGCAGTTAATTATGTTATTAAGAATTAATTGGACTGAATTATTGAGTTATATACTTTGATAAGTTTGAGTTTATGGATAAAAACTACAAGTAAATTATTTTAAGTTGTCGTGACCAACAAATCAAGTAGGTTACGATAGAAGAAAACTTTTAACAAAATAATATGTACGTTAACAAAAATCTAGATTTTATAATATTATATTGAAACGAAAGAAAATGTAGTTTGTAAGCAGATATTAAATATTAAGGATTTCCATAAAACTCAAGTCACATTTGGCTATTTGTACGGAACCACTTGCGAGTGAGCCCAATTCGATCTTTACTGGTTTAAATTTTACCCAACTATGAAAAAGAGAGTGTTAAGTTTAAATTTATCATATTATTTTAAGGAAATGTATGTTATTAGTATCCACTACCTAAGCTGCTTAAATAATTTAGTATTAATAGATATACGTACACCCATGAGATGAAATTTAAAAGACAGATCAGCCAAACCCTAATTTTTATGACGAAAATAAAAAATATCTGTCAGCCCTAGCCCCTAGGTTATAGGCTTATTAATTTAGCAAGGTGCGGAGGTGGGATGTAGCGAGTGTTTTGTTCAGATAAGAACGTAAAATATTTCCTAACTCACGTCATTTCGTCGGTTAACCAAAGTGTATGAAAGTTTCCTCGGAGTAAAATTGCCGCAGGTTTTATTAAAGGCATCATCACTAGATCACACGAGTCTCCTCTTATGTTAGCCATACGATTTAAAATTATTTTGCACGCCACTTATTAGGCAGAATGTTGGATCCATTTAAGAGGGCGACTAACCCTCGAAGTGTCGATTTTATAATTCATTTTGATACTTGAAAATAAGCCCCGAATTGTTTCATTTTCTAAAATTAGATACTACATTATATTTCCGAGAATCCGATCTGAGCAAAAACACAATATTATCTTAAAATTTTCTCGATAGAAAAAAATCACAAAGATTCAGCTAATATTCACGAATTTTTCATTTATTGAGCCATAACCGTGCATTGAACTAAGTTAATATTTTAACACATTGTATAAAATTCTATCATTGAGAGATCGACCTAGCGGATTTTTAAAATGTTGTATATTTATCGAATTATTGAGAAAATACTAATTTGGCAATGAATACGCGTCGTTCTTTTTCACCTGGCATATGAAAGACGGGCGTGAGTGTGAAGAGAGAAGGACGATGTTTGATTTTTGGGGTTAGTCGCCCTCTTAAGTAATATTGTTACCGTTAGAATACAGAATACGTTGCCCGCAACTTCGAACGATACTCTTTATAAGTATGTCGGGAACCGTGCATTTTCTGGGATAAAACCTATTCTATTTCTTTTTACGGGACTCAGATAATTTTTTTTAATGAAATAAGGGGGCAAACGAGCAAACGGGTCACCTGATGGAAAGCAGCATCCGTCGCCCATGGACACTCGCAACATCAGAAGAGCTGCAGGTGCGTTGCTTGCCTTTTAGGAGAGAATATGGTAATAGGGGAGGGTAGGAAAGGAATAGGGGAAGGTAGGAAAGGGAAGGGCACAGGGGAGGGGATTGGAACTCCGGTAAACTCACTCACTCGGCGAAACACAGCGCAAGCGCTGTTTCACGCCGGTTTTCTGTGAGAACGTGGTATTTCTCCGGTCGAGCCGGCCCATTCGTGCCGAAGCATGGCTCTCCCACGTATAAAAGCATTGAAGCATGAATAGACAGAAGCTCGGATTTATAATCATATTTCTGAATTATATACTGTTACTAGCTTTTAATCACTAGAAAGTTTCCAAACACTTAGTTTCTTCACAAACACGCTAAAGTCATTCAAACCCGGAGCTTTCAAATCAAAGTTACAAAGTCCGTAAGTTTTGAATAAAATTTACGTTCAATCCCGAGACAAAAAGTTGAAACAATAAAAAATATTATCGTCCAAATGAGAAATATCAAAGACTTAGCTCGGGGAGAAAATTGAAAGCGGAATCAGTGTCATATCAACGTAAAGAGAGGTACAGTCAGTAGAATGTAGTCCGGGTTCCCTAGATTTTTTTTTTTTATTACTATCAAGCAAATTTTTCGTGAGTAGATTCATTATAAGACAAACAACAATTTTATCTACGAAAAATCTCGAAAGTGGTAGCTAACAGAGATATAAAGGATTTCATATTTTGATTTGATGGACCATCAATTTTATTTTCGTTCGGTTTCAGGGTTCCATAGTCAACCAAGTTTTGTTGGTTACAGAACCCTAAAACGGAACCCTGACCAGCTGATCTTTTATATATTGGTAGGTTAATACTTATATAATTTAAGAGTATCATTGTCCTACAAATAGAACAATCTATATTTTAGGACCATCAAATCAAAGTGTGAAATCCTTTCTATCTTACTTTCGAGATTTTTCGCAAATAAAAATGTTGTTCGTGTTATCAAAATGAAGCTACTCACAGAAAATTAGCTTGATAGTAATAAAAAAAATGTTCTAGGGAACCTGGACCAACGTACCCGACTACGGTTAAAAAAGACGTGTAATGATGTAAAATATAATATTATTAGAAAAAAGCATCATTGATAAAATTGTTATGAATATGAAGCGATATAGAAATCGTGTTGGCTATGTGTTCTAATTGTAAAATCGCATAATATTATCGCATTGCTGTCGCAAGATATTAAATCTCCCTCTTGTTGTTGTTTTAATAAAATGTGCGCGACTGTACATTGACACTCGCCACTGGTCGTGACAGTACAGCGTTATGATACGACCACTATCCGGATCTTTTATAGTTATTAAGTAAGTTTATCTCCCCCCCTGGCCCCCCTCGTCCTTACATGCCCTTCGACGCAACGTGACAACCTAATAACGGACAAAGAAAAACCTTTTAAGGTCCAAAAGTAATACTTTGACGACATTTTTTTTTGTTTATTTTTTTATAAATAGCCACTACGAATAATAAAAACTAAGGAAAAGTAACTCCGTCAAAAAACATGCTCCACAATACTTGTCAAAAAAGTGTACCTTAGGTACACATTTCAATGCATTTACAATATTTGGGTGACCTTGAGCGATACTAGGGTGACTTTACATGACAGATGAAAAGGAACTTAATTTAAAACGGTAATAGTAGTAATATTATTCGTAGAGTAGCCATAATAATATTATCATACACCCTGCACAATAGACATAACAACCCTAGCGATGATTTTCGTCATAATACGTCAAATTTAAAAATTTCAACATCAGTTCTAAGTCGGTATACTCTATAATTCTGTTTACTCTGCACCCTGTATATAATTTGGTTAAAATTAATCGTACGCGTAGAGAATTAATTAAGTTTTTTTAGCACTTACGTCATTAAAAAATTTAGATTTTAGTTAATTTAAAAAAATACACAAAAAGTAGGTAATACAAAACGTTAAATTACAATAATAACAAAAAAATTTAATTGCATACCTTCAGTAGTTTTATTTTCCATCATTAAGCTTAAGGTTGATTTTATTACGAAATAAAATATTTACTATTATTAAAATAGCTGATATAAAAAACATAAAATATTTGTTAACTCGTTTTTTTTTTGTCGGGGTGTTTTTGATGTCCTTCTATTGTATGGATTATTGTATGGAATTTAACCAACACAGGTCGTATTTTTAATTGCACAAAAGCAAATACATTTTTCAACAAATATCTCTATCTGCCGGACTAGTACGGCCACCAGTAGAAATGCGAAAGTATGGACAAACTGTGGACATAAACTTAAGATACCGATCTTTACCGCGGCTAATCGCGACCGAAAAAAATTCAATTAAAATGCCACTTTATCCTACTTTATGACACATATTCGTGCATATATTATAGTCAGTCATAATGAATATGTGTCATAAAGTAGGATATTATTTGAATTTTTAGGACTATAGTCTGTCATAAAGTGGCATTTTAACTGAATTTTTCGGAACGAAAAAAGATCGGAACTTCACCTTAAGTTTTATCTCCATTTATCTCCACAGTTTGTCTATACTTTCTCATTTCTACTGGTGGCCGTGCTAGCCCGGCAATAAGCTCAAGCTATATCCACACTATGCAATTTCATCTTCAGTTTTCGTCATCATCTTTTTATTCAACTTTCGTTTGGCATATTCAATAATTGAATGCGTCAAAATCCACCCGCGTTGGAAAGAAAAGTGTCATAGCGTCGCGGGCATGCCTCACGTGAGATATCGACTGCGCTATAACGCATGCCCGTGATGAACAAAAAAAGGCGCAGTGTGGACAAAGCTAATTATAGCAATTAATAACGAAGTAGAAAAACAAAAGAGTGCGTGATTTGACATTAGTGACATGTGATACTTTAAGAGGATACACCAGGGGCTAGAGAAATGAAAGAAAAGCACGTGTAATATCTATAGCTGTCTCCCTTACCTCAAGCCTATACCGCAGAACGCGATAGAGACAACTGCAGAAAATCCAGAAAATCAACGATTCGTTGTCCCGTGATTCCTTCTCCAAAACTTAACCGATTTAAGTAATTTTTTCATTAAAGATTAAAAAAAGGCTTGAGCTGTGTTCCTATGTTTTGCTTTTTTTTGTATAATCTAGCCAAATCTGTTTTCTGGACGTTTGAACACAGCGGAAAATCTGGCCATTTTTTTGGGTTTTTGAACGTTCATATCTTATTAAATAATTAAATTATGAAAAAAAAGAAAATATAGGGACATCGTATTAGTGGTCGTAGATATTCAGGAAAAAAATTATAACTCTACTAGCATTATCCAGGGAGGAAACAGGGGACAACGTTTGTATGGAAAAAAGGGCGGTGTGGACTCCTCTTAAAGTGTAATATTATATAGTATTTATAAGTAAGAAAGTGACCAAAACAAAACACTCTCACGTTTGGATAAAACAGGGGGAGGAAACAGGGGACAACGTTTGTATGGAAAAAAGGGCGGTTTGGACTCCTCTTAAAGCGACCATTTTAGCCCCGCAGATTTGACATTTGTCAGTTTGACAGTTTTGACAATTCATTTGCTGAATTGATTGAGAGGAATTGCTAAATGTGACCATTTTAGCCCTGCAGTACAAAAATACAGAAATGAATTGCAAGCTGAGTTTCATTTTGCGATTTTATAAAAATGAATCATATTATGATTCATATCATGATTCTTCATAGCGACCATTTTAGCCCCGCTGTATTAATGCGCATGGAAATCATCGCTAATTGTCGTAATCACGGAAACACCCGAATCTATGAAACTTGCATTTTGCACCTTGTTCAAAGGAAATAGAAGTAAATATCATAATAATTATAGCCGGTGGCTGTCCGCTGTCGCCCGTCTGACAAAAATGAAAAAGAATTGTATAAATTTTGTAAAGTTCTTCCGATCACAACCAAAGTCAAATATTCCATCTTATAAAATTAAATTAAGAAATTTAAAAAAACCTTCGCCAAACAACTTTAAAAAGTAATGAAATAATATAATATTTTACTGACTTTAAGTTTAAATAATTCCTTAGTGTAACGTGATATTTTAGTCCATAATTGTTGTCACGGTGTGTCGGGGGACAATTTAATTTTATTTCATGCTTGAACTTGTCTTGGTTATAGTGCAGAATAATTCCTATCAACAGGATTATAATATTATATCCCAAATCCCAATGAATACCGTCTAGGAGTGTCCTTTTGGATGAGGCCGTCAATATGAGTCCAAACATGAAACCTCCACTTTGGGTTCATAATATAGAGCTCGGCTCCTATAGAATCCAGGTGATGCTGCAGCAGAGCAGCATGCAAAAATTTATTGGTTACCTACGTCTTACTAGTTGTCGCAATTCAAATGAGCCCAAACACGAAACCGTTACTCTAAGTTGGTGAGGAGTTGGTTATCCTATTGATTGCCAAGGTGATGCTGCAGCACCAGGTCAACTTTCCGTTAATGTGTAAATATTCATAAATGTCACGAATCAGAATGCAATAAAGCCCACCAAACGACTGCAAGTTGCTAATCGGCCCTTCACGAACCAGATGAACCGCGATTTTTCAGCACGGAGCAGGCTGATGATGATGAACTATAGCTAAGAACACTCTCAGTTAAGTCAGCTTTCAAACAAAAAAAACTAGATCAAAATTCGGTCCACTCGTTTGGATGCTACGATGCCACAGACAGACAGACAGACAGACAGACCGACAGACAGACACGTCAAACTTATAACACCCCTCTTTTTTGTCGGGGGCTAAAAAGAACACTTCTTTGATGACGACTTCCAGAAACATAACATTACACACAATTTCCAGACAAGACAAAAAACTAAAATGCAACTGAACATATCAAGGGCAAATAATGTTTATGGAGAGAGAGCAACCGAATGTAATAAAGTACCGCACCTAATTAACACTCTGGACCCAAATTTATAATTTTAAGCAAAATCACAGAAAAAATATTAAATGCAAGCTAAAAACATTACAATATACGTATTTAAACAAATTCCTAAATGAATAGGACCGACATTAAAATTTATTTACTTGTTAGTAAGTAAGTAATTGCAATTCTACCATTTTTTTTTTGAAATGTTTAGGTATAATTAATAAATATATTTTGTTGTTTTGTTAACTTTGATAACAAAAAAGTTTATTTCTTGTAATTAGTACTAGCTGTATGACCGATATATATATATATATATATATATATATATATATATATATATATATATATATATATATATATATATATATATATATATCGGTCATACAGCTAGCTAGCTAGGACTCAAACTATATCACAGAATATATATAATTGCAATTCTTGTATATATATATATATATATATATATATATATATATATATATATATATATATATATATATATATATATATATATACTGTGATATAGTTTGAGTTCTGCCTGGCAACGGAATTGCGGGCGTCATCTAGTGAATCAATATATTTTCTTACAGTACGTCCATTACTATAATATTATACATTCCATAATTCGGTCTGTCTGTTTGTTACGTCTTTACACCAAAATTGCTAAAACCTATTTTGCTGAAGTTTGGCCTGGAGATAGTTTGAGTCCCGGGAAAGGACTAAGGATACTTTTTATCCCGCAAAAAGGTACGGTTCCCGCGTGATAAAAGAATTGGCGCAACGGAGTTGCAGACGTCATTTACTATTTTAATATTTCTATCTCCTCCACACTAATCTTCAATTGCGTTCGTGTTAAACAGTAAACAATCATTAATAATAATGAAACTAATACAACTATTTACGATTATAACAAGATAATGAATTTCTATGAAATTAATTAATATATTCCTTGGTTTTCCACTTGGCTATATTTATTACAGGGTAAGGATTCAGTGAGCAGCCTCGATATTAATTCGCTAATTAAGTTGTTATTATCTTCTATCTGTATTTATGTTAAGGTATGTATACTTAATAGATTTAATTCAAGCGATACACAATAATATATTTTATAAACTAGTGACCCAGCCTCGCCCTGTTGCAAAATCTCTATTAACGATTAGTATTTTGTACTTTATATTACGCCGCATGTGATAAACATAATATATTAAACATTCTGGAATCATTTTATCTATTAAAAACGGATTTCGTACTTTTAATGATCTAAGCATAGTAATTATACTGTAGACAAGTTCTAGTATCCCGTGTCTCTGCGTCATTTATGCTAGTTTTTATTGCGGCATTTGAACTCGCTACCGGGTTAGATTTCGATACGGTGCTAGCCACAGCCGCAGAGGCTAACGCCACTTTTACCCAACTAAAGACAAAACTAAAGGCTTATGATTTAAGCTGTCACTATAGACCAGGGTTTCTCAAACTTTCGACTCCACGAACCTCTGTTAAAATTTCCAGGTGACAGCGAACCCCTTGCTAACTAATGAAATCCTCCCCCCTCCCAAATTACTTTTGAAGAAAATGAATTTTTAATTTGAATAAAAGGTAACAAAAGAAATGTCTTTCTAAATTAATGGGATGCGTGTGCTTGTTTCTTGTCGCAAATGGAATCAATGCTAGGAGTAATTTTGGACAATTTTAACCTTTATTCTGACTCGGTATCAAGTCGATTTCTGTATTTAGTTCTTATCATGACCAAGTGCGAAAAGTCTCACATAAGTAGGTTGTAGCAAAGGGTAAAAGGAAATTCACCGCTTTGCGTGAGAGTTCAAAATACTCTGCCTGTCTAGCTGCCCAAAAATCTGTCAAAGACATCCTTTTCAAATCAGCTTGAAGAGTTTCATCTACGGACATTCCTAATAATTACTCTTGACAAGAGTCTCTTGTTGGTTGATACTCAAACCATAAATCTTCTCGTTTGTGAACGCAAACGGGTTACGAATCCAGCCATCTTTTTCAGCCAGTTATCTAGCCACCATTACGTAAATCTTGTCGCGAACCCCCTGCCGTCGAATAGTGAACCCCCAGGGGTTCGCGTACCCCACTTTGAGAAACCCTGCTATAGACGAACCACTTCGCCTTTCGATCAGTGGACTTATAAATATTATTCGTTTAATATATTTCACAGAATCTTTGTGTCTTTATAAAGAACACAAGTGAAGCTCAGACGTGTTATAAAAGTAACGCGTGTCGGGATCAAAAGCATTTTCATGTTCCCTAGCTTAATACTTAATAGAGGCGCACAGTTTCTTATTTTAACTGATGTGTAAAAATAAATGAAATACAATAGAATATGTTTGTAGAATATTTTATTATAGTTGTTGCCCGCAACTTTGTTGATCCGTGTTTGCCAATCATAATATGCGATAGGACAGGTATAGTATAGATATAGAAGTACTTAAATTATACTTTCATGTACCATCGAAGCGACAATAGGTCTGCTATCTGCCTATGAATCAACTTCTCTGATAGTAGGTATACAATATGACTGGTGAGACATTTTCAATACTCGACGACATGATATTTGGCTATAAATATTAGATGAAAAAAATAATATAAAAAAAAAAATCAATTGATTACTGAGTAAATGTAGCTTTTAAAGTTAAATAATTATTTACCCAACGCATGGACACCGCGCGCGAGGAGGGTAGCGGCGCGGTGTTTCTTTGATGACACACGCCGCCGCGCCGGCCGCATAGTATGCCTAGGTAGGCATACTATGCGGCGGCTATGAATCCTGAGTGAATTACGCGGCTAGGCAGGTGCCTAGCCGCGTAATTCACTCAGGATCCATGATTCATTTATTTAAAGGGAAATTTGGTAAAAAATTAAGTAACTAATTTTATTACATAATTAAAATGAGAATCGAGTACCGAATACAATCCAATGTCTTACCAGTCATGCAGTAGATATAAAATAATAATAAATATTTAAAACTTTTCATTTACTTAGTTCAGATATATTTGAGTGATTTAAGAGTAAGAAAATACAGATAGCCTTGTGAGATATACGTGGTGGCCACAAAAGAAGATCTTCCGACCGAGCGAGGTGGCATGCTCGGTCAGGCCGGAAATAATTTTCGTATATTACTATGACTGAGACTAAAATGTATGTTTCTGTAGACAAAATGTACAGTCATGGAATACATACGAGCCAAAATGTTACAAAAGTCGTTTCGAGAATTTTCCGTAATTGAGACGTGAAGCTGAAAATAAACTGAACGTTTTCTGAACTAATGGCTCGTACTGAATACAAAACGTTTGAACTACTTTATCAAGTACATGACACAATACAGGGTACTTAGACAAGTTCCATTATATAATTTCCTCCAACGCTCCGTGGTCTAGTGGCTAAGAGCGTGGCTCTCGACTCGGAAGTCGTGGGTTCGATTCCCGCGTTGGAAACATGTGATTTCCAAGTTTGGTTAGGACAATGCTGGCTGATTACCTGATTGTCTGACAAGTAAGATGATCTATGCGTCGGATGGGCATGTAAAAAGTCGGTCCTGCGCCTGATCTCTCGCCAGTCGTGTCGGTCTTCCGTCCCACTGTGTTATGACTTATGAGAGTGAAGGAATAGAGAGTGCTCTTGTGTACTGCGCACACACTTAAACACTATAAAATTATTCCTGCGTAGCTGGCCTGGTTTCAATGAAACTGGCCACCGTCACCGAAATCGGTGTGGGGAGTATTATTATTATTTAAAGATTTCGACAGCGAAGCAAAGTCTAAGCCCGGGCGTGCACTAGCGGCCAGGTCGCGGCGGCCATCGAGATAGATACCTTAGTATGAAACCGCGATAGACCACGTGCACCTGGCCGCAACGCGACCAGCGGCCACACCATACTTTCGATGGCCACCGCGACCTGGCCGCTGTGGCCTAGCCGCTAGTGCGCGCCTGGGCTAAGGCTGGATATTAAACGATTTTGCTCGACCGCGCGGTCTGCGGGCTATGGCGCAGTTTGACCGCTACACCGCAAGTATGGAGGGTAGATGGAGGAAAACTATCTTATATGGGGGTATTTGAAAAAGTGTTTAGCTGTACGCAGTAAATAACAGTTGAAAAATCCTCCAAGAGTGGCGCTAGCTGCAGCAAAGGGTATGGAATGAATGTAGCCGTTGGTGACAAAATATAAATTGAAGTATATTAAAATATAACCTCAAATAGCTGAAATAAAAGCTGCTAAATGATTTAAAAAAATAATCTAACTATCTTAGTTCGAGAGTTTAATATTGTAGTGACAGTGTCTGTACTCTGGAGAATGTCAGTATATATCACCTGATAGATAGATAATAATATCTATCAGGTGATCTATACGCTTTTTCCTTCCCATATAATACACCTTCAAAGGAAATCCAAGGTTTTCCAATTTTCCGTATTGTTGACGAATGACGACATAAGGATAACTCAGGGAAAATCTTACTAGGCGTGGTAGTGAACGGATCAATTCATTTCGACTAGAACTGATCTTATGATGTTTTTGTTGTAAAATATAATATCAAGTCAGGTAGTGGCAGAATAGAAGTAGATTTATTAAAGCTAGCTTATAATATGCTTTTAGTAGAAAACAAGAGTTGCTAGTAGAAGACTTTCTTAAGAACCGGGATCAAATCGGCGACAACAGGGAACAATTCAAAAAATATGATACCTTAAAAGGGCATAACTTATTAATTATTATTATTGTATACTAACCAAGCTACTAACACTTCTGTTGTTATTTTTTTATTTTTTTGTTTTGTAAGTGTAACTGTTAGGCTACATTATGGGCTGTTTGGCCTGAAATAAAGATAAATTAAATTAAATTAAATTAAATAACGGGGTCACGGGCAAAACGAGGCCTTTGCATCCGTTGTGGATGATTAATATACCTACCTAGTATTTTTAGAGTGAAGTAACCACTCTTTAAATACTGTAGTGCCTGGGAGTTGAAACAAGATTTTGAATGTCTGTATGGTTGCCCAAGCACATACGGTCTACGGCATTCTCGAGACAATGTCGGGCTAGTCCAGAGGAATGAGTAGGTCAATACGTCTGGGGACTGAGACCATTCATGTGGGTTTCCTCACGATGATGAAGATGATTTTCCTTTATCGTACGAGCGTCCGTATTTATGTACTTGAGATCTGAAAATGTCTCATTGGTACACGCCTCCACCCGGGACTGAACCTGCACCCTCTCGAGTGCGAACCAACGGTCTTCCCACTAGGCCACGGGCGCTCTACCAGTAGTATGACCTACCTACTTGTAAAATAAGCATGTTAATTACCCAACCCACCATTATAAATTTTTTGTCTATACTTATCGAATCTTGGAAGTTTTTTCGGATAACGTTTTTTGTTAATTAGCTTTTAATTTTTTGCAAATATTGGACAAAAATAGAGACAAAACATAAATTAAGCATCGCAGCTCGGTCTGAACCTACCCTGAAATAATATACTAATAAAGGAGATTGGTAATACGTCGAGGATGTAATCGGCTTTAAATAAGACGATTTTCGATATAATGTGATGTGATGATGTGATTTTCTTGTAATTTCGTTATATACACCCACGTAATTTTTTACTCCACACGTGTACGATATTCAGAACAAATAACTTCAAATAAATACTTATTTTTCAGGTAAAATTTTGGGCCATACTTCAACAGGGTCTCATGTTATATCAAAAATCAATCAAAAATTTTTGTCTGTCTCTCTGGCTACTTCATCATCTTATTCATCGTTTTCATCATCAAAGTCTTGTTATCTCCGGACTGAATCTCTCAGAATCAAAGTCGTGATTTTTATATATTTATTTATAATAAGACAGCCATAATGTTTAAATAGTAAAGAGTGACTCAGATTACTTTTTCATTAAAATATTTCACTTCATAGTCATGAACAACGTATGTCGGGTACAGCTCGAACAAAACAATGTTTAAACATACGAATGTGTTCCCGAAGGTGCCAAGGGGAATCCCCCACAGTCTCCAATTGTCGTGTTGTGAAAGTTTCTCTGTTGTTCGCGACCCTCAGTTTGCCAGAATATCCTGAAATAGATAAGGGACCTGTAAAATCTCACGACACGACTGCGATCCGATTCTTTCGATCGGATCGATTCTTTAGATTGTTTTAAGTAATAACTTTAAGATCGACAAGACCATTTTTGTGTGTTGAAATAATAATTAGTATTTATTGAATTGGAATAAAAATTAATAACTTGAAAGTTAAGTAAAACATATTTTTAAATAATATTTTTTTCCTCTACACCATGTTCCTATTAGTCTTGCTTAAAGACGATTTAAAAACAAATAAGATTTGTACCAAAAAAAGTATGAATAATAAGTTATCTCCACTGTGTATTTATGATTATGTATTGATAAATCATTTAATATGTTTGAATAATTATTTTTTCAAATGAATTAAAATTGTTTCTAATCTGACTGAATTAAATAGTTAACATTTAATTTTATGCTGCCTGCTGCTCGATAAAGATTTACTTCTTCAAAAACATACTTTTATACTTTAATCCTTCGACCGCGGATTCTTGGAAATCTTGGGACTTGAAGCGGGAAAACTTGAAAATGTTAATCGATCATACTAGAAGCGTTGCCGACAAATCGTGTCTTGTAAAACCGGCGCTCTAGGTCTTTGTTCTGAATGTGGGTCAATGTATCATTAACTAGTGCGGTAAAAATGTATCTGCAGTTACATACAGATGTTCCATTCATGAATACTAGTAGTTGTACAGTCAGAAAAATGTTTGTTCAGGGTCAGTACACATTGCAACATGACGACGATGACGAGTGCCATGCAGTTTTATAAATGCAAAAATTAGGTACTGATGAATAATTAATGTTTTTATTTATATTTGTTTGCTTATTATTAGATGTTGCCTTTGCTGCGCCAAAATTATTAACGGGATCCATAAGTATTATTCTCCGGAAGGAAAATTACTATTCTATTTACTTTATTAATATTCTTCTTTTTATCCTCATTAGCTTGCGTCACAAAGGGAGAAACTGCATTCAGGATTTGTAAAAAAAATCTAAATAACAAATAAAATTCACCCCTCGGGTCAGGAAACTACTTAAAAAAAACCTTTTGCGGCTGCTATACAGCCATCCCATAAAAATACCGAAGACTCGCAAACCTTCGACCTTGTTATGAAAAATTAATTTTCAGTACTTTAAGTCTATTTTTTTAGTCTTAGACGTAATGAATGAATTACCATAAACATAATGAGGGTTCCGCAGCTTCAAATTATAATTTTATGGGGACCCTCGACCCTATAATTTTATTTCCCCATCACAACGCTCTGCAGTACCGCTTAATTTTCTTAATTGTTCTGGTTATAATAAATGATTTTATTTCTGGTCTTTTATATTGAATTCTTATGAGAATTGTAACTTGTTTTAACTAGAGTTATTAGAGTTTTTACTAAAAACTTTTTATTACAGTTTTGGTTTATTTATATTATTAAAACCAAGAAACACGAATCGCAGCTTGCCAGCCTTTACTATGTGCACGTATGTGGTTGGTTTTACTTATTTATTTGCTTCGAGAACAGAATACGCATCGCGTGCGATCTACAAGAAGGTCTTATGCAGCTATCAAGGTTCCATCCGTATTACTGAACGGTCGTGTCCATGACACTGCGATCTTCCTAGCCTTAAGGTGGCTTTCGGATCTTTGCCGCGAGCGACCGCGACCGGTGAAAATTCAAATAAAATGCTACTTTATGACATAGAATATAAGTGTCATTTTCTACTGACATTTTGGTGGCGACACCCGCGCGCGAGCCACCTATGTGAAGTTAGCAACCGAGTTCAAGGTAAATGATTTTTATATATGTCATTCGATTGTACCCGGAGTGTACCCGATTGTACCGCAATTAAAATCGTTTGTACCTCAATAGGGTAGAAATGGGGGGGGGTGGTAAAATTTGCTTAGCAACCGACATAAAGATACCGGAATTTTAATGATGCCATCTGGAAGAGTATCGTTTGTACCGGATTGTACCCGTTTTTAAAGTTAATTTTTTTTTTGATTTTACGAAAAAAAAAAGCAAAAAAAATTTTTTTTCTTAAAAATAAGGCTTTTTATGGAGTAGAAGGAAAGAAAGTATATAAAGCAGTTCAAATGTGTAAAAGAAGTTATTTTTTGAGGTAGATTCGTTCGGTCTTGACGAATTTTCCAATATCTTACTATAAAAGTCGGAGTTATATTTTGCAGTTTTTTTGTCGTTTGTACCTCGCCAAAACAGAAAGATTATAAAAGAAGATACTATTCACTTCATATTTACACAAAAAAATTTGAGGTACAAACGATTTTTCATACAGTAACAACGTCAGAGATTCGATCGGTCTTGACGAATTTTCGAATATCTTACTATAAAACTCGGAGTCAAATTTTGCAAATTTTATCGTTTGTACCTCGCCAAAATCGAAAGATTATAAAAGAAGATACTATTCACTTCATATTTACACTAAAAAATTTGAGGTACAAACGATTTTTCATATAGTAACAATGTCAGAGATTCGATCGGTCTTGACGTATTTTCGAATATCTTACTATAAAACTCGGAGTCATATTTTGCAACTTTTATCGTTTGTACCTCGCCAAAACCGAAAGATTATAAAAGAAGATACTATTCACTTCATATTTAAACAAAAAAATTTGAGGTACAAACGATTTTTCATATAGTAACAACGTCAGAGATTCGATCGGTCTTGAAGAATTTTCGAATATCTTACTATAAAACTCGGAGTCAAATTTTGCAACTTTTATCGTTTGTACCTCGCCAAAACCAAAAGATTATAAAAGAAGATACTATTCACTTCATACTTACACAAAAAAATTAGAGGTACAAACGATTTTTCATAAAGTAACAACGTCAGAGATTCGATCGGTCTTGAAGAGTTTTCGAATATCTTACTATAAAACTCGGAGTCATATTTTGCAAGTTTTATCGTTTGTACCTCGCCAAAACCAAAAGATTATAAAAGAAGATACTATTCACTTCATATTTACATAAAAAAATTAGAGGTACAAACGATTTTTCATATAGTAACAACGTCAGAGATTCGATCGGTCTTGACGAATTTTCGAATATCTTACTATAAAACTCGGAGTCAAATTTTGCAAATTTTATCGTTTGTACCACGCCAAAACCGAAAGATTATAAAAGAATATTCTATTCACTTCATATTTACACAAAAAAATTTGAGGTACAAACGATTTTTCATATAGTAACAATGTCAGAGGTTCGATCGGTCTTGACGTATTTTCGAATATCTTACTATAAAACTCGGAGTCATATTTTGCAACTTTTATCGTTTGTACCTCGCCAAAACCGAAAGATTATAAAAGAAGATACTATTCACTTCATATTTAAACAAAAAAATTTGAGGTACAAACGATTTTTCATATAGTAACAACGTCAGAGATTCGATCGGTCTTGAAGAATTTTCGAATATCTTACTATAAAACTCGGAGTCAAATTTTGCAACTTTTATCGTTTGCACCTCGCCAAAACCAAAAGATTATAAAAGAAGATACTATTCACTTCATATTTACACAAAAAAATTAGAGGTACAAACGATTTTTCATATAGTAACAACGTCAGAGATTCGATCGGTCTTGACGAATTTTCCAATATCTTACTATAACACTAAGAGTTGAATTTTGCAACTTCTATCGTTTGTACCTCGCAAAAACCGAAAGATTATAAAAGAAGATACTATTCACTTCATATTTACACAAAAAAATTTGAGGCACAAACGATTTTTCATATAGTAACAACGTCAGAGATTCGATCGGTCTTGAAGAATTTTCGAATATCTTACTATAAAACTCGGAGTCAAATTTTGCAACTTTTATCGTTTGTACCTCGCGAAAACCGAAAGATTATAAAAGAATATTCTATTCACTTCATATTTACACAAAAAAATTTGAGGTACAAACGATTTTTCATAAAGTAACAACGTCAGAGATTCGATCGGTCGTGACGAATTTTCGAATATCTTACTATAAAACTAAGAGTTAAATTTTGCAACTTCTATCGTTTCTACCTCGCCAAAGCCGAAAGATTATAAAAGAAGATACTATTCACTTTATATTTACACAAAAAAATTTGAGGTACAAACGATTTTTCATATAGTAACAACGTCAAAGATTCGATCGGTCGTGACGAATTTTCGAATATCTTACTATAAAACTCGGAGTCAAATTTTGCAACTTTTATCGTTTGTACCTCGCCAAAACCGAAAGGTTATAAAAGTAGATATTATTCACTTCATACTTATATAAAAAATTTTGAGGTGTAAACGATTTTACATATAGTAACAACGTCAGAGATTCGATCGGTCGTGACGAATTTTCGAATATCTTACTATAAAACTCGGAGTCATATTTTGCAACTTTTGTCGTTTGTACCTCGCCAAAACCGAAAGATTATAAAAGAAGATACTATTCACTTTATATTTACACAAAAAAATTTGAGGTACAAACGATTTTTCATATAGTAACAACGTCAGAGATTCGATCGGTCTTAAAGAATTTTTGAATATCTTACTATAAAACTCGGAGTCAAATTTTGCAAATTTTATCGTTTGTACCTCGCCAAAACCGAAAGATTATAAAAGAAGATAATATTCACTTCATATTTACACAAAAAAATTAGAGGTACAAACGATTTTTCATATAGTAACAACGTCAGAGATTCGATCGGTCTTGACGAATTTTCGAATATCTTACTATAAAACTCGGAGTCAAATTTTGCAAATTTTATCGTTTGTACCTCGCCAAAACCGAAAGATTATAAAAGAAGATAATATTCACTTCATATTTAAACAAAAAAATTTGAGGTACAAACGATTTTTCATATAGTAACAACGTCAGAGATTCGATCGGTCTTGACGAATTTTCCAATATCTTACTATAAAACTAAGAGTTAAATTTTGCAACTTTTGTCGTTTGTACCTCGCCAAAACCAAAAGTTAGCTCTTAGTTTTATAGTAAGATATTGGAAAATTCGTCAAGACCGATCGAATCTCTGACGTTGTTACTATATGAAAAATCGTTTGTACGACAAATTTTTTTGTTTAAATACGAAGTGAATAGTATATTCTTTTATAATCTTTCGGTTTTGGCGAGGTACAAACGACAAAAGTTGCAAAATATGACTCCGAGTTTTATAGTAAGATATTCGAAAATTCGTCAAGACCGATCGAATCTCCGACGTTGTTACTATATGAAAATCGTTTGTACCTCAAATTTTTTTGTGTAAATATGAATTGAATAGTATCTTCTTTTATAATCTTTCAGCTTTGGCGAGGTACAAACGATAAAAGTTGCAAAATATGACTCCGAGTTTTATAGTAAGATATTCAAAAATTCGTCAAGACCGATCGAATCTCTGACGTTGTTACTATATGAAAAATCGTTTGTACCTCTAATTTTTTTGTGTAAATATGAAGTGAATAGTATCTTCTTTTATAATCTTTCGGTTTTGGCGAGGTACAAACGATAAAAGTTGCAAAATATGACTCCGAGTTTTATAGTAAGATATTCGAAAATTCGTCACGACCGATCGAATCTCTGACGTTGTTACTATATGAAAAATCATTTGTACCTCAAATTTTTTTGTGTAAATATGAAGTGAATAGAATATTCTTTTATAATCTTTCGATTTTCGCGAGGTACAAACTATAGAAGTTACAAAATTTAACTCTTAGTTTTATAGTAAGATATTCGAAAATTCGTCACGACCGATCGAATCTCTGACGTTGTTACTTTATGAAAAATCGTTTGTACCTCAAATTTTTTGTGTAAATATGAAGTGAATAGAATATTCTTTTATAATCTTTCGGTTTTGGCGAGGTACAAACGATAAAATTTGCAAAATTTGACTCCGAGTTTTATAGTAAGATATTCGAAAATTCGTCAAGACCGATCGAATCTCTGACGTTGTTACTATATGTAAAATCGTTTGCACCTCAAAATTTTTTATATACGTATGAAGTGAATAATATCTTCTTTTATAACCTTTCGGTTTTGGCGAGGTACAAACGATAAAAGTTGCAAAATTTGACTCCGAGTTTTATAGTAAGATATTCGAAAATTCGTCACGACCGATCGAATCTTTGACGTTGTTACTATATGAAAAATCGTTTGTACCTCTAATTTTTTTATGTAAATATGAAGTGAATAGTATCTTCTTTTATAATCTTTTGGTTTTGGCGAGGTACAAACTATAAAAGTTGCAAAATTTGACTCCGAGTTTTATAGTAAGATATTCGAAAATTCTTCAAGACCGATCGAATCTCTGACGTTGTTACTATATGAAAAATCGTTTGTACCTCTAATTTTTTTGTGTAAATATGAAGTGAATAGTATCTTCTTTTATAATCTTTTGGTTTTGGCGAGGTACAAACGATAAAAGTTGCAAAATTTGACTCCGAGTTTTATAGTAAGATATTCGAAAATTCTTCAAGACCGATCGAATCTCTGACGTTGTTACTATATGAAAAATCGTTTGTACCTCAAATTTTTTTGTTTAAATATGAAGTGAATAGTATCTTCTTTTATAATCTTTCGGTTTTGGCGAGGTACAAACGATAAAAGTTGCAAAATATGACTCCGAGTTTTATAGTAAGATATTCGAAAATACGTCAAGACCGATCGAACCTCTGACATTGTTACTATATGAAAAATCGTTTGTACCTCAAATTTTTTTGTGTAAATATGAAGTGAATAGAATATTCTTTTATAATCTTTCGGTTTTGGCGAGGTACAAACGATAAAATTTGCAAAATTTGACTCCGAGTTTTATAGTAAGATATTCGAAAATTCGTCAAGACCGATCGAATCTCTGACGTTGTTACTATATGAAAAATCGTTTGTACCTCTAATTTTTTTATGTAAATATGAAGTGAATAGTATCTTCTTTTATAATCTTTTGGTTTTGGCGAGGTACAAACGATAAAACTTGCAAAATATGACTCCGAGTTTTATAGTAAGATATTCGAAAATACGTCAAGACCGATCGAACCTCTGACATTGTTACTATATGAAAAATCGTTTGTACCTCAAATTTTTTTGTGTAAATATGAAGTGAATAGAATATTCTTTTATAATCTTTCGGTTTTGGCGAGGTACAAACGATAAAATTTGCAAAATTTGACTCCGAGTTTTATAGTAAGATATTCGAAAATTCGTCAAGACCGATCGAATCTCTGACGTTGTTACTATATGAAAAATCGTTTGTACCTCTAATTTTTTTATGTAAATATGAAGTGAATAGTATCTTCTTTTATAATCTTTTGGTTTTGGCGAGGTACAAACGATAAAAGTTGCAAAATTTGACTCCGAGTTTTATAGTAAGATATTCGAAAATTCTTCAAGACCGATCGAATCTCTGACGTTGTTACTATATGAAAAATCGTTTGTACCTCAAATTTTTTTGTTTAAATATGAAGTGAATAGTATCTTCTTTTATAATCTTTCGGTTTTGGCGAGGTACAAACGATAAAAGTTGCAAAATATGACTCCGAGTTTTATAGTAAGATATTCGAAAATACGTCAAGACCGATTGAATCTCTGACATTGTTACTGTATGAAAAATCGTTTGTACCTCAAATTTTTTTGTGTAAATATGAAGTGAATAGTATCTTCTTTTATAATCTTTCTGTTTTGGCGAGGTACAAACGACAAAAAACTGCAAAATATAACTCCGACTTTTATAGTAAGATATTGGAAAATTCGTCAAGACCGAACGAATCTACCTCAAAAAATAACTTCTTTTACACATTTGAACTGCTTTATATACTTTCTTTCCTTCTACTCCATAAAAAGCCTTATTTTTAAGGAAAAAATTTTTTTTGCTTTTTTTTTTCGTAAAATCAAAAAAAAATTAACTTTAAAAACGGGTACAATCCGGTACAAACGATACTCTTCCAGATGGCATCATTAAAATTCCGGTATCTTTATGTCGGTTGCTAAGCAAATTTTACCACCCCCCCCATTTCTACCCTATTGAGGTACAAACGATTTTAATTGCGGTACAATCGGGTACACTCCGGGTACAATCGAATGACATATATAAAAATCATTTACCTTGAACTCGGTTGCTAACTTCACATAGGTGCGCGAGCCACGAGGCGAGCCGCGAGACGCGCCGCGAGCCCTGAGTGTAAACACGAGCTCGCGGCTCGTCTCGCGGCGCAGCTCGCGGCACTCAGGGCTCGCGTCGGGAGCGATTTCCAAAGGAGCTCGAGGGGGAAGCGAGCTTTGTGTTTACACTCGCGCTTCGACGCGAGCTGCGAGACGCGCCGCGAGCCGAGCCACGAGACGCGAGTATAAATCTCGTATTAAGAGGAGTCCACACCGCCCTTTTTTCCATACAAACGTTGTCCCCTGTTTCCTCCCTGGATAATGCTAGTAGAGTTATAATTTTTTTTCTGAATATCTCCACTAATGCAATGTCCCTATGTTTTCTTTTTTTTCATAATTTAATTATTAAATAAGATATGAACGTTCAAAAACCCAAAAAAATGGCCAGATTTTCCGCTGTGTTCAAACGTCCAGAAAACAGATTTGGCTAGATTATACAAAAAAAAGCAAAACATAGGAACACAGCTCAATCCTTTTTTTAATCTTTAATGAAAAAACTACTTAAATCGGTTAAGTTTTGGAGAAGGAATCAGGGGACAACGAATCGTTGATTTTCTGCAGTTGTCTCTATCGCGTTCTGCGTTATATGCTTGAGGTAAGGGAGACAGCTATAGATATTACACGTACTTTTTTTTCATTTCTCTAGCCCCTGGTATATCCTCTTAAGGTGGCTTTCGGATCTAATCGTCCTATTAGGGTCAATATACACCACAACGGTAACGACAAAAAAAGGAAATGAAATCTACTTAAACCATAATGATCTTTATCTATAAATCGTTGTTAGTACCATAGTTATAACAAAATAAGCTATTAATTTTTTTGGAATTCTTTTGTAATACGAAAACTAAGTAAAAATTGTATACTTAGGACTTGGACTACTCATATATATACTTACCTAAAAAATGCAATATTCCCATGGGCTGTTCAAGCAGATAAAGCCGCGAGCGGCGGGTGTCATCTGAACAAACAATATTAAATTAAAAATTCGATTGAATCAGCTCAAAATGCATTGTATTCTTGTTTCGTGCCGATAAAAGTATTTATAAATATCAATTAATGCATCAATAAATAAAGAATAAAAATATTAAACAATCCCGACGCACATGTGCCAAGAGATTGCCGATTATATCGTCCATTAAGCCTGTATACAATGAAATTTCATAAAAGTACAGTTAGTCTTTTAAAAGTTATTTAAGGCGCTGTGGTTGTCGCGACTACCTACGTAAAATAAGTTTTTTTAAATAATGTTTTGTAAAGAAAATGTCATTATTTAAGTATAAAAAAGTACCGTTTTAAAATTGAGAAAATTTCCTATACTCAATGGTATATCAGTACACAATTTGAAAAATTCTGCTCTATAGAAAAAAAAAATCTCAAAGATGACTGTTATAACGCTGTTTTTCATAATTAAATCATTTTATGGCTAAATTACACACTTTCTAGTAAAAACAAAAATGTAGTAGGTACATTAATTGTCGTAATCTAACCTAAACGATTTGATATAATATGTGACTTGTGTTATACTAAAAACCAAAGGTTTTCTCTCCTATTTCCTATTATGAAGGCACGCGGCGAGCGCGTAACCGCCACTGTGCAAGGCGCGCGATATGAATGTTATTTTAATGTCCTTTACGTCGATATGCGTACTGACAGACATCGACCTGCTTATTTTAGGAACTACTGGGCCTTAAGTATGCGATAAAAATTCGTCAGCTCAGTCTGTGCAGTCCATTGCATGTACTTGCTTGACTAAATAATGCCGTAAACTACAAAGAAAAAGAGTAATAATTGTGATACAGTGATGCAGAATTAATCATTTTAATTCATAAAAGTTTACTTGGCGAAGACACTAAAAACATTCCTGTCTCCATTCTCTCACCATAACTTTCCATACAGCCACGGTACAAAAATAACGCACCAATATAAGAGTTATTGGTATCAAAAGCTAATAATTATCTCAATAATTATTAGCTTTCGATACCAATAACTCTTATATCGGCTTATATCTCAACATTTCCCAACAAAAATGGAAATTAAGACGAACTGTACAACGTACGTCCAAATAAGAGACGTGACGTGATTTTGCCAAATCACTCATTATATGGGTCACTGTGGCAGTTTATTGAGAATTATTTTTATAAAGGAACAATATTAAAAGATATGAGGTAAGTCGATTACCGCGCTCACACTGTAAAATAACACATTTATTTCCACAGCGATAACGCTTACAATTCAATTACCGAGATGGTTTTTTTTCATTTTTTTGATTTTCCTTCATTTTTCATGCAACTCATGCAATTTCACTGTCAACTTATAAAATGAATTTGTACGATCACAAGATTGAACAAAATATATTTTTATGATCAATGCATTGTTACGTGAAATGCGAAAGTTTATTGATCTTAATACCAAATTCCACTATATTTAAAACTAGATGTTCCGCGCGGCTAAACCATACATTTTTCCGCAAAAGAATAACCTATGTCCACGTCACAGAAATAAACACATTTTCCTCTATTTCTTCGTTCCTATTATTCTTAGCGTGATAAAATATAGACTTTAGCCTTCCTCGATAAATGGACTATCTAACACTGAAATAATTTTTCAATTCGGACCAGTAGTTCCTGAGATTAGCGCGTTCAAACAAAGAAACAAACAAACTCTTCCGCTTTTAAAATATAGTAAGTAATAGATCTGAGCACACTGAAGCGAGACAAGACGAGACGAAACGCGACGATGTAACGCTATTTCAATTTTATATTGCTTTATGCATCACCTGGTCACGCCTCGTTTCATAATGGAGGATATACTATCCGTTAATGCTTGTCTAAATGCACAAATCAATTAAGACATACACACACACACTTGAGACATTTTTCGCAAACATTGAACATTTTGTAAAGCAGACGACACTTTTCTTATATTATTTATAGCTATATTGAATACAAATATCCAACACACGTAGTACTCGAACACTTTACTTTATGGTTAAAGTAATAATTATTAAGATTAAAATTTTATTTAAGAGGGCGAAGCAAAAAATCACACATCGTCCTTCTCTCATCACACTCACGCGCGTCTTTCATATGCCAGGTGAAAAAGGACGACGCGTAATCATTGCAAATTTAGTTTTTTCTTAATAACTCGATAAAATAATATAATATACAACATTTTGAAAACCAACTACCTCTGTGGCTCTGTGGCTCAGTGGGTAGGCTGTCGGTAGCTCAAGCCGCGGGTCGGCGTCAAGCGGGGGTCGCGGGATCGAATCCCACCGACGGAACAAAAAGTTTTCAAAGTTCCTGGGTCATGGATGTGTATCATATAATAAAAATCTTAAACATATGTATAGTATTTAAGTATTAAATATATTTCCGTTGTCAGGTACCCGTAACACAAGTCCTTCATGTACTTACCACGGGGCCAGACTGACGTGGTGTGAAGCGTCCATAGATATTATTATTATCAACATTTAAAAAATCCGCCACGTCAGTCTCTCGGTGATAGAATTTTATACAATGTGTTAAAATATTAACTCAGTTTAATGCACGGTTTTGGCAATACATATTATTAAGAATTCGTAAAAATCATGCATTTGTGTTTTTTTTTCTATCAAGAAATAATAACTTTAAGATATCTTTGCTTTAGTCGCCTTCTTAACAGATTGAAACAAAGAACACATAAAATACGAATCGTTTTTTGCTCGCATGAAATCTCTATATAAACGATCTTATTAATACCTAAATTGTGCACATGTGCGCACGTGTACATTAAAATGTACATATTAATACTTATATTAGTGCTTATATACTATGTCTACATCAACTATCGGTTTAAGAGTAGCCGTTATTATAAGTTGATAAAGGCATTTCCGCCTGTAACGACGGAAGTGCCTTTAATAGGTGCACTGTGGAAATTCGTCGGTGGACCGGAGCGTAAGTGTTTTCTAATTAATATTAATAGTTGGGGAGGGGAAGAGGGGATTTCGGGAGTAGCTCGAGCGTGTCAGATTAAGCTTGCATAGGCTTCCGACATGTGTCTAGTTTTTTTTTTCTTTTTTTTTTTGCGGCCCCTACTATGGGACCTCTTGTTCCCCCTTCCGAAGGGAAGAGACAATTCTTTACATGCTTCGTTACATCTAAACAGTTTTTACGTTTTATTACAAAAAAGGTTTTTTACAGTTTATGTTAATGATTCTATTTTACATAATTGTTTTCTACTAGTATCTTTTACATTTATTTTCTTTATTTTCCATGTCTATCACATATCTTTTTAATCTTAATATTATAATATTCCATTTCTTTTCACATTTTAAATTATTACAATTCTTTTAAATTGGTTGTTTTTACTGCTTACATGTCATAATATTTTAGAATTTCAATACATAATTTTATTACAATTAATTTATACATTTTTTCTTACTGTTTATTCTTAACATTAATACAATTTAATATTACTATATTTATCTCAGACTTTTCCAAAATACAATTACGTATAGCGCGGAGTATTCGGTGCGATTTGTGTATTGCTAAATTATTTATCTACTAAATAATTCCGTACAATTGAGTGCGAAGCATCACTTTGTTGCGTAAAATATGATCAATAGCAGTAACATGGCATTTACATTTCTTTGTATAATAATATACTACTAATACACATAATTATTACGATAGCTTATTTCACTATACATATTGTCTTTAAATTTATAATATCATATAAGTATGAGGAAACTCGTGACGTTCGGGCGCTTGCCCATACAAAAGTGAAAAAAATTTTTGGTCGTTCAGCGCTGCTACTCTCACAGTGAATTCTCTATAAGGAACACATACACACCCTAAAGTATTATCACTTGTTTTTGTTACACCCTGTATATGACAAGTGTTTTTTTTTTTTATATATATTTTTTTAATATACATTATTAAATACATACTTATATTTAAATTACATACTTGATATACACTGCGTTTTTTGGGGTCTCTTAAACTTAGTTTAAGGGATTTCCAATTTGCATTCCTGACATGTGTCATCATGGTATAGAAATAAGATTTCTCACGTGGTGGGTAAACATTTTTTTTAAATATTGAAATGTCATGGGATCTGTCAGATTAAGATAGGGGATGTTTAGTATACCTCAAAGAAGCTTCCATATAAAGCACTGACGATTCAAAGGTTATGTACATTTTAAAATATAAAAAAATAAAGCTTCATATTTTCTTAACTAAGCTTCGAAGGTATTTTATTTTGCTCTAAACTAAATGATTTAGTCCTTGTTGTCTAAAATAATATATTTGTAATTTATCTAAATAAGCAATTTTCTGAATATATTTTCTTTTTTAAAACTTTAAAATGGCTGCAGTTTCTGAACCCACCGCTAAAATAAAAAAAAACGCTCCCATTTTTTTTTATCAGCTTTACCTAATGTACAAAACCTACTAGGTCTCCATGACGCTCGAGTGACTACAAAAATAGCACCCTCCCCTCCTCTACTATAATGTCATAAAAGAAATTCTAGTTTATGTGATAGCATTGATGAATGCTTAATATTTAGGTAAGTATACAAAAGATAGCAAATGTTTTATCTTACAACTTAAAGTAAAACTTACTTTATCTTTTATAGAGTAACTACACGAACTCTATAATTAAGATAAAATCTATTTTGTCCAAACTTTTAAAACAAAATAATAATAAAATCTAAAATAATTTAGTAGTACGGGAGCCCAAGAACACGTTTTTTTTATTATTAACAAGAAATTTTTTTGTGAGTAGCTTCATTGATAAGACGAACAACATTTTTATTTTCGAATAATCTTGAAAGTGGTTGCTAACAGAGATAAAAAGGATTTCATACTTTGACTTGATGGTCCTGTTACGTGCTAGGGTTCGAGGATTTGGAGAGAAAGACCTGGTGACTCTCTTGAAGACTTTATTAACACTGCACTAAACACTAGGTCACAACACTTAGCACTACGTCCAAACACAAATCACTAGGTCCAATCACTAAGCACTATCACTGTCCTAGGTCGTAGCCAAGTCGCAGGTTTCACTGGTTCACTCACTATTGATCACTCCGAAATCGCCTTGATGATCGCTTAGATTGAACTGACTTGTCGGGCCTGCCTGCGGCTCTTTTTATATGGCGAGACGAATTCCAGAAATTTCCCGATTCACGTAAACAAGAAAACAACCGTGGGAAATTTCTAGGCGGCTCGGGCATGTACCACAATAAAACTGCCGTCCTTGCGATAAGTGCAGTAAGTTGAATTTAATTTAGACCTTATGGACTCAGTCATAAGGTCTAAATTCAAACACTCTAACAAATAAAGGGTAAACACGTAAACAAACATTGGACCTTTTTAGAAGGTTCAAGTATGTACTTGCGCACCACGTGTCCGTATACCATGTACCGTAACACTACTCCCCTCTTAGAGATGCTCGTCCCGAGCATCATTGTTACTGCCATGGTAACGCGCCAGACGGTTCCTACGACTACTCCTGGTCTGTGGTCCCTTTACAGCAGCGCAAGTAATACATCTGTGGCACCAATCCTGCACATCATCTCTCCAATGCAACCAGAAGAATCGTTCTCGCACTTTCCTTAGCATCCTCTTGACGCCTAGATGACTCCCTGATACGCCCTCATGTATCTCGCGGAGAACATCTGGTACTCTTGCCCTTGGGACAATTATCTGAAAATAGAACTCTCTGCCGTTAGCCTTCTGCCATTTCCGGTAGAGTAGTCCGTCCTGAAGTATCAGACTGTCCCATTGCTCCCAGTACGCCTTAGTGACAGCGCCAGTGGGTGCAACCTCACTCCAGATTGGTTTTATGTCACCCCGTTTCTTCCATGTGATGATGTGCCGAAGGTCGTCATCTTTTTCTTGAGCCTTTCTCATAACTTCATTCTCCATGTGCCCCAAATTACTTGTTCTCTTTGTTCCGCTCCGTGCCTGGGAGGTAACAGTTACCGGGGCTTTCTCTGCGTCATCCAGTACTCGCCCCTTAGTTCTGGATTCTATTCGTTCCCCATGACTCCGGGTAGGGGACGAAACCGCTTGCTTCTTCAACTCCTCCATTTGTTCCTCGATCCTTTTTATCCTTGCCATCTGGGTCTTCTTCTGCGGACAGTTTAGCTGAAGATGGCCCCTCTCACCACACTTATAGCACATGGCTTCAAGTCTTTTCCTCGTAGAAGCCTTAACTTCCTTGACTTCTTCAGAGACCTTGTGGATCTTATGGGTCTGCCGTATGTCATGGCGCACAGCCTCGACTTCCAAAGCATACGCTAATGCTTCCTTTAGCGAGGTATGGTGACCAAGTCTTACTGCAGCCCTGACCTCCAAGTCTTTGATTCCGTCGACAAATCCTTGAACAATATTTGTGTCGACCATCTTGGTGTCGGCTCCTGGATATGCCTTCCTGACGAGTTTTTCAATTTCCAACGCCCATTGTTGAAGTTCTTCTCCTGAACGTTGGACTCTGTCACGCAGTTGGGCACGGAACACGTGCTCCAGGTGTCGCTCCCCGTATCTGGATTCCAGTGCCTCCATCAGGTCTTGGAAACCATTTCCCGTATGTGGCAGTGCCTCCAGAACCGACACAGCTTGCCCTCTGAGTGCAACAGTGAGAGCGGTCAAGCATTGCTCCTCCGTCCATCCGTTTGCGGTAGCAACAGTCTGAAATTGCCGACGATAAGCGTTCCAAGAAGTAGTGCCGTCGTACGGTGGCACCTTTACTCTTGGTCCTTGCGCCACACCAGTGACTCCACTAGACACCGCAACTCCCGTAGTTTCTAGGCGCACTACTCTCTTCTGTAGTTCTGTGAATCCGGTTTTCAAATTTTCCACAACCGTCTCTAACCCAGTAACTCGTTCTTTCATTACGTCGACATCTTTACGAAGCTTAGTCACCGTGTCACTAACATCCTTTATAGCTCCAAGTGCTTTTTCTTGGAGGTCTTTTTGCTGCTCTTGTGATTCTCGAATCGCTCTGATTTCAGCCTTCTGAAATTCTTGCAAAGCGCCGAGCTTGCGGTCTTGTGACTCCATCATTGCCCTTTGAGAATCTTGCAAAGCGTGAATTAACTCAATTATGCTTTCTAATTGAGGAGCCATTTGAGGGGCCGTAGAAACAACGGGTGTGGCTGGATGGATGGAGCTGGTCGACGGGGCCTGAGCAGGCAGGACTTGAGTAGGTGGAGCCTGGTGGGCGGGGCCAGTGGGCGTGGTCTGAGTGGGCGTGGCCTGGTGGGCGGAGCCAGTGGGTGTGGCCAGAGTGGGCGTGGCCTGGTGGGCGGAGCCAGTGGGCGGGGCTTCGCCCAAAGTGGGCGGAGCCTGGTGGGCGGGGCCAGTAGGTGGGGCCTGTCCCTCAGTGGGCGGAGCTTGGTCCCCAGTGGGTGTGGCCTCCGCAACTCCTCTCTCGGAGTCAATGGCAGCAGCTCGCTGCGCCCTTGTCCTGACACTCCCCTTGAAGTCCTCTCTCGGAGTCAATGGCATCTCCAAATCTCACTTCCGACACCAGTTGTTACGTGCTAGGGTTCGAGGATTTGGAGAGAAAGACCTGGTGACTCTCTTGAAGACTTTATTAACACTGCACTAAACACTAGGTCACAACACTTAGCACTACGTCCAAACACAAATCACTAGGTCCAATCACTAAGCACTATCACTGTCCTAGGTCGTAGCCAAGTCGCAGGTTTCACTGGTTCACTCACTATTGATCACTCCGAAATCGCCTTGATGATCGCTTAGATTGAACTGACTTGCCGGGCCTGCCTGCGGCTCTTTTTATATGGCGAGACGAATTCCAGAAATTTCCCGATTCACGTAAACAAGAAAACAACCGTGGGAAATTTCTAGGCGGCTCGGGCATGTACCACAATAAAACTGCCGTCCTTGCGATAAGTGCAGTAAGTTGAATTTAATTTAGACCTTATGGACTCAGTCATAAACACGTAAACAAACATTGGACCTTTTTAGAAGGTTCAAGTATGTACTTGCGCACCACGTGTCCGTATACCATGTACCGTAACAGTCCTAAAATATGGATCGTTATATTTGTAGAGACAATATTACTCTTAAATTATATGACTATTAGTCTATCAATTTACAAAATCTCTGTTAGCTACTACTTTCGAGATTTGTTCAAAATAAAAAAGTTGTTCGTCTTATGAAAATAAAGCTACTCACAAAAATTATTTATATATATATTTACAAGGTGTAACAAAAATAAGTGATAATACTTTAGGGTGTGTATGTGTTACTTATAGAGAGTACACTGTGAAAGTAGCAGCGCTGAAAGACCAAATTTTTTTTTCACTTTTGTATGGGAAAACTCGTGACGTTCGGGCGCTTGCCCATATAGTTCGTCTTTTATTCATAGAAAACTAACTTGGCGATGAATCCGCGTCGTCCTTTTTCACCTGGCATATTATAAAAGACGCCGAGTGTGAAGAGAGAAGGACGATGTTTGATTTTTTGAGTTAGTCGCCCTCTTAAAATCCTTCCTATTTTTTAACAGAGCTGATGGCGGCAGTAACTCACTACATCAACTTGGCTACAAAGGTCGGCGGCAGTGCCAGGATTTATTTATTCACTTTATACTACATAGGTTTGTGATTAGACATTAAGGTTCTCAATTTTAGTTGTCGAATGTCGATTATTGAGCCGAAGAAAACAATCCATTCCTTAGACCAATAGATATTTGGTCGAAGATCCATAGTGATAATAATATTAATGCGAAAGTGAGTCTGTCTGCCTGTAATGGCCGATTTATACGGAGTAAGTAACTGGCGTCAGTGCACAGACAAGCCAGCGCTGACCGCACACTGCCATCGTGTAAACGATTTTCGAGACAGTGCAGTACTGTCGGACAGCGCATATTTTTCATATTCTCGACTACTGACCGCGTGTAAACGGTAGGCGACAGTTTTTGGCGTCAACACTGTCTCGGCACTGGCGTCAGTTACTTACTCCGTATAAATCGGCCATTAGGGAGATCAGAGGGCATGACCGCGCCATGCCGACTGTATGGGCGCCGCAGACTCGATCACACAAAAAGTGTGTCGTCTGCGATCTCCCTTGTCTCTTCATGCTCAAACCACTGAAAATATTTTGCTGAAATTTAGTATTCTGAATGTATTTTGAGTCCCGGAAAAGGACATAAAATACTTATTATCCTGGAAAAATGCACGGTTCCTCGCGATCGACAAAGGCGCAACGGAATTGCGGGCGCCATCTAGTAATTTCATATTTTAGTTACTTAATTTTTAAGCCAACGCCTGCACAAGGCACTTAGCTTATCTTTTAATAGACCACTTGTTTGCATATAAAGTCAATAAATCGTTTATAAGCCATAGTATACATTTTTAATTCCAGTGATATGTGACGCGAGAGACGCAGCAGTCGTCCTCAGGAGCAGTTTAGAGAAGGACTACTTGTACAAGTTCCTCAGGACCTTTAGTGGCAATGGAAGCGCCTTTGTTTCTGGTGAGTATTAGACCGTAATATTTTGTACGAGAATGGACCTTAAGATTACGCCTTTAGCAGGAGTAAAATACCAGTAAATACATTAAATTAACTTTGACGACTATCTTTCACATAAACTTTAGGCTGTCTATACACGGCTTATTTGTTTTGACTAAACTTCTCGTCTTTACGCGCAAAATAAGAAAACTATGTAATGTTTTCTTTTTTACTTAACATTATTTACTACTCAATAAGTTACAAGTTTTATTACGGAGCACGGGCGTATATATAGCTTTGATAAGGTGGGGGGGGGGGAGGAGTTGGAATCGCCCATGAAGGGTTCCGCAGCAGCAAATAGGCAACGTGTTTAGGTAAGCAAAAAAAAATTATACATGTACCGCATGACGCATCGATTTTAATCGGCAAGGTAGTATATTATTGTCGAAATTGGGCAAGTAAGATGGAAAGTGATGGGGGGGGGGTCCGGACACCCAGGACACCCCCCTTATATACGCCCATGTTACGGAGTGAAGGTGTCGCCAATCCCAAACTTGTACGCTATAATTTACTTGACATAATATTGTGCTGCAACTTGTAGTTCCTGCACGTTTCCTATACCGTAGCCTTTACCACAATAGACATGACTACCAGTAGTTCGACTGCAAAGAACCGGACAGGTTTCAATTCCTGTCAAATTCGTCGGGTTTCACTAGGATTATGAACGGATTGTGCCTCGCGCTGGCTGATATAATTTATTTTGAAATATTTAAAATAAAGATTTCAAAATTGGATTCTGACAATTTTAATCGCATGTGCCAAAACACAAACAACAATACGACCAAAGAGGAACACGTCCAGCGAATATGTCATAGTTTTAAATTCGTAGGTTGAATTTAACAACCCTAGCGACGATTTTCGTCATAATACGTCAAATTTAAAAATTTCAACATCAGTTCTAAGTCGGTATACTCTGTAATTCTGTCTACTCTGTCAGGGGCCTTACTCCCGAAACTGATATCGATTTCGATTTTCGATTTCAACGGTTTTTAGACATATTTTAGATGGCTAAAGTGTCAAAAAACCGTTGAAATCGCAAATCAAAATCGACATCAGTTTCGGGAGTAAGGCACCAGTTCTAAGTACAGATGGGTAATGGAAAAATTTCCGAAAGAAAAGAAAAATGAAAAATTTCCAATATATTTTTCCAATTTTTCAAATATTTTTCCAAATTGAAATGTCAACCAAGATTATGTATCCAACAATTCCGTACCCAAAGGGTAAAAACGGGACCCTATTACCGAGACTTCGATGTCTGTCCGTCTGTCTCCAGTAGGGAATGCAATCTCGCTAAAAAAGGCCGAGATCTCGCGAGAACGAGATCTCGCGAGATCTCGGCCTTTTTTAGCGAGATTGATCTCGGACGAAAAAAAGGCGAGATCTCGCGAGTTTGACGAGATTGCACTTGAGCATAAAAATATCTTATTCGAAGCGCGGACTTTTGACAAGTTAGTTACATAAGAACTGTTTTATTACTAAAAGATATGTGTTTGATAGTGTACGCTTTTATAATTCTGGACGTCACATTATCGTGGACGTCGGCATCCATGATAAAACGTTGGGTACGTTAAAATAAGGCCTTCTGATTTTACGCACCGCGGATGTTTTGTGCGGTTCAGAAGTGTAGACGTCGTGATGTCCTCTAACGTGCACGTTTAAAAATTATCGTCGACGGAAATTTAAAAACGTCTTCATATATTTCCATACATTGTACTTCCCTATGTTATCGTTTTACCGCGGACGTCCACGGCACGGCAAGTCCAAAATTATAAAAGCGCACATTAGAAGAGAAGACTGGTTGTTTCTTTCATTTGTTATTTGATAGATAGTAGATACGTACTTATGTCAAACTTAAAAATTATAGACAGATACGTCAAACAATGTTAGATGCATAAAATTCAATTGAAAAAATTCGTAAAAATGAATGTTAATCTTATAATACTTTTTTTTTTTCTTCAGCATGGAGTAATGTACCTTCGGGTGTACCTCAGGGGTCTCTTCTAGGGCCCCTCCTATTTAACATCTTTATAAACGACATTAAGGCGTGTTTTCAGCATTCTCAATTTCTTTTGTATGCAGATGATATGAAAGTGTATAGATCTATCTATAACATATCAGACTGTCAACTGTTGCAAGAGGATATATACAGACTTGAGAAGTATTGTTGTGTAAATAATTTGGATCTCAATGTGTCTAAATGTTCCTCTATGAATTTTAGCCGCTCGTCTAAAGTAACATCTTTCCCCTACAAACTAAAGGGACTAGAGTTAAAAAGTGTGACAGAGATTCGTGATCTTGGTATCATACACGACACATAATTATCTTACAATAAACACCTAGACCACATCATAAATAAAGCTAATAAGTCACAAGGATTTATTCTCAGAATGAGTTCACAATTTAAAAATATAAAGATATTAAAAATTCTCTTCTGTTCTTATGTACGCAGTTCCCTCGAATATTGCTCTGAAATCTGGAATCCCCAATACACTGTTCATATAAATAGGCTAGAATCGATTCAAAAAAGATTTTTAAAACACTTACAATTTAAATGCAATACATACGATCCTTCTTATGAGTTGAGATCCAAAAGATTTCACCTTCTCCCTCTTTTCGAAAGACGCCGTATCTCTGATATCATTTTCCTAATCAAAACTATTCAAAACACCCCACCCCATTACTCCTTTCTAAAATTTCTCTAAAAGTACCACACACGACACCCCATTACTCCTTTCTAAAATTTCTCTAAAAGTACCATCAAGGTCAGCTCGAGTCCAGACTCCCCTGTATGTCCCATCCTCTAATACTAATTACCGAAGAAACTCCTTTATCATTAGATCTTCAAAATTTATTAACAGCTTAAATGATACTCCAGAACTTGATTTTGATTTATTTATAACTTCACCTTCTGCCTTGAAACAAAAGTTGACACAGCACTGGTTCGATGCGATTCTCTGATTCTCTGCTTAGTTTTACTTTCTTTTTCTCCTGTACCAACAATAAATTTATTATCATTCAATAATTTGCTATGTATTTTTTAGTATTAAGTTGCAAGTTATTTGTTTCTATTTCTTATATAGTTATCTGTATGTGAAAACATATAAATGGTGCTCTGATACCTACTATTATTATGTAAATTAGTAATAAATCACTGTTTGTTTTCCAAATAAAATAAAATAAAATAAAATAATAAAATACTTATAATATTTATTACTTTTTTCGTAATTTATTCAAATATTGTGATTATTTGCAAAAAAAAACCCACAAAACTGCTAATCTCGCGAGATCTCGAAATTGGCGAGATCTCGCGATATTGTATTCATAAACTCGCGGGATCTCGCTTGAGCCCCAATCTCGCGAGATTTGCATTCCCTAGTCTCCAGGCTGTAACTCAAGAACGGTAATAGCTAGATTCATAATCTACAATGGAACCACAATTTCGAGGAGTTTCTTCAATTCCATTACTTATCAAGTCACCGTTTTTAGGTTTGTTACAGCTAGAGTTCTGAAATTTTTACAGATTATGTATTTCTGTTGCCGCTATAACAACACATACTAAAAACAAAATAAATTAAATATTTAAGGAGGGCTCCCATACAACAAACGTGATTTTTCAAACATTTTTTGCTCGGTATCAATGATGACAACAGGTAGGCACTTGAAATATGCACAAAATACTCAGCTGTATTTATACTTTAATAATTAATAATAACATTTTAATAAATTAAATAATTAAGAGGGGCTCCCATACAAAAAACAATTTTTTACTATTTTTGATCTATTATGGTACGGAACCCTTCGTGCGCGAGTCCAACTCGCACTTGGCCAATTATTACTATTTACTATTTCATTTAAACTAATAATTTCAGTAAATAAATATTTTTCCATTATTTTTCCAATTTTTCAATTTTTCAGAAAAATAAATTAAAAAATTTCCGAGCTTTGAAATTTTTCGGAAAATTACCCATCACTAGTTCTAAGTCGACTCTATCGTTCTGTCTACTCTGCCGTACCGTAGCGGTAAAAAATGCGTACCGTGACACGCCGCGATTACCCCGTAAAAGGGTTGTTAAAGCTATCATTTATTCTCATTACTTCCGTAAATAGAAAAACTTTGCTATCAAAAAGTTTTCATAGCCTTTTTTGCAAGCAGCGATCCTCGATCCCAAATTTTTACATTGCAACCACGAACTTTTCTTGGCTTCTGGTAATCATCACTTCTTAATATCCTTCTTTTTTAATATTGACATAGGTATCTAAAAAAATGGTTTACACTCCAAGAGTGCAAAATTGAAAATGAAACACCACCCAAACATACTAGTAGAAAGACTGATTTTACTTGCTCTCATACACTGAGCTACCCTAAGGGCCGATCTACACCGGAATGGCAGAGGCGAGGCGAGCAGTTTCAGTGTCATAATATGATTTTAAACTTTATCTTCTAATGAAGATAAAGATTACAATAATTTGTAATACGTAGTATCGCTTGAGAAATCTACGGCCGCCCGTCGACGCTCGTGGCCGCTCGTGGCCGCTCGTGGCCGCTCGTGGCCGCTCGTGGCCTCTGGCGGCCGCCGGCGGCGGCGATTTCCCAAACGAAACTATGTAATATAATAATGAAGATAAAGTTTAAAATCATATGACATTGAAACTGCTCGCCTCACCTCTGCCATTCCATTGTGTTTTGAGCCTAACACCTTGAATTTTCGATCAGTGCGGCGGCTGATTCACAATCGTGAAAACGGAAATCTCCGGTCAACTCGATTCGAAAACTTTACAATATGCGATCATTGGTCTGGTGCGTTTATGGGATATCAAGCGATGAAGCTTAAGAATCCGTGTCGAATTGCGCCATTTTTTACCCATTTCAAAAAAGAAAACGCCACAAAATTTTTTACTTTAAAATTAAGATAGACTAGAGTAGAATAGAGTTTACCAAAATGTTTTTCTGCGCATTCCAGGTCCCATTGCAAAGGAACGCAGAGCAGTCTTGGTACCTTCCTTTCATCCCAGGACGCTTTTTAGTTTCGTCGACGTATTTTGGGAGGAAAGTCGCAGTTTAGCTGACAGCTTAGCTGCCCACGATGGAAAAGGACCTTTTTCAGTCGAGAAATACCTGTACAAATACAACATTGGAACTATTCTTAGTATGTACTTTGATGTTGTTTTGGTGTACCTTTTTATACAGAAAATATCATGTTTTTTCTTTTGAAGTCACAATATAGTTTAAATACAATGTGACCCAACACCAGTTTCCGTTCATAGGATATTTACATGAGAAGTATTTGTCAGATTACTCGTAGTATTAGAGCCCGTAAAAACTAAAATGGCTGCCATTTAACAATGTTGAGACTTGAGAGGGAGAAAAAACACACATCAAACATACGTCATCATGACATTAAAGGCTCTGACACTGGTGTCGGGACACATTGTATACATAACTAGCTGTTGCCCGCGACTTCGTCCCCGTGGACTTAAGTTTTTTTTAATCATAAAAAGTTTATTGTGCGGGAGCCGTATATTTTCCGGGATAAAAAGTATCCCTTGTCCTTTCCCGAGACTGAAAGTATTGCCATACCAAATTTCATCAAAATAGATTGAATAGTTTAGGCGATAATCATAAAAGTTTATTATGCGGGAACCGTACATTTTTCGGGACAAAATTAGTATTCCTTGTCCTTTTTTGGGACTCAAAGTATCATTATACCAAATTTTAGCAAAATGGGTCCAGCCGTTTACGCATGATGTCGTGACCACGCGAAATATAACGTTCCGCGCAGCTTCGCCCGCGTAAATTAGATATTTCACAGAAAAATTAGTCCACAAAAAAATAGCCTATGCTCCTTCACGTGGTCTACTTCTTATCTGTGCCAAATAACAGAAAAATTGCTCCAGTAGTTCGTGAGATAAGCCCTTTCAAATAATTTCCCCCGTTTTTTTCCACATTTTCCTCTATTTCTTGGCTACTATTAGTCTAAGCGATAAATGGACTATCTAACACTGAGATAATTTTTAAATCGGACCAGTACTTCCTGAGATAGGCGCGTTCAAATAAGCCATTTCAAATAATTTCTCCCGTTGTTTCCATACTTCCCTCTATTTTCACTCCTCTTAGTCCTAGCATGATAAAATAGAGGCTATAGCCTTCCTTGATAAATAGGCTATCTAACACTGAAATAATTTTTCAAATCGAACCAGTAGTTCCTGAGATTAGTGCGTTCAAATAAGCCCTTTCAAATAATTTCCCCCCGTTTTTTCCACACTTTCCTCTATTTCTTCGTTCCTGTTAGTCTTAGCGTATTCAGATATAGCTTATAACCTTTCTCAATAAATGGGCTATCTAACACTGAGATACTTGTTTAAATGGGACCAGTACTTCCTGAGATAAGCGCGTTCAAATAAGCCATTTCAAATAATTTCTCCCGTTGTTCCACACTTTCCTCTATTTTTCACTCCTCTTAGTCCTAGCATGATAAAATAGAGGCTATAGCCTTCCTTGATAAATAGGCTATCTAACAGTGGAAGAATTTTTCAAATTGAACCAGTAGTTCCTGAGATTAGTGCGTTCAAATAAGCCCTTTCAAATAATTTCCCCCCGTTTTTTGCACACTTTGCTCTATTTCTTCGCTCCTATTAGTATTAGCTTGATAAAATATAGCTTATAACCTTCCTCGATAAATGGGCTATCTAACACTGAAAGAATTTTTTAAATCGGACTAGTAGTTCCTGAGATTGGCGCGTTCAAACAAACAAACAAACAAACTTTTCCCAATTATAATATTAAAGTATAGATACAGGAACTCAATTCCTTCTTTCTTCTTATCAATAAGCATGAACAAAAATGAAAACATTCAAGCAAAAACATAATCGATTTCGGCAGTTTTTTATGAGAATAATAAATACTAGTCTTATATACCTAGATATAACACAATATTTTTACATTACAGGGGCAGGGAATATAACGCTTTCCAAAGTATACAGTGATGAGTTTTACAAGGCCCTTACCAGGTGGGAGGGAATTGCTAAGGAGCGAATGGTGTCCGTATGGAAGCACCCAGACTTCCTATACAAATATAGCTCGCTATATGAGGAAAGCAGAAAAGTTGTGGAAACCTTGCACCACTATGCCCATAAGGTGAGTTATCCATACTAATATTATAAATGCGAAAGTGTGTCTGTCTGTCTGTTACCTCTTCACGCTCAAACGGCTGAACCGATTTTGCTGAAATTTAGTATGAATATACTTTGTGTCCCGGGAAAGGACATAGGATACTTTTTGTCCCGGAAAAATGTACGGTTCCCGCGAGAAAAACGATTTTTGACGCAACGGAGTTGCGGGCGTCATCAAGTTAACTTATAAGTATTTTTTTTATTTCTGGTACGTACTGAATACTGATGATAAGTATATTGAAGTTGAAGTTTTTTTAAGTACATTGTAAACAATTATTATTATCAGATTTAGTATATTTTATTTTCGGACTCAGGCAGTGAGGAGTGTAGTGCATTGCCGGCTTTAAAGGAGAAATTGTACAGTTCGAAAAGTACTAATCCATACTAATATTATAATTGTCTGTCTGTCTGTCTGTCTGTCTGTCTGTCTGTCTGTCTGTCTGTCTTGCTTTCACGCCAAAACTACTGAACCGATTGCAATGAAATTTTGTATACAGTTATTCTAGAGTCTGAGAAAGGACATAGGCTACATTTTGATGTGGGAAAATATCTTATTTCCATGAAAATATCGATGAAAATGAATTCGCATTGCGCGTGGCCAGCGCTCATCCCGGGGGTCCTGGGTTCGAGTCCCGCAGGCGGAACAAAAAGTTTTCAATGTTCCTGGGTCTTGGATGTGTATTAAAATAAAATTTCAAAAATCTTAAACATATTTTATGTATAATATTATAAAAAATCCAGAAATATATCGATGCAATGAACATTTTAGTTCTAATACGATTCAACAGATGGCGTTTTATTTTTTACTTTATTGTAACATAGAACTAATCATACTTATTAGTTAGTATGTTTTTGTTTATAGTTTTTAATACGTTAGAATATTATCTATACTAATATTATAAATGGGAAAGTATCTCTGTCTGTCTGTCTGTCTGTCTCGCTTTCACGCCAAAACTACTGAACCGATAGTAATGAAATTTTGTCACAGATAGTCTTAAGCCTGAAAAAGGACATAGGCTACTTTTTAACTGGAAAAAGGGGTTGTAAAGGGGTGAAAATGCGTAAATTTGGTCAAATTAACTTAGTTCCAAAAACTTAAAACAGATGGCGCCAAGAGTCCCCTAGATCGCGCTATTGCTTGCTCATGCGTATTTCTATAAGAGGTGGTACCATATTTAGCTAAATTTTTCGATTCTTTCGATTGTTATACACGTTATTAACTAATAACTCACCTACCAACTTAGACATCAAATTCAAAAACAACAGCGCCAAAACTACTGAACCGATTGTAATGAAATTTTGTACACAGATAGTCTAAAGCTTTATTATAAAAAATCCAGAAATATATCGATGCAATGAACATTTTAGTTCTAATACGATTCAACAGATGGCGTTTTATTTTTTACTTTATTGTAACATAGAACTAATCATACTTATTAGTTAGTATGTTTTTGTTTATAGTTTTTAATACGTTAGAATATTATCTATACTAATATTATAAATGGGAAAGTATCTCTGTCTGTCTGTCTCGCTTTCACGCCAAAACTACTGAACCGATAGTAATGAAATTTTGTCACAGATAGTCTTAAGCCTGAAAAAGGACATAGGCTACTTTTTAACTGGAAAAAGGGGTTGTAAAGGGGTGAAAATGCGTAAATTTGGTCAAATTAACTTAGTTCCAAAAACTTAAAACAGATGGCGCCAAGAGTCCCCTAGATCGCGCTATTGCTTGCTCATGCGTATTTCTATAAGAGGTGGTACCATATTTAGCTAAATTTTTCGATTCTTTCGATTGTTATACACGTTATTAACTAATAACTCACCTTACAACTTAGACATCAAATTCAAAAACAACAGCGCCAAAACTACTGAACCGATTGTAATGAAATTTTGTACACAGATAGTCTAAAGCTTGAGAAAGGACATAGGCTACTTTTTAACTGGAAAAAAGGGGTTGTAAGGGGGTGAAAATGCGTAAATTTGGTTAAATTAACTTAATTCCAAAAAACTCAAAACAGATGACGCAAAGAGTCCCCTAGATCGCGCTATTGCTTGCTCATGCGTATTTCTATAAGAGGTGGTACTATGTTAAGTTTGGTTTTCGATTCTTTAGATTGTTATATGTACACGTTAATAACTAATAAGTAATAACTCACCTACCAACTTAGATATCAAATTCAAAAACAACAGCGCCAAAACTACTTTTTGTACCGATTGTAAAATGTAATGAAATTTTGTACACAGATAGTCTAAAGCCTGAGAAAGGACATAGTCTACTGCTTACTGGAAAAAGGAGTTGTAAGGGGGTGTTTATGCGTAAATTTGTTCAAATTAAGTTAGTTCCAAAAACTGGAACAGATGGCGCCAAGAGTCGCCTAGATTGCGCTATCGCTTGCTCATATGTATTTCTATAAGAGGTGGTACCATGTTGAATTAATATTTCGATTGTTATACATGTTACTGGCTGTTGCCCGCTACTTCGTCCGCGTGGACTTTAGTTTATAGCGCGCGGTGTCAACAAAATTTGTGTCAAATTTAAAAACTTTCTAAAACCCTGGTAAGTGGTACCCCTCTTAGGGCCGCGCTACACCGGAATGGCAGCGCTGAAAGTGCTCGCCTCGCCGCTGCCATTCCGGTGTAGCGCGGCCCTTAATTAATCAAAATATCCAAAAACAGCTGTGCAGTGTGCACATAATCTATACTAATATTATAAATGCGAAAGTATCTCTTTCTGTCTGTCTGTCTGTCAGTCTCGCTTTCACGCCATACGCCAAAAGTATCTCTGTCTGTCTGTCTGTCTGTCAGTCTCGCTTTCACGCCAAACGCCAAAACTACCGAACCGATTGTAATGAAATTTTGTATACAAATAGTCTAAAGCCTGAGAAAGGACATAGGCTACTTTTTTACTGGAAAAAAGGGTTGTAAGGGGTTGAAAATGCGTAAATTTGTTCAAATTAAGTTAGTTCCAACAATTCATAATAGATGGCGCCGTGCGTCTTCTACATCGCGCTGACACTTGCTCAAAAGTCTTCCTATAAGACGTGGTATCATCTTACATTTAAGTTTCGATTTTTTTCGATTGTTATATCTATTCTACGGTATTAAATAACTCAGTACTTTATCTGTGCAGTGACGTAACCTTAAATCTATCAATGATATATAGTTTATGGGTAAAGTTGTGTAATTGGAGGGCTAAATAAATTTTAAAATTTGGCATAAAATATAAAGTTTAATATAAAAAAATGAAATACTTATTGTGTGCACACTGCACAGCTGTATTGATTTAAGGGGTACCAGGGTTTTTTATAAAAGCTTTTGACACCAATTTTATTGACATCGCGCGCTATAATCTGAAGTCCACGCGGACGAAGTCGCGGGCAACAGCTAGTTAGTAATAATTTGATATTATTTGTTCTAGATTTTGCATCTAAGATTGGAAGAAATCAAAAGGCACAGTCGGCTTGGAATAAAAGGTACCAAATTACCTGTAAATTTTTTAATGACAAAGGACCAGCCTTGTAGTTGGGGAGCGTAGCTCGAGCGTGTCAGATTAAGCTTGCATAGGCTTCCGACATGTGTCTAGTTATCATGGTATAGAAATCAGATTTCTCACCATGATAGTAAAAATATTTTTTTTTTATATTGAAATGTCGTCGGATCTGTCAGATTAAGATAGGGGATGTTTAGTATACCCCAAAGAAGCTTCCATATAAAACACTGACGATTCAAAGGTTATTTAAGCCTGTAGGGACATTTTAAAATAACATAAAAAAAATAAAGCTTCATATTTTCTTAACTTTCAGATATTTTATTTTGCTCTAAATTAAATGATTTAGTCCTTGTCTAAAATATTTTTATAATTACCCTAAATAAGCAATTTTCTTAATATATTTTCTTTTTCAAAACTTTAAAATGGCTGCAGTTTCTGAACCCACCACTAAAATAAAAAAAAAACACTCTTATTATTTTTTATCAGCTTTACCTAATGTACAAAACCTACTAGGTCTCCATAACGCTCAAGTGACTACAAAAATAGCACCCTCCCCTCTAATATTGAGCATATCTATACCTATGAAATCAGTACCATAATCTACAGTTTTTTAGTAATAGTTCAGTAATTTTAGGCCAAAAGGTGCATACCTCGGAAAATTGACATGCCCAGTATAATATCATCACACAAAAACTTGTATTTTGGCATCCTAAAACAGTTCTCAAAATTCACATAATAATTGGATTGGATATTTCGTTTTGTATGGGTTTTACGCTATAATTTGTATTTAATATCAATATGTATGGTAGATAATTAAATTATCTACAAATTTTCTATTTAACATTTTTTTATACCTTGAACTGTTTTCGAGATAGTGAGCGTAGAGCGCGCAGTCAGTGAATTATCTGAGGTCAACTGGTCGTCTCGATCAAAAACGGATTCCTGGAACCTATCATGGCAAATTTTTTAGGATGCCAAAATACAAGTTACGTGGTAATAATATACTGGGTATGTCGATTTTCCGAGGTCACCCCCTATAATGACTGGGCTATAATAGCCAATAATTACAAAAACTCTTCAGTCTAAAAGCGACATGCTGAAAGTATGAAGTCAACGATAGTGTTAACCAATTTTTCACAGAAGCAGACCAACGTCTAAAAGAAGGAATATTTGATGCCATAATCAACTCCAATTTGGATGAAGAGGCGAAGAGGGAAGAGATAATAGTGCTTATTGTTGGCACTGATCTCGTGGGCTTGAGCCTGGGCTTCACGATGATGCTACTTGGCATGTACCCGGAAGTACAGAATAGGGTTTATAGAGAGTAAGTTTTAAAACTTCTTTAATAGAATCAAATCATTTTTATTACGGACATCTTAAAACAAACATACTCATTACATCTTTTTTATATACATATAAACTAATGTCACGTGTTGCCGGTGACTCGCTTTGTTCGGAATTCAAAAAATTCTATCGGAAAGAACTTTTTTTTGAAAAAAATATTTCATAAGTTAAATTTCAGTACGTAGGTAAATGTTGGCCAGTGCATTGATCTATTAATGTTTTGTCTTTTACTATAAATAGATAACACACTTTTATATTTATTTCAGATTACAAGACATCTTTGGTGGCAGTGACAGACCTGTAACAAAGGAAGACCTCGCGAAGCTGACGTATGTGGATATGGTCATCAAGGAGAGCTTGAGACTTTACCCACCAGTACCGGTTATTGCAAGAAAAGTTCTCAAGGACGTTGCACTACGTAAGTGTTATATTGATTGTTTTGTTACGTGGCAGAGCCATGCTGCTACGAATGGGCCGGCTCGACCGGAGAAATACCACGGGCTCACAGAAAACCGGTGTGAAACAGCGCTTGCGCTGTGTTTACCCCATTCCCTTCCCTTCTCCTTACCCTCCCTATTCCCTCTTAAAAGGCCAACAACGCACCTGCAGCTCTTCTGAGCGAGTGTCCATGGCCGACGGAAGTTGCTTTCCATCAGGTGATCCGTTTGCTCGTTTGCCCCCTTATTTCATAAAAAATGAGGAAAAATGGCATATTATCTTTAGAACAGCAACAGAACAGCAACAACAATTATTGACACTACGTCTTGGTCCATAACTTTTCTGCAACTTTAGGTGCAACAAAACGCGTAAATTCCACCTATGTCGATATCTAGTATGCCTGATTGTTAATGCCCCCATATAGCTGAAGGCTTCCAAGGACCCTCATATACTGGAAGGCCGATTGATATGGTTGGACTGAATTTAGGGTTGATCTTACCAGACACGTTTTGTGCAAAATCCGAGTGTGTGTACGCTAAGTACTCACATACGGTTTTACTCGATCGAGCAATCACGTCGAGCAAAACCCGCGGCTTGGGCTTTCGTCCACACATTCAGCATTACTCTATCGAGTAAGCTCGCCGTTCAGTATTCACCGAACAGTTCGAGCCAAAAGGCTTCAACTAAGGTCGACTCGCGCCACTCGAAGTCACTTTCACACGCTTGAGTAAAACTCGACGGCTCGCGTCGAGTAAGTTCGAAGAAAACATCGAGCCGGCTCGATGCGAGCCTTTGAGCTGTGAGTTTTAAAACTATCGAGCACAACCGTACTATGCATAAGAGTCTTTATCAATATAATATTATAATATATAAAAAATACGTGTGCTACTCGAGGGCTGCCGCGGTAAATATATTGCATAGCATTTTTTATCAACTTAGCAATCATAATTCGCATAAGTCTAGTCACACGCACACAAACACCGTACCGAAGTATGGCAACGTCGCACCGACCGGCACAGAGATGCGGCAACGCACCACATCGAGTCGAAGTCTGCCGAACTGAAATTACATAATGTTAGGTGTTTTTCGTTACGTATAGTAGCAATAGCTCAAAATCCAAGGAGCAAGCAAATAAACGAACAATATTGTTTATAGCTTCAGGAAGGACCATACCAGCTGGTACGGGAGTATGCGCGGCCATAATGGGTATCCACAAGAACCAGAAGTACTGGGGTGCTGATGCAGAATGTTTCGATCCGGATAGATTCTCCACGGAACGGTTCGAAGGAGTTCCCCCACAGGCGTATATGCCCTTCAGTTTTGGACCAAGGAATTGTATTGGTGAGTATTTCATTGTTCCTTACGTGATAATTTTGGCAGAAATCTTTTACTTTAAGACAGTATTATATTTTATGATATAACTAGTTTCCGCCAACGGCTGCAATTTTTATGTACATTAGCATAATGGGAGTTTAAAAAAAAAAACGGTGCCGGTGCGTGTAATAATTGTTGTATGTTTTTCTTTCTTTGAATTCCCTGCAAAGCTTTATTTCCTTCCTACTTGTTATGCAAAGATATTGCTGCAGTCATCAATTTTATGTGCTCATGTATAAAACACAGTTTAACTACTAGAAATTAATAACAGAATATTATATTTTTTTCAGGTTACAAATACGGGCAGATATCAATGAAGGTTGTACTATCGACGATTCTGAGGAGGTACAGGATAGTCGGCAAACCGGCGGCCGGACCGCTGCCCGAAATCAAGACCAAGCTACGGATCTTCACGAGGTCGCAAGATGATTTCACCATAGAACTTGTTAGTCGAAAATAAATTTTAGATCATGTTTGTGTGCCTAAAATGCCTTCTACGGACGAAAAAATGCTAATGATGGTGCATTTAAATATTATTACCATACAGATTTTGGTGGGGACGGCTTGGCTTGGTAAAAATCAGTAAAGCCGTTTCGGAGGAGTACGGTAACTAACATTGTGAATCGAGAATTTTATATGTAACATAATCTGGTGCCGTAATCCTGTTGTGTACTTAACTGTGTTTTATACGTGGGAGAGCCATGCTTCGGCACGAATAGGCCGGCTCGACCGGAGAAATACCACGTTCTCACAGAAAACCGACGTGAAACAGCGCTTGCGCTGTGTTTCGCCGAGTGAGTGAGTTTACCGGAGGCCCAATCCCCTACCTTAATAATTCCCTTCCCTACCCTCCCCTATTACCCTATTCCCTCTTAAAAGGCCGGCAACGCACCTGCAGCTCTTCTTATGCTGCGAGTGTCCATCGGCGACGGAAGTTGCTTACCATCAGGTGACCCGTTTGCTCATTTGCCCCCTTATTTCATAAAAAAAACTTGGAAACAACAAGATTCTAAAGTGGGAACCGAACTTAACGTACGGTTCTACGGTATCTTAGACTCTTAGACATTCTCAAAGCTCAGCGGAACCCTAAGGCTCCACAAATGCATTATAGCTCTGCAAGCAATACAGAAATTGTTTTTAAAAATGACATCAGAAACCAGCTACTTACAGAAAAAGAGACAATTATCAAATTTAAAGGCAAACCATTATGTTTGGAGGGTCCGTCAAAAATGTCACTTAAAAAGATTCTGCCACAAAAAAAGTTTGAGAACCACTGCCTTAGGCAAAAGCTGTGAATACAAACTAAATAGGTATGTATCACTTTTGTATGTAACAAACACTTTAAAAGCGCTTTACTCTAGTCCAAGAACTACGTAGTTAAAACATTGGTCAAGTCGTTAACCTTTCAGTTAGCACAGTAATATTAAGTCACTCCGAAGTTTGTGCAACTATTAGTCAATTCGATATCCACTCTCCGTATGTCAATAAATTACAGAAATTAACCTATTCTATTATGCTGCTATAAATTCCAGCTCATTGTCTCTCTGGCAGTTCGCCAACCGGGATACTTCCTGAGAATATTAAGGATATATTATCACGACAGTACAAATATTTTGATATACGAAAAATAAGGGACCATCAAAATATAATGTGTGCAAATTCCACTGCATTTTTCCAAAATTTCTCAAAAAAATTGTGTTTGCGGTCGAGTGATGGGAAAGTCTTAAAAAGTTCATCATCTGCTTTGAAAAGTACTTGATATCGAGGTATTATGTGTATCGACACCTATCTTGATTCTCTTATAACCACTAGTGCTTACTCAGCTACTTACATAACATACTACCTACTAGCCACAGTACCATCAGCCTTACAATTCATAACGAGTAAAATTTTTCTATTTCGCTTCGTCTATTTTGAAAAAAGTTGCGAACTATTTACAAAATAGTATTTCAGCATTCTAAAACTAATCACCTCCTTGTCTGTAACTTTAATAATTGAAATTCAAATCATTTATTTCGGGCATCAGTGGCCCATATAACAAATACCTTAAATCTAACATACATATCAATTATATAATAAATACCTTAAAACTTACATACATATTATATATATATATATATATATATAATATATATATATTATATATATATCCTTAAAAACTAACACTGTCACGTTTTGCAGGCGATGTGACTCGCTTCGTTCCGGAGTCTCCCCCGGAACCTCCCCAATCCCCAAGCAACATAGGAACTAGGTACATAGGTACTTATTTATGTTTTAACAATTCCAAGATTCAAAACAAAACATTTTCAAGGAAGTTAGGTAAATCTTGCCAAAAGGAATTAAGATTTGCATATCGTTGGTAGGATTTGTATGCGAGCTGCAGAACCTATTTTCCGCCAGTCTCAGCTCTATTATTTAAGATACAACACTAAGAACTGTTTCAGAATTTAAATATAACAGTCATCAAAATACGATATTGGAAAAAATTCTCATACCTTTTTAACCGACTTCCAAAAAGGTTACTCAATTCGACCGTATAATTATGTTCTTTTTTTTTTTTTTGTATTTGGTTTCTTTTCACACTAATTATTGTATAATTATTGGGATTCGTATTATTATTGTCAAGTTTGTCCCCCGAAATACGGCTGCCGACGGTCTGCTGTAGGACTCAAAATCGTGAACTAAAGTCGATGGGCGATAACAACAAATTGTTACACATGAATGATAATAATATCATGGATAGGGCTATCGCGGTAGGTGGTAGCCTTTTAGTTTTTTTTTTATATTGTGATATTTCTTATATAGGTATTTATTATATATAACTAGCTGTTGCCCGCGACTTCGTCCGCGTGGACTTCAGTTTATAGTACTTTATAGCGCGCGATGTCAACAAAATTGGTGTCAAAAGCTTTTATAAAAAAACCCTGGTACCCCTTAAATCAATACAGCTGTGCAGTGTGCACACAATAAGTATTTCATTTTTTTATATTAAACTTTATATTTTATGCCAAATTTTAAAGCTTATTTAGCCCTCCGATTACACAACTTTACCCATAAACTATTTATCATTGATAGATTTAAGGTTACGTCACTGCACAGATAAAGTACTGAGTTATTTAATACCGTAGAATAGATATAACAATCGAAACTTAAATGTAAGATGATACCACGTCTTATAGGAAGACTTTTGAGCAAGCGTCAGCGCGATGTAGAAGACGCACGGCGCCATCTATTATGAATTGTTGGAACTAACTTAATTTGAACAAATTTACGCATTTTCACCCCCTTACAACCCTTTTTTCCAGTAAAAAAAGTAGCCTATGTCCTTTCTCAGGCTTTAGACTATCTGTATACAAAATTTCATTACCATCGGTTCGGTAGTTTTGGCGTTTGGCGTGAAAGCGAGACTGACAGACAGACAGACAGACAGAGATACTTTTGGCGTTTGGCGTGAAAGCGAGACTGACAGACAGACAGACAGACAAAGATACTTTCGCATTTATAATATTAGTATAGATTATGTGCACACTGCACAGCTCTTTTTGGGTATTTTGATTAATTAAGGGCCGCGCTACACCGGAATGGCAGCGGCGAGGCGAGCACTTTCAGCGCTGCCATTCCGGTGTAACGCGGCCCTAAGAGGGGTACCACTTACCAGGGTTTTAAAAAGTTTTTAAATTTGACACAAATTTTGTTGACACCGCGCGCTATAAACTAAAGTCCACGCGGACGAAGTCGCGGGCAACAGCTAGTTAGTTAATATTAACGTGTATAACAATCGAAAGAATCGTAAAACCTACCTCAACATGGTACCACCTCTTATAGAAATACGCATGAGCAAGCAATAGCGCGATCTAGGGGACTCTTGGCGCCATCTGTTTTGAGTTTTTTGGAACTAAGTTAATTTAACCAAATTTACGCATTTTCACCCCCTTACAACCCCTTTTTCCAGTTAAAAAGTAGCCTATGTCCTTTCTCAAGCTTTAGACTATCTGTGTACAAAATTTCATTACAATCGGTTCAGTAGTTTTGGCGCTGTTGTTTTTGAATTTGATGTCTAAGTTGGTAGGTGAGTTATTAGTTAATAACGTGTATAACAATCGAAAGAATCGAAAAATCTAGCTCAATGTGGTACCACCTCTTATAGAAATACGTATGAGCAAGCAATAGCGCGATCTAGGGGACTCTTGGCGCCATCTGTTTTAAGTTTTTGGAACTAAGTTAATATGACCAAATTTACGCATTTTCACCCCCTTACAACCCCTTTTTCCAGTTAAAAAGTAGCCTATGTCCTTTCTCAGGCTTTAGACTATCTGTGTACAAAATTTCATTACTACCGGTTCAGTAGTTTTGGCGTGAAAGCGAGACAGACAGACAGAGATACTTTCGCATTTATAATATTAGTATAGATAATATTCTAACGTATTAAAAACTATAAACAAAAACATACTAACTAATAAGTATGATTAGTTCTATGTTGCAATAAAGTAAAAAATAAAACGCCATCTGTTGAATCGTATTAGAACTAAAATGTTCATTCCATCGATATATTTCTGGATTTTTTATAATATTATACATAAAATATGTTTAAGATTTTTGAAATTTTATTTTAATACACATCCAAGACCCAGGAAAATTGAAAACTTTTTGTTCCGCCTGCGGGACTCGAACCCAGGACCCCCGGGATGAGCGCTGGCCACGCGCAATGCGAATTCATTTTCATCGAAATTTTCATGGAAATAAGATATTTTCCCACATCAAAATGTAGCCTATGTCCTTTCTCAGACTCTAGAATAACTGTATACAAAATTTCATTGCAATCGGTTCAGTAGTTTTGGCGTGAAAGCAAGACAGACAGACAGACAGACAGACAGACAGACAGAGATACTTTCGCATTTATAATATTAGTATGGATTATATTATGCAGTAACGCACACGTCTGCGCTGCGCGTCGTGTGCGTTACAGCTGCATAATATAATTGCATAGGTTCTATTTGCACGGACTAAAAAGTGCGTCACGGATAGTCTGTCGTCTGTGCTGCGCCTAACTGTGCAAAATTTCAATCACCTACGTTTCCGCATTTTTCGTCAAATGGGATCCAAAGTTTTTCGCTCGCGTATTAATATAGATATAAATCTGGCACTGTGGTAATTAAATTTCATCAGAGACCACCCGAATCAGGTACACGCGCAAATAATCGTGATTTTAGCTAAATTTATAGTATTACAATAGCAGAACTATACAGTTAAAACGTGTCTCTGTGTTAAGTTTCTTTCAAGTACACAGTTGAGTTATCCTACCATACGATATTATATTGTATCAGAATTGTGTATTGAAAAATATTAGGTACTATTTATAATTTAATTTGTCTTTATTATTATTGATTTATCTTTCGATTTCTATACAGGGTGTAATAAGACCACTTCCGATAACTTTGGGGTATGATTATACTACATTTTCTGATTACGAATATGTATTTTTTTTTTATTTTTTTTTAATTTTTTTTAATTTTTTATTCTTTATTTTTTTATAATTAAAACCCTTTAAACATGATAATAAACCACATAGAAAAATATTTTAAAATATTTTTTTAAATTTTATTATTTTTACCCCCATAAGCATTTGCAAGCGCGCGGTCAACGTTCTCGTGTTCCGAGTACATACCCGAGAACGTTGACCGCGTTAATCAGCTGTTAGCTCCGCCCTACGCACGCTAAGTCGAAAGGTCGTATGCGACGAATGACGATACACTACGAGTTACGACTTACGACAGAACACACAGAAACCCTAATGTATGTCTTTTCAATTTCAAACCCATGAAGGTCACCATGACGTGGAACTTAGAACTCTGACCTCTGACCTCTCATCTAAGCTACTTGCAGTGTTAAGAGTTTAATGGTAGCTCATGTAGAAAACTGTAAGTAACTGTCTGTGCATGTGTAACAACTTACGACAGTATGGCAAACTTCTAAGATTATTAGACTAGTTAAAAAGTTCATCGTAAGTAACGAAACCTATGCGGATGAACTGTTTATCCGCAATCGTCACTTATCAATCGAAATAACAGATGATACACGAAAAAACCTCATACATAAAACTGGCAATTAACTTACGTGAAAAATGTTGAGTTCAAGTGTTCTTACTTCTTTATGCATTTTGAAAATAGTCCTTAACACCAAGCAATAAGACCAGTCACCACCAAGAACGTCAAAAAAACTTCTCGTTAACGAAATGTATCACACCACAAAGTATTTTATTACAACTGAAATAATAATCAATTATTAACACTTTACACAATACCTACTACCACGTTTTGATACTTGAAGTAATTGTTAAAAAATCAAACTTATCTCCTAACAACTCTAACAACCTATTACCTCAATGCTCAAATGGCTACTAAATTAAAAAATCTATTTTAATTTTTGAAATAATGTTCGTCGTGTATCGACTTTCGGAAGTAGTCAAAGGACACCGAACAGCGCGGCGGCTTGCTTTGATCGCGGCGCCGACAAAGCGCGCCGCTGTGCAGGTGCCCGACGCACGTGTCGCTAATCCATTTCAAGGACAATCTAAGTGTTGTACCCTATAAATTCAATACTATTTAGTCGATATTTAAATTACCATTAAATAATAAAAATTATAACTATTATTTAGTAGATCTCATCTCATTTTTTTAAATTCGATACCTACATTACCGTGATAAAGTGATTGTTATACCGTGGTACGCGTTATGCGCGTCTAAAATACTTTAATACCTAATTAATTAAATAACTTTTAATTATTGTCGCTTTTCTTAATATTGAGTAGGTATTTGTTTATTTTTAGTTTGACAGTAATCAATACGTACTCGTATGTAAAACAATTAATACGATTTTTCGATAAAAAAATTATCGATTACTCAAAATATTCACATTGCACAGGGATACATCCCTATTATTTTACAAAGTTTTTTCTTCAATTTTGTTCAGTCGGCTGTCTAACACGCGCCGTGCTGGTGTAGGTACTGTGACGTTTTTGTTTAAGTTTTGTAATTTTACGTTTAGATGCTGTCATATTATTGCTTGTTTTGTGTATTGTTAACTATTTTTTTTTATGTTTGTAATTAATAACGGGCCGTGACAAGATACGTCCGATGAATGTGCGATGCTTTAAGGAACAGGTGAACATCGTCGTCGATAGACGATAGTGCGGTTTAAACAGTGGAATAAAAAGTGTTTAAAGAATTGGAATGTCTCCTGTAATTACTTTTGTTAAGTGTTGAATAACTCTGCAATCTACATCGAGTTAGATGGATCATGGAGCACAGTTCGAACTGCATTTCATAAAAGCAGACAGCTGATCACAGGTCAGTGAACATGTTATCACGTATGTTTTCCATTGATAGGTATTGATAGGTGCAGTAGGTAACTGTGTATGTATTTTTACAGATGTGTAAATCGGATGATGATCGGATGTGAATTATGATTTCTTTTCCTTTTTGGCCGGAAGTAAAAACTGAGTATTTTTGAGTAAAAACCTGAGAAACGGTAATTAATAAATTGTAACATTTTGTTAAATCGTGTAAACTATTGTAATTTATCATTACAATATTGGTGGTTTATTCACTACCTACGGGCTAGGGTATAGGGCACACCACGATCAGCTGTTTTGTCTTAACTCATGACTAGCGCAGAGCCGCGCGCGCGGTATTCGGCGCGGGCGGCGCGGGGGGGCCGGCTCGGCCCGGGGTTTCATTCATCGGCGGCGGGCGATATTATCGCGCATTAACTGTACGCATTATACATTGCGTGTTGAAAATTTTGACTATTTTAAAAACTGGCGATTACATGAAAATTTCTTGCACCAATGGATATATCTCATGCCCTATAATAACCCCACGAAGTTATCGGAAGCGGTCTTTTGACACCCTGTATAGTCTTATTAAAAAAATAATCGGACAGAGTAACAACTTAAGTTAGCTAAAATAAAAAAATAATCGGACAGAGTAACAACTGAAGTTAGCTAAAATTGTGTTTATTTATGTACTATGTATTTTGAGACTATGCAATTTTGTCGCGTTCGCGATTCACTTTCACTTTTGTTGAGTTTCAGAACGCGATATTAGGTCCTCCAACGCGCACGCGAATTTGAACTTTATGCAGCGGTAATAAATTACAAATTGACTCTCCATTTTATTTAGAAAACGTTTGTATGGGAAATAGAAAAATGCTGTTTTGAGGATTTTCCCGGCAATTATTCGAATTTTTCTCACCTTTTAAACCTTCCCTAGACCTCCACGAATAATTCAAGACCAAGATAAGATAAATCCGTTCAGCCGTTCTCGAGTTTTAGCGAGACTAACGAACAGCAATTGATTTTTATATATATAGACTAGATGTCCCGCGCGGCTTCGCCCGCGTAAATTAGAAATTTTACAGAATCCGTAGGTACATTTTCCCATAAAAAATATTTCCCCCGTTTTTCCCACATTTTCCTGAGTTTCTTCTGTCGTATTAGTCTTAGAGTAATAATATAATATAACCTTCTCGATAAATGATGAGTCTTACTCGATAAATGATCTATCTAACACTGAGATAAGTTTTTAAATCGGACCTGTAGTTTCTGAGATTGACGCGTTCAAGCAAACATACTCTTCAGGTTTATAATATTAGGTAGATATAGATTTTTTTTAATTATCGCTTGACAAACTCGAGTCTCGATCTAAAAGACTATGATATAGTAGTGATGATGATGATGATGATGATGAAGAATGTAATTTGCATAGTAGCATATGCTTTCTGTTCTTAAAACAACGCCGAAACTCCCAAACTTGTATCTATAAAGAATCAGGAATTCTCTCAGCACCTTCCGAACCACAGTATACCAGGTATATCTCGGTGCAAAATCTTACTTGTTGGTAGCATATGCTTAGAATACTTCTCACGAAACCGAAGTCACCATATGTTTCCCTATAAGTTTTGAGGAGTTCCCTCGATTACTTATGGATCCTTCATCAGATCATCACTTTTCTGAATATAATACCAAATTGGGATGATACCCTATATACCAAAAGAAAAATTTTGAAAATCGGTTAACCAACGGCGGAGTAATCGTTGAATATAAGAAAACGAACATAACACCTCCCCCATTTTGAAAGTCGGTTAAAATTGTAGCCTATGTGTTATTTATTTAATATTTTAATCAGCACATGAATTGAATAACAAAATTTTTTTCAAATTAATCGTAGCACCATCTGTCAGGACAAACTAAAATTGAAATAGAATAATATTGAATGCGATGATAGCGCCGTCCGCCGGATCTAATGTAAAACATTCCAAAATCAACAACTCCTTATAAATAAGAAATTAATTGAAAAAACATTTTCCAGTACCTAGACCAAACTGTAAATCTAAACCATTCTCGAATCTCCACGAACACACACAAAAAATTTCATCAAAATTGGCCAAGATAAGATAAATCCGTTCAGCCGTTCTCGAGTTTTAGCGAGACTAACGAACAGCAATTGATTTTTATATAATATATAGATTTATCTTTCGATTTCTATATAGTCTTATTAAAAAAATAATCGGACAGAGTAACAACTTAAGTTAGCTAAAATAAAAAAATAATCGGACAGAGTAACAACTGAAGTTAGCTAAAATTGTGTTTATTTATGTACTATGAATTTTGAGACTATGCAATTTTGTCGCGTTCGCGATTCACTTTCACTTTTGTTGAGTTTCAGAACGCGATATTAGGTCCTCCAACGCGCACGCGAATTTGAACTTTATGCAGCGGTAATAAATTACAAATTGACTCTCCATTTTATTTAGAAAACGTTTGTATGGGAAATAGAAAAATGCTGTTTTGAGGATTTTCCCGGCAATTATTCGAATTTTTCTCACCTTTTAAACCTTCCCTAGACCTCCACGAATAATTCAAGACCAAGATAAGATAAATCCGTTCAGCCGTTCTCGAGTTTTAGCGAGACTAACGAACAGCAATTGATTTTTATATATATAGATTAGTAAGCAATCGTTTTTTATTCATCCTCTCCAGCATTGCACGAATTATATAACAATTGTAACTATTAGTATGGACATTATGATCATAGTCGCATAAAACAAGATGATGCACAGTACAAATATATTTCACTTAGATATATCGAGCCAAGCTAAGCTATAAATTACTCGTGTGTGCTTGATAGTACAATTGATAGAGGTGGTTCCAATTTGTCACATAATTTACAAGAATATATCGCCGCGTTTGCTCTTCGACTATAATAATGGTAATGTCTATAATGAGACTTAATATTATAAGTCTCATTATCAATGCAGGCTGATCACCTGATTGTCTGACAAGTAAGATGATGATGATGCGTCGGATGGGCATGTAAAAAAGTCGGTTCTGCGCCTGAACTCTCGCCAGTCGTGTCGGTCTTCCGTCCCACTGGGTTATGAGAGTAACAGGAATAGAGAGTGCTCTTGTGTACTGCGCACACACTTGGGAACTATAAAATTACTCCTGCGTACCTGGCCTGGTTTCAATGAAACCGGCCACCGTCACCGAAACCGGTGTGGGGAGTATTAATGTCTATAATACCTTCTTAAGAGTAATTAATAATGCTCTCTTTTCACGTTGAGCTATGATGAATAACCAGGACCGTGGCAGCTGTCTCCAGTATGTGCATTGTGCAATCAACGTCGATCTTAGGCAATTACAAACGAATATGAAGCTCTACTTTCATGATCGGCTTTTCGTCCATCGTGGGCGAACTTGGAGAACGATTTCAATTCTCCGATTGAGTTTCGGTGCAGCCTCGCCCTTGGTACTTCCTATGAAATCGTATATTGTTATACTTACCAATGCAACGTTGAACGCGTTCAGATTTATTGAAACTCCAAAAAACCAGTCGTTATAATTTTGTTTATTATGTAAGATACTAAGTGCAATAATTGTCCTGAAAGGTTGCTGGTTCAAATTAAAGAATAAGACTCGAGGTACACGTTCAATTTCCACTTGCAACTCCTCCTTATGAAACAGCAGATATCAGGTGATCTGTCAGCTCGTTTGATCATAAAAAGGGCGATATAAAAGTACTCGTCAACTTCCAACAACAACTCATTATAAGGCCAAGGTCATAAAAAGAGTTCGTTGACCTCATTCGCGGAAACTCCGGGAAAACTCGGCGAAATTTTACGCGCCTATAAAATTTTTGTCTCGCTCTTTTACTAATTAGGGGATGGAGAGAGCTTAATATTATGACCTCAAATTGAGCCAGTGATTATGATACATAAAGCTATCGCAAATAAGTCACAGATTAAGTGGGCTGTGGACTGCGTGTACCTAAGTAAGTAAATGTAAAATGAGGAGCTGAAAATAATATAATACAATAACATATAAACACCTTAGAAAACAATACGATATTGCAAGAATTTGTCTGTCTGTCTGTTACCTCTTCACGCCTAAACCGCTGAACCGATTTTGCTAAAATTTGGTATCGAGATACATTGAGTCTTGGGAAAGGACATAGGATACTTTTTATCCCGGAAAAATGTACGGTTCCCGCGATAAACGAATTTTGGCGCAACGGAGTTGCGTTCGTCATCTAGTTTAAAATAAATGAATAAAGAATATTTAACAGACAAAGGCATCAAAACTTAATCCCTCATAATGCCTCCTAGTAACGAGCTCTTATGTTATTCCCTACTTTAATAACTGCTGTTCCTTCTACCGTGATATTACTATCATAACCACTTGACCAGAAAATCAGCTGAGGCCCAAAATTAAAAGATAATATACCCTTACTATAAAAATAAGTTCGACTTACAATATTAAGTAAGTATATAAAATAATAATTGAAGTTTAATCTATATAAATAAAACTGAATTTTGAATTTTATAAGTCTCTCTAAAACACGAGAACGGCTGAACCGATTTGGCAAATTTTTGTCTTAAAATATTCTTGGAAATCCAAGGAAGGTTTGTTACATTAAAAGGAAAGTGATAGGAAGTTCACAGGGATATCATATCATCAGGGATAGAATATTTTATCCTTGACCGTTATGCGACTTTATATAACGTAGGTACTAGAAGGTGAAACGTACTAGAGGATGCAACATTGTAGGTACCTACATAATATATAATAATCTCTATCGTATTGTATCTTTTTTTTATGAAATAAGGGGGCAAACGAGCAAACGGGTCACCTGATGGAAATGCTCATGGACATGGACACTCGCAGCATCAGAAGAGCTGCAAGTGCGTTACCAGCCTTTCAAAAGGGAATAGGGTAATAGGGGAGGGTAGGGAAGGGAAGGGAATAGGGTAGGGTAGGGAAGGGAATAGGGTAGGGGATTGGGCCTCCGGTAAACTCGCTCACTCGGCGAAACTCAGCGCAAGCGCTGTTTCACGCCGGTTTTCTGTGAGAATGTGGTATTTCTCCGGTCGAGCCGGCCCATTCGTGCCGAAGCATGGCTCTCCCACGTATATCGTAAGAAATCCTCAGAAAACAGGCATTAATTATTGTTTTGATAGAAATCCTAAAATTAGGCGATTCAACGACCCAATTTTTTCTAAAAGTATACGATGACCAAAAATAGTTTCTCCTATAACTAGTAATCTAATAAAAAGGCTGACAAGTTTTCAATAGAATTGCGTCCTGCCACCGCGTTTCCGCGTAAGCACCGTAGCAGACTATAGCCTGATCAAAATGGTGATAAAAAGTTGACAAAAAAAAGTATTAATGGTGCTATTTCAGAGTGGCAAAAATTAAATAAAAATTAAAAGTCCTGATAACCTTATTAAGCAAAAGCATTACATTACTGGTGCATTAAAATAATAAAATTTAAATTAGATTAGTTAACATCTAAATATTATAAATATCGTTTGTTTTATAGTATACTAGCTGCCCCGGTGAACTTTGTGTCACTTTAAAACCTTCCCTGGACTTCTACGAATATTTTAAGACTAAAATCAGCCCAATCCGTTTTCGAGTTTTAGCGTTACTAACACAATTCGAAATCCATTTTTATATATATGTATAGATATTAGATACACAAGATACTTTGGTTATATTAGAGGCAAATTTTTGTAGTAGGTTGACTATCCCTGTTACATTAAAATATGATGACAATTGACATGACATAATTAAAAATAGTTTTTTTTTTGTTTTAACTACTAAGCAAATTAACAAAACAAGTTACTAGTTTAGTTTGTTTAATTCCCCGAAACATTCTGCCGCGCACGGTAAACGCGGTGGAATGTGACGGGTAAATCGCACTGCGAGCAAGAATGTCACTCATCAAGATGAGTAGGATATTTTTCGCGTGACGAAAACTTGCAGGAGGTATGATTCCGAACAATCCCTATTTCATGGGAGCATCCATGATACAACCAATAGAGGTTGCAGAGAGATGCCGTCTCTATTCAATTCCAATACATTGTCTATAATGTGTCCTGCGAATCTCTTACTTTGGCCGATTCCCAAAACTTCTAGTTCAATTTGACATCAATAGGTCTCGCCGGCGGTTCGGGTAACTAATAAATCACTTAACCGTACAGTTAACTTTTAAGCAAACAAACATATTGACGGTTGAATGTCTCGACTGTAGTTTGTTGCGACTTTATTTTGTTTCGGTGACTGTTTTAGATCCGTTGGAACTATATGATAGTGAGAGTGTTTTGTTTTGGTCACGTTCTTACTTATAAATACTATATAATATTACACTTTAATATTATAAGGCCGAAAGTTTATGAGTATGTACCCTACTATAATGTATGTCTGTTAATTTTTCACTTCTAAAGGGCTAGAGAAGAGGAAGGTGTGATTTTATATAATTTAGCATGGAGTTAGCTGATATCCTGGATTAACACATAGGCTACGTTCTTTCCCTAATAAATCACAGGTAATGCCGGCTGGCACAGCTAGCTATTCTTATGAATACAAAAGTAAACAGTAAACAGTTCATCTGCCTGCCTGTTGCCTCTACTTAATTTGATACTACTAATATAATATTATATTCTGTGCCTCTACACGAATAAACCGCTAAACGGTTTAAGATGTCATCTCCTTAACAGCTTATAATATATCTATGTCTGTATAGTATCTCTATACTTCGAATCGTTCAAAGGACGTAAGATTCGATAAATAAACTCTAGCTAAAATGCGATTCCCGAAGAAGAATGGTGCGGTAAACATTTCGATTCATCCATCGATTCTTCAAAGATAAAACTTATTTTGAGTTTCTCAATAACTAATGAAAGTTACGTTACGCAAATCGATATGATGATAATTTGATCATTACCTTCAGCCAATATAAGGTATTTTAATTACTTACTAACCTGGTCTAGCGAAACCTAGGCCCTAATTTTAGCTCTCAAACTGAGTGCTGACATCAAGGAGCCGAGAGTTTAATCGACCCTACTCAATCAACGTCACAAACACCGACAACACCACATAACCTAATATTATGTAGATTCAAGAAATATAGTATGTACTTGAAGCGTAAAGATTACAACTGGTTTCATATTTTTTATGAAGGCCCCCATATCATAATACTAGGAGAAAGATTGAATCTGTTCGGACTGATCGCAGGCCGTTCTCACGTAACTCGACTAAAATATTGTCTTGGTCTGCCAAATGTTTATAGGCTCCCCACTGTGCATAATTGTACGGATCATCAAGCAGAACCGGTGACGTTGCGTAAGGCTGGTGTAGCTCTCGATAGTTTCAATTCAAAATGCTAAGTGAAAGTGCATATAAGTGAAAGAGGGGAGTGAGAGCTGTGGGACGGATATACGGACGAGTCCTCCTCATGCCGTCGTGGCTCGTGCTGGTCCAAGCTGTCCCGCGCCCGTCCGCGATATGGCAGACGATGGGTCTGCTTGAATGAATTTCTCTGATAGTATATTGTCGAATAGAAGAATGTGTCTAAACACGCCACACCGAAGTTACGCGGCTGAAGTTCGGCATGATTACGTCAGCAATGCGCTACGCATATAATGTAACGCGACGTAATTTCGGTATGGTGTGTCATCGGTAATTTAAAATACATTGCAGGCGTAATCTTGCCGAACTTCGGCCCCGTATCTTCGGCCGCAAATTTTGAACTCCAAACTTTTTTTTTTTTTTTTTTCCGGAGGGGGAAATGCATTACGCATACCACCCAGGCGCAGGGGGCGACCCGAGTGGTTATGTGGGACTCCCGTAGCTAATGAGACCACGGTATACCCACTAAAACCCCCCCCCCATCTTCCGCCACGCCGCATATTGACGGGGCCCCAGGAACGATACACACATCTGCCACCCCGCCAGCGGCCCGAAGACTCCATGATGGGCGCACAACACATGCGCCCTCCTCGGCCCCCACCAAGGCTGTAGCAGACACCCCCCGAGTCTGCTACTTGGAGGCCATGTGGCAGATCAGGTCTGTGGCTCTGCCACCGACCACACCTCGGCCGCAGAAGATAGGGCAAGCGGCGCACCGTAATACCTACTTGCCTCTTCCTCTGCGGCCCCACCAATGCCGTTCAAACGGAACGGCCCCGCCAGCTCGCAGGGGGGGTAGGGAAAGCGGCAACCTACCACAATGCCTCTCCCCCTCGCGATCCGTCCTCGGCCGCAGAGGATAGGGCAAGCGGCGCACCGTAATACCTACTTGCCTCTTCCTCTGCGGCCCCACCTCGGTGCGCATCCGCAGCGGACTCCTCCAGTCCGCTGGGAGCGCCCTCCTCGGGCCAGGCGGCGACACCGGCCGGCCCTGGTTGCCTCTTCGCTTCACCGCGGTTGTCCAAGCCGCGGTTACTAGAGCCCCACCGCCACGACAAGGCGTGCAACCATCGGGGGGCTGAACTCCAAACCTAGGTATACCTTGCTGGTGACTTTTGTTCAGATTTCTGTATTTTATAGCCATTTAAATCTTTGAAATTTCTTAAACGTTCACTCAGACAAATTTCGTTTATAAAATATATGAAAAGTTTTAACATTATTGGATGTAAAGTAATAAATCATTTAAGGTTCGTTTACGATGCGACGACATCTTGAATATTTTATTGTATTAAACCACTAGAAGCTGCCCGCGACGTCGTGCATGCTAATCTCTCGGAAACTGTAAATGTTATGTTTATGACGCAGTCTTAAAATCTGTGGTCGCAGTCATCTGGTTGAATCAGCCATTTTATTGAATGACTAGCGTATTCATAGAATGAGACCATTTAATTTACAGTGTGTAAGACTTGAGTTTTTAATTTTGACGTTAAACGTTGCAAACGTTGAAGAGTTGCTATATAGTCATTCAATTAAATGGTTTCATTTAATGTATACGCTAGTCATTCAATGAAATAGCAGATTCAACCAGATGACTGCGACATATATCATATAATATATAGCCTGTATCTTTCATCTTTTACACTGTAACAGTAGATAAAATTAATAGCTAACAAGCAATCTCTACATAGTGTTTCTGTCATCTTTCGACAGGAGTTTCCTTGAAAATCCTTAAGTGCCTTATCAAGTTATCACCATAGAAATCTATTTAGTGAGAGCAACATTATGGTAGCTCTTAAGCACTTCCACATGAGGCCATAACTATAAAAAATTATGCGTTAACTGTCGATTTTTCTTTTAAGTAAGTACATATGTTGTTTATGAGTAAATACATTTTTATTGATCTAATAAGTATGAGGTTCTAATGCAGCAAAATTCATAAAGTAGCCATCTTGAAAATTATATTTTTTTGACGTTTTATATTAATCTTTATTTCAGGTCTTTGATTTCAGGAGTTTAAGTTCTTAATTCCTACAAACTAAGTCACTCAGTTAGACCATCCATATAATAATATTATGTTTATACAAAATATATTTTGCAGTTGATTTTTTCAATGTATACCGGAAGTTGTATGAACATAATATTATAAAAGCTACCAAATGATATGAGTAACGACATATAACATTAAAGTGACGTATAATTTATTTGTACACAATATTTTACAAGGGTTCTAAACCGTAATCGCCATAACACTGAGGCCCCTATAATCCTTTACAAAATTCGTTTTACAACACCTTGCCGAAGGATACATTTTGTATATGATCATAATTTGAAGGGTTAAATAGCACTTAGTATTGGGAAAATCATGTAAAAAATAATATTGTGATTTACGCATCCGTGGTCCAGTAGATCTTACGTTACTTTGCGCAGTACTTGCGTTGGAACATAAAAAAACCGGCCAAGTGCGAGTTGGACTCGCAGATGAAGGGTTACGCAGTTTATTTCTATATAATTTTGTTATGAATTTTTAGGGTTCGGTAGTCAAATGGCAAAAAACGGAACCTTTATAGATTCATCATGTCTGTCTGTCTGTCCGTCCGTATGTCACAGCCACTTTTCTCCGAAACCATAAGAGCTATTAAATACCCCATTCGGTATGCCGAAACCCTGTTAAGGAGCTGTCTGGCATTTTATAATTTGTTTCCATTGTCCCAATTTTTTATTAGGAGCTGCATATTTTGAACTCTTTCTCTTTGTAATCTTAGGCAAAGAATTCAAATTAGGATTCAAATTGAAGAACTTTGAATACTTGCCTAAGATTATTATTTTGTAAGCTTGTAATTACCACATGTATTATCGACTAGAACAGGGGTTCCCAAACTTATTTTGTCCACTACCCACTTTGAGAAAAAAATATGTTATGTATCCAGAAGAAATAAATCAGCCACAACGCCCCCTTTTTTCTGGGTCCCACAGTCCCCCTTTAGACTTTCAGGACAAGGGGGCGTTATCGCCCACTTTGGGAAGGATTGGACTTGGGATGAATGTTTTTTTTTTATGAAATAAGGGGGCAAACGAGCAAACGGGTCACCTGATGGAAAGCAACTTCCGTCGCCCATGGACACTCGCAGCATCAGAAGAGCTGCAAGTGCGTTGCCGGCCTTTTAAGAGGGAATAGGGTAATAGGGGAGGGTAGGGAAGGGAAGGGAATAGTTGAGGGTAGGGAAGGGAATAGGGTAGGGGTAAGGGATTGGGCCTCCGGTAAACTCACTCACTCGGCGAAACACAGCGCAAGCGCTGTTTCACGTTGGTTTTCTGTGAGAACGTGGTATTTATCTGGTCGAGCCGGCCCATTCGTGCCGAAGCATGGCTCTCCCACGTATTATTGTTAAAAATAAACCTAATAATTTACAATTATATTTTTCTTTCAAAATCAACTCTTGTATCTATAATAGAAACAGTGTCCATAACATACTACCGCCAGACGGGCATAGGGCAAAATATTATAATTACCACTTTGAATAACGGTTTCTCCCAAAATGAATTGCTTAGTAAAAAAATTTTAGCTTTACACGAAAGATACAAATATTGGTAATCAAAAAAAGATTTTATGAATTTACAAAAATATAAAGATCACTATAAAACTCCTATTACCTAGGTGGTCGATAAATCGTACTATGCCTGATTAAGGGTTAAGCCATCATAATAATGTAGCGAAAATTTTCATTATGTTTTAGTAAATATTTTACAGGCACGAATCCATTGGATTAAAACAATCTGTAGCGAGCTTCAGTAACCGAATCCCTGTAAAGAAGTTGTTTAAACATATTTGTTAACAGCTTACAAGTTGGTTAAGATGATTTATCGTGTTACAGCGGCTAACGAGGACCGATGGCGGCCTGTCAGGAACTTCCTGAACTCAGGGTCAGTTCACACCGCGACGGGAAGTACTTGGAGGTTATCCTTACTAATACTATATGGCTGGCCTCACACAGCCGGAATTCCATAATCAGAAATTCATATTATTAATTCTGGAAGACATGCCATACAATATCAGTACGCTCCACACACATTCTGATTTTTTCAACTTATTTTCATAGATCGATCTGTAGGAATATGAATTTCCGATTATGAAATGTATTTGACAGTCAGCGGGGCTAAAATGGTCGCTTTGGAGAATCATATATTGAATCATAATATGATTCAATTTTAAACTCCACTTTGCGTGCAATTCATATAGTGATTCGCTTTGATTAATGATTGAGCGGCGCGCGAAATACCAGGCGAATCACTATATGAATTGCACGCAAAGTGGAGTTTAAAAGTGATTCGCTTCGATTAATGATTGGTCCCGTGCGCGAGCACCGCTCGCGGGACCAATCATTAATCTAAGTGAATCACTATATGAATTGCATGCAAAGTGGAGTTTAAAAATTAATCATATTATGATTAATTATATGACTCTCCAAAGCGACCATTTAGGCCTCGCTGTTCTCAGTTCAAGTCAATTCTGTGTCCGTTTCATGCTTATGCCATTGAACCGATTCCGAGCAGCTCCACGCGCAGCAGAGTTCTTCACTTGTTACTCTCATCGCGTACGGTGAGACCTTGAATTTTGAAATATTCCAACTTACAAAACACAAAAAAATATCTATTTGAAGATTTAGTTAGTAACAAATACCACTTAATTAAAGCATAAACCTACGAATAATAAAAACTAAGGAATCGTAACTCCCATACTAAATTACGGTTTTAAAGGTTCCTTTTGATCTGTCATGTAACGTCAGCCTAGTACCGCTCAAGGTCACCTAAATATTGCAAATGTATTGAAATGTGTACCTAAGGTACACTTTTTTGACAAGTATTGTGGAGCATGTTTTTTGACGGAGTTACTTTTCCTTAGTTTTTATTATTCGTAGGCATAAACATTAACCACTTTGCTAATGGCTCTAAGCATCGTCGTAACGTGTGTCTAAGGCTAAGTCAGAGTTTAGAAACAATAATTATAATCATTTTGTAAGGGTTATTAACCCTTGCGCGCTTCGCTTGGCTCATCTCGGCGGGGGCACTTCCGTGCCCCCAGAACCTAAAGTACACAATAACCAAAAAGTCTGTATGTGGTAATAATATCATAATCAAATTTATTACTTGTGACCTTTCGTATAATAGTAGGGTAATTTTTGTTTATTAGGTACTTAAGGTAATTTTCATAATTTTCAATGTCGCTGGTATCACGTATAAAGTCCTGTATAACTTATTGATTTAATGATTAGGGTGCGTTAAATTATACGCATTTAAGCTATGAGCCATGTTACCGATTTTATCATGGTTTCCAATGCGATTTCCTCATTTTCCCCTAATATGAAATCGATACAGTTTTTATGCGAAGGTAACGAAAACTTTTATACAGTGTGTAACAAAAATAGTGATAATACTTTAGGGTGTGTACGTGTTCCTTGTAAAGAGTTCACTGTGAAAGTAGCAGCTCTGAAAGACGAAAATGTTTTTTCACTTTTGTATGGGCAAGGGTCCGAGCGTCACGAGTTTCCCCATACAAAAGTGAAAAAAATGTTCGGTCTTTCAGCGCTGCTACTTTCACAGTGAACTCTCTACAAGGAACACGTACACACCCTAAAGTATTATCACTTATTTTTGTTACACCCTGTATAAAATATGTTTGGTATCGAGTTCTCAATGACATTTCCTTAAAATTTTCTCGTAACATGTTAAAGAAAGCGACTAATGGCGGCCATACACCATGCTTCCTATCGTCCAATCGGCATGACGCTACCGATTGGATCAGTTAGAACTGACGGTGTGTGACAGTGGATTGGCATGACAGTTATACTTGACGGAACAATCGAATTTCGATTCTTTTGGCTTGATCATGGCGATTGGATCATGCCGATTGGACCGTGTATGGCGGCCTGCGATCGTCAGTTCAGGCTGGTCAAGATTTTTGTCGGAGGTGGACGTCGTGACAAGGTGTTGCAAAATACAACCCGAATCCTTTCTTTTTTTGTTTCATTTTTAAGAGTAAAACGCCCAAAACGGCTAAAACATCGTCGTCTGTCACCGCGGTGATGCCATGGCTTCAATTGAACGTCGCTGCCGATTGGACAATTCAAACTAACCTACATTGTTCTAGTTTTCCATCGACCATCACTGAAATGTTGTATTGGTACACCTACTGTACTCGGAGAAACATGGCGGTAGCGGTCATTGATTCCCTTTCAAAAACTTGTCATTTCATTTTCTATATAAACCGCAATTGACAATGAAGTGTCAGATGTTGTCAATCGCGGTTAATATAGAAAATGACAAGTTTTTTTGACAGGAAGTCAACGACCGCTAGAAAGGGCCATGTTTCGCCGAGTACAGTAGGCATACCTAGGATCAGCCTAGGATCGAACCGCGCCATTTTTAATGTACTTAACTAAAAAACCATGGATATTATAATATTATAAAATAGATTTTAAAAGTCCTTGTTTCGCGTCGTTACTCATTAGACTGTTTTAATTAAATCTGTCACGAAGTTTTTGACTCAATAATAAATGGTTTTACAAACTCAAGCTGAGTTAAGGACAACGAACTCTTTATTTCAAGGACGAAAGATTTCGGATCTCTGAAGATCTACGGTATGGCCACAGAATAGATAATAGTACAGTATGGCCAAAAAACCTCAGTACATTAATTATAACTATTATGTTTATATACAGTATAATAATTATTATGTTTATATATTTTAAGGGGGCTCTGGCTAAAATATTGATACTTGCAACTTATTATAAGAATATCTTATCTTGACTAAATGGCCAAATATAATAGACCGGGAGATGGTGACACAAAATTCTTGGTCATTTGTACCAGGCTGGCGGTTCTACAGGGGTATAATTACGTAAAGACAAAAAAAAAAGGAAAATGATGGTCATAGCGCTCGCACTGGCGGCCCAAACGCGTGAGCGTTAATCGAGCGCTTCGGAGTGTCAGTCCGCCATACCGACGCGAATATACTGCAAAGTTGTAATTTTAAAATTACGAAGTGTTATGGCGGCCATTAAATATTGTTCAATACATGTTTGTTTGCCCTTCAATTAAAATGAGAACAATTTTTTTTTTTATGAAATAAGGGGGCAAACGAGCAAACGGGTCACCTGATGGAAAGCAACTTCCGTCGCCCATGGACACTCGCAACATCAGAAGAGCTGCAGGTGCGTTGCCGGCCTTTTACAAGGGAATAGGGGAGGGTAGGGAAGGAAATAGGGGAGGGTAGGGAAGGAAATAGGGGAGGGTAGGGAAGGAAATAGGGGAGGGTAGGGAAGGAAATAGCGGAGGGTAGGGAAGGGAAAAGGGTAGGGTAGGGGATTGGGCCTCCGGTAAACTCACTCACTCGGCGAAACTGTTTCACGCCGGTTTTCTGTGAGAACGTGGTATTTCTCCGGTCGAGCCGGCCCATTCGTGCCGAAGCATGGCTCTCCCACGTAAAATACCTAGTAATCATAATTTATACATTTGCGTGTATAAATTATGATTACTACATAGATACATACATACATAGTTTCAGAATAATCCATTCGCTTTGAGTTTCTAGACTAATAAAAATATTATACAGGGTGTAACAAAAACAAGTGATAATACTTTAGGGTCTGTACGTGTTCCTTGTAGAGAGTTCACTGTGAAAGTAGCAGCGCTGAAAGACCAAATTTTTTTTTCACTTTTGTATGGGGAAACTTGTGACGCTCGGGCCGTTGCCCATACAAAAGTGAAAAAATTTTTTCATTTTTCAGCGCTGCTACTTTCACAGTGAACTCTTTACAAGGAACGTGTACACACCCTAAAGTATTATCACTTTTTTTTGTTACACACTGTATAATATTAGTGCTAATGACAACTCAAATAATAATGTTATTATTACCTACCTATCTACATTTTAAAGGGTGATCAGGATTCAGGTGCATTCTTCAATATTTTTAACCGACTTCCAAAAAACGAGGAGGTTATATATTCGGCTGTGGATTTTTTTTTATTGTATGTTCGACCACTACTCCGCCGTTTGTGAACCGATTTTCAAAATTTTTGTATTGTTATATTAGGTTTCACTCCAATTTAGTCCCATTTTCACAGAAGTGGTGATCTGATGATGGGAACCATGAGTAATCGAGGGAACTCCTCAAAATGTATATGGAAACATATGCTGATTTTGGTTTTATAAGAAGCATCCTAAGCATATGCTACCAATTCGCAAGATTTTGCACCGATGTATACTATGGTTCCGAAGATACTAAGAGAACTCCTGATTCCTTATAGATACAAGTTTAGGTGTTGTTTTAAGAACTGAAAGCATATGCTACTATGCAAATTACATTCATCATCATCATCATCATCACTACGATGTCAGGGTCACCAATGTCACAACTCACATGAATACAATATGGATGTATATGGATACAATAAACACACAACACCATAAAAAAATATATACTTAATGTTGTTTCATAATGTTGTTTTAAAATACATAATATTTCAAGTACCACAAAATTGAACATAAGTAACAAATTCAACCTTTACTCCAGATAGTAAGGCACACATTTGGGTTGGACTGAAGGAAACGGGGCACTATGGAAAAAATACTTAGAAAAATTTTGCGTCAAAATTTTAACCTCTTATAACCACCCTTTTCTAATATACTTATCGATAGGGGGCGCCAAGGGGAGTAAGAAAGCTCAAATAAACTTTTCTCAAAAATCAAACCCCGGCCAGATACAGGCCGATATACGAACCTCGTTAGTATGGCGAAAATACTTAGAAAAATTTAGCTAAGGTTTAGGAACCTACGTCAATTAAATGTTGGTGACATGGGTTAAGGAGGGTTGTTTTGGGTGAGAAAAACTCCTACTTACCGTTTCCACCGCCAGTAAACTCTCCGTTTAGAAGAAATTCGCATTTGAGATTTTGGTAATCTTCAGATAAGATCATCTGTTTTTTTGCTCCCCTTGGCGCCCTCTATCGATTGGTATATTCAAAAAGGGTGGTTATAAGAGGTTAACATTTTGACGAAAAATTTATATTTATGTCTTTTTTTCCATAGTGCCCCGTTTCCTTCAGTCCAACCCAAATGTGTGCCTTACGCTCTGGAGTAAAGATTGAATTTGTTACTTATGTTCAATTTTGTGGTACTTGAAATATTATGTATTTTGAAACAACATTAAGCATATTTTTTTTGTATTAAAATCGCTTTGAAATGTACCAAATAGATTTTTTTTTAATGAAATAAGGGGACAAACGAGCAAACGGGTCACCTGATGGTCGCCCATGGACACTCGCAGCATCAGAAGAGCTGCAAGTGCGTTGCCGGCCTTTTAATAGGGAATAGGGTAGTAGGGGAGGGTAGGGAAGGGAAGGGAATAGGGGAGGGTCATCATATCATCATCATCATATCAGCCTATAGTCGTCCACTGCTGGACATAGGCCTCTCTCAATGAACGCCAAGATGACCGATCTCCTGCCACTCGCATCCAACATGGGCCTGCAACTAAGCGGAGATCGTCGTCCCACCTAGTTGGAGATCGTCGTCCCACCTAGTTGGAGGTCGACCTACACCCCGATTTCTCAGCCTTGGTCTCCATTCCAGAGTAAGTTTACTCCAGCGATCGTCTGTTCTTCGACCTACGTGAACAGCCCAGTTCCACTTCAGCGTACTGATTCTCTATATCTGATAGAGAGAGAATAGGGAAGGGTAGGGAAAGGAATAGGGTAGGGGATCGGGCCTCCGATAAACTCACTCACTCGACGAAACACAGCGCAAGCGCTGTTTCACGCCGGCTTTCTGTGAGAACGTGGTATTTCTCCGGTCGAGCCGGCCCATTCGTGCCGAAGCATGGCTCTCCCACGTATTTTAGGATATGGACATAAAGTGATGACTGATGATATTTTATGGTGTTGTGTGTATATTGTATTCATATACAACCATGTGAGTTGTGACATTGGTGACCCTGACATGGTAGTGATGATGATGATGATGATGATGATGATGATGATGATGATGATGATGATAATGATGATGATGATGATGATGATGAATGTAATTTGCATAGCAACATATGCTTTCACATCTTAAAACAACGCCTAAACCCCCAAACTTGTATCTATAAGGAATCCGTAGTTCTCTTAGTATCTTCGAAACCATAGTATACATTGGTGCAAAATCTTGCGAATTGGTAGCATATGCTTAGGATGCTTCTCATAAAACCAAAATCACCATATGTTTCCATATAAATTTTGAGGAGTTCCCTCGATGACTCATGGATCCCATCATCAGATCACCATTTTTGTGAAAATGGGACCAAATTGGAGTGAAACCTAATATAACAAAACAAAAATTTTGAAAATCGGTTCACAAACGGCGGAGTAGTGGTCGAACATACAAAAATAAAAAAAAATTAAAAAAAAAACCACAGCCGAATATATTATAACCTCCTCGTTTTTTGAAAGTCGGTTAAAAAGGTCGTATGACTTTCACGATAAACTTAAGATTTTTAAAGATATGAATTTTTAAAGGTTCGAAAAATCTCAAATTTGGGTACTTTCGACCCATGAAAAATAATATTTAAAAAAAATGTCTAGGTAAAAGAGATTTTTAAAAAATTTCATTGCTTATATATTTTTTTATCTTAGCAAAAGTAGACAATTTGTATTTTGTATGGGAGCCCCCCTTAAACAATTACTAAAACTTAAAAAAATATTCGTGAACGCGAAAAAACACAAGAGCGACCTACAGTAGGTCGGCCAAAATCTTCGTACCCCTTTTGGTTGAAATGAAATAAAGGTTTACCAGTGAGTTTGTTTCATAATTCTAAAATTGTGTAGCACGTTTTGCAGTAGGATTTATTCTCATTTAGTCAAAAAAGTATTTAGTCAAGGAGTTAATGCTTGGAAATGAGATTTTTGTACATTTTTTTAACGCGCTAATCTCAGGAACTCTGCATAGACAATTTATGTCAATAATGGCTCTAGGCCATAATGCAATATCACACTGCGATGAATCGGTGAAAGGATTAATGAAAAATGGTCTAATGTAATGGGGAAAATTATCTATGTCTGCTATTATATACCTACTGACGCAGACGAAGTCCCGGGAAACAGCTAGTCATAAAATATATTCCGTTGTATGGTACCCGTAACCACGGAGCTTGTAATATTAGCTCCGTGCCCGTAACACAAGTCCTTCAGGTACTTACCAAATACCAGCCACGGGGCCAGACTGCATGACGTGGTGTGAAGCGTCCATTGATATTAATTATATTATTAAATATAAGTACCTAAGTATTTTACAATTTATCTTCGAGGGTTTTATAATAAGTATAAAAAAATCATTAAAGTTTAAAATTTTAATTAAATTTTTTATGAATATAAATTACATTTTACAATACTTTGTTTTACTTACAGTAAAAAAATAATACCTTTAGCAAGTTAAGTAGATACACGATTATAATTATTATTACAACCTTATTGTAATTTTTAATCTTAATTCATATTAGGTTCTTAATGTTTAAAATTTGGCTTAATTTGTTTACTTATTAAATAAACAAAAAAATAAAGAACGGAGCAACGAGGATTCATTCTTTTGTTTTATTCCAAACCATGAAAATATGTGAGATGAAACTTCTTAAATTATAGAAATTTCGTCTATATACAGCATCGATTTATATGCATCTGCGAGGACGAGCAGTTTTGTACACTACGAGATTACAAGCAATTTTTGTCAATTGTATACAAACAAAGGCGCGACCGCTTAATCAAGCGCGCTTGATGATCGCTAATCAATTTCCATCACAGAGTTTTTTTTTTAAGAAAATGTTGGTAAATTTTAACAAAATTTCTAACATTTAAACACAATAATTTAGGAACTAGTTACATCAATACGAAATATTTACAAAATACTTATCTACAAAATATGCGTTTGTTAAGGTGACGCCTCGATAATTTGGCTGACGCGATATCGATTTTTCTCAACAATCACTAAAGCTAAGAAATTAAAGTTCATTGTCAGTATTCTTCGTGCCTTTATTTATCTTTGAATTACCCATAGCACAACACGATTGGTCAACTTTTATAGCACAGAATATAATTAATCAAAAATACCTCTATAAAACAGGGATTCCAATTTTGCCAACAGAGGAGAGTGATTTAAGCTTCCAAAATTAGTACATAGATTAGCTCAAGCATACACTATAATTTGCCCATAGCTTATATGAAATATATTGTTACGGTACATGGTATACGGACACGTGGTGCCATCTCACGACAAACCAGCGAAACTTACCGAGGGAGCACAGGCAACATAAATCCCCTACTCAATACTCGAACCTTCTAGAAAAGTCCAACATTTTGTTTACGTGTTTAGTTGTTTACTTTTATTGTGGTACATGCTTGAGTCCGATTATTAGGTATTTAATATTACTGTAGATATCCCTGAGCTACTGAGTAAATATGACTTTAACGTTCCTTCTAGATTCCTCCGTAACCATGTACCATTTCATGTGCAACCCTACAATACATACCATCGTCGTAACTCGTTTATATGTAGATCAAGCATTCAATTCAATAAATTTTTAAGTGAAAATCAACATGAGGATGTATTATCATTAAAGCCTAAGAAAATACGAAATATTCTAACTAAAGCATATTTCACCTCTAAATAGAAAATGTTATAGAATATTAAATATACAAATCATGGATCGGATCATAGGTAATTCTATCATCTGTTATTAAATCTTTAATTCGTATTTAATTTTTAATTCAGTTTCATATTACAGAGTGGGTTTGTATTTGCGGTGGCATATTATTTAATATTACTTTCTACTTTATGACTAAATTGAAATTTTCAACATCTAATATTTTTGGTATTGTTATAATAATAATTATAGAAATAGGTAGGTATATTGTATTATTGTAATTGCTGTTTCACATCTAGCTTCTTTAAATTACTATTCATAAGTGGACACTTGTAATTGGCATTCAAAATTCTTATTTAAATAATTAATGTTATTGTTAGTATGCTGTAAGTTTTCCGAATAACGCGGCGTCACCTTAAGATAATAAGCAAGTTTCAGCAGTACTCAGTAGGTACTAGAGCTCAGTATTTAAAAACCTAAATTTCAAAATGAGATAATATTATTTGGCAAATAAGCTCAGGAACATTTTTATGTTTTAAATCCTTTCTTTAGTCGGGTCACGGATTACGTAGAAATGAATCTTAGCGAAGGCTATCGCTACTATGGCCTCTTTGTTCGCACAAAAATATGACATAGCAAAATTTTCGTGCATGAAATACCTTGAGGTAATTACAAGAATTGATAGGTCTAGTACCGAATTCCTACGTATTCAATGACCAGGGAATAATTAATATAATAATAATTATGTTAGTAGAAAAAGTAAATAATTATTGTATATCTCTTTTAAATTTAAGAGGAGTCCACACCGCCCTTTTTTCCATACAAACGTTGTCCCCTGTTTCCTCCCTGGATAATGCTAGTAGAATTATTATTTTTGCCTGAATATCTATGGCCACTATGTTTTCTTTTTTTTCATAATTTAATAATTAAATAAGATATGAACGTTCAAAAACCCCAAAAAAATGCCAGATTTTCCGCTGTGTTCAAAGATCCAGAAAACAGATATTATGCCTTTCTTTAATCTTTAATGAAAAAAGTACTTAAATCGGTTAAGTTTTGGAGAAGGAATCAGGGGACAACGAATCGTTGATTTTCTGGAGTTGTCTCTATCTCGTTCTGCGGTATAGGCTTGAGGTAAGTGAGACAGCTATAGATATTATACGTACTTTTTTGTCATTTCTCTAGCCCCTGGTGTATCCTCTTAAGTGATACACAAACAATTTTTTGTCAATTAAAGCTGATCGCACATAATATTTTGTCAACACCGTACACGCCGTACGCGTCGATCGGCACCGCATAGTACACGGAATGCGGCGCGTACGGTGCGGACGAATGTGCGAGGTTTCACATAATTTCAAACGACTTCTGAAAAAATCTGAAAAAAATTACAAAATATTTGTTCGAATTCTGAAGTAGGTACAGTAGTAACGATATCTTACAAAGTGTTTATTATTACAAAATACAACAATCAATACTGACATAATCGTATCTTCTAAGTAATGGTTGGAACATTCATTTTTCCCTAAAGTCATAAAGTTAATATACCTAGCGGAATAGAGCAACAATCTCGAGCTGTCAAACGAAACCGAAATTGGTTTCATCTGTGTGTAAAAATATGTGTACGTATACACTTACGCAAGCATGATTGAACATGATTTCTATGAGATTAAATGTGTGGTGTGCGGCACGTGCAGACTGGACGTCAAAAAAAGAGTGCTGCTGTCATATATCACACGTCTCTTTTTACCACGCAGTGTTACTGATAGTGACATCACTCTTGCTCAGGCCTTTGTTTCTCTATTCCGCTAGGTATATTAACTTTGTGCCTAAAGTACGCCACAAGTCAAGAAAGAGGACGCGCAATCGTCAAGGATATCAAAGTAATGTATACAGTTATATTTCAGCTTAGCAGAGTTAAGACTAGCTAGATATTACAAATACATACTTATTTTAAATGGAAACCAATGAGTTTCTAAAATACTAGAGTAGCAATGTCTTACAAAATATTCTCAGAAATGCGTAACCACTTTTTTGTTCAAAAGACAATGTCAAGTCATATATTCGTTATGTCATTATGTATGTGAGATATGCCTGCAGGCATCTTCGAAGTGGCAACGCGTTGCTACCGTAAACTTCCAATCTAGTTACGTTAGTAACATAGAATATCATTGATGGAAACAGTCTGAGCAACCCACTGACCTTTATTACACTCGACAGGCTATGCAGTACAAAATGACAGCTATTTTTGTGCGCCGCGGTGAGCGTACTGTGAACTAATTACATAGAGAATTACAACCGCCATTTGCAAAATAGTAGTTCCAAGTACACTCACTACTGCTTTCACATAGCAATCAGCGCCAATATGGCGACTTTCAAATAGGAACATTTTATTGATAGCGATCGCCTGTCCAGTGTATTATAGAGGTCAGTGGAGCAACCAAACAATTGTCAATAATTATTATTATGCTTTAAAGTCAAAATCGCTCGAAGAGGATTCTATTACCCGAGCAAGAAGATTGTATATCTCACGTCGTTTTTGTGTCTGCTAAGATAAGCTAAAGATTTTCTAACACTGCAGCTCACTGCTACTAAAAGTCGTAAAGCGTATTTGACCTTAGAACATGGGCGTAGCCATGCTTGGGCTCAGGGTGGGGGAGCAGTCAACCTACCAAAGCGGCGGGAGCGCTGCTGGTAAAGGAGAACTGTGAAAAATTACGTTTTTGTATGATGGCAGCGTTAGTTCCCCTTTTTTCCCCACATTGTATTGATATTTTGTCGCCATTATGATTGTAGTTAGTTGAAAAAAATATTTTTATATTTAGTTAGGCACCTTATAGGTCAGAGTCAGGGTGGGGCAAGCGCCCCAGCTTGCCCCAGCGTGGCTACGCCCATACCTTACAAGCAACTTGAATCACTATGCAAAAATTTTGTTTTTCCATCAATGGTTCCCTTGCAAACGAACGACTTGTTTCATGTCAAAATCTTCCTAAAATAACATTAATTGTTCATAAGTACATATTATATTGTCAAAATCTTGCTAAAACATCAATGGTTCATCGTAAGCATAGGTTTGATTATTATTATTACGTGACATCCAATCTAGCAACTTGTACCATCAATCCAACATCTTCCTAAAATAACATCCATCATAGGCATATGTTAGACTTAGAGCAGAGGTTCCCAACCTTTCCTTGGTCAGGACTCAGGGAACACTATAAAGGAATCATAAAATTAAAATGCACAATAACGAACGACGAACCATATTTTTGTTTGGGCGGACTTGGACGGTCCGCGGACCACTGATTGGGAACCAGTGCTTTAGAGGATAATGATGATTACAGCATGACATCGTTGACGGGGAGGGTGTGTCAGTCGCGGTTGGGGATGAGCACCAGCAGCTGCGTGCGCCGCTCCACCTTCGGGATGCTGCTGCTGCGAGTCCGGTTGAGGACCTGAAAGAATTAGGGGTGTCATTGATTTGCTTTTATTGGGTGATTAATCATATTAGCTAAGAGCGAAGTAACTCATCAAAGTGTACTGTAGTGCCTGGGACAGCTTAAATGTCCGTATGGTTACTCAAGCACATAAGCGTCTTCCACATAGGCGTTACTCGAGCATCCTCTTGCATTCCTCTTTCACCTCTTGGTTGATTACCTAGTTATTGTTTTGAATTGTTTTTTGAAGCAACATATCCAGCTGTACGGTGGCACGCGTCTGTGTCGTTACTGCTGGAGCGTGCTAGGACTGTCTCACCGTAGCGACAGACTGCGAGCGGCGCGTGTGCGTGGAGCTGAGCAGGTCGGAGTGCGCGGTGCTGTCGGAGCGGGAGCGCACCGTGCCGCGCGCGCGCCGCCGCCGCAGGCACCACAGCCAGCTGTACGGTGGGACGCGCCTGGAATATTAGACACAATATTTTTACTTCAAATAGGTACTTAAAAAACGATGTAAAACTCAACTTGTTCATCTTCAAGGTGAAGTCAAAGTGCTGAGCTAAGACATAACTGCCACACTTTTCTCCTCAATCCGACAAATACGAAAACACAAGAGAAAACGTAGAAAACGAGAACTTAAGTGCGCAACACCAAAGAAATAGGAATTTAACACCACGTCTGGTGTTGAGGACATACAATTTGTTGTTGTTCGGCCTATTCAAGCAAGATTAAGATACTAAGCCTGATCTCGCTTTTCATTTTTTTCTCGCTGTATCTCTTTCCACATTATTCCTCAGCTATTCAATATCTTGTATCTCATGTCTTCATTTATTAATTATCCTAAAGCCTGGGTTACACGGTGCGAGCTGACATGCGAGCTGGTCTAGTCAGTAATAACTGAGGTGCGGCTAGTTCACCGCTCGCACTGTGTACCCTAACCTATCCTTAACACGGCACCATACCTCAGACTGATATAAATATGCGGCGAGAACATGCAGCATATGAGCGGGTTGGCGGCGGAGTTGAGCGGGGCGAGGCTCTGTATGAGCGTGGCTATGGCCAGGTTGGTCTGCGTGATGGGGATCTGCTTGTACACCTGCAGCAGGTCGAACACGATGTACGGCGACCAGCATAGCACGAACACTGGAAGAGATAGAGGGTGGATTAAAAAAGTATTGGTGTTTATAATAATCAATCAGATTTAGATTTATTTCAAAGTGCACATAAAAAAAACAAAGGTATGGCAGTATCAGAATGACACAGATGGGTTGATTCAAACCGCAATAGATATGCATTTCTAAAACAGCTATGGATTTGACAGTTTTCAATTGCGTGAGACGTCTTGCAAATCTGTCAAATCCATATAAATTTAGAAAAGCATTTACGCGTCGCGTTCCGGTCTGAATCATAAAGTTAATATCGTGGTTAATATATTATATAATCTCGAGCTGTCAAACGAAACCGAAATTGGTTTCATCTGTGTGTAAAAATATGTGTACGTATACACTAGCACAAGCATGATTGAACATAATTTCTATGAGATTTAATAGCTCAGCCACTGACAATGGGGATTGTCTATTTTTTTTAATTTTGCTCATTACAAAAACATTTCGAGGAATAAGGTCAGTGATCGTTTTTCTGTATATAAACGTAAAAATACCCATTAGTTACTTATATTTTTGAACAAATACGTTTAACCTTTGTTTGACCTTCAATGGCGTTAAATTAGCAATAAATTCGACCGACGTTACGTTTCGAACTTTTGGTGAGCTTCTCGTATCAGCTTTCACATAATGAGAATTTGCATTTGACGAACCAGCCATTATAAATAAGATTCAAAGGAAATTTAAAACATATGCAGAGGTCGATTGGCCGCCGATGATGACGTCAGAGCGAAACTTTAAAAATTTATTGAGAAAAAATTAGCCAATGAATTTCAAAATTATTTAATTCATATTCTTAAAATACTCTATTTTAACGAAAAAAATATAAAAAGTACATGTGATTTTTTTTTTGGACAATGCCCATTATTAGTATCGCATAATATTACTATGAATAAACTGTGATTGTAATATTATGCGAAACTATCATACTATTACGTTAAAAACATTCGATTAACAAAGTTTAATATAAATTATTAATATTAAATAAAATTATACACATGAAAAATAGGTTAGTCACCTAGTAAAATAACTTTATCCTCTCGTCTGCAAATATTGTACACGAAAGGGTCCATTGGATTCATACATTGTTATAAGGTAAAACATTTTCAAGCAGAGGAACTCTAAGTAAAAACTCCTGACATCTCTAAACTAGAAGAGATAGAATATTTTAATAATAATAACAGACACCTCGAAGAAATTTGATTAAACCAATTTCCTTATCTAATTTCTGTCTTGGCATATCCTTGTTCAGATTATAATTATGACGTAAACAAACTCAGTTTATTCATTCCGAAAAGCTCTTTCGTCTTGTACTGCCTGGAGCTATTCGTTTAAATACCACATTAAAGAAGTGTTCCGAGAATTTTTTCTCTGAATTTCGAAGTCAATACTTATCCTTAAGGCTAGGTTATTCCAAATTCACGTTTCTAGAATGAGTAATTTTTAAAGAAAGCGTCATTAAAAAAAACTGAAAAATATATACATGTATAGATACATCTTTTAACTAGTGACTTTTACGGTTAGAGACACGATACAGATAATTTTACTCGATAAAAAAAAATTCCGAAACAACCTCGATTTTAAAAACATTTTCAGTTTTATAGGACTTACAGGGACTCAATCAAAAAATAATTTGGATAGTTCGATTACTATTAAAATTTTACAGGGAAATGTACGGATACATGTTTAGTTATACTATTTTTTATCTAAGTAAAAAGGTTTTTTCTCCTATTTCGCCCTATCATGGACGCGGCGATCGTCGTAACCGCCACTGTACAAGGCGCGCTGATATGAATGTTATTTTAATGTCTCTTACGTCGATATTCGCACTGACAGACATCGGCCTGCTAATTTAGGAATAACCTCCCCTTAAATGGATATAAAAAGTTAAAAGAAATGTCATCGGCACTGATAAACGAATCCTTCGTTGCTTCGTCGCAGACAGAAATACGACGAAATTTGTGGATTTTCGACGTACACGGAGAATTTTCGTCGAACGCGGTTGATTGGCGAAACATTAAAGACCAATAAGTAATCAATGTCGATTCACAGCGTTTTTATCCTTGAGATATCGGAGATTCCAAGAATATTCAAAAGTAAATAGAGCGTATCTTCGTTCATTCAGTGATTTGATAAAATAAAATTGTTTTTTTTTTATGAAATAAGGGGGCAAACGAGCAAACAGGTCACCTGATGGAAATCAACTTCCGTCGCCCATGGACACCCGCAGCATCAGAAGAGCTGCAGGTGCGTTGCCGGCCTTTTAAGAGGGAATAGGGTAATAGGGGAGGGTAGGGATGGGAAGGGAAGGGAATAGGGGAGAGTAGGGAAGGGAATAGGGTAGGGATTGGGCCTCCGGTAAACTCACTCACTGTTTCACGCCGGTTTTCTGTGAGAACGTGGTATTTATCCGGTCGAGCCGGCCCATTCGTGCCGAAACATGGCTCTCCCACGTATATATATATATATATATATATCGTCGCGAAGGTAAAAGCGCCGCTAATTCCTAGTAGGCGGCTTATTACTCTTAATATAATTGAGAATTTGTTTATGTCATCCTGACGCAAAGGTGTACCGCCATCGCCGCCATCGATTCTGTGAACGGAGGTGACGTCACTCCTTTGGTGTTGCCGAACGTGGCCGCGGGTCGGCTAACAAGAGTCCTATTGTTTTTAATGTTAGGGGTGGACGTGCTACGGGCAGATGATCCCGAGCTGAGGAGAGAGCGCGACCCACGGACTCGTTATCCGTTCTAAAAATAATTTAATTTTAGTTGTGGTAGGAACGCGTAAAACCATTACTTTATTTAATTGAGTATTGATGAGTTTAAACGATTATGATTAGTCTTTGCAACTCGGACGTGACGATTCGAACTCACCGAAGACGATGACGAAGGTCATCTTGACGCTCTTGATCTTGGCGCGCGGTATCAGGCCGCGGGAGCTCGCGCGACGCGACTCCGGGTCACACTCCACGTCACCTGGAACACGGGATTTGTTTCTTACCAGTAGTGCTAGCACGGCGAAAAGTAGAAATGCGAAAATATAGACACACTGTGGACATAAACTTAAGGTGCCGTTCCGATCTTTACCACGGCTAATCGCGACCGACAAAAATTCAATTAAAATGCCACTTTATGACAGACTATAGTATATGTCATAAAGTAGGATGTTATTTGAATATTTAGGACTGTATTCTGTCATAAAGTGGCATTTTAATTGATTTTTTTCGGAACGAAAAAAGTTTGGAACGACACCTTAAGTTTATCTCCACCATATCTCCACAGTTTGTCTATACTTTCGCATTTCCACTGGTCACCGTTATAGGGGTACTGATGACTGACTTTTCAGCAACAACATAACATTACATTCAAGACATACAGTATTGTAAAAAGCGAGTATGTGCGAGAGCGTACATTTCTCAATGATCACCAGCTGCTTATAATATTGTCTTTTATCGGGACTCAAAATAATTTTAACACCGAATTAGAAATCTGAATTCTAAATCGGTTCAGTGGTTTATGCACAAAAATTTTGATGATTATTATTTAATGATCAAAACGACAAAAAGACAGAGCTTCCAACGACTTGTATTAAGAGGATAATGCTAAAAGCTGCTTAATAGATCATCAAGATTACATAAATATTATAGAAAAAAACACTTTACATTATTGTTAAACATGCATATCAGAAGTTGTCGCTTCTTCGTGGAAGTTGTGTACGAAAAACTTGCTATATTAAATAGGTACTCACTTTTCCGTTTCTTAGTAGATTTATTGATAGGCGGACTCATGACCACCGCTTTGCTCTTCGTCCATATAGTCCAGACTATGACGACGTAGCACGCCGCAATCGCGACTGCTGGCAGCACGAAGATCATTACTGACACTAACGTCATCCACACCTGCCACTTCTGAGGGGATCCCAGCTCTATCCAGCATTGCAGCTGTCCTGGAATGATAGAGATTGAACTTTTTTTACTACACCAGAAGTTACATAATATTCCGTTGGTAAATGGAACGCGTTCAATGCACGCTGAACCGGTTCTAAACGTATAAACGCGATTATAACATAGAATTGAATTTCACCAACATAAACTGAACGCGTTTACAGCAAATCCGAGTTTTATCTTCTGAACGCCCGAAGTCCGAAGTTTAACGTCATAAATGATAAAACCCGTTCAAGCCCTGTCATGGCGGAACGAAAAACATAGACAAAAAAAATGTCAAGATGACAGTTTTGACACATACGTTTGGTTATTTTATGTATTGTTTCTTGCTATTTTGTAATTAAATTAACGTGAAAAGGCTTTAATATGATGAAAACATGTAAAATAATCGCGTGACGTCATGAAAACTTAGATTTAATAATGGCGATCAAAATAAGTTTGTGAAATCCATTCGAAACAAAACGAGATTTACACCGCAGCATGAAACTAAGTTTTATAAAACGAAGTTCCAACCTAACCTTAGCCAGATGACCCTTACGTTAATTAAGAAAGGTTAAGCCTTAGGGTCGTTGGACATTTTTGTACAAAAATATATTAATATTCTTGATCAAACCAGCATGGAAAAGTGATATCCGGCTATGAATAGACTAGGCCTATAAATAAATAAAGATTTATTAAAATTACGCTTTGCCTTTGTCGCAGTTTGTATGATCAACGCACTGGTGGCAAACCTTTAGTGGTCAAATCCCCGGTGCTAGAAACTTCTAATTTTGCACACGTAATGATATGGACGGGAGGAATTCACTACGAAAAAATATCAAACTTCTGCCTCAAAGAAGGATTAAATACTACGATTTGACGGGACAAAGCTTTGGAAAAGGCTACCCTAAAATTAATTATATCTTTCAAGTGCACCATTATTATAAATATTATTCATCTTATTCTTTTAAAAGCATACTTCAAGTTTAGCAACAAACATGAACAGTATAAACCAATTAGCAAGGTATTAAATTCCTCAAAGTAATATTCATTAATCCTTATTGCTATCATTATATCTTGAAGATGACTTGAAGATCACATAAAATTTCATTTTATTAAATTCCATAATCATCTTAAATTCTCATCAACACCAATTAGGTGTACCTACGGTACGGTAGGCACCATGTAGACTTTCTAAAAATATTTATTTTAAATTTATTCAGAAATAAAACAATTTTGATTTTGAATTTTTTATGCACAGATACATATATCTACGAAGCGTTTGTTGCCAATCTCCTATGAAGTGGCTGGACCAATTTAGAAGTTTTGTCTGTTTATTACTTATCAGTCAGATCTAATAATAATTAATCGACTAACATCTATTTTATACCCGAAATAACAACGTTTGCCGGGTCAACTACTTAAACGTCGATTTCTTACCTTGTACTTCTTTTACTTCGTACAGAATCAGAAGTGGGATGGAGAATATGACACTGATCAGCCAAGCTGACACTATCAGACCTCTTGCTCGAATCCCTGAAATATGATGGAAAAATTTAAAATTTGTGTGTCAGAGCCTTGTCTAATATATAAAATTCTCGTGTCACAGTGTTTGTGTGCGAACTCCTCCAAAACGGCTCAACCGATTTTAATGAAAATTTGTATGTGCATTCGTTAAGCCTAAGTATAGATTTTTATCTACTTTTGATATTGATACTAGATATAATTTATATGGCGAAACAACGCCGGGTCAGCTAGTGTACCTTTAAGAACCTGAAATATTTCCCAAAACAACTGATAAAATTTGACACATTAAGGGCTTGTTTCACCACTTTGTGATAAAGTGCCGAATAGGCTATTCACAGCTTTTTCGACAGATTCTCCATACTTCATCTGTCAAGTTAAGTGGTAGATAGCCTATTCGGTACTTACCAGGATGTGGTGAAGCAGGTTATTTACAGGCCCTTAGTGGCCTGTTTCACCACTTCCTGATAAGTATATCCACCAATTAACTTGACAGATCAAGTATGGAGAATCTGTCAAAAAAGTTGTGAATAGCCTATTAGGCACTTTATCAGAAAGTGGTGAAACAAGCCCTTATAGTTGAATTATTCGGCATTAACTATGAGTTAGCTTGGCTATTTTTTTTCCAAAAAGTATTATGTACCTCACATTGTTTTGAAGCCAGCTGTAATCCACGAGTAGAACCTTGTATTACAAAAAGGTATAAAATATTTCATGAATCATTTATAGGACGAAACATGACGCAAAGGTCAACTATTTTCTTAATAAAACGTGGGACTTTAAAGCGTGGGTCTATAATTACGAATAGAAAATTGTTCACGACAAAATAACTCCAGATTCCGGTTTAATTTGAAGAATTCAACAATTCGGAACAGCTGTGATTTTACCTTTAACTTTTAATTCAATTATAAATCTCATCAAACACTGGCGATTGGCATTTCAGACAGTATGAGAACCGAAAGGGTTGAAGCCGTATTATTATTAAGCGCCTACTGTCAAGTTAAAACGCTAGCCCCGCCTACACACAACTCCAATCGTGATACAATGATTCCATGAATCGTGCTCCTGGGAAATGTGCTTTACACTGCAGCTAATAGTGAACAATATCGCGTAACAACGCGTCGCCTAATAAAACACAATTTCTCATGAACTTTTTCCACTATATTATATTTTCCACTAAAATATATTGGAAAAGGTGCACGAAAATTTGTGTTTTATTAGTGTTATACCTAGAACACGTCATACTCACAGCTGCCCGAGAAGTTCATGGGGTTGGTGATGGCGTCGCAGCGGTCGATGCTCAGCGCCACCAGCACATACGTTGACGCGTACATCACCACCGCCTGGAACACCACCAATTTCAACATCAAATCAAATCAAACAACTCAGGAATGAACTGTCACCAGCAGTATTTCCGGACGAATACGACCTGTAAACCTTCAAGAAGAGAGCGTAATCTCTTAAAAGTACCACGCACCAGCAGCTCTTCTGATATTGCGAGTGTCCATGGCCGTTTGCTCGTTTGCATTTTTTATACTTTTTTTCATACCGATTCAAGTTTTTAATGGCACTTTTCAATCTCTCACACTTATCGCAAAAACTTAATAAATAATATTATAATATTTGTGGCGGTACCCACAATTCGCCTAACATTCCTGCATCGCGCTATCGAAGTTTTCTGAGCGCGTCGGTATATATACGACAGCTGAGATGTATCACGCGGGCTTCGGCCTGATCGAGCATAACACCTCGCTCGGTCGGAAGATCTTCCTTTGGCCGCCATGCACATAATCCCACATTGGTGACCCCGACGTCGACCCAGCAAGCAGAGCACATCTCTCCTGGTCAGCACGTAGCATCGGCCCCGCACGGCAGCTTATCCGACTCACTGGATCCTGTGCAGCAGCTTACAGTTCCGACTCACTGGGACTCACTGCAACAGTTCCGACTCACGGGAACTCACTGGCACTGGCGATTCAAGCGGCAAGACGTCAAGATTCGACCTCCGGTCTTCGGGGGGGAGTGATGTGGCGGTACCCACAATTCGCCTAACATTCCTGCATCGCGCTATCGAAGTTTTCTGAGCGCGTCGGTATATATACGACAGCTGAGATGTATCACGCGGGCTTCGGCCTGATCGAGCATAACACCTCGCTCGGTCGGAAGATCTTCCTTTGGCCGCCATGCACATAATCCCACATATTTATAGAATATCGTTACAACTAATATTAGACAAAATTATAAAGTTATTATGAATAATATTATGAATAATTACTAAAATATTAAACAAAGGGACAGCAAAAAAAAGAAAGACTAAATTATATAAATAATCGGCCATGTGCGAGTCGGACTCGTGCACGAAGGGTTCCGTACCGTTATAGAGCAAAAATAGGCCAAAAATTGTGTTTTTGTAAGGGAGCCCCCCCAAAATTTCTATTTTATTTAAATATTATTATTAATTGTTAAAGTACACATATATTTAAGGCCTTTGTGAAAATTTCAAGTGCCTACCTGTTGCCAGTATTGATATTGAGCAAAAAAGGCCAAAAAAATCACGTTGGGATGGGATCCTTAAATATTAATATTATTTTGTTTTTAGTATTTGCTGATAAAGCGGCAACCGATATACACATTACACAATCTGTGAAAATTTCAGAAGTCTAGCTGTAGCAGTTCTTGAGATACAGCCTGGCAACATACAGACAGACAGACAGACAAAAAAGTTACATAAAGTTCAAAAGTCTTTTGAAATTTTCACAGATTGAGTATATCTGTTGCCGCTATAACAACAAATACTAAAACAAAATAAATTAAATATTTAGGGGGGCTTCCATATTACAACAAACGTTATTTTTTTTTTGCTATTTTTGCTCGATATTAATAATGGCAATTATACATATTATAATACACATGAAATCTTCACGAACTACTCAGTTTTATTTGTATATTAATAATTTATTTATAAAAATGAAATAATTAAGCGGGGCTCCCATAAAAAAAAACACAATTTTCAGCCTATTTTTGCTCTATTGTAGTACGGCACCCTTCGTGCGCGAGTTCTATTGTAACTTTTGTTTTGTGTTGTCAAAAGCCTGCAACCGATCTATACCTGAACTATTTTTAGGAAATAATCCTATCACAAAATATTTTAAGTCTGTTGTTAGTTTTCAAATATAATTTTAAGCGCAGCTTAAAAGGCTTTCGATATATTTTACTGACCTTTAATGTTATTAAAATATTGAAAGCCCGATAATGTTTTAACTTTTAAATCCCCATAGACACTGAACTTTTGTTTGAAAGCGCTGCAAAATAAATAAGTACTATCGGATTAAAATGTTACGACTTTTTGGAGGTAAAAACGTAAAGGCCCCTATACATGTTGGGCCATGATGGATAATTATGATTGCGAAACTGTGTAGCTTTAATCATATTATCAATCTTAGGCACAACAGACGAATATTCTACTACACACATTTATCGGCATTAGAGATTTTATTCATCACCTAATAATAATGTAAAAATCTTTACCTGTAGAAACTTGACTAGTTTGCACATAATCTCTCCCGCCAGCCACGCAATAGTTATCTTCTGAATTATATCCACAAACACATAGATTAGTCCAACGAACAGATCTGAAACAAGATTATATAGTATAGCACTACTAGTAAAACTTCCATGCGACTTATACCTAAAATTGTTCACCTACCCGCGTATTTCACTTCTTCAAAATTCCAAATCTTTCCTCATACTTGACTAGTTCTAACTTTATCAAACGACTTTATCAACACTTCATCAAGGCAGAATGTATTATGTAAGGAACCCGCAAAAACTTTAATTACACTCACGAAAACCTGAGTAACATGTAGTGTAGCCAAAACTTTTGAAATTATATTCATAGTATACATAAAATTTTAATCTGAGGCTATTTAAATTTATACACTGACTTGACGCGAAGATGTGCAAATATAAGAGTGATAAATGTGGAATAAGTAATAACACAGTCATTGTATTTGTTTGACGTGTAAAGCCAGCGCATTGGGCCAACAAGCCCAACATGTAGAGTACGGAATGTCGCTCCCAACTTATCGCCAAATATGAAGTAGGCCTCTGTTGGCCCAATGCGCTAGCTGAATGCGTTGGCCCAATGTGTACAGCGGGCTTAAGATAGCAGATCGGTTAGATGATTTTCCGCGGGACGCAGACGTTGCAATGTAAACAACCTTTAAGTACTTTTACCATTTAATAGAAACATAATAATAAAATAACAGATTTCTGTAACGTGGGACTCCGTAAGATCTCATTATAATAACAGCATTACATTATTATAACAAGTCCTACGTGAATAAGGATCCTTCGAGCGAGTGCTTCTAACCTTGGTGGCCTTAGCGAAACGTTCCACGGAAACTTTTATGGATAATAATTTTACATAAAGAGACATTTTTAGGGTTCCGTAGTCAACAAGGAACCCTTATAGTTTCGGTCTGTCCGTCCGTCTGTCCGGCTGTCTGTCCGTGGTTTTACTCAGAGACTATAGGACCTACAAAGCTGTAATTCAGCATGAATGCAGATATTAATGATGCCAACAAAATGGTATACAAAATCTTAAAAAAATATTTTTTTTTATAGTAAGTACCACCCCTACACATCAAGCGGGGATAAAATTTTTTTTCGCGTCCACCCCACCGTATGGGATGTCGTTGTATAGGTTTTTTAAAAATATTATGAGTGTTCATAGATCATTTTCCGATTTAAGGATCCATTTGTGAAATATGAAGTTTCAAAGCTGAAAAAATCGTTAGAGTCCAGTGTCCCCCCCTTCTACCAGCAAAACCGTTGCCTCTGAAAATGTGAAAAAAATCACAGGAGTAGGAAATATTATGCTGAATTTAAAAGGAAAATTATCACGGTTAAGCAGTCTCCATAAGTTATTGTGTAATAGTCGATCAACTAAAAAAAAATATTCGGCGAAGTACAACGGAACTTTTGGTTCAAATTCCTTTGAACGTGACTGAGATGATGTTGTTAGTAGTGTAAAACACGTTATAAATGTACATTCGTTGACCATACAAAAATTATCAAAAACTAGCGGTACTACGGAACCCTATATCGCGTGTGGCCCGACACGCACTTGGCCGGTTTTTATTAAAATATCGTTAGGCTATATTAATAACAATAAGACATTAGAGAACCTTTTTAAATGTGTTCCTCATTTCGAAGCACGAAGATACTTTTAGATATGAATCATTACTTTTAACTACATAAAAAAATAAGGTTGGTTCGTAAAAGTTGAATAGGAAACCCGGGTTAAGTCTGGGAATACAAATTGTTCTGCTTTGCATAGGTACAGTCTTGGTACAGAGTATTTCATTTCTTATTACATTTGGTTTATTAATGAGAACTCTCATGTACGTTCATTTCATAAAGAGCATATCGTTCAGTGGTTCTAAAGGTTTTTTGTTTCTGTGGTGTACAGAAAAACGAAAATTGTCGAGAACAAAATATTGGTTTCTTTTAATTACTAGACTTTCTACTATTTAAGGAAAATTAATCGGCATAGATATTATGTATGTCAGTTCATAATAATAACTTGGTTCTGCAAGTGCCGGATTAACATCATTTACTCCAATTGCATCTAAATTATATTAAACAATAACTATTCTACACGTTCAATCTAAAGATTGTACTAAAGTACGAAAAAAATAATAGTATTAGTAACGAAAAAAGTCGATTAGCTTTGTCCACACTGTGCCTTTTTCTGTTCGTCAAGGGCATGCGTTATATCGCAGTCAACAGCGAATGTGAAGCATGCCCGCAACGCATGCCCTCTGACCATATCGAAAAAACAAAAATGACAATGTTGGCGTTGCGTTCGGAGAGCAAGATGCACATCTTTTTTGTCCTACACTTAAACATACTACGTCCAAAAGTTTGCGTTATTAATTCGTCGAAAACAGCGTTTCCACTCGCTATTTCTATCTTTTGTTCCTATTCCGATAAATGCGAGGACAGATTCCCAACACATTTCCGAATACCGCGAATTCTCGCCCATAAATTTTCCCATCGAGCATCGGCCATGATACCGTCGAAAATATCATCGATATAAACAACTCCGTGTCAGCTACAGATAAGAGGGTCCGCAATAAAAATCATTTACAAATTCCCGTTTGATTTATAGATCGAGTGGTTAAATGTTCTGTCAGGATCGGTTTGAAATTCTCCAAATTCTTAATAGCTATGTCCATACTATGCGCTTTCATCTTCAATTATCGTCATCTTCTTTCATTCAAGTTTCGTTTTGGCGCATTCAATAATTGAATGCGTCAAGAAACAGCGAGTGGAAACGCTGTTTTCGACGAATTAATAACGCAAACTTTTAGACATAGTATGTTGAAGTGTAGGACAAAAAAAATGTGCAACTTGCTCCCCGGAAGTGCAGACAGAAGTAAAAATGAAATGAATCTTATATCTTTGGCATAATTTAATTTCACCGGTACTTATAGTATACCTACCGTGCGACAAAAATGTATGTGTATGATATTGTGAAAGTATGTATATAATATAAGAGAGGAGGATACTGGTAGTAACCTCCTCTCCTAGAGGATACAGTATCCTCTCATATTATGTCAGCGGTCTACTCCTCTGTTTTACAAATTTTTGATCAGGTCACGTGTTCTGGAGCGAGTAGCGACCCATAATATTTAAGCTATCTCATATAATATTGCAAAATGCCGGTAAAGGACTTTTCCCATTAAATATAAATTTTACGAAAAATATGAAGATTTTCCTTAAAGAATTTTGTTAAAAAGCTGCTAAGCTAATATTATATTACCATAACAGGGTTTTCTCACAGCTTCGCTTCGTAAATGTAATAGCGGAACATGCACTATTACTACTTATTACTTAAACTGCCGTATTCAAAGTTTCCCAAAGAAAAAGTAGCCTATTTGTTTTATTTAGAGCTTAAATTTTTCATCCTTAGTTTTCCAAATAAAAAATACCGTCAAAACATATTTTTCAATCCATATCTTAAAGTATTGCAATAACCCAAGTTCCCAAAAAATTAACCTATTTGTACAGATTACGCTAGCTAAAATCTTTCATCAAATTCCGTTTACTAGTTTTCGCGCAACCATCCATCCACATACATGTAAATAATTGTGACTGGCGACTGCAGGCATTCTACGAATATTAACGTTAATATTAGTAGATAGAAACTAGTTTGGAGATCATTGAAATGATAGGCAGATATTTCTATAAATGAAACTACCAGATCTTCAAAGCTCACTGAAATATAATATTTAAAAAATGCGTGTTCACAAAATCAACATCTAGCTTGTCGCTAGCCATAATAATTTTTTAACAATTTGTCAACCAACTGTCTTCCGTACATTTTTTTCCTCTCCAGCCTTAAAATATAATATAAGCAATAGTGTCATAGACTACAAACTAAAACCATCAGATTTAAATAACGATCATTAATATTAATTAAAATTAAGCTCGCAGGTGCGACAGAGACGCCACACTAGAATGCCTGCAGTCACAATTTCTCAGATTCCAGTTCCACTTTGATCAAATTACAGTAAACGGATCTCACAAATGGAGCAAGAGACTGATTAATGGACTTAGGCTGAATAGTTCGGTGACAGGTTAACATGAAACGCCTCCGTGGTTTAGTGGTTTAGAGTAGGCTCGAGAAGTAGCTAGTCGGTTCGAATTCCGCGTTGGAAAAACGTTCCGAATATTAGGAAAATGAAGGCTTACCTGCTGATTTCCACGCGATTGATCCTCTTATGACCTTACGTAGATTATTTCTTTAAGTGATTTCGCGCATGTCAATTATAGCTTGAAAATTTAAATTTTTCGGGGATCCCTTTTCTTCTGTGTTGATCGACGTAGATCGGAAATTTGGAAGAAAACAATGATCCTTACGTTCTCAGCACTGAATTCGTTCACGACATTTTGTTTAAATTTGTCTCCCCATATCGAATATTCCATGTCAAAATGCTGAATATTCTATATAGTATAGGATATTAGATAACCAAAATATATACCGCTCTGAGTGGACTGTAAACGGTTCTAAACCGAAGAGTCTCGTATGTTAACTACAAGACACTAGCTAGTCGTTATCTTAGTAATTAATTTACTACCTGTTTTTTTTACCTGTTAATTAATTTAAACCTAAATATGACGGTAATATTTACACAAATTATACAGCTAAGAGGAGTAAGTCCTTTTAGCTGATATGCACGACCATATTAATTTAATAAAATATGTGTTTATCTATCTGCCTATCTGTTTGTGCGTTTAACTTCTTCACTTTAACCGCTAAACGAAGAAGAAATGAGCTACTTTGAGCTCTAGGAAAAGTAATACGTATTACAGTTTGTATCATGGAAAAATTAATGGCAATTAAACGAAAAATATGCATCTAATAAAAGCAAAAGTGTACGATAAAATATAAACTTTAATTAGTCATAAAATAAATAATTTATTTTATGACTGCATTACAGTCATAAAATAATATTTTATTAGGACTATCTTGATTCTTGAACTTATAATAATTATTTATCATAATTATTTTCGTCTGTAAATTATATTTCTGCTGCTGCTATTTATGTGCTAATTATCACCATCCAATTATATTTTTGGAAGTGACTAATTAGCATCATAAAACTATATTTTAAAAATATTTTAATCGTGCAAGCAAAAAGGAGTTAAGGCGACGCCTTGAGCGATTTTTCTCAGCAATGACTAAAGCTAAGAAATTAAAGTTCATTGTGAGTATTCATAATGTATTTGTCTTTGAATTACCCATAGCATAATACGATTGGTCAACTTTTATAACACAGAATAATCAATCAAAAGACCTCGGTAAAAAAAGGGATTCTGATTTTGCCAACAGGGGAGAGTGATTTAAGCTTTCAAAAATTGTTTATTGTACATAGATTGGTTCAAGCATACACTTTAATTTGCCCTTAGCTTATATGGAATGTATGTATGGTTTTTAAATTACGCGACAAAAATCCATTTTGTCGCCTACGCCCTTTTCATTTTTTGCTGTTCCATTGCTTGTTTGAAAACAAGCAATCTAAAACATATCCAACCCGGTTTTTTACTTTAACGTGGCGTCACCTTAAACGTATGTGCTGCTTACGCCCAGCTGAGCGTACAGAGAATGCAAGAACTTTTCGATTTTGCACCCACATCAGCTAAGTTTTAAATAGAAATTGCAGCAATGCAGAAACAGGAAAATAATATGAGTTTTTAAGAGGATTCCACACCGCCATTTTTTCCATACAAATGTTGTCCCCTGTTTCCTCCCTGGATAATGCTAGTAGAGTTATAATTTTTTTCCTGAATATCTACGGCCACTAATACAATGTCCCTATGTTTTTTTTTTCATAATTTAATTATTAAATAAGATATGAACGTTCAAAAACCTAAAAAAATGGCCATATTTTCCGCTGTGTTCAAACGTCCAGAAAACAGATTTGGCTAGATTATACAAAAAAAGCAAAACATAGGAACACAGCTCAAGCCTTTTTTTAATCTTTTATGAAAAAAGTACTTAAATCGGTTAAGTTTTGGAGAAGGAATCAGGGGACAACGAATCGTTGATTTTCTGGATTTTCTGCAGTTGTCTCTATCGCGTTCTGCGGTATAGGCTTGAGGTAAGGGAGACAGCTATAGATATTACACGTACTTTTTTTTCATTTCTCTAGCCTCTGGTGTATCCTCTTAATCCATATACCTACTAATATTATAAATGCGAAAGTGTGCTTGTCTGTCTGTAACCTCTTCACGCCCAAACCGTTGAACCGATTTTACTATTTGGTATGGAGATACTTTCAGTTCCGGAAAAGTAAAAAGGATACTTTTTATGCCGGAAAAATTTACAGTTACCGCGCGATAAACTCATTTTGGCGCAACGGAGTTGCGGGCGTCATCTAGTTAAATTAATTTATCACGTACTTGGATTTAATATTCACGCTAGTCAAACTAATATTATTAATTGTCACGCATAAGCTTCTGAAGACTGAACAGATTTCGATTAAATTTTGTGTGAGGCTAGAGATACTTTGAGGCTAAAATATGGTTAAAAACGTACAATAGTTCTCATCGTTACAATAGTTTTATACATGGGAGAGCCATGCTTCGGCACGAATGGGCCGGCTCGACCGGAGAAATACCACGTTCTCACAAAAAACCGGCGTGAAACAGCGCTTGCGCTGTGTTTCGCCGAGTGAGTGAGTTTACCGGAGGCCCAATCCCCTACCCTATTCCCTTCCCTACCCTCCCCTATTCCCTTCCCTTCCCATCCCTACCCTCCTCTATTACCCTATTCCCTCTTAAAAGGCTGGCAACGCACCTGCAGCTCTTCTGATGCTGCGAGTGTCCATGGGCGACGGAAGTTGCTTTCCATCAGGTGACCCGTTTGCTCGTTTGCCCCCTTATTTCATAAAAAAAAACATGAAAAATGTACGGTTTAAGACGTATATATAGGTACGACGGTAAGATTTAAAATTAAGAGGACCTGTTCCACCACTTCCTGATAAGGTGCCAGATAGGCTATCCACAACTTATTCGACAGTTGCTCCATATTCTATCTGTCAAGTTAAGTTGTCGATAGCCTATCCGGCACTTATCAGGAAGTGGTGAAACAAGCCCTTAACCTTGGACATTTCATCAACAAAGAAGCATATACACTTTGAGTATACATTTCGAAAGTTAACCTTCTTTAAATAACTGCAAATACAGTAATTACAAACAAAGCAACTTTACCTCGAAGTGTATACAAAAGTGCACCTTATTTTGTGGGCATAAAGGTTATGCCAAAGGTAATATAACTGTGAACAATCTGATGCATGACATGCGAAGTGCATTAATCCATTACCTGAATAAACAAGTATTTTGAATGTTCATTATAAATCATGATATCTGTTTTTAATACGCTGCCTTGTTGTAAATATTTGTGCACTTTTAAGGAGTGAGCACACTGCGACGGGCCGTGCCGGGGCTCAGCGTGCCGGGGCTTTGTATGGAAGCGGATGCGCGTATCGCACACTGTGTCGGGGTGCAGCGGATTTCCGCTTCCATACAAATTGTATGGCGGCGGATTTTTGCGATGAGCCCCGGCACGCTGAGCCCCGGCACGGCCCGTCTCAGTGTGCTCACTCCTTTAATGAAAAGGTATGAACAGTTTTCAAAATTCAAATATTATATCGTTTTACGTGGTTTGTCATAAATATGTAAAGTGATAAAGTAAAGTATTTAATAAATGATTACTATTATATTTTTTTAATATGAAATAGGTAATATTATAAAGTACTGAATTATGAACTGTGTGTGATACAATAAGTTATGTGTGTTTCAAAGTTTGTCGCACAGAAAATGGCCTACATAAAACAAACTCAGCTTTTGATGTTTCATACCTTTTACCTTGCGTAAACTAATGGCCACTATTATATTTGACCTTTTTGGTTCATTGTTGGAGGAAAACTGTTACTTTGCGGATTTAATTAAAAGAAAATAAAGCGTTTTCGCCCACTAAAAGGTAATTAAAAAGGGACCAAGTGTGAGTCGGAATGGCAGAAGGATTCCGTAGTTAACGAGAAATTTCACGCTGATACTTACAGTCATATTTGAATAAGATTTTAAAATGTATTTAATAATACTTTGTGAACGAAGTTCCTTATCGCGAAAAAGTTGTAACGATACTTTTTGACTGACACTCATTTTAGTACCTGCGAAGTAGAGGCAGAGGGCATTGATTTGGCGTTGTGGGCATTTATTTAAAACTTCGTTCCATCCGGGTGTCCCCTGACACCTCTCAAGTTTTTGTGTTAGAAATTTAGAATAGCTTCGGTGTTAGATACGTCGACGAAAGTATAAAGAGTTCTTTTAATATGCCGCTTATGCCTACGTTTTGTGAGACGCACAGCTCTTTCAGGCTTTTGATTTTAATCTTACACCATTCGAAATCTTCGCAATAATTGATAAATCAGCCACGGTTATGCGTCAATTCTACAAATATTTATATTATAGTTTAAGCCGAAGCTAGTCAGAAAATGTAATTCAAAAGACATTCAATTTTGAAGACTCTTTTCGTCGTTTAGACCATACCACCACCACCACCACCACTTTAGACCATAGATATAACGGTTAATTTACCTAATTGAGCCTCGGGCTGTACACTAAACAAATAATAGGCTTTAATAGTTTCATTGTTATCTGGTGTACGGAACCCTAAAATCAATATTGGTAATCTAGTAATTAATCATTTATGTAAGACTGACGTTAAAAAGGCCAACATTGAGTAGTTTTCCAGATTACCTAAACGAAACCTAACAAGGTTAGATTATAATACAACTTGAATTCATTGTTTAATTTTTCCTTGTCAATAAGAGACCAATTACGGTCTTACTGCAAAAGATTTAAACACCTGTTGAAAAGTTGATTAGAAAATGGTGTCAAAACAACTGTTAAATTATAGATGTTTAATCTTTTGTGGTAAGACCGTTTATTTTTTATTTTTTAGTGATAGGTCACTTGGATCATTAACAGTTATCCTTATTTGCGGTCTTATGATCTTATGATCGATATAATATATCAAGTATATATACAAGCATAAGTCACTTCCTAATCACATTATGTCAGAGATTTTGGAAAATTGAGCAAAAAACTTTTTCAATAACATACCTACTTAATTTGCAGTTAATATATCACAAAAGATATACGCTGAATTCTAACTTCCTCTAAAGTTCATTTAACTACCTCGCTGCACATACCTGCTTAACATTTACATAATATACGTGCATAACTAAGCTGAAGCAGTTTAGTTATGCACGCATATTATGTAAATGTTATTATGTATGAGCAGCAGCAATATTATTATGTACTTTACTAAGCTCACCAGTAGCAGTAAGTACTGGTGGTAGACCTCATGTAGTCGCGACATTCTAAAAGTGTTAACTTTGGAACAAAGTAAACACTTTTAGAACACAAAAAAAAAACTTAGAAATAAATATTTTCATTTTCATTTCATTTTCAGTACATGTCATTCAAGTTCATGTACATAATATGCTCGGGTGCACCTGCTAAACCCAACTGCACATGCCTGCTATTAGTTAAGAACATACTTGCAATTAAGCCAGTGGCGGCCCCAGGGGGTGGCGAAGAGCTCGCTCTTGCAGGGACCTCGCAAGGTACGCCACTGAATTAAGCTATCCACATACCTGCTATAGCCAGCTGCACGATGAAAAAGTTCATCCGACTCTTCCTGGCGTTGGTACAGAGCAGCGCCGCGATCACAGACGCGTTCAACACCACGATCAGCACGAACAGTACCCACATCACTGTGAACTGGATACTCTGAAACAATAAAGGAACATAATAATATAATTTTTTTTACACACACACACACACACACACACACACATGTAAATCGACTCGATAGAATCGACTCACTAAAAGATATTAAAATATAATTGTTATTATTTAAATAGGGCCTTTTTCAGAATTCTCCTAAAATTCAACGATTCCTTCGCACTATTGAAGGCGGTACGGTTAGTAAAGGTACCATCGAAGAAATTCATAGGCAGTAGACAGACGTGGCTTTTGGTTGAATAATGTCAATGTCATTCGAACTGCTGGCTAGATTTGACATAACGCAACCAAATTACGTAGGCCCGCCATCTGCCTATGAATCAACTTCTCCGATAGTACATTACGTTTGTAATCGCGATAAAATACATATTTTGGTACATTTTTATCACAAAAAATGTACTTTACTAAGGAGTAAGCGCCTTATCACACTGGCGATTAGCGAGCGATTTGAAAGCGACGCGATTGCGCAGCGCTCACGCCGCGATGACATCGCGATTGCGCTTGCCTTCGGCGTTTCGGACACTCAGCAGCAAAATGGATTCTGACGTCACTCCCTAGACGAGTCTACTATATATAATAATAATCTGTGTAGACGAGTGAACACGTGGGAGAGCCATGCTTCGGCACGAATGGGCCGGCTCGACCGGAGAAATACCACGTTCTCACAGAAAACCGGCGTGAAACAGCGTTTGCGCTGTGTTTCGCCGAGTGAGTGAGTTTACCGGAGGCCCAATCCCCTATCCTATTCCCTTCCTTACCCTCCCCTATTCCCTTCCCATTCCTACCCTCCCCTATTACCCTATTCCCCCTTAAAAGGCCAGCAACGCACTTGCAGCTCTTCTGATGCTGCGAGTGTCCATGGGCGACGGAAGTTGCTTTCGATCAGGTGACCCGTTTGCTCGTTTGCCCCCTTATTTCATAAAAAAAAATGGCGTCCACGCCACGCCGCGACGTCGCTGCGCTGTCGCGACGTGCACGCCGCGCAGTCTCGTCGCTTTCAAATCGCTCGCTAATCGTAGTGTCATGATAAGGCACTAATTTCCCTTTTAAATAAAGTCGCTAGCAATTATATTTAGATGGGGTTGGTTTAATAGTCCCAAAAAGATAAAACGCTGAGATATTCAATCTACATTTTTAGGCCTCATGAAACTTTATTCCATACCCGAAATCTAGTCCGGTATTTTATTCTACGTCAACGAACAGACTATGGACAGGCCAAATGAATTTTTTATTAGATGGACTAACTTATTTATGTTACAGCCGGACACAGAGAAGTTTTACAAAAGGTTTCATGTAATTAGGGTACGGTGCCTCTTAAAACAAAAACAGAATATAAAGTATGTACTTACATAAGCTATGAAAGTACTGGATCAATTTTAATGACAGATAATAATATAAAGTACATAATAATATCCAACAATATTAATAGACAAAACGTACATTTCCCTGTAGCCTTCACTTTGAATGTCCATTTTGAATACACTCAAAAAGAGTATAAACCACAACTTTGATAAAAAATTATTATGATAAAAGTAAGTTGCAGATAACGTCTAGTATCTCAATAATATTGTTATAATAATATTATTATATTTCGAGTGCATCATCAATAGAAAGCTGATTTGGCTACGATCCCAATGCCCAATATCTGTATAGTTACAGTAGTGCAGTTTACACCTGAATTGTGTTCTGTTTACTATCAACTAACTAGTCGGTATGCAGGGGCCGTACCACGAAACCGTTTTGAGACTCAAACAATCGTACGAAAATGCCGCGTCCTTCTTTAACAAACGGGAAATGACGTTGTTAGAGCGGGACGCTCATTCTCGTCCGATTGTTTGAGTCTCAAAACGGTTTCGTAGTAGACCTAGAGTTTACAGGACAATACTATGTTAAATGAGGTCCTTCTCCGAAACTAATAATAGCAACAAAATTAAAATACTTTTTAAAAATATACGAGGTATTAAATTAAATTAAAATACGTTTAACACTAATAACATCAATATTGCTATAAACGATGATTTGTTACTAATACTTCGCTGTCTGTCTGAATGCAGGCAGCATCTCAATTCTCAAGAACTAGCTAGACTTCTGAAAATTTTACAGATGTGTATTACTGTTGCCGCTATAACAACTCTACGGTGAAGGAAAACCCGCACATAGTTGGTCCCAGACGTATTGACTAGTTCTTTCCTCTGGACTAGGCCGACTATGATGCGAGAATGCCGTATGCGCTTGGGCAACCATACGGACATTTAAAAATCTTGTCCCAGGCACTACAGTATTTGAGGAGTGGTTACTTCGCTCTGAAAGCGGATCGGGGATCCCATCCAAAAACCACAATTTTTGGCCTACTTTTGCTCTGTAATGGTACGGAACCCTTCGTGAGCGAGTTCGACTCGCACTTTGGCCTTTTTTATATCAACTAAGTTACAAACGTTGAATTATAATAATAACTATTGAAGCATAATAATATCTCAACGAACGACTCACTTTACAATAAAGTTAACTTACTAAACGTAAGTTAGTTTTACTGTTGTAGGCAATAATCTATTTTTGGCTAACGTATTAACCCCCTCCAAAATGTACCTAATTACTAAGTTATACCTTAAGCTTAAGCGGGTTCAATAAATTTAACCCTTCGGTAAACATTAACCGTTCCGACGCGACTGTCGATTTATCTCTGCTGGTGTTATTTTATCCCAAAGTCATGTTTATCAAAGTAGGTCAGGATCGTGGATATCTGAAACGAAGAATGCGGCTATCGTCTCTTAGACTACTTGAAGTATTTTTGGATAATATAATATTATTGTTATCCAACGAGAAACATGATACTTCTTTTGGCCAGGGAAAGAATTTATAGAACTTATAAGGTTTTAGGTTATATTAAAAATTAAAACTAATGAATTTTATTTATAAAATTATTTTTTTTCGAACGAGCCTTTCACGTCCATCTTATCTAAAACGACTGTGTTACTTAGTTTGTCTTCTTTTCGACTTTAGATAGTTATTGTATTTAAACAACTCAAATAAATGATTTGATTTGATTTAATTTAATTAAACTACGCGACTAGAGAAAAGTGAAAACTAGGAGAAAATAAGTCCACCCGCTTGGATGCTACAATAATTCCACGACACACAGCGTCAGAAAGACACGTCAAACTTATTACACCCCTCTTTTATCATGGATCTTATATTTAAAATATTTTTGTGCGCCCAAAAATACGATAACTGATATTAAGTTCTACATGTTTTTCAATTAATTAGTCCATGGTGTATTCTATACCTAAATGTATTTCAATAGACAATTATAGTCAACTTGCAGCGCATCCAGACATCTACATCTGCGTACAAAACCAACAGGCAACAGCTCATGGCGATCTCAACAATTGCCATCAATTAACTAGAACATTATTATGCCGCCTAAAATAACCGGGTTGTTTTGGCCCAATTAGCATTCCGGTTAAATCAGCAGCTATTCTGTTATCATTTCACAATACCAAAACTATTCAGACAACATCTCTTTACCTTCCATATTTTGTAATGAGAGGTCGGCCGCAAATACGCCGCACCGAAATTCGTGTATCGCGCGGAAAAAATATTATTTATTTCCTTTAACAAAAACTATTCTTTATCGATTCTCATATCTCAAAGTATTTCTGCACCTAACTCATGTTAATATTATAAATGCGAAAGTGTGTCTGTCCGTCTTGCGGTCTGTTACCTCTTCACTCCCGAATCGCTCAACCGATTTTGCTGAAATTTGCTATAGAGATGCTTTGAGTTCCGGGAAAGAACATAGGTTAGTCATGCCATTTAAATTAATAACCTGAGTTTTTAAGTCATATATTTTAGTCCAAAGTAGTTAATAAAAATGAAAGGATCATCAAACTGTTAAAGTTGCTACTTTTATTGTAGGTAGGTAGGTACCAATTGTTTGAACCGAGATATCACTGTTCTACAAGTATTGCGTAGCTAAAAAGTGTCAAACTTTCTTAAATTGCTTTTTTCTACAACATTACCCTAAAGGTTTAGCCGACGTGTTTCACTGACCTAAATAATTCCCGGTCCAGACACCTTGAAAATCGACTACTTTTATCGGCATAATACTGGGTGTTTTTTTTTTTTTATGAAATAAGGGGGCAAACGAGCAAACGGGTCACCTGATGGAAAGCAACTTCCGTCGCCCATGGACACTCGCAGCATCAGAAGAGCTGCAAGTGCGTTGCCGGCCTTTTAAGAGGGAATAGGGTAATAGGGGAGGGTAGGGAAGGGAATGGAAGGGAATAGTCAACTTTTCTTCCCTACCCTCAAGGGTAGGGAAGGGAATAGGGTAGGGGTTAGGGGATTGGGCCTCCGGTAAACTCACTCACTCGGCGAAACACAGCGCAAGCGCTGTTTCACGCCGGTTTTCTGTGAGAACGTGGTATTTATCCGGTCGAGCCGGCCCATTCGTGCCGAAGCATAGCTCTCGCACGTAATAAAGTGATAACTGATAATACTTTAGGGTGTGTATAATGCTAATTACTTACATACGGTTTTACTCGATCGAGCAATCACGTCGAGCAAAACCCGCGGCTTGGGCTTTCGTCCACACATTCAGCATTACTCTATCGAGTAAGCTCGCCGTTCAGTATTCACCGAACAGTTCGAGGGGACGAACAGGGGACTCATGCACATTGCACACCCTAAAGCAGTGGTTCTTAACCGGCGGTCCGCGGACCACTGGTGGTACCGGGAGGCATTCCAAGTGGTCCGCGAAGCCATTCTAATAATAAATTATGTGAGAATTCAGCAGTTAGTAAAGAGTATGGACTATGCAGTCACAAAAATCACATTTAATTACAATCTGTTACTTTTAGATTTTTGCCAAATAAAAAAAAATATAAGAATAATTAGCAAATTATAAAGTTGTCCTTGTTTTTTTTATCAAAAAACCCTTAGTTTAGGCAACCCACCGGGTGGTCTCCGGCTAGACAAACATTAATAATTGGTAAAATGTTTGTCAAGCCGGGTAATGTGTTTGTCATGACGAAAAGGTTAAGAACCACTGCCCTAAAGTATTCATTAGAAGTTGGAACACCTTACACTTAGTTTTATTAATAAGTGTAAGGTGTTCTATATACAGGGTGTATACAGTAACAGTAGTTCCTGCGATGCGATTGCGATGCATAAAACTATAATAACGAAGCAAATCAATAAAATTTTATTGGTTAAAATCCAAATAGCGCTGCAGCAGTCGCATAACTAAATAGCACTTCAAAATGTGTTTGTTTTCAGTTTTCAACAGCTGCAAAGTATAAGTTTATTCCGAATTCGGAATTGGGATTACAAGCTTTTCATTCGGCGCTATTTGCAGTGCTCGATTCCACTGCTATCATACTTTAGAAGATTAAGGGTAGGTTGCACCAACTTACTTTAACTACACCTAACTGTAACTTTAACTACAATGCAAAATGTCAAATCTTTGGTTAAAGTTAAAAACGGACGCCATCAAGACGCCATATTTAAGCATAACCATAGAGCTCGACAAGGCTTTAAATGCACGTGGCGAAAAAAGGAATTAACGCTGTTATCATACAAAAACGCCTTTTATGACAGTTCTCCTTTACCAGCAGCGCCCCCCGCCCACGTTCTTAAAGCCTTGTCGGACCAGCAACGCCTTCTGTCAAATTCTGTCGTCAAAGTTAAGGTTAAAGTTAAATTAGCCTTGACTATAACCATAACTTTGACCTTAACTTTAACTTTAACTACGCCTCTGGTGCAATCCAACCTAAAATTATAAAGGAGTATGCCCAATAAATACCCAGAGACGATTGAAATAATTCATAAACAGCAAATAAGGTCATACATAATAGATCGCAATTTATATGCAACTAAATCCCAAAATTTGGAAATTTTGAAAAATACATTTTTTTATTTATAATTTTTTTAGTCTACAGTTTAGTCACAGATAACGTGGTTTAATTAGAGGAAGATTTTTTTTAAATTACAACAGTACCTACCTACATCGATTTATCGCCCCCGAAACCCCCTATATAAAATATATATATATATATATATATATATATATATATATATATATATATATATATATATATATATATATATATATATATATATAGACTCCAACGATTTTCATTCAATTTTTTTTTTATATAGGGGGTTTCGGGGGCGATAAATCGATGTAGGTAGGTACTGTTGTAATTTAAAAAAAATCTTCCTCTAATTAAACCACGTTATCTGACCGAGCTTTGCTCGGTATTCGATAAAACACGAATAAAATGACATTTTCTAAAAATGATTCCTAGCTAGATCGATTTATCGCCCCCGAAACCCCCTATATACGAAATTTCATGAAAATCGTTGGAGCCGATTCCGAGATTCCAATTATATATTTATATACAAGAATTGCTCGTTTAAATATATAAGATAAGATAAAATATATTCTTTATTGTGCATACATATTATAACAATTTAAAATAAAATACATTTTTAAAACACAGGTAACACACAATGGCGGCCTTATTACTAATTATAATTAGTAATTTCTTCCAGGCAACCACAGGTAGAGGAAACATAATTTTAAGATATAAGTATGGTAAATGTGCCATTAACAAAAACGTATTACATAATATATCAACGTAACATGATGCTTCAAAATAAATATAATAAAAATATAGATATATAATTATAAAATAAATACACAGCTACATACATACATACATAAATACATACATACATAATTAATCTAAAATACTTACATACATACGGACATACATAATTTATAACAAAGTATGGAACATTATTTTTTATGTAATTGTAATATTTTAGCGATAGAAAAAAAAAAAAAAAGTTATTATAATTGTATCTATAGTCGTAAGGAAATTTAAGTTGAGCTATTATCATTATTAGCGATAGCAAGTAAGTGTTGCTTGACCAAGATCTTAAAGCGACTCAACGTTTTCGTCATTTTTATGTCTCTAGGTAAAGCATTCCAGAGTTTGATTCCAGTAATAGTGAAGGAGGAACCATAGAATTTGGTGTTATGTACAGGCATATCTAAGAGCAAGTTAGACACTGACCGTAAGTCCTTGACATCTGCCCGTCGAAATAGAAAAACATTTTTCAAATAAGAAGGTAAATACGGGTCGTGTATAATGGAATATACAAGAGATAGTACGCGAGCATCCCGTCGAAGACGTATAGGCAGCCATCTCAGCTTTGCACGGAATTCGGAGACGTGGTCGTATTTTCGAAGGCCGAATATGAATCTTATAGCAAGATTTTGCAGTCGCTCGAGCTTGCTAAGCTGGTCCTCCGTCAGATCAACAAAACAAGCGTCCGCATAATCAAGCGTAGATAGGAACAGTGATTCAGCAATCTTAATTTTTGTGGGGATGGGAAGTAGGTAACGCAGGCGAGATAGAGAGTGCCAGGTTGCGTGTATTTTTCTACTGATCTCTTTAATGTGTTGTGACCATGATAAAGTTTCGTCAAGGTAAACTCCTAAATTTTTAACCACATTAGTAAAGGGAACTACAACGCCATTCACGACCACCTGAGGTAAGCGATCAAACTCAACCCTGGATATTAGCCCAGGACTACCAATGAGTATTAATTGCGTCTTAGTTGGGTTAATAAGGAAACCATGTCGTTTACTCCAACTACAGATTATGTTAAGGTCATTGTTGAGTTGGTGAATAGTGGCATGTATGTTATGTGGGGATGACTGACAATAAACTTGGAAGTCGTCAGCATAAAGGTGATAAGATGAGGATAGTGATTGGGTGATGCTGTTTATAAAGAGAGCAAAAAGCAAAGGAGATAGCACACCACCCTGAGGGACACCGGTAAGAATCATGGACCAATCGGAAGAAGCATCAGCTACCTTAACTCTTTGTCGACGCCCCACAAGGTAGCTGCGAAATAGGGCAATTACTTGAGGTGAGAAGTTATAAACTCTCATCATACCAATTAACACGTCGTGGTCGACAGCATTAAAAGCGTTGCTAAAATCTAGCAGTGCTAATAGAGTAATTTGCTTATCATCCATGCCACGTCTAATGTCATCGGTGACCTTAATAAGAGCCGTAGTCGTACTGTGCCCACGTCGAAATCCTGACTGGAAGGTGCTGAGTAGGTTATTCTGCACAACATAATTCGTGAGCTGCTGACCTATAAGTTTTTCAAAAACTTTGGAGAGAAATGGCAATATTGAAATTGGGCGAAAGTCTGATACAACTTTAGGTCGAGCAGATTTTGGCAGTGGGACTATGGTGGCATTTTTCCAGGTATTAGGAAATACGGAAGTATTAACAGCATGGTTGAAGATATCGACAAGCACCGGTGTAATGATGTCCAAAACAGGAATTATCATTTTACGACTGATCCCGTCGTCACCGACGGCATTCGAGGAGATGGACGCAATATGCCTTTTAACGTCATCCCCAGTAAATGGGTTAAGTTGGAATGGCGGAGAATCAGGGGTGGGTAAGTGGGAAAGGTGGTTCAACGTAAGCGATTTTTGGCATAGGTCGTAGTTATTAGGTGGTGATGCAAAATGTCGGTTTAGTGTGTCAGTGTCTATACAGGAATTTTGGAAACCATCAGAATTTTTGCCGACTCCCAGCGTCTTCAGAAATTTCCAGACGCGACTGGGATCGCTATTCTCCACAGAAGAATGGATGAAACGACGTTGAGCATCCCTACATAATTTGTTACAGCGATTTCTTAGCTTAACGTAATTTTCCCGATGCTCTGCACAATTTGAAATCTTGTATTTAGTCTTCGCCGCGTGCTTTTGTTTTATTAAATTTTTAAGATCGTCTGTGAGCCAAGGAGCCGGAAGATGCTTTATTCTGACGGGTTTGATGGGAGCATGCCTGTCATAGAGATCGGTAAGCAGAGAGCTGAAAATGCACAACTTATCGTCAACATTATCAGCGCTGTGGACCGAAGACCAATCCATATTACTTGCATCTTGTTTTAAGTTTTCCATATTCAAGTTTGAGAAATTGCGTCGCATTAGCACCTTTCTTTTTACCTTAGGGGGACGCATCTTATATGAAAGATAAATCAGATCGTGGTATGAAAATAAGTCCGCAGAAAGCTGCCCATGTTTCACCACTAGATCCGGGGTCTGTACAAGCATGAGATCTAATAAGGATGGTGTACAACCAGGGGAGGTATGGGTAGGATTTAGAGGGAGCATGTGTAGGTTGCAACTATCCAAAACTGAGGCGAGTTTCCTAGATCTTAAATCACCCCTTGCCATGCAAGTATTAAAATCTCCCATGATAATTGAGTGCTGGTAATTCGGTGTGTGAGTCTCTAGTATGTGCTCAAAAGCTGAAGTCCATTTGAGATGAAGGACAGTAGCAAACTCCTAGGAGAACCTTATTGGTAAAAGTCATTTGTATTTCAACCAGTAGGTACTCAGGATAATTATACAAACTCACAAACTTTACCTCACAAACTACTTTACCTTTATACTATGACTAGATGACGCCCGCAAACTCGTTTATCGCGCGGTAACCGTACATTTTCCGGGACAAAAAGTATTCTATGTCCTTTCCCGGGACTCATAGTTTCACCATGTCAAATTTCAGTAAAATTTTGACGTGGGAGAGCCATGCTTCGGCACGAATGGGCCGGCTCGACCGGAGAAATACCACGTCCTCACAGAAAACCGACGTGAAACAGCGCTTCCGCTGTGTTTCGCCGAGTGAGTGAGTTTACCGGAGGCCCAATTCCCTCCCCTATTCCCTTCGCTTCTCTTCCCTACCCTCCCCTATTACCCTATTCCCTCTTAAAAGACCGGCAACGCACCTGCAGCTCTTCTGATGCTGCGAGTGTCCATGGGCGACGGAAGTTGCTTTCCATCAGGTGACCCGTTTGCTTGTTCGCCCCCTTATTTTCATTAAAAAAAACCGGCCAAGTGCGAGTCGGACTCGCGCACCGAGGGTTCCGACAGCTTAAAGGTATTATAGACCTGAGTATTTGGTATGAATTTCAATTTAATACCTCTACGCGTTTATGAGGAAATGGGTAGTAAGTTTAAAATTATTAAAAAAAAATATATTATGTGATGTAACTAAAAATTTATGGTTTTCGTAATTTTTCCTTTATCTATGCTATAAGACGTTGCTTCGTACCAAATTTCAAGATTCTGAGTTCACGGGAAGCATCCTGTAGGTTTTGATTCCCTTGCAAGTGTCGAAAACTTGCGGCATAAACGGCTGTATCTTTTGATTGCGTTGGCTTAGAAGTTTGATTTTTTCACAGCTTCAAGGGACAGTAGACCTGAGTAATTGATATAAATTTCAGCTTCATACCTCCACGCGTTCCTGAGAAAAAGGGTCTTGACAGACGGACGGACGGACAGACGGACAACAAAGTGATCCTATAAGGGTTCCGTTTTTTCCTTTTGAGGTACGGAACCCTAAAAAAAGACACACTTTCGTCTTTCACACACATTTATAATATTAGTATTAAAGTATGGATATTTAATTAGACTAGAGATCGCCCAATGGTCGAAATTCGACCTTAGTTTCAACGACATTAGGACGTACTAGGTACTTACCTACATTTTGTAAAAAATTTGAATTTATCTTTTTTTTTCAACTCTTGTTTCTGGGACATAGCTGATCTCAGACTGGCCGTGTAAGCATTGTCTCGTAGTATCTTAGATTCAATAAAAGAAACTATAATCCATTTTCAATTTGTCAACTTGTTGTCAACAGACTTCAACTATAAATAAAAAAGTATAATTCATATGTATAAGCTTGTCACTCAAAACTCTGTCGTTTCTCATGTGTGTGTAATGTTTTATTTGTGAAAAAAATGTATGATAAAAGCATAATTTAAAAATATTTTTATTTCGATGCACTCCTTCACCATATCGAACTATAATTAAAAACTATAACTGTGCAAAATTTCATGCACCTACGTTTCCCCATATTTCGTTAAAAAGGGTTACAAAGTTTTTCGTTCGCGTATTAATATTATGATGATGATACTTACATCGTAAAAATAATAAACATTGAGGTTTTCCGCCGTCGTCTCGTTGTTCCAGACGGTCTGGTTGTTGAAGGTGGTGAAAGAGGCGACTGTCACTCTCTCTCTTTCCTCCAACAGGAAATCCGCTTCGGCGTCCATGTTTCTGTAACAAAAAACATCTGATATGTACTCAAAGTTCTATCAAAAGTTGCATAGCGCTGCTACAGAAACTTTAACCTCATATAAAAATAAAAAACAGGACTGTTGCTAGATATTTTTTACGCAAAAATACGGATTTTGAATTACTATTGTCATGGTAGTAATTATAAAAGCTATGGAATATGGATAACTGCATTTTATCTAAAAAAAGTGCTGTGTTCCCGTAGGACAGTATTAATAATCCTCTAATATAATTTGATCCACCGTATATTCTGACGTGGGTAGATAATCATAATATTATAATGCTCAAGTTTCCGCACAAAAATAACTTCCTACCTACGCGTTCTAATTAAACCTTTTTACTTGTAAGGATATCAAATTATTTGTTTTGTAGGTGCCAGAATAAAGGCACGATATCACAAAATCAAAAAACGTACTAGAAATCAGCTAAGTAATTTAATTTTGCAAGGCTGCTATTAAATCTTCGATGTTGCGGACAATTGCTTTTTATCAGGTGGTCTGATTGCTCGTATTGAGCTGGTACACAGTGGGCGTTTTGAAGCACGCGCTTGAAAACGCTCAATGTGTACCGGGCCATACCCTAACCTTTTGCGTAAACAAACAAGCTAAATATTATGTTAAACAAGTTTAATACTATATTACAATTTAATATAATGTTAAACAAGCTAAATATCAAACAGCGAATTTCTAAAAATAAACCGAGAAGTTGAAAAAAACTCCATAACTTTTCCCATTAACTATGAATAGGGAATCAGCGAATGAAGTTCCTAGTTATTTTAACTTGGTGCAGATTTCAGCGATTTATTCTCATCCAACTTTTTGTTATACTCTTTATCATTACATTTTCAAATTGTTAATTTTTTTCTTGCTCTTGAAGAAATGTTGTGTTTACGAAAATAAAAAATATACCTATATAGTTAAGCAAAACTAGAGCCGAACTTTTCACGTTTAAAGTTGTACTGTCACGGTAATTGCTTAGAATCAGACTGATGATCTCGTTTGTTTTTGTTGCCACTTGCCATTAACTTACTAAAGTGTACGTAATATTTTGATTACTTACTTAAATAAAATAGGAAATGTTTTATTTAAATATTCAGGTACACCGTATACTTAAATATTATTCAATGTAGTAAATGCATAGGTAGCTAGTTTCCTTTTCAACTTTAATCAAGTAAGACCTTGAAGATTTTAGGACCAGACTTGTAAAAGTTCCAAAAATAAGTGTGGAAAATCTTGGCCAAACTCTCGTTAGTTATTAAACTCGAATGCGGGGAACGGCACGTACCAAATTAATTTCCCTACAGGCGAACCCTTTTTCACAATCCTATAAAACTTTCTACACAAAAATATTAAAGTTATAGTTGGAGGAGTCCGAACAGCATCATCATCAGTTCGGTCACACCTCTGAGCAAATTCAAACAATTTCTTTATCGTGAGGAATCAAACATTTATTTCGATAAAAATAAAGTATATTTCTCTCCCGGGACTCAAAGTACGTGCATAATATCAAAATTCTTTGAAATCGGTCCAGCGTTAATCGCGTGAGGAGGTAACAGACGGTCATACATTATACAATTGTGTTTATAATATTAGTTTGGATAATTTGATTACGCGTGTATGCTTAAGTCACGGCCCTTATGACGCGAATAAACATGAGTGTGAAATCAAAAGAAGAACAGATTCCAGCGAAACTTGTCATAAAGATTAAACGAAACAAATGTTCATTGCCCCAGATAGCCCAATTCTTCCGAGATTAGCCTGCATAAGGTAAACAACGATAACAATAAATTAAATGGCTTCTTAACCGGGAAATATGGTGAAGAGGAACTTGCTTTTACATTGAGAAACACAGGTTCATGACAACAAGGAAAAACAAGTTTTGGTGACGAAGTTGATATTTTATTTGTTTTTTGACAGATAATAGGATAAGTACCTGGATGACCGAGCTTTGCTCGGTATAGCAATTACTCATTGCCTTCGTGTTACTTAACAACGCCATCTGCTGGAATAGCTTTAGCTGTTGTTGTGTCGTTAAAGCAATTAGTTGCTCATGAAATAGTATTATTATTCGCCAATAGATGTCAGGAAGAGTCATATTTTTCAGTTTATCGATTATCGATAAAACACGAATAAAAAGAAATTTTCTAAAAATGATTCCTAGCTAGATCGATTTATCGCCCCCGAAACCCCCTATATACTAATATATATATATATATATATATTGTTTCTTTGTTTTTTTTTTTTCATTTGACTTTTGAATCTTGAAATTATTTTGCAAATTGCACGCCACTGACAAGGCAGAATGTTGGATCCATGTATAAAAATTGTAAACCCATAATATTGTAACACCTTTATTATGTATATCCGAGTACGGTTTCAGTACAAGAATAGGCTAAAATATAATATGTTATATAGTAAAATCACATCCAAATCGGTCAGCCTAAAGCCTTATAGACAGACAAACTTCCACTTTTAATATGCATTAAAAGTCGCAATTTATCACAGATACACAAGGAACATTCTCGAGGAGTCTTGGCAATGTCTGTGTGATTGTACGAGCGCCGCCGATAGGGTCGGAGTTTATTAAATTTAGGCAATATCAAACAAAAATTCGGGTACATTTTTCTTTTATTTAGAGACTTGCCCTTTATGTGTGTTGCTAAGTACTTTGTGTATGCTATACGAGCTCTGCCTGTGGTGTTACCCGTGGTAAAAGAAGGAAAATAAATAGTTGAATAGATTTTAGTAGTAGTAGGTAGTAGAGTTAAATAGATGTTTTTCCGCAGTAATATGTAGCCTATGTGTAAATCAGGGGTATCACTCCATGCCAAATTTTATTAAACCTATCAAGCCCCAAGCGGCAGCCGGCTGCCAGTATAAGAATTGAATATCTATAGTGTCTGCGATGGACGGATTAACCGTAAGGAAGTAACAAACATGCTACAAACTTTTAAAAATTAATAATTTATATACTGTGTTCATATTCCATCACCATCAAGGGTGCTAGCCGAGTCTCAACTTGTGTTTCTTATGTTAGTAGGTGCTTTTCTACTGCAATAGGTACTCATATTTACCGCTTGTAAGTATATTTGTTTTTAGCCATAATAATTTTAAATAATTTTATCGCTAAACAGTAAACCATGATTAATTGATATACGTGGGAGAGCCATGCTTCGGCACGAATGAGCTGGCTCGACCGGATAAATACCACGTTCTCACAGAAAACCGGCGTGAAACAGCGCTTGCGCTGTGTTTCGCCGAGTGAGTGAGTTTACCGGAGGCCCAATCCCCTTACCCCTACCCTATTCCCTTCCCTACCCTCAACTATTCCCTTCCCTTCCCTTCCCTACCCTCCCCTATTACCCTATTCCCTCTTAAAAGGCCGGCAACGCACTTGCAGCTCTTCTGATGCTGCGAGTGTCCATGGGCGACGGAAGTTGCTTTCCATCAGGTGACCCGTTTGCTCGTTTGCCCCCTTATTTCATAAAAAAAAAAAAACTTATTAAAAATATTGTAAGATTAGTTATTTAACTCTTGTTTAATTGTTTAAATGTTCTATTCAGTTTAACTTTCTTCTTTCTTTACTTTCGCCTTTATAATATTAGTATGTTTACAAATGTGAAAATATGTATGTTACCTATTCAGTCTTATGCTACTGAATTGAATGAGTGTTGAGAAATTAATTTGTTATGTTTTTGCGATATTGTTCATAGTTCAGGGGGCCTATTATGAGCTCTTAAATCCATTCATTTTACGTCCTTATACTGACTGTATAAAGTGAATGGATTTAAGATCTCATAATAGGCCCCCTGTTTATTCGCTCTTACGGATTTCGGTTATAACTTTCCAGCCGTAAATCGATCGCTAACCATAGAAAGTAGCCGATAGAAATAACAATAATACCGCACCAGAAACCGTAGTAGATTAAAAGTAAACTATAATAATATCATGTTACCAGTTATAGAGTCCCGGGAAAGAACATTTTCATCTCGGAAAAATGTTCGGCTCCCCAAGGATTAAATCACTTTTACGCGGACCAAGTAGCCAGCAACTCTATTTTAGTATTATTACATTTTAGTAAGTTTCAGTAAGTTTGTATGTTACGTACAAACAAAATCTCAAAGAACTGTGTTTAGAAAGGCGATAACTGATTTTGTTTAAAGCTAATTTTTAAATTCATTAATTATTGACGTTTAATGACCGATTTTCTTACTACTTAAATGTCCATCACAAAAATCTGGGCTCTGTCCATTTTACCGGGAAAAAAGTCTAATTTTTTATAATTTAACGATGATATAATATTTACCTAACAGCGCCAAAAGAAGGTTACATTTTTCGAGAGTAAAGTTAACACACAGAAAATACACTACAGTTTAGCACGCTCAGCAGTCAAGATTGATAGAGTTTAGCTTGAGAGGTGTCGTTAGGTTCGTATTTACTGTAGGTATACCCCAGAGTGTTTATAGAAATACATACGGTCTTACCACAAAAGATTTAAACATAATAAATGTTTAAATCTTTTCTGGTAAGACCGTTATTTTGAGACCATTTTGGACTGATTTTTTTTCTAGCCAACTGTTCAACAGGTGTTTAAATCTTTTGCAGTAAGACCGTTAGATTTTTAGTAGTCATTAGTTTTTTAAGTTTATAATATTATGCAATTTTCTAAGTGCAAACGTTTATTACCAATACAAATATACTATTTGCATGTTATCTTATTTGCAACGCTATAACTAAAGTTTCAAACAAGACATACGTACAAGACATCTGCAGAATTCGAACATTATACAAGCGCACATCGTTTAAACACAGCCCGAATATCCGAACAGCTGTATTGGATCTGAAATTGGATGAATTGATAGCAGATGTACTTTGTTAGCTCTAATAGAGCACTATTAGAGCTAACATACAACAGAAGTGGTATATTACGTTTACATTTATTCAAATATTATCAGGATTTGTTTTGAAAGGGGCGGACCCACAAATTACGTGAGGTGTTTAAGGGGGAGAGGGGGTCAAGTCAAATCTCATCTAATCTTACATTGGAGGGAGTGGGGGTCTCGGCAATATTTCACGTAATTTTTTTCTCATTGTTACAAAAAAAAATACTATTTTGGTCCATTTCATCATAGTTTGCTTAATATTAATTAATCGCATATACGAGCGATTTAGATCATTCTCTAATTCGTTCGAAAGAAAATAATTTCATTCATACTTTGACGTTATACATCTACCTACTGACTGTCAAACAATCCAACGCGTTTACGTATATGTGGGTTACATTTAAAAAATCTCACGTGAGATTAGGGGGTGGGGGAGGGGGTTGAATAAAATCTCACGAAATCTCACAAGGGGGAGAGGGAGGGTCAGAAAATAAAAAAAAAACACCTCACGTAATTTTTGGACGCGCCCAAACCCTAGAGAAATGTCTTAATTCTAAAGGCACAGTTATACTTGCTTATTTCAAGCACGCAGCATGCTTCAACCGATCAAATGCTGAATACACGCATGTGTGTCCAAGCATTGCTCAAAATAGGCACGATTATTTCGAGCATTTTTAACGTGGAAGAGCCATGCTTCGGCACGAATGAGCCGGCTCAACCGGTGAAATACCACGTTCTCACAGAAAACAGGCGTGAAACAGCGCTTGCGCTGTGCTTCGCCGAGTGAGTGAGTTTACTGGAGGCCCAATCCCCTACCCTATTCTCTTTCCTACCCTCCCCTATTCCCTCTTAAAAGGCCGCTCTTCTGTTGCTGCGAGTGTCCATGGGCAACGGAAGTTGCTTTCCATCAGGTGACCCGTTTGCTCGTTTGCCCCCTTATTTCATTAAAAAAAAAAAGAGCATGCTCAAAAATCTACCTGCGGTGCGGGTGGCGGGGGGTGTGATTTAGGCACCTGTTGATAGGTTTGTGGTAGTATCGATCAGTTTTTCTCTTATAACAAGCATGCTGTATCGAGTTCGAGCAGCATGCTAATAAGCATACTAGTTTTGAGCATGTGTTGTTTTTGCAAACACTTGAACAAGGCATTAGTTCTAACTTCTATTTGTCAATGAAATTGTAGTCTCAAATAATATTTTGAAGTTACTGCTTCCAAGGTTTAGGCAAACAAAACCAACTAGTCAAAAGCAGTCATTTGCTCTCAGTCAGTTGCATTGGTCTGACATTACCTCATAAAAATACAATTTTGCAGTTTGATAGTAAATTGAATAGATCAACCAAGGAACAAAATGATACATTGAAATAATGTAATGGTGGTACTGTATTCCTTTTTAAAGAATAGTACCAGGGTGACCGAGCTTTGCTCGGTATATCAAACACTCATTGACTTCGTGTTACTTAATAACGCCATCTACAGGTCGTTAAAACAATTAGTTACCAACAAAATAGTATTATTATTCGCCAATAAATGTCAGGAAGAGTCATATTTTTCAGTTTATCGATTATTGAAAAAAACGTGCGTGCACAAATAAAAACACATTTTCTGAAAATGATTCCTAGCTAGATCAATTTATCGCCCCTTGATTCTTTGATTCTTGTATATATATATACAAGAATTGCTCGTTTAAAGATATAAGATATTTTAAATATTACCTTGATATAAATTTATGCCTACACCCACACAGCATCTGAGAATCTCATAACACGTGGTAAAGAATGCAATATCTTCCGAGGTACAAAATGCAATCTGTTCCGTGAAGCTGCCGCGCCAGGGTGTAGTATTCGTTTATCAAGATGTATGGGCTCCTATTCCTTTTATTTTCTGTACTACGCGTAACTTAATAAAAATGGCGTGAAAATAGAAACCGCATATTTTTTCGTGATACGAAACCTGTGGCCTTCGTGGCATGAATTCTAACAATTATATAAATCGGTAGATCAGTCTGTCTGTTACTTCTTCACGCTTAATTCAAATTCAAATCATTTATTTAAAAAGACATTTTGTGAAAATGATTCCTAGCTAGATCGATTTATCGCCCCTAGCATTATATTATGTCTATGATCGCCCCCGAAACCCCCTATATACTAAATTTCATGAAAATCGTTGGAGCGGATTCCGAGATTCCAATTATATATATATATACAAGAATTGCTCGTTTAAAGATATAAGATATATATTCTTAAAAACTAACACTGTCACGTTTTGGCGGCGACGTGACTCGCTTCGTTCCGGAGTCTCCCCCGGAACCTCCGATAGACTACATCCATCGGCCAGAACTCCGGCTTAAGTCTTAACCCGCTTAACTGATTTCAATGTGTATAGATATTCTTTTTATATTATGTGTAAAGAAATAAATCTGCCCTCCCAATTATTATTATTAAACATAATTATTTAATTACTCACTTATAAATTATTTAATTACTTGTATACTTCCGACCAGTTATGAGTCACAAATCACAATACAAGATTTTAAATTATAATTCATCGTTTAATTTATATTTTATGTTTTTTTAAACAAGTTTATCAGCATAGTTGACGCTAGTCCGAAATCCTAACGATAACAATTAATCTGGTTAATTGAATTCCTACTGTATAAACGCGACTAGTCTATAATATTATTATACTATTGAATCATTTAATTTGCTGCTAAAGTATATTAAGTCCAGGAATTTATAATAGTTGAGTTGATCGAAGTGAGTAAACTCAATTACCGATTGAACTACGGTCGCCTGCTAACTATTACTATTGATAGATTGTTTAGCTATAGTTATTTGAAGTTGTATTTTTATGCAAACGCGAGGTTTGGCGGCACACCGCGGGATGACAAGCAAAAACATTTCAGAAGTCTAGCTAAAACGGTTCTTGCGATGAGCCTGAAGACAGACAGACGGACTGACAACGAATTCTTAGTAATAAAGTCCCGTGGTAAATTTTAAAATCTTTGAGCGGTATATAATATTAAGATCATCATGAGATATTATTAGATTTTAATTCAAAAGAGGCTCATGTTTGAAATCTTATGAATTCTCTTACCCTAAGCACAGACAGAATATATTATATTAGTTGTCACTTACAAGTATATAAATATAAATTTTTAATGATATAAGGGGGCAAACGAGCAAACGGGTCACCTGATGGAAAGCAACTTCCGTCGCCCAAGGACCCTCGCAGCATCAGAAGAGGTGCAGGTGCGTTGCCGGCCTTTTAAGAGGGAATAGGGTAATAGGGAAGCTTAAGGAAGGGAAGGGAATAGGGGAGGGTAGGGGAGGGTAGGGAAGGGAATAGGGTAGCTCTAGTAACTCACTCACTCGGCGAAACACAGCGCAAGCGCTGTTTCACGCCGGTTTTCTGTCAGAACGTGGTATTTCTCCGGTCGAGCCGGCCCATTCGTGCCGAAGCATGGCGCTCCCACGTTTTTTTCTCCGAGCAACTTATTATTTACTTTTTTTATTTATTATACTTTTCGTCGTCAATATTAATTTGTATATCGAATACTTATCTGCTAATTTCGCTCGGCTGATCCACAAAAAGAACCAAATTTTTAACTTTGGGATGAAAAATTTTGTGCGGCGTGGGACATACGGCACTTTTATTCAGGTTAAGTTTGCTGTGATTCATTCGTGCAAACGTCTCAATTTGTTAATGACGCTCGTGTAGTACATAAACCCATTTAAGTTATATACGCTAACTAGACGTTGAATACTAAAATTAATAAATATTTTCCTTGATGCCGCGACTTTTTCGCAGACTGTAGAAAAGGAGTAGCTATTATTAGGGGCGCGTAAAAAATATTACAGACATGTTAATGATGAATTTCTGGGTGTTCTTTCACTGGCTAGCTTTATAATATAATATTAATTTTGTCACTATTGATTATTAATTTTGTCACTATTGATAAAGCTTCAATTTTTCCCTCTGGAATTCCGGTAGATATTTCAAACTGTAATAAATATTTGTACTTATATTCGAATGGAAATATTTTCGAAACTAATAACAGAAAGCGATCATAAAATAAACTGATGTATTTTCAGAGAATTAATTTTGTTTATGATCCAAGAGCCAGCAGCAGCCAGACTTTCGTCATTGTATAAAAGCTGAAAGTTTTTCTGCTTTTATACAATGTAAAATACTTACAAATATAAAATAACTCCTAGAGGTAAGAATGACCAGCAACTTGATTGATGACAGGTAAGAAATAAGAATGAACTAAAAAACCACAACAGAACTATTGAGTTTCGGTCGCCGTTATTTGGGGAGGTATCTCACACTTTCATCTTTTATAATAATAATAATATAATAATAATATTTATTTCAGGTCACAAAGAATCCATAGTGTTAGTAGAAAATATACAATTAAAATTTAAATTATGTTAGTACATTACATTCTAATTCTTATAGTAAAAAAATATTTATTAGGAATGGTAAGACATTGAAAATAATAATGAGCCACTCTCTATCTAACATGCACCTCTATCCAATGCCTTATCAAACCATACGTGGGAGAGCCATGCTTCGGCACGAATGGGCCGGCTCGACCGGATAAATACCACGTTCTCACAGAAAACCAGCGTGAAACAGCGCTTGCGCTGTGTTTCGCCGAGTGAGTGAGTTTACCGGAGGCCCAATCCCCTAACCCCTACCCTATTCCCTTCCCTACCCTCCCCTATTACCCTATTCCCTCTTAAAAGGCCGGCAACGCACTTGCAGCTCTTCTGTAGCTGCGAGTGTCCATGGGCGACGGAAGTTGCTTTCCATCAGGTGACCCGTTTGCTCGTTTGCCCCCTTATTTCATAAAAAAAAAACCATCAAAATTGTCAGTTATTATCCTTAGAATGCTGTTATGACTACTTCTGACACGCTGCATCAATGACGCCACTCGTTTTCTTACTATGGCGTTAAAGCCATCAATCAGTGCGCATTTCGGCAAACATTCCTGAGGCACTACAGTACCTCGGTAGTCCTAACAGCATTCTAAAGATATTATTGTACTGAACACGAAGAGCATTTATCGCACGCTGGGTGTAGCTCGCCCATAGATTGCATGTGTAAAAGGACTGGCAGTAAGCTTTAAATAAAGTCACTTTCACCTCTGTGGAGCATCTTGCAAATCTACGAGCTAACATTTTCCCACGTACGGCCAATGCCCTTCGCTCCCTCTCAATGTCCACATCGTCGGCAAGCGAATCAGTTACCCAATGACCCAGGTATTTGAATTTATTGACTCTAGCAAGTGGAACTTCATTAAGAAACACGTGTGGTATTGTGCTAACTTTGTGTTCACGGGGTTGAAAAATAAGAAGTTCACTTTTCTTAGACTTATACCTGAGTCCTTGGGCCTCGGCATACGCTTGACACTTGCCTAGCAGTTTTCTTAGGCCACTGATCGAGGGACTGAGCAACACCATGATGACCATTTTATAAAATGATAAGATGACTATCGCTGGCTCTTACTCTAGATAAAACTTTTAGGCATCTCAGATCCAATATCTCCGTAAGTAAAGGGCGCGCTCTTTAATATTCACTGTTGTTTAACCAGTGTGACTTTATAAGATTTATTCGCTACTGTGACGTCAGATGCACTGGCCAGTAGGTATGCTGGAACTAGTAAAAGAACGCTAACTTAAATTTTCCATTTAAAAGTGTAAAAATTTTAGCGAGGTAAATCTTAATAATTGCTACTGATTTTAAGTATTGCACAATAAAAATAAAAAATAATAAAAATAGAATAAAAATAATTTATTTTCAGACAAAGAAGTCCATATTATAAATAATTTTGGGACAGTAAAATTATAAAATAACAAATAATCAAAATGCAGCTCATCTTGCTACCCTGACATGTAGCTCGGTCACAATAATTTATGTTTTATATCTTCTTACCGAAATTGGGTATGACATTTATTGCGATAAAAATGCTCAATAACAATTATTTCGCCACTAAATTATATCATAAGTGATAACGTTTATAATTTACGAAGCTGCCGCTGTCTACGGCCTACATTTGTAATGCCTTCGTGGTCCAGTGGTTCAGAACGCTGGTTGTTGAGTCGAGGATCGTCGAATCGATTCCTGCGTTGAAATGTCGTTACTAAGTTTGGCAATGCAGGCTGGTCACTCGATTGTCAGACAAGAAATATCTATACATCAGATGGGCATGTTAAGTTGGTCCTGCGCCAGATCTTTCACCAGTCGTGTCAGTCATGGGATCGGTCCCAATGGGCTATGAGAATAAAGGAAGAGGGGGATCTTTTGTGTACTGTGGGCTGTGGCACCAAAAAATATTGCTGCGTAGCTGGCCTGGTTTCAATCTCCTACTCCTCCTACCTTTCTTCTGATTAATTTCGTTGCGGGTCCAAAGACAAATATTTTTGCTTGTCCCTCGGGCACGTCTGCGATCATATCAAAGGGTTTTCGTGGCACCAGCCACAGGGCAACAATGGTAACCATGCCACTGTTGATCCTGGCGACACAGGAGTTGCAGGGGAGACTGGTGTACGGTGGGCCAATATTTGCCCGTTAAAAAAAAACTGGCCTGGTTTCAATGAAACCGGTGTGGGCGGCGGTTTATAATTTATGTCAGAGCCGCCACGGCATGACCTACATTTTGTAAAAACCAGATTCCGAAGCGCGAAAACCAGATGTCAAGATATTTTTTATTGGCGCTATTAAATCTTAATTATAACAATTTATGAGACAAAAACCAATGTTTGATTGGCTATTAACACTTCATAATTTGGGGATCCATATACTTGTCTTTTTTTTAATGAAAATGTTAGTATTATGTTACTAATTGTCTATGTTTTAGACAGGTGTAGTCTATTGTTTAAAATATTTTACAATTCCCAAATTTTTTAAGTCATTTTTGAGTATAAAATATTATGTAAGTGGTTGAAACGGTATTTTGATACCATATCACCAAAAATTCATCATCAAAATATGTTGACATTCGATAGTAGAATCTTTTGGAATGAACAAAACGTCCAGTCAGCTTAGATCAGTTCGACTGGATTCGAAATGCTTTGCCGTGCATGGTTTTTAAGCTCAAAATTTTTCTACGGAACCGACTAAAATATATCAACTTACGCTTGCTTTCCGACATCTTGTCCATCCATCTACTTTTATGGAAACAAGGCAGGACGTCATTAAAACTATAATTAAGTGCCCAATGACTCAAAACGTCGCGAATATTTAAAATATTAAGCTATAATATAGGCCTTATTTAGTAAAAGGCTTTTATTCTCGCATTTTATATTTGGGCTGTACAATATTTTTGTTTCTTAATTAGATGTTTTAAACGTATTTCATACGTACAAGCTGAGAATAATAAACTTATAAGCCTTCTTAATTAGTTTCACAGAATTTAAAATACCTGAGAATTGTGAGTAAAGGCTGGTAAATTGTCAGTGAGACTTATAATATTATAGTAACTAAAAATATTTAACAAACGAGCTAACGGATTACCTGATGAAAAACAATTATTATCGCTTATCCCCGCAACGCACAAGGTGACAAAAGTGCATATTCGCCCTTAACTAAATATAATTGTCAATGTACGCAAATCGAAATAGTAAATAAATACTATTTCGATTTGCGTAGGATTAATAGTAGACACCAATCTTAGTTGGAAAGGACAAGTGAATTAAGTGAGTAATAGATTACACAATCAATCAAGTTTTTTCACCTGAGCAAGTTTTTAAGTAGGAAATTATTGTATGTAGTCTATTACGCACTTGCAGATTCACTCATCAGCTACGGTATTAGCAGCTATGGACTAACATTTAAAACTCATCTAGACAAAATTAAACTACTACAACTTAGACTAATTAAATATTTTGCAAGTACTCGTAAAAGAGTTAAATTAACGTGTAAAGATAATTATGACAAATTATTCAATAAATACGAAATTTTACCATTTCACGCAAAAGTAGAATATTTAATAGCATTAGAACAATACGACAAAGATACATATAAGAAATTAATAGATCATCACCAACATAACACTAGAAATATTACACAGGGCAAATATATAATACCGGCAATGAAAAACTACTATGGCAAAAGAACTACGAGATATTTGACTCCTAGTATATACAACAAAATTGATTTTATCAGGGGTGACAGTAACAAACTAAGTAAAACTAAATTAAAGCAAAAATTAAAAAGTTATTTTTTGGAAAAAGGCTGTATACTTAAATAGTAATAAATTTTATTTTATAAGAGCACTTGATTATTCATTGTTTGTTATTATTAATTTTAAGCTTATATTATGTTACATTATAAGATTTTGTTTTGTTTTAAATGAAAGAAGAAAAATATTTTGTTATTGACGACCTCTGTGGCTCAGTGGTGAGCGCGTCGGTAGCTCAAGCCGGAGGTCGCGGGTTCGAATCCCGCCGACGGAACAAAAAATTTTTCAATGTTCCCGGGTCTGGATGTATATTAAATATGTGTATGATATAATAAAAATCTTAAATATATGTATAGTATAAAAGTATTAAATATATTTCCGTTGTCTGGTACCTGTAACACAAGTCCTTTAGGTACTTAGCACGGGGCCAGACTGACGTGGTGTGAAGCGTCCATAGATATTATTAATATTATTATTATTATTTAATTTTTAATTTATTAATATTGTTAATAACATGTGTTATATTCTTTAATAAGATACATTATATAAAATATGTATTGCAAATATCGCCAACAAACTGATATGCAGTTTGGCGGTTTTTAGAATAAGGAAACAAGTTTGTAAAATAGTTGAATAAATACATAAAAAAAAAACTTTATTACTTAGCTTTAAATTAATAAAGATTTTGACACAAAGTATTCCCTCTCAAACATTAACCCGGCGTCATGGGGGTTGGGTCTGTGAGACCCATCACTTTTTATTTCATTTGTAATTCAGTTACCATGCGTTCAGCGTTGCCAAATTTCTCAATAGCTGGATATGTTGAGTTGGTCTATGAGTCACAGGTAACGCGTTAGTCCTGCGACGGCCGCAGCGGTAGTAACAGGGGCCCAAAGTTGCATAAGGTATGTGAGACCCATCCCCGCAGTCAGTGTTACAATTTCGGGACATCTTACACAGACATAATTTTAATGATTATCAGTGTTTTTAACATTTCTTTTTGTATTTTTGTTGTGCTTTACAATAAAATTAGATGATTTATAGTAAAATGTATTTTATTTTTTGTAGGTACTTACTTAATTACTTTGCATTTTTTGTAGGTAAGTACATGAAGTACTTTAATCTTTCGATCGTGGATTCTTGGAAATCTATTATTATTCTATTGTTGTCGCGATCACCGGTAATCTTATGGATCTCAAAATGGATTGAGAAGAGGAAGAACGACAATCCATTCTTTCAATTTTACAAGAGTCGGAACTCGGACTCTGATTCTACCTCGTCAGACCAGGAAATATGCAAAGAAGAAGATCTCTTGAGTAAACGTAGTAATCCTAGTGACGCAGAACAAGATATCTCTGGCGATGATGACATTCCACTGTCTTTGCGTGCAGATAGAAATCGATTGTCGGAAGAGCATTGTACTGTATCTGAATCGGCTAGTTCGTGGCAAAGACGGTACAATTTGGTACAAGACGCCTATTGAAAAATTTCTTGGTGAATCTTCAGGGGAACCTCCGGAAAAGAAGCCGAATATTCGCAAAAGATGCCAAGACTGTTCAGCCAAAAAAGACCGTAAAACGAATTATTTAATTTGCGAAAGTTGCAACTTGCACCAAACACATTTGCTTAGAACATGTTGTACCTTTCTGTGCTGATTGCACCAAAGATAATGATTAGATGTGATTATTTGTTAATTTTTTATAAAAATATTTTAGTATTCTTTAAATAAGTGCCATTAAAAAATTAAAACTGATTGTTAATTAGTAATAGACTAACATTTAATTAGAGGAGATATATTTTGTTGACTTTTGTCGTTCTTTTTTTAAATCTCTATTAAATATGGTTAAAAATTATATAATATATTTATGTTTCATTAAGTCATATAAATACACATTGAATTTAATATAAACATATAAAATAAATTGATGATTATAAAAGGTTGGACTAATTTTGATATCTAACACACGGGTATGTGAGACCCACTCCAACGTCCGTGTAACACTTTTCTGCCCCCATGACGCCGGGTTAAATAAAGTTAAGCAATATCATCTCTGAGCGCGAAAATATTTTATTTTATTTATCAAATACCGTAACAGGCTACAGACTATAAATAACATAGAATATTTTTAAACACTATATCTAACATCAATCTGCAGTCCAATAATTCTAACTGTATACAGCTCTTTAAACCTAAATACAGGGTGTAACAAAAATAAGTGATAATACTTTAGGGTGTGTACGTGTTCCTTGTAGAGAGTTCACTGTGAATGAATGTGTGTGTGTTGCAGCGCTGAAAGACCAAAAAATTTTTTCACTTTTGTATGGGGAAACTCGTGACGCTCGGGCCCTTGCCCATACAAAAGTGAAAATTTTTTTTCGTCTTTCAGAGCTGCTACTTTCACAGTTAACTCTCTACAAGGAACACATACACATCCTAAGGTATTATCACTTATTTTTGTTACACCCTGTATATTGTTATCCGCTACATACACTTTTAAACATCAAAAGAAGAAATATGAAGTACAATTTTCACAAGAATGGTACCATCGAAGAAATTGATTCCTAGGCAGTTGATGGTTCTCCGTCATTTGGCCGGCTTATCTCAATTCAATTTTAGCTGTAATCGGCGGGTTGGGTATGACGTAACGCGACCAAATTACTTAGGTCCGTCAACTTGACGACCTCTGTGGCTCAATTGGTTGAGTGTGTGCTCAAGTGCAGCTCAAGCCGGGATGATTTTGATGAGTGATTTGAGAGAGAATGAGTGATTTTTAATAAACTTTATCGTTTTCAGTCCCGATCTTTACTGCTCTACGGCTGCCCTTGACACGGCCCTTATGGGATTTATAGGTAGCCCATAAAATGTCGTATAAAATCACACTTATTGCTGCTTATTGCTCCACCTGACGTCGCGACCTTAAGAACACAATTTATTTTTTACAGGAGTAGGCGGATAATTGTTATGGGAGTCTGTAAATTGAAAGATATAATTCTGACTCAGGCATTATGAACGGTGAATGATTGAACTGTTATGACGATGGAAAATAATCCGTTTTCATAAAAAGCCAAGCGTGTCTTTTACCTAGGTTGCATTTGTACTATCAGAGAAGTTAATTCCTAGGCATCTGCCTAGGAATCCACCATCTGAAGGGCCTACGTAGTTTATTCTGTCTACTCTGGTAGTTTGGTCGCGTTACGTCAAACCTAGGCGACAGATCACAAAAAACAAATTGACATGATCCGACCAAATGACGTTGGTCTGTCAACTGCCTGAGCTTTTCTAGGCCACACCGCGGGGTCATAGTAAAAGGAGGGGAAGTAAGTTATTTTCATACAAAAGCACCGCGCGCGGCTTGTATGTGTGCGCCATAGTATCAATGCGTCGCCACGTACGGCACACAACAAAATCTCGGCCAGTTTTACTAGGCTGGTACCGCTGAGATTTTGTTGTGTGCCGTACGTAGCGACGCACTGATACTATGGCGCACACATACAAGCCGCGCGCGGTGCCTTTGTATGAAGATAACTTACTTCCCCTCCTTTTAATATGGCGGGGTGGCCGACCTATTGCGATAAGTTTGACGCGGACAACCTCTGGTAAAGTTGCGGCTTGTTGATCGTGTCCGGAACCATGCCTAAGCGACGACTGGAGCACCATGGGGTACTGGGGAGTCCCACATACCCCGGCCGATGTGCCCAATCCGCAAAGCATTTCCCCATATTGAAACAAGCAAAAAAGGGTTTCAATTGCACTGCTTGGGCGAAAATTGGCTTAACTAATTAAGTGTCATAGTACTTTGGTAGAAATTGATAGCTTATATCCGTAGTTTGGTCGGATTACGGCTGAGCCAAGCTCTACCAGAACCTAATCTAACACAACCCCCTAAGGTTACGTAAATTCGCTATTTGCTATCAATCAATTTGATGCGTCAAATTATCTTCACCGTTTTATAAAACACTTAGGGCTTGTTTCACCACTTCCTGATAAGGCTATCCACCAATTAACTTGACAGATTAATTATGGAAAATCTGTCAAAAAAGTTGTGAATAGACTATTAGGCACTTTATCAGAAAGTGGTGAAACAGGCCCTTACTAAATGATATCGTTATTCTGGGCTAATAGTAATAACATTACCCATTATACTTTTTATCTGGTATCTAGGGTACAAAGTTGGCATTCATAGTCCCATAAATTAGCTAACTTATTTATCGAAGCCATGAAAAAACTTTCCCGCGCTTTGTTACCTCTTAGTAACACGGTAAAGTTTTTACCGTTGATTTGAGAAAAACTTTTTATCTGTAAAAATATGGCGCCAACTTGTTAAAAGATTATTTGGTTTTAACTTTTAATTGAACGTTTTTGTTTTTTAACACCCGTGATTGGAAGCCTAAATGGTTGTAAAAGTAAAACCGTAGTGTTTTTTTCGACTATAATTTCGTCTTTTAGTCCGCATGAACGCGCGGATTAGCCGCTACACCGCGAGATAACAAGCAAGTGTATGTAACAATTTATTTTAAGAGGATACAACAGGGGCTAGAGAAATGAAAAAAAAGTACGTGTAATATCTATAGCTGTCTCCCTTACCTCAAGCCTATACCGCCGAACGCGATAGAGACAACTGCAGAAAATCCAGAAAATCAACGATTCGTTGTCCCCTGATTCCTTCTCCAAAACTTAACCGATTTAAGTACTTTTTTCATTAAAGATTAAAAAAAGGCTTGAGCTGTGTTCCTATGTTTTGCTTTTTTGTATAATCTAGCCAAATCTGTTTTCTGGACGTTTGAACACAGCGGAAAATCTGGCCATTTTTTTGGGTTTTTGAACGTTCATATCTTATTTAATAATTAAATTATGAAAAAAAAGAAAACATAGGGACATTGTATTAGTGGCCGTAGATATTCAGGAAAAAAATTATAACTCTACTAGCATTATCCAGGGAGGAAACAGGGGACAACGTTTGTATGGAAAAAAGGGCGGTGTGGAATCCTCTTAATAGCGGCGCGGTCGCGCTGTCTACATACATTCGCTTGTCATCTCGCAGTATAAGGTTCAATTCAGACTGCAACGTGACGTGTTATGATGCATTTCTAAAGGGGTACGAAGATTTTTATATGGAGCCTGGCCGACCTACTGTCCGCCATTGTGTTTTTCCGTGTTCACGAATATTTTTTTCAACAATGGCTAGCTGACATCAATACAAACAAAAAATAATATTGGACAAAACCGCGTAAAGTGTCACATTTCGAAGATTTGAGCTGCCAAAGTTGCAATATCTTAAATTGTTAAAACTTCGGCAGCTCATATCTTCGAAATGTGACACTTTACGTGGTTTTTTTCCATAATTATTTTTTTGTTTTTATTGATGTTAGCTATCCATGTTTGAAAAAAATATTAGTGAACGCGAAAAAACACAAAAGCGAACAGAGAGGTCGGCCAAAATCTTCATACCCCATTGTACTGAATCGACAGATTTCGTGAGACGTATTGGAAATCTGTCAAATCCATACACATTTAGAAATGCATGATCTACGCGTCGCGTTGCGGTCTGAATTGACCCTTACCGCCAAACCGCGCGTTCGCGCCGCTGCATATATTAAATCGAGCTTAAAAAGGCGCTCCTTTTCGATCAAGTCATGCATAGGTACACATTTTTATAATCGATTTTCTTTAAAAATCATAGATAGAGACCTTTAGTAATATTAAAAAATATTGCGAAAATGCTTCGACGGTTCCCGTACCAGAAGGATAGAATGAAAGAGAACTGTCGAGGAAAATTTATTAAGCGAATGGGAATGGGGACGAGAAATTGTTCTGCAAAATCGTGTGCGGGACCAAAAAACGTTTAATAAGATTACCTCAATATATCCGAAAGAGACATATACTGTATATTATAAGTTGTAAAAAAAAATACAGACATTTTGTGTATATCTATAATATAAAAATGAGTCGCTGAATGTGTTGCTAAGCGCAAAACTCGACAACGGCTGAACGGATTGGGCTAATTTTAGTCTTAAAATATTCGTAGAAGTCCAGGGAAGGTTTTTAAGTGACACGAAGTTCACCGGGACAGCTAGTTAATGATATGATCTTCAACTTACAATATACTCAGGTACAAAAATTTTGTCACTCTCGAAAAATCCTCCTTTAGGTATATGGGCGGGCTGGCATTGAGCAGAAAGTCACACGTTCATAAGGTGGATTTTCTATTTTGAGTACGTAAGATGTACCCAAAATAATATTATCTGAAGTTGTTTTTTTTTCCTTTCTATGCCTTATCTAAATATATATTTGTGACGTGGGAGAGCCATGCTTCGGCATGAATGGGCCGACTTGATTGGAGAAATACCACGGGCTTACAGAAAACCGGCGTGAAACAGCGTTTGCGCTGTGTTTTCCCGAGTGAGTGAGTTTACCGGAGGCCCAATCCTCTACCCTTTTCCCTTCCCTACCCTCTCCTATTTCCTTCCCTACCCTCCCCTATTCAAGGGAATAGTAGGGAAGTAGGGAAGGGGAAGGTAGGGGAGGCCCTACCCTCCCTATTCCCTCTTAAAAGGCCAGCAACGCACCTGCAGCTCTTTTGATGCTGCTAGTGTCCATGGGCGACGGAAGTTGCTTTCCATCAGGTGACCCGTTAGCTCGTTTGTCCCCTTATTTCATTAAAAAAATTACTCAAAGGTGACTGACTGACATAGTGATCTATCAACGCGCAGCCCAAACCACTAGACGGATCGGGCTGAAATTTAGTATGCAGGTAGATTTTATGACGTACGCTAAGAAAGGATTTCGATCAATTCTACTGCCAAGGGGATAAAATAGGGGATGAAAGTTTGTTTAAAACTTTGTCAATTTTAAACTTATCGGGCTAAGACTTTGATGCCTAATTAATAATAATAAGTACTTATTTTAACATTCGCTAGCGTATAATTATGTTAGTCAGCAAGAATATTAGTTCAAATTTAATTTGTAACTCCTAAAGCAGATTTCTTGTCCTTTGACCCTATTTCAAAGTTGACCTCCCCTGACCTCTCTCATTTCCCTTTGCAATTTTGTTTATGGGCGAGCAATAATAAACGATACAGCCTCATTAGTCCACTGAGTCCCCGCTAACGATATTAACACACTAAACGAACACTTAATTTGAGTAATCTGGCAAGTATACAGGGTGTTATTTGTCATTAGTTCCTTTTTTTTATGAAAGAAGGGGGCAAACGAGCAAACGGGTCACCTGATGGAAAGCAACTTCTGTGGACCATAAACACTCACGCCGGTTTTCTGTGAGAGCGTGGTATTTCTCCGGTCGAGCCGGCCCATTCTTGCCGAAGCATGGCTCTCCCACGTATAAATATGTATCCTATGGTATCACATTGAACTAGCACCTTCAAATTTATTTATAAACGAGCTTTTGTCCGCGGCTTCGCTCGCGTTAAGAAGTATTATTATACACAAACTTTCATCCCCTATTTTAACTCCTTTCTTCCTATCCTCTCTTAACGGATGCCTTTGTCATAACACCTACCTGCAATCTGCATGCCAAATTTCAGCCCGATCCGTCCAGCGGTTTGGGCTGTGCGTTGATAGATCACCATGTCAGTCAGTCACCTTTGAGTTTTATATATATACATAAACACATCTATACTAATGTTATAAATGTGAAAAAGTGTCTGTCGGTCTGTTACCTATTCACGCGCAAACCTCGTAACCGATCTTGCTGTGTGGAACGGAGATACTTTGAGTCCTGGGAAAGGAAGGATACTTTTTATCCCGAAAAAAATGTACGGTTCCCGCGCGATAAACGAGTTTTGGAGCTACGGAGTGGCGGGCATCGTCTAGTCTTATATCTTTAAACGAGCAATTCTTGTATATATATTTATATATATATATATATATATATATATATATATATATATATATATATATATATATATATATATATATATATATATATATATATATATATATATATATAAATATATATACAAGAATTGCTCGTATATATATATATATATATATATATATATATATATATATATATATATATATATATATAATTATATATATAAATATATATATATATATATATTATATATTATATATAATTGGAATCTCGGAATCGGCTCCAACGATTTTCATGAAATTTAGTATAGAGGGGGTTTCGGAGGCGATAAATCGATCTAGCTAGGAATAATTTTTAGAAAATGTAATTTTATTCGTGTTTTATTGAATACCGAGCAAAGCTCGGTCAAACAGCTAGTGTTTATATAAAACAAGACTCCGTTGCGCCAAAATTAGTTAATCGCGGGAAACGTACATTATTCGGGGATAAAAAGTATCCAATGTCTTTTTCCCGGGACTCGAAAGTATCTCCATGCCAAATTTCAGCAAAATCGGTTCAGCGGTTTGGGCGTGAAGAGGTAACAGACAGACAGACAGATAGACAGACAGACAGATAGGAACACTTTCGCATTTATAATACTAGTATAGTATAAGTATGGACTATAAGTTCAGGCTGTCTTCGAGCTGTTTTTGGTTCAAACTCTCTGTACAATTCTAGCTTCTAGCTACCTCGACAGTTGCTGTTTCAGTTAAAAATTTGAAACCTTCCTTGATAAATATTTAATTTAGTTTGTTTTTATAGCGTATTTGTTGTTATAGCGGCAACAGATATACACAAACTGTGAAAATTTCAGAAATCTAGTTATAGCTGTTCTTGAGATACAGCCTGGAGACAGATAGACGGACAGACAGACACACGGACAGACAGACGGACATACAGACATCGAAGTCATAGTAATCGAGTTCCGTTTTTACCCTTTGGGTACGGAACCCCAACTACAAGTCTTCCTTCTATTATAGCGAAACATCAGGTAAATCAAAACGAAAATCGCTATTTCAGTTAGATATTTCTGTAGAATTACTTTTTAACGGTCAAATATTATCTTTGAAGTTTTTTATATCAATTGTGTCGACAATTCACAAAGATCGAAGGTTCCTTCCTTCCTGAAGTTACAAAGGACTGTACAGAATCACAAAATCAGATGCCTTTGAAACTTGTACCGCTTGCGTCAGTGTAATCTTGAATTAAATATCCTTATCAGTTATCACTTATCTCTTTTATTTATCGTACTATGTGTATTGGGAAAAGACGATCTATTATAGACCTTAAATTCGCATTTACGAACGAAAATCGCCACGGAAGTTACGCAGGTACATAGGTGATGGCATGTACTATCAGAGAAGTTGATTCCTAGGCAGATGGCGGACCTAAGTAATTTGACCGCGTTAGGGGGGCGACTAACCCAAAATTTACGATTTTGTAAAATTCATTTTTATACCTGAAAATAAGCCCCGAATTGTTCCATTTTCTAAAATTAGATACTGCATTATAATATGTCCGAGAATCCGATCTGAGCAGAAAAACGATACGATATCTTAAAGTTTTCTCGATATAAAACAATACAAGATGCATCTAATTTCACGAATTTTTCATTTATTGCGATAACCGTGCATTGAACTAAGTTAATATTTTAACATATTGTATAAAATTCTATCATTGAGAATCCGACCTAGCGGCTTTTTTTAAATATTTCATATCGAGTTATTAAGAAAAAGCTAATTTGGCGATGAATCCGCGTCGTCCTTTTTCACCTGGCGTATGAAAGACGGGCGTGAGTGTGAAGAGAGGACGACGTTTGATTTTTTGGGTTAGTCGCCCTCTTAAGTCAAACTCATTTGGCCGATCGATCACAGCTAAAATTAAATTGACATATTATCCGACCAAACGACGTAGGTCTGTCAACTGCCTAGGAATCAATTTCCTTGATGGTACATTTCACAGATAGTTTTCAGATCTCAAGAAGATTTAATTGCTGTGCTGTTTGGTGAAATGTTCTATGTCAAGTGGGAGTTCTTATGCTGCATACGTTATAATTCATTCAGAATTTGAGGACAGTAATTTCCAGAATTCTTCCCTACATTGTGCATCATTAGCTTTTCAGCAGCTTGTTTATTAATAACACTTATTTATATTCGGGATAAATGCCATCAATTAGTATTACGGATGAGCCAATTACGTGAATTTACGGCCGTCTATTCACGTATTACATTCATTTTACTGTTTCAACTCCTGAAGGTTGGAATTTGTTGTGTCCACGAGCGGTTTTACCAACAAGAGCGCAACAAGAATACCGTACCATGACTTGTGTTTTTGAGAAATTCGGTAAATGCATAGACAAGTTTTTTTTCTTTTTTATGGTAATCTACATCTCGCATATTATGTATGTTGACGTTTTTAGCCAGTATTCAACAACAGGAATAATAGATTAATATCTTTATTATGCTCAATTTCTTTGAAATCGCAATGATTCTTCATTTCAAAGAAATTGAGCTTTGAAATCGGGATAGTTCCCGATTTCATAGAAATTGAGCATAGATATTATGGATCACGACAATCTTGGACCAAACAGCGCACAATTCTGAACTGCGATATTGAAGTTTCTAACATCGACACGACAACGTCTGAAATGACTACACTGAGCTAGACGGAGCATACTATTTTGGCTGTTGAGGCTCTCGAACACATAATATAATCAATCACAAGTACATGGGCCCAAAATATTTGCCGCAAAAATACTTTACGTTCTTCAAAGTGTGTGTACCAGTACCAGGAGAGTATGTTTTGTTCGCTTTTATGCAAAATATGATAAAATGTCACGAAATATTGACAAAGTATTAAAAAAAATCGCATTAAGTAAACCTACAACAAAAAATCTGTCAATATTGTCTTTCACATTCTTTGAAAGGAAATACTTTTTACGCTTCCGTAATATTTATTTTACATCTTTCTAATATTTTCTCACTGTCCCCTTTGTAAATTGGAGATCTGTAATTAATTCACTGTGGCGATAATATTGAAAAAAAAAATACAAAAGTTATTTTTGATCTTCCTACGCCCACGCCTACGCCATATTTGAAATGCTGAGTCAAACCTTCGCTTTGTTGATCCTTCTCGGAATCAGAAACCTTTCAATATAAAAAAAGGTTTCCTAATCTAATAACAAATAATTTTGAAGTATTTTAAATATTATGCCCTTCCTGCAATCGACCGATGACTGTTGAATGTTGATGTTTTTTTTTTTATGTGATAAGGGCAACGAGCAAACGAGTCACCTGATGGAAAGCAACTTCCGTCACCCATGGACACTCGCAGCATCAGAAGAGCTACAGGTGCGTTGCCGGCCTTTTAAGAGGGAATAGGGTAGTAGGGGAGGGTAGGGATGGAAAGGGAATAGGGGAGGGTAGGGAAGGGAATAGGGTAGGGGATTGGGCCTCCGGTAAACTCACTCACTCGGCGAAACACAGCGCAAGCGCTGTTTCACGCCGGTTTTCTGTGAGAACGTGGTATTTCTCCGGTCGAGCCGGTCCATTCGTGCCGAAGCATGGCTCTCCCACGTATAAATATTGTGTTTTTACATCGGTAAAAAATGGTTAAAAAGTTTCTAAAGTGTGTAATAAAAAAACAACAAAAGAAAAACAAAAGAAAAATATATAAGACCCATAGTTTTCGAATGAATTCAAAATACAAAAACATCCGTCCGTTTATTTGCTAACTTTTCGCGCCCAAACAGCTGAATCGATTTTTGAATTTTGGTAGATATAGATACTTACTTTGAGCCAGCAAAATCGGTTCAGCGGTTTAGGCATGAAAAGGAGAGACAGACAGACTTTCGCATTTAAAATATTGGTATTTTTTTGTATGAAATAATGGGGCAAACGAGCAAACGGGTCACCAGATGGAAAGCAACTATCATCGTCAATGGATCAAAGAACTCCAGATATTGGGCATTAATAAATAATACAACTTCTCAATCATTTTTCGACGACCTCTTTGGCTCAGTTGGTAGGGTATCTCGCAACATCAGGAGAGCTGCAGGTGCGTTGCCGGTCTTTTAAGAGGGAATGCGCTCTCTTCTTAAAGGTTTGCAGATCGTATAGGTCCGGAAATACTGCTGGTGACAATTCGTTCCAGAGTTTTACAGTGCGCGATAGATACTAAATTATGGTAGAGTACCAATTTTGCTGTCAGGTGGCTAGTTTAGCTTAAAAAGGCAACGCTGTAGTTTAATAGCGACTACTACGAATAATAAAAACTAAGCCACTACAATTATGTGTGTTAATAGCATAAATCACTGTCTTCCTTCCTTCCTTAGATTAAGAAATCTTCGTCTTCATAATGTTATATAACGGCCCGGAATCCACAATATTTAACCACATTTAAGCTTTTACAGAAATTGCTCGCTCAATTAAGCTAAAACGTTTCCTCAAGCTTATGTTTACTCAACAAAAGTTAAATTATACACGAGTATATTATTATGAACTTCAAGTCATGTTCAACATCTACTGTTTTTGCGGTCGAAATACCATAAAGAATAATAAAATTTTCAGGAAAAGCTCAAATATGTTTTTCGTGTGTTCGAACTTTGAAATAATATTTTCGGTACGAAATTACTAACTAGTAACTACACTATCGTATTGAGTAATTTGTAGGTATAGTATAAGTCTCTCACTCCTAATTATTCTAAGGCCGGTATAAATAGTCAGTACTCAAGATGCATCTCGGTCTCAAGACACGGTTCAGGCTCTGTGATTGGTTGGCTGTCAAAATTTGGACCAATCACAGAGCCGAACCGCGTCTTGAGACCGGGTCGCATCTTAAGTAGGTACTGATTATTTATACCGGCCTTATGGCTGGTTTACACGTATTAAGTAGACAAGTATTTAACTAAATTTTAAGTTATTTATTGCATGTAAACACAAAATTTTGTAGCAAGTAGTGAGTTAAAATTTAGTTAAGTACTAAACAAGGAAATTAGAATTTTGACTATTTTCTGTAAGGTTGGCAGGCGGGGCTTGTCACTTGACACATTTCCGGCAGGCATCTACTTCTATCATCTACTTAATACGTGTAAACCAGCCCTTAGATCCCATGTAACGGTTCTTGAACAGGAAAAGCCTCTTTATGTTATTCTATAAGGGGCTTAAGTTGCGTGGGGCGACGATAGCAGTAGTGTAGCACATACTTAATAGTTTTTATTTTTTTCTTAATGTTTATTTAATGAGCTTATTCAATAATGAACATGCCACTCAGTAACAATTTCTTAAGACTAATTACAAAATCAGAAAACAACAAACAAAGAAATAATAATTAACAATAATTATTATGTCCTCGGTCCTTCAAAATAATTTTGACAACTTTTAAGAGATCATTAGCTACTTCTGTATTTGGCGAAGCCAGAATTGTGTTACAATAGCCCACATCATTAAGACGCGAATTAAAATAATGTTTTCTTGCAACTTCGTTCCGTGCACACTCTGATAGGACATGATACACGTCCTCTTTAACCCCACACGTATGACAGTTAGGCGATGAGACCTTCTTCATCATGTATCCGAAATTGTTGAGAGGAATAGTTAATAGTTGCATATCTGAAAAAGTTAATAAAAATAAATAGCGATGCTCAGTTTCTGATAATATTAAAAACTTTTAGGGCCTGTTTCACCACTTTCTGATAAAGTGCTGGATAGGCTATTCACAACTTTTTGACAGATTCTCCATACTTCATCTGTAAGTTAATTGGTGGATAGCCTATTCGGCACTTATTAGGAAGTGGTGAAAATGCCCTTAGTTAAAGTGTAATTCATCAAGATACGCTCACCGGTGAACGAGACACAATAGAATGTCTATTGTGTCTCGTTTTCCTACGATCGACGGCTTAATATCGGCAGAAGTTAAAAAAATAGTTTATCTTTTTGTTTAACTAAAATTCTTGGTTGAAGCGACAAACATTTTCGCGTTATAAAAAAAATATTATCTCAATCAGTCTAGGTCTATGAGGAAACATATATAATATTTATTTTAATAGCACGCACATCGTAACAATAAAGGTGGAATTGGCCATAGATTCGACATAGCGCAGATAAATAACGCGAAAAAGCTAATAAATATCGCGTAGAACTCATCCATCTCGCTATTGGCTGTTTTGTAACAATATCCCGTACTCGGTCTCTAGGGGTCAATTGACTTACTGTAAGGGTGAAGTCACATTGCTACGTTGCGGTGCCCATGCCACAGCATCGACGCACCGACGTTTTAGGGTCAATTCAGACGGCAACGCGACGCATAGATGCATTTCTAAATTTGTATGGATTTGACAGATTTGCATGAGGTCTCAAGCAAATGAAATCTTTCAATTCAGTACAAATTTAGAAATGCATCTACGCGTCGCGTTGCGGTTTGAATTGACCCTTATGCGGCTTTTTCAAGGCATATAATGGTTCTTGTATTGACAAGCGACTACTAAAATGTTTAGGTCTATAATGGTTGCCTGACAGAGAGGGGATTGTTACTTCTTCTCCTACGCAGCGCCAGCGGTCTCTTCTCACTTTAACCTTACCAAAAAATGCGCATCGGTACTAAATTTACTACAATAATACAATATACACTTAAGCCCGGCCGCACATTGTCCGAATTCTGATCAGAAACAGTTGAATTTCGCCGGACCGCCACCCCGCACACTATCCGAAATATCCTTCCGGCGAGTTCGAGCTCACTCGGCTCAGTACAAAATGTAAGAGACAGCGCGGACATTCAACTGTTTCTGATCAGAAATTTCGGACAATGTGCGGCCGGGCTAACACTTCAGTAGGAAATAAAGATGAATATAATGGTGCCTTCTCACGGCGCGTATTACCGCAAGCCGCGCCGCGCCTGCTCAAGCCACGTGCCGTGTGAAGGGGTGGCTCGGGCTGGCTCGAGCAGGCGCGTTTAATGGGCCCTCTTCAAGATGGGCCAGCGCTGGGCGATCGAATGGCGCATGCGATGGCTATGCAATGGTCGTAACGCCTCTACATGATGGCCGTGTTCAGTTGTGATCTAAACGTCGTTCAAGATGGACGTGTAAGCATTAGCCATTGCGGCAATGCAAAACGTGCATTTTTAATAATTTATGACTTCACCAGATGACCCGGTGAACTTAGTATCACCTCCCTCCTAATATGAACCTTCTCTTGAATTCTTTGTACGTGGGAGAGCCATGCTTCGGCACGAATGGGCCGGCTCGACCGGAGAAATACCACGTCCTCACAGAAAACCGGCGTGAAACAGCGCTTGCGCTGTGTTTCGCCGAGTGAGTGAGTTTACCGGAGGCCCAATCCCCTACCCTATTCCCTCCCATACCCTCCCCTATTCCCTTCCCTTCCCTACCCTCTCATATTTCCCTATTCCATGTATATAATGTAAAAGCTATAATTATTATTGTAAAGTTTCATTAATATCCGTTCAGTAGTCTTTGAGTAAAAGAGTAACAAAAATCCATACAAACTTTCGCCTTTATCATAATATTATTATTATTATAGCTTCATTCATTATGAGACCACGTACTCGTCATTTTGAATAAAATTCGTAAATTGTAATACGAATTACGACGTCCTCACTCGACCGCGGTCAGGCACCGACTGTCGTATCGCCAACGTGTAGAGGCGTACCGCCATCGCTGGGCCATCATCCTTTGATGTGCGGCCGAAAAACCGACACCGCCGTCATTCCACGGCCAGCGCTGGCGCCATCAACCATCCTACGCCACTACGTCCTCCACACGCTGGGCCATCGTGATGGCCCACTACGATGGCCCATCGTGAAGAGCCACAATTATATCACGCGCCAGCTCGAGCCACGCGCCCGAAGAAAGTGGTAGCGTGGTTGCGTTCTCACGGCACGTGCTACCACAAGCCGCGCCGCGCCCGCTCGAGCCACGGGCCGTGTGAAGGGGTGGCGCGGCGCGGCTCGTGCAGGCGCGTCCCGATCCGATTAAAGTCGGTAACTTCAAAGGCGCGGCTTGAGCAAACAGGCAAGCACGAGCCACCCCTTCTCACGGCCCATATCACAAGCCTCGCCACGCCGACAAAAATTCAAGTAAAATGAAACTTTAATAACACGATAATAGATATAATTTTGCTCTAAGTCACTTCATTAAATAAGTAAATTTTAATGATATGCAACTTTATTCTTTAGGTAACTAGGTTGCATTTCAATCTATGACACAAATTTTATTAAATTAAGTGTAATTCATTTATTTGATAACAGATGCCGCTGCTTGGCGGCTACATCACGCTATAGCTAGCACGAAGATTTTTATTATAGGTGCTTAATTTTCACTTACACTCATTCTTGGTGTTGTCATTTATATTATCACGCCAGAGGGATTTAAGTCCCAGGGTGGGATACCCTCGGGGCTGGGACTAAATTCCTATGGCGTGTATTGGTCCTCAAATACTGGTGGCAGTTCATTCCTGAGTTTTACAGTGCATGGCAGGATGTTACGCAAAAAATGCACGGTGGAAGTCTGCCACTCACCAAGGTGATGCGGATTGATGATGGTATGTTTTTCGCGTGGAATGATGACGAAAGCTTGCAGGATGTACGATTCCGAACAATAATAATAAAACCTTCCCAGTTCCCCGCTACTTTTATAACTCACAATAATAATTATTATTATGTTTCCACTTGTACTGGTGCAGGTGGAAGAATGACGCTTCTGTTCGAGCACAACATCAACACAACATCACGAAATCCGTCTGTACGGCTACCATGGGACTAAATTCGCTCTGGCATGATAAATCTACTACACCAAGAGTGAGTGTGAATGAAAATATTTACATACTAGTAAATCACCTTATACCTATAACAAATATCTTCGTGCTGTAGCTGCCAAGCAGCGGCGTCTGTTATCAAAATAACGGAATTAAACTTAATATAATAAAATTAGCGGCATAGATTGAAATGCAACCTAGTTGCCTAGTGAATAAAGTTAAAATTAAAATTGCATTTCATTAAAATTTATTTATTTAACGTAGTGACTTAGAGCAAAATTATGTCTATTGTCGTGTTAATAAAGTTTAATTTTGTGTGAAGTGAGAAGAAAGTGAGAAGGGCTGGCTCGTGCTCGCCTGTGGCTCGTGCTCGCTCGTAATAGCTGGCTCGGCGCGGCGCGGCTTGTGATATAACGCGCCGTGAGAAGGGGTGGCCCGTGCTCGCTGTCTACTCTGCCTGTGGCTCGTGCTCGCTCGTAATAGCTGGCTCGGCGCGGCGCGGCTTGTGATATAACGCGCCGTGAGAAGGGGTGGCTCGTGCTCGCCTGTGACTCGTGCTCGCTCGTAATAGCTGGCTCGGCGCGGCGCGGCTTGTGATATAACGCGCCGTGAGAAGGGGTGGCTCGTGCTCGCCTGTGACTCGTGCTCGCTCGTAATAGCTGGCTCGGCGCGGCGCGGCTTGTGATATAACGCGTCGTGAGAAGGGGTGGCTCGTGCTCGCCTGTGGCTCGTGCTCGCTCGTAATAGCTGGCTCGGCGCGGCGCGGCTTGTGATATCACACGCCGTGAGAAGCCAGCCTTACCTTCTCTTCTATAGTGCGTCAAGAAAGTCATGACAGGCGGGAAAATTTTCTAAACGTAATCACGCTTGGGTGTATTTTTTTGTTTGTATATTTACAGAGAACGCGTAATATATTTTAAATATTGTCACCTTGCACATTTTTATCTCGAATTAATAAAGTTCTCTTATTTTTTAGTTCATTTAACAATTTTCCCGCCTGTCATGACTTTCTTGACAGACTATACGCTACGCTGGCACTCACCACGTGGGAGAGCCATGCTCCGGCACGAATGGGCCGGCTAGACCGGAGAAATACCACGTTCTCACAGAAAACCGGCGTGAAACAGCGCTTGCGCTGTATTTCGCCGAGTGAGTGAGTTTACCGGAGGCCCAATTCCCTTCCCTATCCTCCCCTTTTCCCTTCCCTTTCCATCCCTACCCTCCCCTATTATCCAATTCCCTCTGAAAAGGCCGGCAACGCACCTGCAGCTCTTCTGATGCTGCGAGTGTCCATGGGCGACGGAAGTTGCTTTCCATCAGGTGACCCGTTTGCTCGTTTGCCCCCTTATTTCATAAAAAAAAACATCCAAGTTTTTACCCATCTCAATTCACTTCAATACCATTATAGAAACATCACACTTCAGCACGAAAGAAAAGGAATTTTCCACCCAACTTTTTACCCAACGCCGCTAAATTGACTTCAATAACACAATAAACACTACAGCACGCCAACTGAATAATAACTTCGCAAAACAAGTGTGGCCTCAAAGTCAAATTAAATGCCGCTGTGCAGTCTAAATTATTCATTCACACATTCGCTTGTTCATTCATTTATCAAAGTGAAGCGTGAATGTCAATGGAACTTAATTTCATAGCTCGCTGGTAGAAATACTTAAATATTTTCTGTGCTTGCTTGAAATAAGGACGTTATACGGTTCTACTATATACTAATACTAGCTAAAAGCCAAGCTCTGTGAGGGCTCGCGTCGTTTTTCTGTGGTAATAATTTTTAAGGCAGTTTTTTAAAATATATTTTAATAGTTACCAAACCAGCTTGACTGACCGATTACAACACATCCACATATAAATAAAAATTACTATGTTAAAGCACAAATCAATAGGCATGATATTTTTTCCGTTAAGTGTACCACAAAAGTGCTCAGGTTGTGGGATATACTAGGGCTCTTTTCGCTCGCCTTGATAATTTTGATATCAAAAGTACGATATAAACAATAATAACACTTATGTTGAAAGAGAGGGAACCAAATTTTTTTCTGATAAACTATCCTATGTCGTACCGGGAGTTCCACGTGCCTTATTTCATCTAAATTCATTCAGCGATTTTAGACTCACTGTCGCATTTTAAATATTAGTTAAGATCATTTTAAGCCTTTAAAACCTGAATAGCAAGTGAGCATAATAAATTTATATTCCATTTATATTTGGTTACTGTTAAGCATTTGTGTACTAACAATGAATGCAGTCTTGTTCTAAACTTGAAGAATTATAACTGCATTTATAACTCAATAAGTCATTTTTTGTGGGCTGATACACAAATGCTTAAGGCGACGGCTTTATAATTTGGCTGTAGTGATATCGATTTTTCTCAGCAATGACTAAAGCTAAGAAATTAAAGTTCATTGTCAATATTCATCATGTATTTGTCTTTGAATTACCCACAGCATAACACGATTGGTCAACTTTTATAACACAGAATAATCAACCAAAAAGACCTTTGTAAAAAAAGATATTCCTATTTTGCCAACAGAGGAGAGTAATATAAGCTTCCAAAATTTATACATAAATTGGTTCAAGCATACACTTTAATTTGCCCATAGCTTATATGAAATGAATTTATGGTTTTTAAATTACGCGACAAAAACCATTTTGTCGCTTACGCCCTTTCCATTTTTGCTGTTCCATTGCTTGTTTTCTATGAGCAGCCGGGCTGGCCTCTCATAGAAAACAAGCAATCTAAAATACAAATACAAATACAAAAGTCTTTATTCACCATGATAATTTTACAAACATTTTAATAAATAACGGTCCCCCAAACTAGGCGAGGCCTGTCCTATGGGGGAGTTAAATTGAGTACAGTAAGTATTGCGGCTAGAACAACAGAAACATAAAGAAAACAAACAAAATAACATCCTTAACAACAAATCCTTATTCTTAAAAAAAAAAATTGTATTGGTATCATCGTATAGGCTTTTAGTAGGATATCTTAAGGGCTTCTCCAGTGCTACTTTCAGTACCCCTCTCTGCGCTCTTTCCAGTGGAAGAAGAGTGGAAGATGGACAGCCTCCCCAAGCCAGAATGCAATAATTGATAACCGATTGGCATAGAGCGAAGTAGATAGTTTTGAGGGTCTGACCATCGACCACAACTCGTAAGTTCCTCATGACGGCCATTAATTTTCTAACACGCTTGGACGTTTCTGTTGTGTGCTGTTTAAATAATAAATAAATAAATAAATAAACGTTTATTCAGTAATCTGGACATTACACAAAGTTCTGTACATTTAAATTTAAAAACACCACACAATACAAGTAGCTTGATAGTAATCAGAAAAAAAAAAAAAAAAAAAAAAAAAAACAACAACAACAATGCAAGAGAAAAAAAATAAATAAATAATAATAACCATAAAACAAAACATAATAATGCATTACAGATACGAATTGGTTGGTGGTGTAATGCCCAAACTATTGAAGTGGAATCCACTCAGGTTCATGACTGTGGGCTCCACAGTCCCTGATATTCTGTGGACCCATTTTGTCGGCGTTGGACAGACTACGTCTTGACTCTTGAGGCACACAATAAATAATTATAATATTATGTGTAGTAAATGTATGGGTTGTGTGTAAGATAGTTAATAAATATTATAAACATAAATAAAATAGATAACATTGACTGTAAATAATAATATAAGCATTATAATATATACATAAAAATATAATTTGTGTGTGTAATTAAAGTAGAACAAAAAAATATATATATACATATATATGTATATATATATATATATATATATATATGTCTATATATATATATATATATATATATATATATATATATATATATATATATATATATATATATATATATATATATATATATATATATATATATATATATATATATATATATATATATATATATATATACATATGTATATATATATATATATACAACACGGTTTTTTTCACTTTAACGCGGCACTGTCTTCATTAAATTTGAAGTCGGAACCAGCTAATTTTATCGTGAGTTCAGTCAATGTCAGAATATCTGAAGCTTTTGGGACTGATACCGACTTCAAATTAATGAAGACTGTAGTATGTACAGAAATAGTTGAGATTTAGACGAATTCTGAAAAAGGCACTATTATAGAGAAAGAGTTATTTAATACTTTTTAGTTCATATTGTTACGTGCAAGGGTTCGAGGATTTGGAGAGAAAGACCTGCTGACTCTCTTGAAGACTTTATTCACTAAGTCCAGGTCACACAATCACACACTAGATCACAACACTTAGTACTAAGTCCAAAACACTAAGCACTATCACTGTCCTAGGTCGTAGCCAAGTCGTAGGTTTCACTGGTTCACTCACTATTGTTCACTTGTCTTCACTCCGAAATCGCCTTTACGATCGTTCAAACTGAACTGAATTGCCGGGCCTGCCTGCGGCTTTTTATATGGCGAGACGAATTCCAGAAAGTTCCCGATTCACGTAAACAAGTAAACAACCGTGGGAACTTTCTAGGAGGCTCGAGCATGTACCACAATAAAAGTACGGGTTATTTACGCATAAAGCCTTTTCTTATAGATATATAAGAAAAGGCTTTATGCGTAAATAACCACTACGAATGTGAACTATTCACATTATGTTACTGTAAGGGAAATTATGGTAAATGCTTACAGTTATCTAAGCGATGCTGCAATTTAAAAACTTTTATCTTTAAAGGTTCAGGAGTTCTGTTCAGTGCCTTTGGACCAATAGACACCTACGTATGAACTTTTTCTTATTCGTAACATATGTTTAAGTTACTAGAAACAACATTTTAACCACTATGAGTCTTTTGATAAATTTCAAGGATTTCCCTCGATTGCTCATAGACCCCATTATCAACTCACCACTTTCGTAATTATTATACAAAACCAAGATTATACCCTATACAACAACATAAGAATTTTGAAAATCCGTCCACAAACAGCGAAATAATCATCAAAAACATCTGCTTCGATGCAAAATATCACGAGAAGCATCAATAATTGGATCATAATGTGATGACTCATGGCATAATTATGATTTTGATGATGATGATCAAATAAATTGAGGTGTTGGCTTATGCTTTCAGTTGTTTAAACAACGCCGAAATTCCCGAACCTGTATCTATAAGGATTCAAAAGTTCTGTTGGGTACCTTCGGATCCAGGATATAACCTGGTGCGAAATCTTACTTTTTGTAGCAATTACCTCAAATGCTTCAGAAAAAATTGAAATCACTATATGTTTCCATACAAATTTCAAGGAGTCCCCTCGATTCCTCCAGGATCCCATCATCACATCACCACTTTTGTGAACATGGTAATTCGAGTTAAACCTTATACAACACAAAAAGAATTTTGAAAATCGGATCACAAACGGCTGAGTTATCGTTGAAAAATAAACATACAGCCGAAAGTATAACCTCCTCCTTTTTGGAAGTCGGCAAAAAGTATTCCAGTTGGATACTCTAACGACTTAAAAAACATTTTTATGTTGCACACTGCTCGAAAAATCCGCCGCTAAAATATGATATTTTCACCACATTTGAGTGGAAATTTAGTGGAGAATTCGCGTGTAAATCTCTGGATTATGTCGAGTGAGAGCAGGGGCGTAGCTACGCTATCTGCCGTATCAATTTTACAGGGCCCTGAAGCCACATGGCCCTGTAGAATTGATTTTAACGAGCAAAAATATTTAAAATAATTCTTATATTATTTTTTTTAATTCTTAAATGACGAAAAAAAAAGCAATTCCTTTGTTACCCGCGTGAAGCGTGAGTTCATAAGTCGGCCTCCTCTGCATTTTTTCTGTTTTGTAATAACTTTTAAGTTGTAACTTTCCTAAGGGCCTCTAAAAATTGTATACGGGGTCCCGCCAAGGCACGCTACGCTTCTGAGCGAGAGTAAATAAATCGTCGCTATAGCACTTGTAACAAATTAAAAGTTACGGCAACGGTTTTGAAAGCGTTTAAATGACAAAATCCTAGTTATATTACTGGATTTATTTGGCATTTATAGTAGTAAAATTCGCTCGTATTTATTTATCATGTGTGTTAACTTCTCTGTAACTATCTGATATCTTTTCTGAGATTCAGGGCCTATTTCACCACTTCCTGATAGAGTGCCGGATAGACTATCCACAACTTATTTGACCGATGCTCCATACTCTGTCAAGTCTGTCGAGTTAAGTTTAAAAGTTAAAAGTTAAGTTGTGGATAGCCTATCCAGCACTTATCAGGAAGTGGTGAAATAGGCCCTTAGTATTATTATTTATTATATAGGTATCAATATAATATCTCCATCATCCATCTTCATTGACGAAAATAATAAGCGCAAAGAGGTAACAGATAGAAAGAAAACCAGTCATAATCCATGATGTATTATAAATGTGAAAATGTGTCTGTCTGTATGGTAAAAACGTTTTCACGCCCAAACCACTGAACCGATAAAAATTTTCGGGGTAAAAAGTATCTTAATAAATATGACCTTTACAGGGTCTCAAAGTATCTTCATACTCAATTTTAGCAACACCGGTTTAGCGGTTTGGGCGTGAGAGGTAACAAACAGACAGACACTTTCTTTATAATATAAGTATGGATTTCCAATAAGACCACGAGACAACAGCTGTGTAAATAGATAAACTTTAACGATACAAATGAAGTTTTCCATCGAGATATATAAAAATCTCCGCTCGATTCAACACACCAACCTCGGGGTTAGAACTTTAAAGAGATTTAATGAAATGAAGACATCAGAAGATGAAGTAGGTAACTAACATTTTGCACAGGGCTCGGAAACCTGGTTAATCTTTGCGATCTTGTTCGTTAGAAACGCCATACATTTCCAAAAGAGCGTTTTCATTTCAATTCCGCTCTGATCGGACCAAAATTATTTCTGGTTTTGTTCTAAGACCGAAATGAAATTGCCCACACACTCAAAATACCGGTTAGAACCGTTCGCGGTTATGTTCGCCCCGCCCACTCACACACACCACGACAATCACCCATTGTCCACACATTAACAAGTTATGGCCTATTGGCTATTAGATAGTGCACTATAAAGGGATAGAAGATATCACTGCACTAGTTACTTTCCAGAACCAAGTTAATTTCAGAAGCAATACCGCTCACATCTCTATTTCGCTCCGAACGAACACTTATCCAAAAACCTGGTAAAAGAGCGTTTTAACCTGGTTAAAAAAATACCGGTTCCGAGCCCTGATTTTACAACATAAGAGCAATTACTAATTTTTCCCTTATAAAATAATAAAATAAAATAAAAATTGTTTTATTTATGCATAAATTTGAAACAAATGTTCTCAGAAAGTCTACATGGTGCCTACCACCGGTTCGGGAACTAACCCAGCGAGAAGAACCGGCCTAAGAAACTCGCACGGGCCACCTTTTAGCCAAAAAGTGGATAATAACAATAATAGCTTAAGCAAAACACTTATACTTTGGAACAAACCTTGTAACGTTTCTACTTCTTCATCTAGCTAATACATCTTACATAGTTACATAGAACTAACACTTTTTGATTTAAAATAATTTTCCTGGACCTAAAGCTTCGTTTGGAAACACTTTTTGAAAAAACTTTTGGAAAAAACAACAGTTTTCAAATTGTTAGTTACCCACTTCTTCCGCTCATGTCTTCAAATCTTCACGATTCATATACCTCGTGAAATGATAAAGTTAGATTACTTTTATAGATAATTCAACTTCACTAAAGCCACTCACGAGCGTACTTCAGGTTTTAATATATCGGCCAGACAGGTTCATATAAGATGAGGGGATTTTTAATTTTTTACGAAAAAATTGAGAAATCATTATGTAACTAGATGGCGCTCACAATTCCGTTACGCCAAAATTAGTTTATCACGAGGGAATTCTATTTTTCCGAGATGAAAATTTTCCTATGTCCATTCCCGGAACTCAAAATATATATTTTATACCAAATACCATAAAAATCTATTCGGCAGTTAGGGCGTAAAGATGTACAGACTAGCAGCCAAACACACTTTTGCATTTTTAATATAAGTTAAGTATGGATATTATGTTGTCCACTTTGTGCACTTAGAAATTAATTAATTAATTTTCTTCCGAGACAATATCAATCATGTTATCTGCTTTCCCGAGACAGGCAAACAAACAAACATACTATGAATCACCGGCGATCTATAAGTTCTACGAGCGACTAACCAGCGGCTATGTCGAAGCCTACGGATCATTCGTAGCAGGCCCTACGGCGTAGTGCCTCTACGTCGTAGACCTCGAATAACGCCGTAGCGCCCGTAGCACATTAGCCATTAATCGTTGCTATTTTATAATATTATTATTGATAGTTAATTATCTACATTGTATTGAACTAGTTGACCCGGGAAATATTTGTTTTGCCTTATTACTAGATGACGCTTGCCAAAATTCATTTATCGCGTGGGTACCGTACATTTTCCGGGATAAAAAGTAGTATAATATTATGTCATTATGATACGACGTCGTGTTGATGCTCGTCGTAGACTCCCACGACGCGACGTCGCATTGTGAAACGACGCCGCATCGTAGTACGAAACGACATATCGTATTTATGTGTCCCAGCCCTAACTCCGGCTAGAAGAATTAAATTTTCTAATAAACAGTTTAGTTTTTATTAACATCACGTTCGCAATAAACTTTCAGCACTTTTTGCTATCTCCTATAAAAGTTTCGCCTTCCATGCTTTATTCGCGTTTTTTTAATTCACTTTGCTTAATTTACTATTTTGCTCATGCCATTTATAAATATCTACAAAGTGAATAATTTAAGGCTCCGCATACACACGTTTTCCGTATACGATTTCCTAATGATGAATTACGATTTGGAATTTCGTAAAACTAGCGCAAACGATCGTTTTTTTCACGCGCGAACGCGCCGGCTTGCACTTGAAACGTACACTGCGGAATTCGTTCCGTACAGAGAAAAGCGAACGTGTGCGCAGTTTTAATGTATTTTTTACTAATTCCATGCAATCAGATTTCCCAAATACGGAAATCAAATTCGGAAATCGTATACGGAAAACGTGTGTATGCGGCCAGCCTTAGAAGGTTTGCTTGTCCGTGTTGATACACTGACCTCCATTATTGGAGATCAGTGGTGTTGATACCATCCATATTTATATTATAAATGCGAAAGTGTGTCTGTCTGTCTGTTACCTCTTCACGCCCAAACCGCTAAACCGATTTTGCTGAAATTTTGCATGAAGATACTTTGAGTCCCGGGGAAGGACATAGGATACTTTTTGTCCAACAAAAATGCACGGTTCCCGCGCGATAAACGAGTTTTGGCGCAACAGAGTTGCGGGCGTCATCTACTTAAAGTTAATATAAGATATTAACTTTATGGTTGATACATTGTAAGTCACTTAATATTATGATAGATAAAGACAGCTGACCTTGAATATGTCATTTTCTTCGTTTTTATAGAGGTTATTTTTTATCAAATACTTTGTACAATTCTTGCTCGCCAAGTTTAATTTTACTAAACAATAACCATATTCAAACGAAAAAGGTTCTGTACTTCACGCTCAGAAAAATTCCAATCAAGTCTGGAATTTTCCATTAGTACATGCCCTTAATAAACCTAAAGGTTCAGTCTAGCCCCTAGAGTACAGACTCAGGTATCGAATCAGGCACTAAACTTAGGTTTTATATCTTTCTACCTCACTAGCTGTTGAGTTTTCGTATTTTTAACCCCCGACAAAAAAGAGGGGTGTTATAAGTTTGACGTGTCTGTCTGTCTGTCTGTCTGTCTGTCTGTCTGTGGCATCGTAGCATCCAAACGGGTGGACCGATTTTGATCTAGTTTTTTTTGTTTGAAAGCTGACTTTATTGAGAGTGTTCTTAGCTATATATTCATCATCATCAGCCTGCTCCGTGCTGAAAAATCGCGGTTCATCTGGTTCGTGAAGGGCCGATTAGCAACTTGCAGTCGTTTGGTGGGCTTTATTGCATTCTAGTTCGTGACATTTATGAATATTTACACATTAATGGAAAGTTGACCTGGTGCTGCAGCATCACCTGGTGATCAATAGGATACCCAACTCCTCACCAACTTAGAGCAACGGTTTCGTGTTTGGGCTCATTTGAATTGCGACAACTAGTAAGACGTAGATAACCAATAAATTTTTGCATGCTGCTGCTGCAGCATCACCTGGATTCTATAGGAGCCGAGCTCCATATGAACCCAAAGTGGAGGTTTCATGTTTGGACTCATATTGACGGCCTCATCCAAAAGGACATTCGTAAATAGTATTCATTGGGATATAATATGATCCTGTTGATAGGAATTATTCTGCACTATAACCAACACTTGTTTAAAAAGCATGAAATAAAATTAAATTAAGAAATTAAAAAAAAACCCCTGCCAAACAACTTTAAAAAGTAATGAAATAATATATTTTACTGACTTTAAGTTTAAATAATTCCTAAGTGTAAAGTGATATTTTAGTCCATAATTGTTGTCAAGGTGTGTCGGGGGACCGCTATTGTAGATGTTTGATTTCACATAACATTATAGTTTAAGGGTCAGTTCACAGCGAACTGAATCGAGACAATCAGTGACATGGCGATACAAAATGCAAAATACACTGTTGGCGGTCCCCCGACACACCGTGACAACAATTATGGACTAAAATATCACTTTACACTTAGGAATTATTGCAACTTAAAGTCAGTAAAATATATTATTTCATTACTTTTTAAAGTTGTTAGCGGGGGTTTTTTTAAATTTCTTAATTCAATTTTTTACATATCAGTTAACTTGAGGTATGCTTTTAAAAGGTTTAAAAATTTATGAACTGACTCTGAATTGAGCTAATATTTTTAAGTTAGAGTTTATCGGAGCTATCAAGAGCGAAGACAAGTTTAACGGTAAATGCTTTCTGCTTTCCTAAAAAACTAAGCAAAATAGAAAATGTCAAAAATTGCAGGAAATGGATCAACACATTTTGCAAGTTATTAATTAAATTAGGAATAGTATTATATTGACATACGAATATATCTATATTTTGTATCAAAATACCGATTAAATTATGATAATTATGTCTTACAGGACTGCGCCGCAGGGGTAATTTTTTTCGACAAGCTCTTAGGACATGGCTCACCGCATTTGAGCTTGGGACTAGGTTTAGGTGTCGTTTGATTCGTATTAGAGCAAGGTCTCCAGTGCGTTCCGTGATGCGTTGTTCATGCGGAAAAACGCTTAGGTGCGTTGCAATAACGCACGTCAACCAAAGACTTCTATTTAAACATCAACACGATACAAGACAGTGTTAACATGCGATACGATGCGTCCGTACGTCGTTGCGTCGTTAAGTTAATCCGCATCCGACGCCGCAACGTACTTGTATGCGGCACAAATCATCACTATAAAAGATATGACGCACCGTAACTCAATAGCTATGTCCACACTGTGCACTTTCATCTTCAGTTTTCGTCATCAACTTTCATATTGGCGCATTCAATAATTGAATGCGTCAAGGAACGCAACGCCAATAATGTCATTTTTGAAGTTGGATACGGTCAGAGGGCATGCGTCGCGGGCATACCTCACGTTCGCTGTTGACTGCGCTGTAACGCATGTCCTTGACGAATAGAAAAAGGCAAGTGTGGACAAAGCTAATAGATCACACAGTCGTAATTACGCTGCAGAGGGAGGGACGTGCACATCACGACCAATTACTTTTTTTTTTGTATGAATTAAAGAAAAACTGGGTCCATCAAAGCAATCTCGATAAAACCAGTATTTCACCCTCCAAAATTATAATATACAGCAATAACTGGATTTATCAAGCTACAAAGATGGATAGTAATTTATTGGCGAAATTATTTATCACAACTCCTCAAGGGTACGAAGATTAGGCTCAAGGAAGGATATCCCTCACGATGTTTACCTCAAAACCCTACAGGCTACATTATTCATGGCTTGACATGTTTGACATAAACACTTGTTAATATAATACCATGTCATAATTTAACAGGAACCCTTGACGGAGCCTCACACGATCCGATATATAGCTTCAGATATCGAATCGTGTAATGTAAAAGGTGTTTCATATATTTCATTTTTAAAATGTTACGACTTCTTATTTTTCTTTTCTGTAGCTAGACCTTCAATATCGAGTATTAAGTATACTTAGGACCTGTTTCACCTGATAAGGCTATCCACCAATTAACTTGACAAATCAAGTATGAAGAATCTGTCAAAAAAGTTGTGAATAGCCTATTAGGCACTTTATCAGAAAGTGGTGAAATAGGCGCTTAATATTACATTATATATTTTACCCAGGCCCAGGGGGAAAGAATTAAAGTATAAAACTTCATTTTCAAACAAAGATACAGATACCTTTCCTAGAATGGGACATGAGGAATACAAACTTTTGTAAAATTGCCTTTGTAAATAAAACAGAACCATGTTTAGATAATTACAAAATACAAGGAATTTAAAACATCACGCGTTGATGGCCCTTTTTGTATTAATTTTCCTAAGTACAAATTATGATTTGTACAATAATATAACACAAAATATAGTATGTTTATTTGGGTTAATAAAAAGGTTCCTTATTGTTGCCTCCTGTTGTGGCTTATTTTGTTTATTAGGCAAAAACTTTCCTTTCAACAGAAATGAATCAACGAATCCCGCGTATACTTAATTTCGTCCGATAAACAATACTTATTTAGTGTTACTAAGGTTTCTGCTAATATAAAAGTTACTGTGTCTGATTAGTGATCAGCTGAGAAATAATTAGCCACTCAAAATGAAGCTGTAAGAAATTTACCACTGTGAAGTACTAAAGTTGTGTTGAAGAAAAAAGTAACCTATTAATAATGTTCAGGAGGAAAATGGTAAAAATACTTAGACACTTACGCATTTTAATATCTTTTTACCGTTACTGTTACCTCTTCACCTCCAAACCACTGAACCGATTTTGCAGAAATTTGAAATGGAGATACTTTAAGTCCCAGGAAAGGATATTTTAAATCCTAGAAAAAGGTACGGTTGCCGCGCGATCAATGTATTTTGGAACAACGAAGTTGCGGGCGTCATGTGGTTTTTTATAGATATTGTATTTTTTTATTATTTAAATATTTAAACCTAATTTTCAGTTGTCTAGTCCGCATAATTTCGAATTTGTATTTCATAATTTTACGTCAATCTATTAAAAATAATATATTTAAATATAATAATTGAATTACAGCCAGATAAATAAGTTATTATAGTAGCATAATAATATAATTAAGTTAAATTGGTTTTTAATGCAAAATAAGTTTGGGCTGGTCCCCAAACTTATTTTGCAGTAGAAATCAAGACAGACTGTGCTTAATAATAATATTATGTAGGTTCGAAAGTAATGTGTTGTGAAATAAATGATTTTGATTTTAGATTATAGATTAAGATTGATAGCTTATAAATCATGAAAAAAAATATTTAATATTATGATTATTGATTTTTTAGAGTTTTTTTTTGTGTAGTGTATACTTAATACAAATATTAAGAATAGTATACATTGTGCGCTTTTATAATTCTGGGCGTCACGTTATAGTGGACGCCGACTTCCACGATAAAACGTTGGGTACGTTAAATGTCCTTTTGATTTTACGCACCGCGGACGTTTTGTGCGGTTCAGAGGGGTTAGTGCGAGAGCAGCGCCATCTACTGGCTAACGTGGATACTGCTTTGATCCCATATAAATTCGCGTTTACGCGCTCGATGCGTATGATCGAATAAAACTCGCACTAACCCCTCAGAAGTGTAGACGTCGTGATGTCCTCTAACGTGCACGTTAAAAAGTTATCGTCGACGGAAATTTAAAAGCGTCTTCATAACATATTTCCATACATTTTACTTCCCTATGTTATTGTTTTACCGCGGACGTCCACGATATTACCGCCACGTCCAAAATTATAAAAGCGCACATTACCTAATTACGTTATTTTTCGCACGTCTTGCAAGACAGACAATTTTATTCCTACTTTTCTTAATCATTCGGCCTCTTTAAAAGATTAATCTTAAACATAATCTGGAGGTTATAATACCTACATCATGTAAATACGTTATTAAGTTTTTAGAGCATTAGTACAGTCGCGATGTACATAAAAACATCGTTAGGATCCCACATAGCTCGTTACACTAATGTCACAACTCAGCGATGAATATGTATGGATATTAGCTGCTTATGGCCGTCTTGAGGAAAAAAAAAATATGAAAATGATACGAAACCTGCGGTTTTCAGAGGGCGAGTGATGTAGCGGCTTCAAAAAAAGACCTTCCAACCGAGCGAGGTGGTATGCTCGGATGGAACCCAGAATTATTTCAGCTGTCAATATAATATACTCGTACTGCCGCTGCCAGAAAATGTTAAAGCGCGATGCAGGAAAATGCATATTTATCAACGGTAGATTGATTCGTTCGGACTCGGAGTTCGGGCTGAACGCGGCCGTGGACTCGTTTTGCGCATTCCCATAGGAATGTCAACAACAACAATAATAATTAGGTAATAGTCTAATATTGATAATTTATAGAATGAAAGCCAAAATTTCGTCATTTCACAATTTTTTTAAGTTTACCTGGCAGTAAGAGACGAGATTCGTACAGTTATCTCAAATATAAAAATTGAGCTGTATTTTTCAGCAAGGACAGGTAGACCTTCGGAACTGGATACCTCCAAAAGTAACCGCTATGGAAACTCCATTGTTACTGGTCGTTCTCACCTCTATATAATATATAAATAGGTTCAAAAATTCAGTTTCTACAAAATGATGAAAATCTGGCTGTCACTGACTCTTGAGCCACTACATCAACGCTTATCAAAATACTCAGTAGACCGCAGTGAAGGTTTCGTTATAATTAATAAGAGCAATAACGTGATGATATAATAAACCTTATTCTAAAAAAGAAAAGCGAAATATCACAACTAACTCTGTGAAAACATATTCGTATGTAAGCTAATCCTTAACTAATGAATATGTATAAGGTAATTAAGCATTTTTGTCAGTTTTTTTGGCTGTTTAAAAAGGTCGTACTTTTGCAACTGTCTGGTTGGTAGTGTCCGACCGAAACTGATTTTTCAGCCGAAACCAAAACCGAAACCGAACTTTCGGCCTTACTCTTAGTTTCGGCCGAAACCGAAACCGAAACTTGGTCAAACATTAAAAATTGCGATTATTTACTGAAATTTATTGATTTTTAACATAAATTACAATTTTTGAAACTAAATAAAAAGTACCATATTGAATTTTTGCTGTTTGCGACATTTCTTACCATAAATATTATTATTCTTAGACTCGAATAACTTTTTGTACTATATTCCGTTTTTTTATACGACTCCAAGTAGATGCGTTTCGTCTCATTCACAGCTTATCCGATTTTTATCTTCTGAACGCCCAATATTCGAGTTCTAACTTCATAAAACACATGTCCTGTCGGTGTAGTGTATGACAGATCGAAAAACATAGGCGAAAAAATTTTTAAGTTGACAGTTTTCACAGATATGCGTTTGGTTAGCTTATTTATCGTTTCTTGCTATTTGTTACTAAAACAACGTGACTCAAAGATGATAAAAACGTATAAAAATCATCAATCAAACGTATAACGTAAAATGAATCTATCATTAATCGTGATTAAATGAAGAATGTAAAATCTATTTGAAACAAAACGAGATTCACGTCGCCATATAAACGCGTTCATTGTTCAATGAGAACTTAATTTAATAAAACGTTTAAGTGTGATTGGTGAAATTCCCCTTAATGTATTATAACGGAGGATTACCCTAAGAAACAAGATCAGAAGTTATTTGAAGTCATTTTATTTAGGTGCGATTCATCTAAGAAATAGAACACGCTTAGTGTACACTAAATTGGTTCTACACGTATAAACGCGTTTATAGCACCAAATTGCATTTCACTAACATAAAGTTCACAACAAATCCGAGTTTTATCCTCAGAACGCCCAATGCTTCACGGTTAAACTTCATTAAAGCCGTTAAAGTCCTGCCCTAGTGTAGTGTCATGGCGAATCGATAATCATAGACGAAAAAAATTATGCGTTTGGGTAGTTAATATATCGTTTCTTGCTTTTTTATTGATCCCCGTAGGAACGCGTTTAATGAGAACTAAGTTTTGTTAAACGAAGTTGTGCGATTGGTGAAATCCTCCCTTAGAAGTATATTATTATTATGGGAGACATGGACACAACCGCAGTCGAAGTTGAAAATGAAATGACTAAGCAAACTTGCAGTTGACGTTACATTTTTTTTCTCCAGAAGGCGTTTTGCCACCAAACCTGAAAAATATACTGAGGGCTGCAAGAGTGAAGCTTACGGGGAAGTGGGTTAGATAAGATTCTAGCAGGGTAGGAACGGTCTAAGTCCTAAGAAATTTCGTGTCCAAAAAAAACAGAGTGAGGCGAGATGATTTACTAGATAAATCTCACAAGATATATCAAAAGATATCTTATAATCTCACAGTCAAACTTAAGTAAATAAAGTTCACACACAATATAATCAATTTATCATAGCATTCACTAAATCGTTTGTTTGGGAAACATTGTTAAAATGGCACGTAATTTGCCAACAGTTATATATATTAAATAAGCCTGCTTTTATCGTAGAAATAAAATTCAATAATATAATTTCGATAAAAATAAGTTAAGACAATTGAATGAAAATAAAACGAAGTGCTAATTTTTGATTTGGGACTAATCTGGAATACATAATCTGAAAACATGATTAAATAGATGGTGGCGAACTGAGCCAGGGCCTCGCTGGCAAACAAGCTCGAGTTAACTGCGAAGTTTACCGAACGATGCATGAGTTTCGGTTTCGGCTATATTTTGGCCGAAACCGAAACTATGGCCGAAACTGGCCGAAACCGAAACCGAAAGTTCGGTCGGTCACTACTGGATGGTATAAAAAGGAAAAATATACTTTAATTGTACGACGTAAGACTTAAATTCCTTTTGATTCATTAATGCAAGTACTTGGTGCATAATATTCATATTCTCTTCATGCTTATTCAAAGTCATCCTTTATAAATGTTTCCGTGTCCGGTTCCAAAGAAGAATTCTTGTATATATCTACAATGGTTTTAGTGACGGTGAATGTTTTAAAGAAACTAGATAGGTTACATGAAAGATCGGGGTGGTTGACGCTCATATGGGGAGGAGGATCCTACTTCAGCGGTGGATAGGCTTATAAGATAAGCTACGTAGAAGTGTAATTTTATAATTTATATTGTCCGAATATATGCACCATAGCTCTCCTTCTTTCTTATCCCAGTGGGATGAACAAACCGACTAAACTCTAGAAAGCGCTGAACCTCTCAGTCACAGTCGTAATTGATCTTCAGCTCTAGAACAGCCAGTCAATGAAACCTTTATAGAGAGTTAACCTAACTGATTTTCTTAAAATGTGTGGCCATTTTAGGTCTGCTGTCAAAGATTCCTAAACTTATTATATGAGTATAAGATATATAGATTTTGCTCCGGTCGTCTGCGCAGGTCCAAAAAACTGCACAGGTCTATTCCCACACTCATTCCGGTCTACCTGCGCAGGCATACCTGCACCGGTGGACCTCTCCGATAGACCGTAGCGTGTATGGCTTACATTAAAGAGTCAGAAATACCTGCAAGAAACATTGTGGAATTACAATCATAATATACAACAAACGCAATATACATCAATAATAGATAGACCTTAAATGACAAAATGAACCTAAACAGTCCCGAAGCAGGGGTCATTTGACTACTCTTTAGTCTTTTGTCATGTCTGTTTTAAATGTCTATGCCTGATATATACAGAGCAAACAAGGTCAGTGTTTAATTTTTCACTGTTTTTGATAATTTTCCCCATATTTTTCAATTCATTTACAATGTACCTCATAATTTAACTGGAGATATTGAAATCGGTTCATGAATTATTGAGGAAATCGCCATGGAATCTCCCACAGCCAATAAAATTTTATGGGGCATGCAAATTCCCCAATCTGAACGTGGTTCACGCGTTATCGGGTACCAAGGGATCGCGACTTACATAGTAATACTGATATTATAAAGAGGAATGCTTTTACATCAAATGGGCTCTGAAATTCGACCGATTTTTATGGGCACTTTTTTAAGATAGACTTTAAGAAATAGAGGTAGACTTTAAGACAAATAGTCCAGGTAGATAGAAAACTAAATAAGTAACTAAAACTTTAGTTAAGATGAATTTCAACAAATTTGTTACATCTGAAAAACGCTGAATATTATCATTCATTTTCATCATTTTTATTACTTTTCATAGTTTCGTCTTTCTCAGAAACCACATTTTTCAATAAATATTATTCGTTGACGTACGACGTCTATATATTAATACGTGAGGCAAAAACTTTGTATCCCTTTTGACGAAAAATGGGGAAACGTAGGAGAATGAAATTTTGCACAATGATAATTTATATGGCAAAGGAGTGCATCGAGCTAATATTATTTTGAAATTATGCTTTTATCATAAATTTTTTAACAAAAAAACATTACACACACTACAACACACACACACTAGGAAAAATGACAGATTTTTGAGTGACAACCTTATACATACGAATTATACTCTTTTATTTATGGTTGAGGTCTGTTGACAACAAGTTGACAAATTGAAATGGATTATAGTTTTTTTTATTGAATCTTAGATACTATTAGACAATGCTTACACGGCAAGTCTCAGCTCAGCTGAGTCCCAGAGACAAGAGTTGAAAAAAATATGATAAAGTTAGGATAAAGTCCATATTTTTTTACAAAATATAGGTAGTAGCTATGATATTCATTGGCGGGTAGTCCTAATGTCGTTGAAACTATCGAATTTCGACCATTGGGCGATCTCCAGTCATAATAAAATTATATCTTAGGAGCATACAAAGTTAAACACCCCATAATAATAGGCATGATGACTATTTTTTTTTCTTATCGGTAATTGAAGGACACTTAAAAAATAGAAACATCGTTGAAAGAATGACTCTGATAGCTTAAAAATTCACCAAGATATGACAATTCAAATATCTCATAAAAAAGACCTGCCCGCAACGCTTCATACAAAGTGCTACGAAAGACTGACGTCAGTCTTTCGTAGTTTGTACGCATTGGGAGACAACTTTGTTCGACAGGTATATTAAATATTGCGTTTATGAAAGTGGTTTCATAACAAAAGTTGCTTTTAATTGCATAAGTTATCAATTTGTATACAAATATTATGAAATTTAAATGAAAAAAAAATCGACTTGAAAAAAAAATACAAATGCTATCAAGCTGAAATTTTGGGAACACTTATTTTTTACCGTAATTTCTTTATTTTATTCACAAAATTCGCTAATCTTTGACCTTGTCATCATCCCTATTGTTATTGGCAGGAGCTCATACTAGTAATACTCCTATTATTGGCATTCCGAGTATTTTGTTAATTGCTCTAATATATTTCCTGTCTTCAAACCATACAGTTAATCCTTGTCTAACATAATTTTCCTTTAAACATGACAGACGTATGGTAAACGATACCAGTAAACTAATAGCGAGGCTGTAACTTCGTACATCGCAATTTCAAACGCCGCGCCGCCTCTTATTACGGTGGCCTCCATTGCCGTATGTAAATTACTTATCTAAACATTTCGCCTTACAAGTTAATAAAGTTATCTCCGAGGCGGGTTAGGTTAAGGCAAACGAGCTACATGTAACCACGACCGCGACAATTTTTTTATTATTTTGAGTCGCCACATCTTACACGTTAAAGGCAAATAAACTCCCTTACTAGTTAAAAGAACAGCATTGTACGCCTATCAAGTGTCTTTTCTATTAATACTTATATGAGACAAGCATTGCGTAACTATAACATGACCTAACTGTAATTATGTCTATGTCTGTATACACAGAATAATAATAATATCTATGGACGCTTCACACCACGTCAGTCTGGCCCCGTGCTAAGTACCTGAAGGACTTGTGTTACGGGTACTAGACAACGGAAATATATTTAATACTTTTATACTATACATATATTTAAGATTTTTATTATATCATACACATATTTAATACACATCCAGAACATTGAAAACTTTTTGTTCCATCGGCGGGATTCGAACCCGCGACCCTCGGCTTGAGCTGCTACACACTCAACCAATTGAGCCACAGAGGTCAGAATGTAAATTTTATCAATAACAAGGGAGTAATGTATTAATTAGTTACTTGATAATTATACTAATGATAATATATGAACAGGACCTTAGATGAATGATTGGTCTCGCGCGCGCGGTCGTAGCGCGCGCGCGAGACCAATCATTCATCTAAGAACAGGACTTTTTAAAAGGCAACTATTTTTTTTAAGTGTTATCAGAAATATTTTCAATAAAATAAAATTATTATAATAATATATTTTAATATTGTTTTCCTTAAAGCACGGTTAGAGGTGTAATTTATTAATTATTTTCAGTTTATTACTTTAAAAATTATAAATTTAAGGATAATATTTTATGTAATAACAGTATAATCACGGTAGCCTGTGATCTTGTGTCTGGTCTGCGCGGGTCTAAGGATTGGTTAATTATTTACTTCCCCCTCTGCAATTCTCATTTACCTGTTACACGCGAATATAATTTGAAACTGATTTAATTACCATACAGCCTCCTGATGATTAGCATTAACACAATATAATTTTGATATACATAACATTATAATAATTATGCTAATTTGAAATATTATTTGTTATCCCTACATCCACACTAATATTTAAATTTAAATCTTAAAGTAAATCTGTCTCTCTGCCGCACTTTCACAGCCAATAGAGTCATGCTTCGGCACGAATGGCCGGCTCGACCGGAGAAATACCACGGGCTCACAGAAAACCGGCGTTAAACAGCGCTTGCGCTGTGTTTCGCCGTGTGAGTCCCTATTCCCTTCCTTACCTCCCCTACCCTGTAATCCTATTCCCTCTTAAAAGGCCGCCACCTGCAGCTCTTCTGATGTTGCGTATGTCCATGGGCGACGGAAGTTGCTTTCCATCAGGTGACCCGTTAGCTCGTTTGCCCCTTATTACATAACAATATTTATAGAAACTTGTAGTAAAGACTTTGATATGAATAAGGTTTTCATCCCGAAAAATATTGCGTTTCCCTAGGTCTCGCAGGAACTTCATATAATATGTATAACCCATTTTTATTTATTTGGAAACTAGTTGTCTCCGCGAACTTCGTGTCACTTTAAAACCTTTCCTGGACTTCAAGGATTATTTTAAGACTAAAATTAGCATAATCGGTTCAGCCGTTATCGAGTTATAGCGTTACTAACACAACCTTATTTATAATATTCAACAAAACTACTAGTAAATAACATAATAATGTTCATTGTTTATTTTCAAAACGTATATTAAAAGGTTAACATTAATCTTTAAACAAAGGAAGCTGTCTTTGGCGAGCTTTAGCCTACATTTCCCGAATGAATGCCATACTGTAACAGAAAACCGGTATGAAATAACGCGTACTTTACTGGCAAATGTCTATTGCCAAGTATTAAGTACTGCACACAAAGTGAAAATGTTTCCCTGATTATGAGCAAACGCACTACACTCAGTGTGGCCATTGCAGGGAACTCTTATGTTAATGGCGTAACACTTACCCCATTATAAGTATGGAAATAGTTCAGAGACCTGAAAGGCGCGTATACACAGGAGAGTGAAAATATGATGACCAATTCACGTTGGTCCATAACAATGATTGCAACCACGATTGTGCAGTTATTCACAATTTGTACAATCAACGCCAATCATTAGCATTTAAAAACAAATCTCTCTACACGTTAATGAATTATAAATTAGTTATGTAGCCAAGAAACTAATTAAGATTTTTCACGGAGCCTCATATTAAAGAAAATCATATTCCAGTGAATATTCCATGAAACAACAAATTATACTAATCATATTGAATAACAATATAAGTGGGAGAGCCATGCTTCGGCACGAATGGGCCGGCTCGACCGGAGAAATACCACGTTTTCACAAAAAACCGGCGTGAAACAGCGCTTGCGCTGTGTTTCGCCGAGTGAGTGAGTTTGCCGGAGGCCCAATCCCCTACCCTATTGCCTTCCCTACCCTCCCCTATTCCCCTCCTTCCCTTCCCATCCCTACCCTCCCCTGTTGCCCTATTCCCTCTTAAAAGGCCGGCAACGCACCTGCAGCTCTTCTGATGCTGCGAGTGTCCATGGGCGACGGAAGTTGCTTTCCATCAGGTGACAAGTTTGCTCGTTTGCCCCCTTATTTCATAAAAAAAAAACATTTATATGTTATTTATAGTCTTAAAATTAAGCGATTTGAGCTAGCCATTTTAACACTTTATTTGTACTACGGGTACGATTGTGAATGGAGTATCTATTATAGTTATTTATTATATATAATATGGAATTTTGTACTTAATTCTAGGACTTGTATCGATCTATTTATTTCGTATCTAAACAAGATTAAGCTCTATATTTTTTCAACATATTTGCACTTTGAGAAACTGTTTTTGCAAACTATAAACATTCTTAATTTACAGTAGCACTCGATCACCTCTATTCTCGAAACCATCGTTATTACTATCCGCTACAGTGCTATACATAAACTCGCTCCTTAAAACACATATTTTACTAGCACGTGTGCCATACCCTTTACATTTTATAAGCGAATAACTGTTGAACATTAGCGGCTAACAAGAGTAACGTTTACATTGTTTTGGCTTCCTCGCACCCATATTTTATTGTGATGGTGAAACTTTGGTAATATGCAGTTTTAACTAGTTCAAACTGGATTTATTACGTTATCAGAACCTTGTTGTTTTATTAAAATACTTCAAAACTGTATTGAAAATAAATCCATCTTGATATTTAAGGCCTTCATAATTAGTTATTAAGTTACTTAGGTTGGAAATAATTAGATTGTAAATAATTCATCACTAAATGCTTCATATTTTACTTATAGGAGGATCTAACCTACCTTAAGAATATGTCTTGAATAAGGCTCTGTCCCCATTAGACACGGCGCGGCGCCGGCACCGTGTTACGGCACGACGCCGCCACCGTGATACGGCACGACGCCGCCACCGTGATACGGTACGGCGCCGCACCGTGTCACGGTGCCGCGTACGGTGCGTCCCTATTCAGTCGATATTTGCGCTCGAACGAGAGTGCTTGTCTGGATAATGGATATAGATCGCGAAAAAATTATTCTCTTGTTGTTACTAAGACGAAGATTGAAAAAGAATCATTAAATATTTTTTGAAGTCGTTTAAAAAGAAACCAAGGAAATTTTATCTATTATTTATTATAGATAAAATTTCCTCGGTATACATGACAATATTTGCATTACGCGACTTTGATATGTATTTTCATATTATGCCTCGTTTAAGTTTGGACACAAATTTTGTTCGGAAGTTTCACCAGAATAGGGGCGCGCGGTGCACCGTACACGGCACCGTGTCACGGTGCGGCGCCGTACCGTATCACGGTGGCGGCGTCGTGCCGTAACACGGTGGCGGCGCCGTGTCGTGTCTGATGGGGACGCAGCCTTAGGCTGTACCCTGAAAATGTATAGGATAATGCAGCTAAATGTAATTTAATATCATATAAGTAATTAGAATTACTATGAAAGTTGTTAAAAAAGTTGTTAAAGAACGTTTGTGTACCAAAGCGTACTATAAAGTTACTGATTTCATGAATGATAGTACACCATGGGAATAAGGTCGCCCCCTGCAAAGCTGTTTCTATATAATATTATGTATAATAATTGTACACTCGTTGTATTTTATTTAGTCACACTGTTATTTTATAATATATTTTTTGTAATTTTCCATCTTTTTAGAAAAAGATGGCCCCGTGCGAGTTTCTTACGCCGGTTCTTCTCGCCGGGTTAGTTCCCGAACCGGTGGTAGCCCGAACCTGTGTAGCCCCGACGTTCAGAGAATATTAGATAAAATTTATTCTGAATAAAAAATTTTGAGTTTGAGTTTGAGTATGCTATTCTGTATATTATACACTATTTGGTGTAGCCACAAAATTTGCTAGATCAAAAGGACAAGCAACCTGCCTACTTGCTGCACGGAGAAAATCGACACGTCTTTAAATGTTATTTAAGTAGCCGTAAAAACCTAAAAATTGTTGCAACAATTGCAACGTATCTAGTGTTATTTTTATGACCAAGATGAATCTAATGCTCTCAAATCCAAATCCACTTAAACTTAGGGCATATTAAAGAAAAACACATAAATTAAGGCGACGCCTTGATAATTTGGCTGGTAGCGATAGCGATTTTTCTCAGCAATGACTAAAGCTAAGAAATTTAAGTTCATTGTCAGTAGGTAATCAGTATTCATCATGTCAAGTTGGTCAATTTTTATAACACAGAATAATCAACTAAAAAGACCTCTGTAAAAAAGGGATTCTAATTTTGCCAACAGAGGAAAGTGATTTTGTATAAAGATTGGTTCAAGCATACACTTTAATTTGCCCATAGCTTCTCTTGTGTTGTGTTTCTCATCTCAAAATCTTGAAAAACGTGATGTTTTGTTGGTGTATTCTTCGGTAAAAAATGACAAAAGATATAACCGCGATCGACGCTCGCTTACGCTCCAAGTGACTCAAGGTCTGTCGCCAAATTATCCTTCACAGGTATGAAAATATGAATCAGGTATGAATGACTTACCTGGTACGGCGCGCTCCGTTGTACCTGAAACGAAAATGTTCTGTGAATATCTCGTGAATCAAGGTCTTTATTCAATAACAACTTTCGGGGTTCGATGCAGGGGCGTAGCTAGGTTTATCTTCTAGCGGAGGACTGTATTTAATGTTGTACTTGTGTGTAATGTAAGTATTTAATTATTTAAGTATTTAATAAGTTTATTGTGAGAACGCCCTAATCAAGTTTATTATCTGTTAAGACGTACAAACTTACAAGAACCAACTTACAAAAAGAACTGAAATCCCACCAAAAACATTTCATGTAAAATGTTGCCAAGGCGGCCACAAAGGGTTTGCACTGTGAAAAAGATATTAGATCTCATGCAGAGCCGGTACACGGCGTAATAAAACAGCCAAGACATACATATTTACTGATATGTAAAATTTGTTGAAGGTGGGGTCGGTAGATTTAGGCCGTATAGATTCAGAAGCTTGGTACTACATGAGATCTGATATTATCTTTTCACATGGCAAACCTTATGCGCGGTCGTCTTGGCAACATTTAACATGAAATGTTTTTAGTGTGTTTAATTTCTGGAACCTAGCTTACGTTATGTACCAATTTCTTACGGCCATTCCCAATATTTGATCTATCTCTGGTTTTGCCCTACTAAAGATAGGAATAGCTCACATTAGACATAATATTTTATGTCAATTGTGAGCTATTCCTATCTCTAGTAGGGCAAAACCAGAGATAGATCAAATATTGGGAACGGCCGTTAGTGTCTAAACACACTATGCCGAATTTCCGCGCCGGAAGTTCGGCTTGATTCCGCCTGCAATGTATTTTAAATTACCGATGACATACCATGCCGAAATTCCGTTGCGTTATATTGTATGCGTTTGCATTTCTGACGTAATCATACGGAATTTCCGCCGCGGCAGTGTGTTTAGACCATAAAGTTAACATACCTAGCGGAATAGAGAAACAAAGGCCTGAGCAAGAGAGATGTCACTATCATATCAGTAACACTGCGTGGTAAAAAGAGACGTGTGATACATGACAGCAGCACTCTTTTTTTGACGTCCAGTCGACAAGTGCCGCACGTTGACAATTTAATATCATAGAATTCATGTTCAATCATGCTTGTGTAAGTGTTTATGTACACATATTTTTCACACAGATGAAAACCAATTTTGGTTTCGTTTGACAGCTCGAGATTGTTGCTCTATTCCGCTAGGTATATTAACTTTGTGGTTTAGACACTTAAAATAAAAGATTCTGATTCTGGAAAATTGGGATTGGTCAAGACTATTTTGGAGTGGGCCGGGGCCAAGCTGTACTCGCCTAGTAGTTACGCCTTAGATGGAATCTATCCATATGATAGTAGTTTCATTATGATATTAGTTTATCAATTAAAACAAACCTTGTAACTTGCAAGGTTTGTGCAAATTATAAGGGAAGGATGAGTGATTGCTTTAATGTTGTAAACTATAGGTCTACCAGAATCTGATGGCAAAAAGTGAGAAAATAAATTGACTCTAGCAATACCAGGGTAGGTAGTTTTTTTTTTATGAAATAAGGGGGCAAACGAGCAAACGGGTCACCTGATGGAAAGCAACTTCCGTCGCCCATGGACATTCGCAGCATCACAAGAGCTGCAGGTGCGTTGCCGGCCTTTTAAGAGGGAATAGGGGAGGGTAAGGAAGGGAAGGGAAGGGAATAGGGAAAGGAATAGGGTAGGGGATTGGGCCTCCGGTAAACTCACTCACTCGGCGAAACACAGCGCAAGCGCTGTTTCACGCCGGTTTTCTGTGAGAACGTGGTATTTCTCCGGTCGAGCCGGCCCATTTCTGCCGAAGCATGGCTCTCCCACGTATGAATTTTTGAGGTAATTGGAATAAAATATTTTGATCCTTTTTTTCCTTATAGCGGCTGATTCTGTGTGTGAAACGTGCAAATATAAAAATTTATCCAATGATCAAGGATATTTTTTTAAAATCTGCCATCAAAATTTGCCATCAGATCCTGGTAGACCTATACCCACTTCATCCACTCATGCCTTTAATTACTTCTGAAATGAATAATAAGTTTTCACGATTTTGGAGATAGAATATTAAAGAAATCTCATAATACTCGCTCTTCCCTATAAATAAATCAACAATAATAAATTACAATACAAAACTTTCACGTTAGAGATTTCATCACGAGCTTATTCAACGCCAAGTCTATTTCTATTTTTACAAAACTGAAGTGATTCTATAAACAAGGGATTTCTTTTGATTGTGTTTTTAGGTTAGGAAATATTTTTTTAGTCGTAACAGTATTCTGAAAATATTGTAAACAGTGATTGCTATATAATTTAAAAGCTTAGCTCTTTACAGCATACTGTAGTATGCTGTAAAGAGTGTACATGTTGCCAGTGCCGGTTTTAGCACGGGCGAGATTTCTTCGGCGACCAGGGTGCTGGTAGTGCTAAAAGGGGGTGCCTGCTGCGCCCATTTTGGTTTACCTCCGACGCCCCTTTTTATGCGGTGCCCTGGGCGGTCGCCCAACCCCCTTCTAACGTCGCTACATGACGTAGTCCCAATTTTCAACAAGTAACTTTCGGGAATCGTAACTATTGTCTCACAGTGGGCTTAGCAGCAGCAGCTTAGCAATTTACAGCTACGGATTCGTAATTAGTCGTTTTTTTTCAAATAATGTAGGCACTATCATATTTTTAATACATTTACAATGATATAACGAATAAACGTAGCTATAATCTTTTCTGCTAAGGGTCAATTCAGATCGCAACATGATGAGGCGAGACGAACTACTACTAAGGTTCACTCGGCATTAACTGTGTATAGAAAATGACAAGTTTTTGGCAGGGAGTCAATGACCGCTACCGCCCAGTTACGCCGAGTAAACCTTAGCAAAATACCACTACTACGCTACGTCAAAATACCCATTCGTCATTTGACGTTTCGTCTAGTCGTGACGCGAGGCCGCTTTTTATTTTTATTCAACATGGCAGTGACCCAGATAGTAATCAGGTGTTCTCAAATCCATTAACACGACAACTTCGCGACAAATTGTTATCAAAATTAAATTGTCATTAGAACATAAATTTTTCCACTGTGCTATTAGCTGCTATTAGTTATTTAGTTTACACGCTATATAAAATTCGATATTCATTAGTTAGTCTTTCAGATCTATGTCTTGTTTTCTAATAGCGCACAAAATTAGATGTCCAATTTGTGTGTATATTACGAGTATGACAATTACCCACTATAGACTGCTAAAAGCTGCTAAATTATTTTTCTATTTCTCATAATATTTTAATAGTGTTAGTGGTATGTGTATACCAATATTACTCAGTAAAATTGGCACTTACTAGTTTATTATTAACAAATCACGCGATTAGCTTTTATTATCATGCAAATTGTATAATATTATAACTTAATAGTTAGATTAAGGTTATAACTTAATAGTTAGAATTTTAAGGGGAAATATATTTTTTTCTTTTTAGAGTATTTAAATAAAAGCTTTTTTTCAAAAAGTTTTTTGCTTATAATTTATTTTTTGTTTTTTAGTTAAATGTCTGACTAAATCTCTTAAGTCTGCTTGATTGAAAGTTTGCTTTTGTTTGTAGAATTTGTTAAAATCTGATTAACTTAATTTAAGTCTTCAAGAAATCGTACTTAATTTTACGACTAAAAAACCGGCCAAGTGCGAGATGCACTCGCCCATGAAGGGTTCCGCAGCAGCAATAAGGTTTATTTTTATGAAATTAAGAGATTTTTGATTTATTTTCATATTTCAGTTGATTTAATGAAAGTTAAATTAAGGTTTACCATTTATGACGTATAAAAAAACTACTGGCTAGATCTCGTTCGAACCAATTATCGTTGGTAGTTTTTATAGTAATGTACATCATATATATTTTTTAGACTAATCACGCCCCTACTTTAGAAGTTAGAGGGGGGGGGGGGCGCACACATTTTTCCACTTTGGAAGAGTGTCTCTCGCAAACTATTCAAGTTATAAAAAAATGATATGAGAAACCTTAATATGATTTCAAAAAAAATTCCATAGTTAATGGAATCAGGCGTTACTTTGCGGAAATCCATAGCTTAAATTTAGTTTGTTATTATTTTTAGCAATTTCGCGGAATATTGCTAAAAATACTTAATAACAAACTAAATTTCAATAATTTTTCCAATTTTGTATCAAAATCTTAAAGCGGTTTACAGACTACATCTACTTACCAAGTTTCAATAGTATAGCTCTTATAGTTTCGGAGAAAAGTAGCTGTGACATACGGACGGACAGACAGACATGACGAATCTATAAGGGTTCCGTTTTTTGCCATTTGGCTACGGAATCCTAAAAATGGTTTTCACTTGACATAACAAGACACGACACGACATGACACGACATGGCACGGCACGGCACGGCACGACACGACACGACACGACGCGACGCGACGCGACGCCACGCCACGCGACGCGACGCGACGCGACACGACACGACACGACACGACACGACACGACACGACACGACACGACACGACACGACACGACACGACACGACACGACACGACACGACACGACACGACACGACACGACACGACACGACACGACACGACACGACACGACACGACACGACACGACACGACACGACACGACACGACACGACACGACACGACACGACACGACACGACACGACACGACACGACACGACACGACACGACACGACACGACACGACACGACACGACATGACACGACATGACACGACACGACACGACACGACATGACACGACATGACACGACATGACACGACATGACACGACATTAAATTCCACGAGTTACTCTCAATGAGCCCTTTCATTTGATACCCATATTGCAGAAGTGCATTAAAAATAACTATATTCCCCTAACTTGAATGAGACGCCATATTGGATGTAGAATGACATTACGTTCGTTTCCGAGTTACTCTCAATGAGCCCTTTTATTTGATACCCATATTGCAGAAGTGCATTAAAAATAACTATACCTCTATCTTAGATCAGCCGCCATATTGGATGTATGTAGGGAATGTTATTATTCGACAAATTTACTATTCGAATAATTCGAATATTTTACAAAAGTTTTCGAATAATTCGAATATTATTCGAATAATTCAAAAATTTTGAAAAATGCTGAAAACTCCTTCGAAAAGTAACAAGAAGCTTCCTACAACCATGTACAACCTATTTTGTTAATACTATGAAGTGAGCAATTCTTATTTTTACTTTTATCAACATAAATCTGTGTAAAAAACTTACATAGTTAGTTTTTATTGTTAAACACTTTAAAAATGTATATTTTAAGGTTACAGCTGGGCAATAAAAGAAAGGCTGTAAAGTGTAAATCGTTTTCGATCGTAGCGCTTTTTACTTTTCTCATGTGATTATGTTTAGCCTTAACTCTTAACTCTTAAGCAGTTGAGATTTAATAATAATATTATATTCGACGTTATGATATCTATTCCTTAACACTAAGCCAGCTCACCCGTCTCTTTTTATATTTTCGATCTACGTTCACCTAGTTGGCTTCATTTGTGTCAACGTGGTTCGAAATTATAAAAAAGGGCCGCTAGAAAACAAACACCACAACCAAGAAAAAAATTGCAACGAAGCCCTGGGGGAGGGTGAAACAATCCTAAAGCTGGTGACTTTAGTAACTTGAAGTTTGGTAACACTAATAACATGATAATATTAGAGTGATTCTTCAAAAATGATTCTCCGCGTCACTTTCGTGGGATTTTTTTATTTTCGAGTTATCTTTAAATAAATGCAAATACCTTTAAGGTGCTCTAAAGGTAATAAATACGATCTTAAAGGCATGTTAATCGGTCCATAAACTACTGAGATAATCAAATTTGAAATTTCGGTCCCCACGAAAGTTGCGACAAACTCCACGAAAGTTACGATTGAATTTTCTAGGAACAAAATATGGATTGAAATCTTTTTCTGAGTATCGTATCGCATTGCATTCGGATTGAGGATGTAATATCAGTTGGTCATGTAAAATACTGATATTCAGGTAAATCCACTAGATTAGAAGCAGATTCGATATTTGGGGAAAATATCAGAAGGTAGATTGATGTATAAAGCCACATATGTTTTGTTTTTCAAAAAAAGCTTTTAGAGTGAAAAATTCGTTCTGGGTACCAAAACCATAGCTGGAAATACTATACTATAGCCAATTCACATAGGTAAATGGTGTACAAAACAGCCTACGTAGCTTTCGTAGGTCACTAGGTAACTTTCATTGGTGAAAATCCACGAAAATTGTGCCATGATTAAAGTAATAGGTAAATAAACAAACAAAGTACTAGGAAATAATCTCGATCATATACTTTATTCCTTAATTTGATATGAGTGTCATAATTATAAATTATTATTATTCAAAACATGCTCGCAAAAGTTACGTGACTACAGCGACCACATAATTTTTAAGGAATATCTTATCTTATATTCTCTTTGTTTTGAAGCAACGAGGGTTTGAGTCCCCTGTACTGATGCTGGAAAGACACTGAACGTTGGTGCAGCTAAAACGTGTAACCACAAATCGTCGCGTTTGGAACGTCGGAACGGCGTCGCGCTCGTGAAACTAGCAAAATCGTGTGACACAGACGTTATGCCTATTAACTTTTTTTAACTTAAGGTATAACATTATTTTATTTTAGGAATTAGGTAGCCCAGTTAATCTACATTATTTTGATGTATCATACTCTATGCTAATGAATAGAATACAAAAGTTATTAAAGCTTTCCGTAAGCGCGAACAGAGTGTGACACGCGGAGAACACCGATTTTGCCCCCGATTCCGACATTGAATTAACCATTAAACAAAAACTATAAATAATTATAGATGTTTTTTATTGAAATCAGATACTTAAATAAATGAGGAATAACGTGTGTTTGGTCCTAAGGCTTGTTTATTAGGGTAGTAGTAAAGAGCGTGTGACCACATTTTGAGGGGCCTCGGAGAATCACTCATTAAGGAGCCATCGACATTTTTTGATACTGTACTAACTGTTTCAATTATCAGTCGAGGACTGCTGCATTAAAGCTATTGAATAGCAAATTTTTATCAACTTGTCGAATCATAGATCACATATCGTGAGCTTTAAGCCAGAAGTTTTTATTTAACTACATATTTTAAAACTCTCAACATTGCAATGCACTTACATCTATTACCTTCTTATAAAACGAGTTTGTTTTATATACACCCTTATGGCGTAATACTGAATGATATTATGACTGAAAGGAGTTTATATCAATCTTCATTTGCATGTCTTTAGGTAAAATAACGTCTAAAACATGGTCAACGGCGATGATGAATGGTCGTATACTCATTTGTTAGACTAAAAACAGATTTGTATATATCATTAAAGATGTAGAATATTCGTAATATTATTTTTCTAAAATAAACTTAACTATGTTCTTATTCCATATAAATTTTATGTTTAATAGCATTTTCAACAAAAATAAAAAATATTTTTAGTATTCGAATTATTCGAAAAATAATTTGGCGAATATTCGAATAATAAAATCGTCGAATATTCGAATAAAATGAATATTCGAATATTCGAATAACATACCCTAGATGTATGTCAGCTCGATGGGTAAAATATATCTACTTCAAAATTGAGTTCCAAAATTTCACCCGAACATACATACTTACATACATACAGAGCAAGTTAAATAAAAGCTTTTAAAAATAATATGTTATTCGGTTTATCTACATAAAGTGAACAGCCATTTTATCTCGAGGGTAAGGACTCCCAGCCCGACATTACTCTGTTACGAGGCCCGAGCGACTTTGATCAGTTGAATTCACCGCTCGTTGAAACTTTGTACACTTTAGGAGAGGCGTTATATAATCATTATTGATAGCGTATCAGTGAACCAAGTTTGGAAACAATTTGGTAATTTGTCTTCGTGATTCAAGATAAATTCAAATTTTCATGGCTTTTAACGTAATATTATAAAACAAAATGTACCTAAAATAATTTTATACTCTATGTTATGTAGCTCTAAGCTATAAAAAAACTACAGACAGGCTTAATGTGAACCACAGTATGAGGCTAAAAGTCATCGCATTTTTATCCAATGGTAAATGTTAAGAGGGAACCCGGGTACAGTTTAGAATTTAAGAGCACATATGACCCTAACTCGACTACATACTTTAACCTAGATCTCAAAATCTGTAAGGTCTAGAAAACTGATTTTTTGACACAAGTAACTTCAGTTCATAAATATGAAATGCTCAAGACGAAACGCTTACTCAAAAAATGCTCACTGGTTTCTTTTTTACAAAAAACCTTGTTTTAGACACATTTTTGCTTGGATCTTCGAAGTTTGATGTGTTTTCTTTAATATTTTTAATATCTAAAAAGGTATTGATAAAACCTAAATTTGCTCAAAACACTTTTTTCATCATTATAGTTCGTCTTTTATTCAAGTAAAACTAACTCGGCGATGATTCCGCGCCGTCCTTTTTCACCTGGCATATGAAAGACGGGCGTGAGTGTAAAGAGAGAAGGACGATGTTTGATTTTTAGAGTCAGGAGAGCTCTTAAACGAAGAAACTATTGCCATCACGCTTTACCCTGAGCTGCACCGTCACGTGTATTGTGATAGAGACAGATACAGTAAATCAAGGTTTTCCTCTGATTCCTCCTTTAAAATATAGCCTATCTAATTATTATTTATATAAATATCTTCAGTAGGAGTTAGTTTATGTTTCTACGTTTTTATTTTATCTTAAATATCTTTCAAATTTGTTTTATGGTCGGTGGATTGGTGGGGTACGGGGCATTCATTTTTTGAGATTTTTGAAGGGTCATATTTTTTTTATTTCTTAGTTTTAGAAAAAATCAAATGTAGAGGCAATATAGCTTTAACAGATCCCAATATTATACAAAAAAATCATTCGTTTAGTCGCATTGTCCAGGGAGTAAATTGGGGAATACATTTGTATGAAAAAACAGTGTTAGCGTTCTGTCCTTTAGTTTTGGCTAGAAGTCAGGCTGTGGTTCACAAAATCTCTACCTTTTTAATGAGTCTGAGACGTAAATAGAATCCCAAGTACTGATTTTATTAAGTACTTGATTCCATAAATGAATAAAAGTAACATTCACCAATATCATGGCTGGTGCTGGTGGATCATATTTGTAACTCCGTTCCAAATTAAATCACATGGTTATAAAACCTTTTACTCGAAGAATTATGGTTTCGGGCTTTGTTGGATAGAATAATCGTACTGTCAAATCGTAATAATTCATGCATACCTACTAATATCCATATCCTAGATGCGAAAATGTGTCTGTCTGTCTGTTACCTCTTCACGCCCAAACCACTAAACCGATTTGGCCTATTGAAACTTTATTTTCCGGGAAAGGACATATTATATCCTGGGAAAATGAACGGTTCCCGGGCGATAACCGAATTTTGGCGCAACGGAGTTGCGGGCGTCATGTGCGAAAATGTGTTTGTGTGACCTACGAACTCTTAAACCGCTGAAACAGATTTGTATGTGTGGTACTTTGTGACACGGGCAAGTATAAAAAATAGTTTCTTACTGTAAGCGACATGCATTAATTTGAAACAAAGTTAGGGCAACATCTAGTATGAAATAATTATTTTTATCACAGGAAGGCATTCGAGGACTTAATAATAATTATTAAATTCTTAAATATCCTGAAGAGTTAGTAAAAACGCGCCTACATTTGCCCTGTGCCCAAATCTTGCGAAGGTCAAATTTAATAGAGGTCCCTATAACTCCGCTCGATAAATCGCTACGATCATCAGAGGGGATCAAAAAATTGTCTTTTTATCGCCCACTTTATGGCGATTCTAATAAACTGTAACATTCATAGGACATTCTTAAACATTTTGCTAATGTATGCAAAATCGTTTGCGACTACCGCTCACTTGACACGATAGTCTTAAGAAAGATAATTGCTATGTAACAATAATTATACTTATGGAATGGAGATACACAACATAAATATTATTTACTAAATGACGCCTGCAACTTCGCTGCGTCGAAATTCTTTTATCGCTCGGGATCAGTACATTTTCCGAGATAAAACTACTATTTTACCTTTCTCTGGACTCAACGACTCTGCATACAAAATTTAATCCAAATCGGTTCAGCGGTTTAAGCGTGATTCATTCATTCAAGTGTGTATCTCGCGAAAACCGTACATTTTTTCGAGATAAAAACTATCATATTTTCTTTCTCAAGTCATATCTCTGCATAGCAATTTTCATCCTTTTTATGTACCTACTCGGTGAAATGTATAATTTTCAAATTCTTTATTAATTGCGCCTGAACATGACATGACACGATACGACACCATACGACACGACACGACACGACACGATACGACACGACACGTCACGTCAAATTACGACACGACACGTTACGACACGTCACGTCAAGTCACGACACGCCACGTCAGTTTTACAATTGCATAATAAATAATGAAAAAGCTCTGTCGCTTCTAACATCATCCTGTTCGACAGAGACAAAACATTCGGATATTAAGCCATTATTCATTAGGCGGACTGCGTCGGGCAGCGTATTACAATTTTACAACCAACTCTTTTGTATTGTGTACTTTTTAATGGGTAAAAAATATTAAACTCGGGACATGATTAAAAATTCCTAACATGGAGGTAGAGTTTACCGCCGAGGCGGCGCAAAAGGGGAGGTAATATTCTCCTTTTTCTACTACGTGGCAGACTCTACATTCATAGTATCAGAAAATAGCTTTCACAAAAACTATAATCAGGAATACCTGATTTCAATTATGGAAACCATCCATGCTATTCACAGTATGAAAACGGGTACCATATTCAATAAAATTCCGTTGAGATTCCAGCCAGCATGAAACCAATTATTTATTCAAACAGTTAAGTGCGAATGCAGCTTACAACCACTAGAGCAAGCGAAAGAAATTGCACCGAGATTTTAGAAGAATAATAGAATCTATGGAATCGACGATATTTTATATTAAACGCGTTTGAGCCAGTTTAGTATTTCTGAGGTCTTATCACATGGGATTTATACATTCAATCTTAAAGTTGTTTTACACCACGTCAGCCTGATCCCATAGTAAGTACTCGAAGGACTTGTGGGTCTTATATCATATATTTCTGGGTATCAGAAAACGGAAATATATTTAAAACTTTTATACTCTGGCGGTACCGCCTCAATACTATACATAATGTATTATTTAATATTTTTAATTGACCCAGGAACATAGAAAACTTTTGTTCCGTCAGCGGGATTCGAATCCGCGTACCCCGGCTTGAGCCGCCACACGCTTTACTATTGAGCCACAGCGGTCAGAGTTAAAAGGATACACCAGGAGCGAGAGAAAATCGAAATAGGCGTTAGTAACATAGAATATCATTGGAAATAGGTATTTTGAAAATGAATTGCTGTCTCACCAATCTCAAGTCTCCCACCGCAGAGCGCGATAGAGACAACAAGACAAAAGTTCTAATAAAATAAAAGAAAATCATCGATTCGTTGTCCTCTGATTCCTTCTCCAAAACTTAACCGATTTAAGTACTTTTTTCATTAACAATGAAAGCAAGGCTTGAGCTGTGTTCCTATGTTTTACTTTTTTGGTATATTCCAGCCAGTTTTGTTTTATGGGTGTTTGAACACAGAGAAAAATCTGGCCATTTTTTTGGTTTTTTGAACGTTCATATCTTTTTTAATAATTAAATTATGAAAAAAAAAGAAAACATAGGGACATTGTATTAGTGGCCATAGATATTCAGGAAAAAAATTATAACTCTACCGGTATTATCCAGCGGACAACGTTTGTATGGAAAAACGGCGGTGTGGATCCCTCTTAATCTACGAGTTAATATTATTTTGACGTAAGCCAATCAAACGCGCTACTAAGGCCGGCCGCAAATTGTCCGAAATTTCTAATCAGAAACATCTGAACTGCCATCCGATCGAGTACTCTGGTGTTTCGTCCCAACCAAGGTTTTTGGGCCCAGTGGCCCCAATCACCAGATATGAATTTTTAACATCTTTTTACATCTTTTTCCTAAGTAATTATTTTTTAAGACTTTTGGGCTTATGTCCGTAGGGGCTACCAAAAAAGTTGTAGATTTGAATAAAAACAAAATAATTGCTTTGTATGAAAGCATTTATTACACACTGAATGAATATAATATGATATTTAAAGAAAAATAATACAATGGACGTGTATATTATATTAAAATCTCTTATGACATAAATAATAACAAAAATACCTATTTTCTAAATAATCTAATTATATTATTATTGTATAGTTATTTCAGTTTAAAATTTATTTCTTTAATTGGTAAATTATAGGTATATAATTTTTTTTGTAAGAGAACGACTAATTATTTTAATTAATTAATTTTATATATTTAAGTAAGTTTAATTCAATTACGCGCCATTGTTGTGGCAGAATGTTAAAACTATAAGTATTTAATAAAACCTTTATATCAACAACATTCTGGCAATAAATACATTTGAATTTGAAAATGAAAAATTTTTTGTATCACGTAGGTGCTATGGCGACTTTATGCCGATAGGCGCGAGCGGCTATAGCCCGGCTGAATTTTATTTATGATTTGAATACAAAAAAAAACTTCCCAAGTCTATCGTGTATTGGAAACAACCGAACACAAGTTTGCCATTATAAATAAATGTAATTATTTTTTTTATGAAGTAGGCATATTGTATTAAGTATAACCAAATTTTTTTCCCGTGGTGCTTCCCCCTTTGTTCGGACATCAATGTCATTACAATTTGGCTGTCTCCCGCTTTGCTTGGGGAGGGAAATTGGTATCTCCTACTCCTCCTACATTTCTTCTGATTAATTTCGTTGCGGGTCCCAAGACAGATTTAGCTTGTCCCTCGGGCATCCCTGAGATCATATCAAAGGGTTTTCGTGGTTGGTTACCACTGTTGATCCTGGCGATACAGGAGTTGCAGTGGTGGGAATGTGTGGTGGGCCTTTTGCCCGTTAAAAAAAAAAAGTCTATCGTACAACTAAGAAAGAATCATTTTACTGTGGGAAAACAACCATTAAAATTTCACGCAGTATCTATTAGAACAGGTATTTTTTAAAAACTTGATTTGACGCAGTATGTTTAGGTATTAATAATAATAATAATAATAATAATAATATAAGTTTTAAGGTGTTAGATATATTTTATTAGTGTTAGATATGTTTCGGATCAGAAGTTTCGGACAATGTGCGGCTGGGCTTAATCGGCATAGTCTCTTCTAACAATTATTATATCTGACTTAAATAAATATGAAATAAGGTATTATTTATGTAATTAATTATTATTATTTTGAATATTAAATATTTCCTGTTAATGAGGTGTTGCAATAATTAGTAAAATGAAAACTCGTATATCCAATACGTGACCTATAATATTATGTTAGATATTTTTTAAATTTACAAAACAATATTATGGTTATAACTGATTATTTTTGTGCCAACCCTACTTCAAAATTTCTTGCCAGAAAACAATTAATCATAAAAGTGGAACCAATCTCCAGATAATAAAATGTTAAAAATTCATATCTGGTCATTGGGCCCACTGGGCCTAAAAACCTTGGGACGAAACACCAGAGTACTCATCCGATCGACGCTGACACATAATATCAGATGCCTGCCGGAACGCACTCTGCTCATATATTTTGTGTCTGACGTCCGGTCCGGATGAGTTGTCAGATGCCGTCTATCGGATGGCAGTTCAAATGTTTCTGACGGATCGCGCTCTCTCTTACATTTTGTACTGAGCCGAGTGAGCTCGAACTCGCCGGAAGAAAATTTCGGATAGTATGCGGTGTCGTGGCGGTCCGGCCGACGTTCAAATGTTTCGTATCAGAAATTTCGGACAATGTGCTGGCGGGCTAAATAGATAAACTTCAGTCAAAGAACTTTACAAACCGGATATAGGTGCATTGATTTAACCGTATTATGTTTTGTGGTAAGCAAAGTTTTATTTTCAATCTCTTTATTGAAATTTATATAACACTTGATGACCAAATGATGACAGTAGTGTCAAAATGCATTTATCGAGCAGAAACCATACATTTTTCCGGGACAAAAGTATCATATTATGTCCTTTCCCGGGACTCAAAGTTTCTTAATGCCAAGCAAAATTTGTTCAGCAGTTTTAGCGTGAAGAGGCAGACAGACACACTTTCGCATTTATTATATTATTAGTATGGAAGTATGGATCAGGGCATGTTGTAATGAAGGTTGTATGGTGCTATGTAGGCGTCAGATCTATCGTGTCAAAAGTCGTATCAGACAGATATAAGACAGCTATATCGTGATATGTAGAAGCTATTTCGTGACATATGACAGCTGTTTGACACGACAATTGACACGATAGACCTACCGGCTACATAGCGCCATACAACTATTATTACAAGCCTACATTTAATCAAAAAGTTTAAAAAAAAAATCTTATATCTAATGATAAAACAAAATTATAAAAAGCAGGCAGTCTTTATGATTTCATCATTATTTTAACACCTTTACATCATCAATATAAGTTAACAAGGCTGAGGGCTACGCTTACACTGTAGTTTCCTGTTGCATGCCGCACGCATACTACGACCTTCTTCCTTCAGCCTTACAGCGATTACTCATGCTAAAACCAATACCATTTTTAGGGTTCCGTACCCAAAGGGTAAAAACGGGACCCTATTACTAAGACTTCATTGTCTGGCCGTCTGTCCGTATGTTCACTCTGTCCGTCTGTCGGGCTCCAGGCTGTATCTCAAGAACGGTTATTACCAATAAACAACTTTTTCTATGAGAACAATGCTGGGAACTCAAAAAATCCGTCGTCATACCCATACAAATTGCCGATCCGGGCATCCGTATGGGTGTGAAGACGACATTTTTTTTTTAGTTTTGTTCTCATAGAAAAAGTTGTTCTTTTTGACGGACTCATTTGATGGTTTTAAGGATAACGGTGTTCACCCTAACAACCTTTATTATATTATTTATACCGATACCTCCTAAAGTAACCGCTACCGAAGCTCCGTTCTTACTTTTATACCCGGAGCCATATACATGCATACCAGGCAAACTATCAGCTTTTATAAAATTACGAAAATCTGTCTATCGATGGCCTCTTGGGTTATCGTGTGAAAATTGACTATGCAACGTGTGACATATAATATTATAATATTATTTCCCTTTCATAGAGTTCGCTGTAAAATAACAGCTCTGAAAAGGTTTCTTTTTTATTATTGTATGGGTAACTTCATTGCCAAATCATACCAAAGTGTATATTTATAGATTTAAAGTCAACTTTCGTGTAGGTATTCGTGACTATTCCTAAATTCGTGAAAGAATGTTCTTAACTTTAATATCATGTAGAAAGTTAAGAAAAGCAATAATTATTATAATTAGTGATATTATAACAGGAACCCCATATTTTTGTTTTATTTTACTTACTTCTAATATTTTTGTTATGTTTTATTTAGTTCTTAATTCTAATATAAAATATTAAAATAATATGAAACCCTTATTCCATTGGTCAAGGAATCACGCGTAACGGCTTGACTGATTTTAATGAAACTTACATAGTAACACCGGAAATTAGGGTAGGCAGAAGCTACTTTTTATCGCGGAGAAAACATGATTCCAGTGGGATATAACGAACGTGACCATACGTCCCGCTTTCAGGCAGCCTGTCCCGGTGTCGTCCGCGAGGCCGACATTGTCCCACTTTTGCAAACAGACCAAACGATATTTAAAAAGTATTTTTTTTTTTAATTCGAAATGCCTGGAACTGGAGTCTAGAAGTCACGCACTCCCACACAACAAACGTGGTATGTCTGCCATATTTTGCTCGATTCAATAATGACAAATCAATAGATATGCACTTGAAATATTCACAAAACACTCAAATATTGTATATAAATTATTGAATTAATAAGAAAATGAAAATTAATAACAATTTAGGGTGGGGGGGGGGGGGGGGTTCTCCTTACAAAAAACACGGAACCTTCGTTTGCGAGTCCTACTCACACTTGGCCGACTTTTTTATTTGATGTATTTTGCAGATGTCCCGCTCTGTCAAAAAAAAATAATAATCACGTTAGATATAACGTGTATATGTATGATGCTCTATGTTATGATATTTTTCTAATCGTTGCAAAAAGCTAAAACAAAGATATCAAAGAGGACATTGAGGTTTCTTAATATTATCTTTAATTTTATAGACCTAAGTGAATAAGATGTCTTCTGAAATTGGAACTAATTTTTCACTCTTTCGACGACCTCTGTGGCTCAGTGGTGAGCGCGTTGGTAGCTCAAGCCGGGGGTCGCGGGTTCGAATCCCGCCGACGGAACAAAAAGTTTTCAAAGTTCCTGGGTCATGGATGTGTATTAAATATGTGTATCATATAATAAAAATCTTAAATATATTATGTATAGTATAAAAGTATTAAATATATTTCCGTTGTCTGGTACCTGTAACACAAGTCCTTCAGGTACTTAGCACGGGGCCAGACTGACGAGGTGTGAAGCGTCCATAGATATTATTATTACTCTGAGCTGGGTCCGAATTTGAGTGGGATTCAAATTTATTTTGTCTTCAAGCAATGATAAACGACTTAAATTTGACAAGACAATAATGTCTGGATTTCGGGAATATCGTTACAATGCCAAATTCATCTTTAGACAGACACTTTTAAGTGGACAAACAAATTGATAAACTTCGTCTACAAACATTTTACAAAGATTTATTTTCGAAAAAAAAAGTTACAATGAAGAAGTTTCTAAGCATATGACGCCCGTAACCCGCCAATGCGCCAAAATTCGTATATCGCGCGGGAACTGTTCATTTTTTCGGGATAAAAAGTATCCTTCTTCCTTTCCCGGGCTCAAAGTACCTATCTCCAAAGCTGCATAGGTACTTGCAAAGCAAAGTTGGTTTAGAACTTTGTGCGTGAGCAGACAGATAGACCGACATTTATTTAGCATTTTATATTATTAGTAGATAATATGGATGTCTTTAACCCTCGCAACTATTTCAACGATAAAAATAAATGCCAAAACTCGCACCCAAAATATCTATATCTTAATATATATATTTCTTGTGTGCGTGTGTATGTGACTGAACTCCTCCTAAACGACTGGACCAATTTTGATGAAATTTTTTGTGTGTGTTCGTGGAGATTCGAGAATGGTTTAGATTTACAGTTTGGTCTACTGGAAAATGTTTTTTCAATTAATTTCTTATTTATTAGGAGTTGTTGATTTTGGAATGTTTTACATTAGATCCGGCGGACGGCGCTATCATCGCATTCAATATTATTCTATTTCAATTTTAGTTTGTCCTGACAGATGGTGCTACGATTAATTTGAAAAAAATTTTGTTATTCAATTCATGTGCTGATTAAAATATTAAATAAATAACACATAGGCTACAATTTTAACCGACTTTCAAAATGGGGGAGGTGTTATGTTCGTTTTCTTATATTCAACGATTACCCCGCCGTTTGTTAACCGATTTTCAAAATTTTTTCTTTTTGGTATATAGGGTATCATCCCAATTTGGTATTATATTCAGAAAAGTGGTGATCTGATGAAGGATCCATAAGTAATCGAGGGAACTCCTCAAAACTTATAGGGAAACATATGGTGACTTCGGTTTCGTGAGAAGTATTCTAAGCATATACTACCAACAAGTAAGATTTTGCACCGAGATATACCTGGTATACCGTGGTTCGGAAGGTGCTGAGAGAATTCCTGATTCTTTATAGATACAAGTTTGGGAGTTTCGGCGTTGTTTTAGAACAGAAAGCATATGCTACTATGCAAATTACATTCTTCATCATCATCATCATCATCATCACTACCATATTATACCATTTCATAGTCTTTTAGATCGAGACTCGAGTTTGTCAAGCGATAATTAAAAAAAATCTATATCTACCTAATATTATAAACCTGAAGAGTATGTTTGCTTGAACGCGTCAATCTCAGAAACTACAGGTCCGATTTAAAAACTTATCTCAGTGTTAGATAGATCATTTATCGAGTAAGACTCATCATTTATCGAGAAGGTTATATTATATTATTACTCTAAGACTAATACGACAGAAGAAACTCAGGAAAATGTGGGAAAAACGGGGGAAATATTTTTATGGGAAAATGTACCTACGGATTCTGTAAAATTTCTAATTTACGCGGGCGAAGCCGCGCGGGACATCTAGTATATGTATAAAACTCAAAGGTGACTGACTGATTGACATAGTGATCTATCAACGCACAGCCCAAACCACTGGATGGATCGGGCTGAAATTTAGCATGCAGGTAGATGTTATGATGTAGGCATCCGCTAAGAAAGGATTTTGATAAATTCCAACCCCAAGGGGTTCAAATAGGGGATGAAAGTTTTTATATAATAATACTTTTTAACGCGAGCGAAGCCGCGGGCAAAAACTCGTTAATACATAAACGCTCTCATAGGACTTTGTAGGTTCAAATCTGTAATATAATATTTCTTATCATTTTTATGCTGGTATAAATTCTTTTTGGGAGTAGTAAAATTTTATCACTAAAATGTATAAGGTTACAAAATATATCATGTTTAAAGTATGTGGAGTCTAAGTGCTGCCACTTGTGGGCGTTGTTGCCATAGTTATAAGGTTGAAATTTAGCGCGAATTAAATATTTTGGTAATGTTAAATTGTTGTAACGAGAGACAGAGAGACACAGCGGTATTTCGCAGTTTGTCTACAATGTGAAGTAGAGTCTAATAATCAGTGTGTAGAACTGTAGACTGTAGACGTTTACTATGGAAAATGAGTCTCTTCTATAAATTTTTAACGCTATATTCAGCGAAACACTATATTCTATAGCGGCGCGGCGCAACGAGTTGCAGCCAACCAATGAAATTTAAGAATACTATTTACATGCTAAGGACCTGTATCACCACTTCCTGAAAAGTGCCGGATAGGCTATCCACAATTTATCTGACAGATAGAGTATGGAGTATACTCTTTCAGATAAGTTGTGGATAACTTATCCGGGACTTATCAGGAAGTGGTGAAACAGTCCCTTAGAATCTTACTTTAACTAGAAAATAACACATTGTATTGGAAGAATAGTGTTAAAAACTACGGAGAAAAGTTAAAACATGTTAAAAAATCTTAAGACAAGCAGTAAAGACTTAGTATTTAACAGCCCTAAGTATGTTAAATACTAAGTCTACCCACATCAAGGGAATATTATAATATTCAAAACTAATAAGCTAGCCGCTGGGCTTTACGTCCCTATCGAGTATATTGGATATACATAATCATAATTATCATTTATTTGCAAAGAATGTTGTTTACAAAGATCTTAGTTATGTTACTCGTATACAGTATCAAACATTCTGCTTTAGAAGCATGCAAAATTTAATACAATAATACCTACTTATTACAGTGATTATAAATTTTCTATATTATTTGCCTGAAAGAAGATAAGCCGCACAATAATTATTAGTAATAATTGATCCAGAGAAAAAAAACTAGTTAAATAATATTAATATGAGTGTCAACCAAAATAGTGTCAAATAATTCAATTTGTTCGCCATGGCCCATGACTTAAGGTTTTCATCAAATCTGCAATATCATCTACCAGCCACGTGGCGTTTAACATGGAATTACACTTTACAGACAGCAGTCTATAATTATAATATTATGCTGTGTTACAAGTTGTGATGTCTTATCCAGCAATACTTCGCTACCCTGACTCCTCAGGTGCACACACATACGGTTAGTACATAATGTTATAGAAACCTTCTTTCTAATTGAGGGTCTTACTAGAGTCTTATTCTAATTTTTACTTTGTGTTTTAGCACCCAATTGTCAAAGTAAGTAGCTGTAGGATATGAGATTAGATGAAGAGTCAAGGGAATTAACTTGTTGCACCATGACTTAAGGTTATCTACAAAAACTACACTTACTATCCTGATCACTACAAAAAAAAAAAAAAAACATTGATGGGTTAATGTAAGTTATCTAAGTACTCATTTTTAATAACCTTTATACCTATTATACTATGTCATTCTTATAATACTAAACATATTGCTAAATACATTCACCCTAAATATTGTACATTCCTGAAAACAGTTGAAGACGTGAGCGAATTAAATGGGTAACTAACAATTTGAAAATCTTTGTATTTTTGCATAAATGAAAGCTTTTAGGACCATAAAAATATTTTTAATTAAAAAAATGTGGATTTTGTGTATAGCCAGATGATGAAGTACAAGTCATACGAGGTTTGTTCTAATTACAAGTGAAAAAATGAAGTGCTCACCGGGAGCATTCGCTTGTAATGTAACGTTACAGAGTCAAGCATTAACATCAGTTAGGGAGGAGAACCGAGCATTACAATGCGCACCTTGTAATGATAATATGTAGTATCTTGATATACAACTTGTATCATCATTGCTACGTGACAGTGAAGTCAACTTGCTATAGAATGCTCAAATTCGAATCTATAATGTTATATTACACGCGAATGCTCGTCGGTCAGTGAGGTAGTATTGTAATGCTGCGTTTCCATGCTTGCCAAGGCTTGACCAGCGTCCACAAGAACAAGCGTGTGAAGAGAGTATCTAGCTTGGCTTTTGTGAGCTTGTGGACGCTTGTATCGGATCCGGTGTAGTGTCGATTTTTGGACACAGATCAAAGGGCGCTTGCAGCAAGCGCTTGCGACGCGTTTACACGTTGGCGCGCGCTTAGGCCGCTTAGTAGCCGCTGTGAAAGGTCAAACCAAACCTAATGGCCGACACAAGTTTGGTGTCCGCCATGCTTGTATGTACGTAATACACTGACGCTTTCACAAGCGTGTAAACGGCTTCCAAATGCCAAGCGAGATTTGTGGACGCTTGTGCCTTGTAGATGCTTACCCAGCCCTGGCAAGCATGGAAACGCAGCGTAATGTAATGCTCAAAGAAGAATCTATAATTTTCTGAGCACGTTTATATTATAAAATGTTAGTTACCCACTTCATCCAGTCATGTCTTCATTCCGAAACAATTATACAGAACAATAACATTTCTCTAATCTGTTTGTTTCAAGCTGGCATCAGTCAGATGCCGCAGACATTCATACTCCGAAATAGGTATTAATAGTCAGGATATTATTTCTATAGTTCGCTTAGGTTCGTTGAATTAATAATACATAATACTAGTTTGAAAATTAGTAGGAAATCTGCTTCAACCGAGTGAAACTTTATTTGTTACGAGCTTTTGCCCGTGGCTTCGCTCGCGTTAAGAAGTATTATTATATACAAACTTTCATCCCCTATTTGAACCCCTTGGGGTTGGAATTTATCAAAATCCTTTCTTAGCGGATGCCTACGTCATAACATCTGCCTGCATACCAAATTTCAGCCCGATCCGTCTAGTGGTTTGGGTTGTGCGTTGATAGATCACTATGTCAATCAGTCAGTCACCTTTGGGTTTTATATATTTATTAGATTATATAGAACACAATTTTTGTAGAGTAACAGTATAAAAAATCAGTTCTGTAAAAAATAACTTGAAAGACTGAGAAGTAATTTAGTATTTTTTTTTACTGCGCTGCGAGCCGTTTCTACTATGCAATCAGTTGCGGCAAGCAGCAAGTTATTCAATAGCTTTTATCGCGGGTTTTAAGAGGAGTCCACACCGCCCTTTTTTCCATACAAACATTATCCCCTGTTTCCTCCCTGTATGATGCTAGTAGAGTTATAATTTTTTTCCTGAATATCTACGGCCACTAATACAATGTCCCTATGTTTTCTTATTTAATTATTAAATAAGATATGAACGTTCAAAAACCCAAAAAATGGCCAGATTTTCCGCTGTGTTCAAACATCCAGAAAACAGATTTGGCTAGATGATACAAAAAAAAATAAAACATAGGGACACAGCTCAAGCCTTTCTTTAATCTTTAATGAAGAAAGTACTTAAATCGGGCAAGTTTTGCAGAAGGAATCAGGGGACGACGAATCGTTGATTTTCTGCAGTTGTCTCTATCGCGTTCTGCGATATAGGCTTGAGGTGAGGGAGACAGCTATAGATATTACACGTACTTTTTTTCATTTCTCTAGCCCCTGGTGTATCCTCTTAAGCGCGGCGACTGATTCAAGAAATTTCGTAACGAAAAAACCTAACGCACCCCCACTCCAATCGGCACAGCGCGGCGGTGTGCCACTGTGGTCGGTGCGGCGTTGCCAGACTTCGGCATTTTATGTCTTACTATATATTTTCAAGTGGTTGAGCCATGCTTCGGCACGAATGAGCCGGCTCGACCGAAGAAATACCACGGGCTCAAAAAGAAAGCAGCGTGAAACAGCGCTTGCGCTGTTTCGCTGAGTGAGTGAGTTTACCGGAGGCCCAACCCCCTACCCTTCCCTTCCGTACCCTTCCCTATTCCCTTCCTTACCCTCCCCTTTTCCCTCTTAAAAGGCCGGCAACGCACCTGCAGCTCTTCTGATGTTGCGAGTGTCCATGGGCGACGAAAGTTGCTTTCCATCAGGTGACCCGTTTGCTCGTTTGCCCCCTTATTTCATAAAAAAAAATAAGTACTTACACGTACTTACCTTATGTCTCACAATATCTTCAAAGTTAAAACAAAATATATACTTATTGAAGACCAAAGAGCCTTTTTGCCGCCAGAATTGGCTGTCAATTCAATTAAATAACACGTCAACTGTCAAACATATCCCACCCCTGCAGCCCTGACAGTCCGATGCGTAGGGTCAAAAGAAAAACAAAATATTACATGGACCTTCGCGAGCAATATTAAATAATAAACACAAATATAGTAGTTTCATATTTTTGCCAATAGTAAATATTTGGTATTGAACATTCGATTTAATCAAAAAATCCATTCCCATTATGCCCTTGGCTTATAAGTAAATGTTTGTTTTATAAATAGGGAATATTACGAAAGGTCGTGGCAGGGGCATAAATAAAATTAATATACCTAGTGGAATAGAGAAACAAAGGCCTGAGCAAGCGAGATGTCACTATCAGCGACCCGAGCGGGGCTAAAAATATGGTCTTGCTTGCAATTCATGTCTTACTTTGTACTAATTTGACATTTGTCAGTTTGACAGTTATGACAATTCATTAGCTGAATTGATTGAGAGGAATTGCTAAATGTGACCATTTTAGCCCCGAAGTAAACCTGCGTGTTAAAAAGAGACGTGTGCTACATTTTATTTTTTATTTTTATTTTATTTTATTTTATTTAGGTAACACACAGCCAACAAAAATACTTAAATATAAATTTACAATCAAGCCTAAAGTACCATTACTTAATATAAAGGCCTGAGCAAGAGGGATGTTACTATCAGTAACACTACGTAGTAAAAAGAGACGTGTGATACATGATAGCAGCACTCTTTTTTTGACGTCCAGTCGGCACGGGCCGCACGTTGACAATTTAGTCTCATAGAATTCATGTTCAATTATGCTTGTGTAAGTGTATACGTACACATATTTTTCACATAGATGAAAACCAATTTAGGTTTCGTTTGACAGCTCGAGATTGTTGCTCTATTCCGCTAGGTATATTAACTTTATGTGTTCAATCATGCTTTTGTAAGTTTATAGTATATACGTACACAATTTTTACACACAGATGAAAACCAATTTCGGTTTCGTTTGACAGCTCGAGATTGTTGCTCTATTCCGCTAGGTAAGCTTTATGGGCAGGGGTCGCTACTGACACATACAGTAAATCCGACATTTTGCACACGTCATAATATTAGAACATAGACAGACACGTAAAACTTTGAACAAAACTTTCTGTTTAATATGTAATGTACAGACAATATGTAGGACAAGATAGATTGCTCGTCGTTTGGGAACGCGATATGGAACGCGCGGTACATACACATGCGGTATCTATCCTGATCTACGTCTGTGGTCTAATGTCTATATTGGTGCTGACTGCTGCCTATAGCGTAAAAACATTGCAGTTACTCTGTCCTATTGTCAGCTATTGTATTAAACCCAATTTTTTTTTACGAAAACTACAACAATGTGCATTAACGCTTATACTTCTCAACAGTATTTTGAAAAATAAAGCATATTTTCTAGTCCTCGCCTTTCAACTACTTACTAATTTCACATTCCTTTGTACCTACGCACAATTCGTGTTTATTAATATCCCACCAAAACATTAAATGTAAAAAGGAGCCAAGCAAAATATTGCATAGCCATACAATATATTTATCGTAAAAAGTTTTCAGATCACATTCAAGCCAAGCCTTCAACTTATTTTGTAATTTAAATCAACATTAAGTGAATCATTGTGGACCTACCTTGTTTCCAAATTGTCAGTCAGTGAGTCACAAAATGTAGTAACTTTGATCATCCGTAACTATTTAACTATTTATCGAAATGTTATGTAATTTGCAGGTTACGCTAGTTTTAATACTTGCTCCTAGTCACCGAAATTCTAAATCCCTAGCTTTGTTAACATCGAAGATAAAGGGGATGTGAAAAAGCCGCGAACCGCTTCGAGAAAAGTATGCTACGGCCGTGCCTTTGCTAAAAAACTAGAGCACTGCCGTGCTCCCATATTTCCAAACTCTCCGGAACACAACACTTATACTAAAGGTACTTTCAACTGAATTTTGTTAGCCGGAACGCAATAAAATATAATATTTTTAGTTTTCGTAACATGGGTGCTAAAAATAACATTCACAATTTATGTCCATTGATAACTTTTTGTATATTTATAGATAAGGATAGTTGTGTTTTATTATGTACTTACATTGCCAGTGAGTGACTCTGATCATTGACCAAGCCAGTTATGCAGGAATATTTTTATAGTGCCCAAGTGTGTGCGCAGTACACGAGAGAATTCTGTATTCCTTTACTCTCATTACCCAGTGGGACCGAAACCCGACACGACTGACGAGAGATCAGGCGCAGGACAGACTTTTTTTAGACTAAAAAGTCTGTCCGGTAAGTCCGTAAGTCTATCTTGAGTAAGATGATCCGTGGATCATCTTAATTGACAGATATTGTGTATATGTGTGTGACACATGTGTGAAGTGATGAGCTCTCTAAGTAAAACACTTTGTCAAAACAAAAACGAAATTATCCCAGTTAATTCTTAACTTTAAATACTCAAGCAAAATATCTTATTTTCGTAGATGGTAAAACAACACCTACCGGGTTAGCAAGTTTATTATATTAATAGGTAAATATTTTTTCTACATCTAATTAAGAAATTAAAAATGTAAATGCCCCTGACGCGGTATTTTTGCTATTTTATCGCGATTATAATATTACAATTTTATGGAAGCTAATAATTTTGTAATTTACAACCTACGAATAATAAAAACTATTTATTATTCGTAGTTTATAACTCATTTTTTATGACATAAAATGTTAGAGCAAGTTCCATAAAAGTTTATTTTGCAGCTAATTATTTAAGTATGTATTTAAATTGAATATTAATTATCCTTTTAACTACCTTTTAGTAATAATTATGAACGTTTTCTATTTTGAATCCATCCATGGCATACGAAATTTTATGTAAGTGAAACTTCAGTTTTTCTATAAGTATATTAATACGTGAACGAAAAACTTGGAAAGGTGTTATAATCATAACACCTTTCCTAGTTTTTTGTGTACCTATATTAAAATGTGTGTAATATATTATATTAATAGAATCTTATGGTTTAAAGCGCGTTCATAATAAATTATATTTACAACAAAAAAGTCAAAAAAATTTGTTACAATAAAATTATAAAAATAAATTATGTCTTTTTTTTTTAATTTTACGTTTTATTTTGTGATTTTAACTCTATGGTTAATTGAAAAAAAATGCAGACTTAATAAAATTTAAAATTTTATTATCTAAAGCATCATACTAATTCTATTATAAAGGGGAAAATCCGTTTGTTTGTTACCTTTTCACGCCAAACCGCTGAACCGATTTTGGTGAAATTTGACATGGCGTTACTTTGAGTCCCGGGAAAGGACATATAACACTATTTATCTCGGAAAAATGTACGGTTTCCGCGTGATTAACGAATTTTGGCGCAATGGAGCTTCGGGCGTCATTTAAGAGGATACAACAGCGGCTTGAGAAATGAAAAAAAAGTACGTGTAATATCTATAGCTGTCTCCCTTACCTCAAGCCTATACCGCAGAACGCGATAGAGACAACTGCAGAAAATCCAGAAAATCAACGATTCGTTGTCCCCTGATTCCTTCTCCAAAACTTAACCGATTTAAGTATTTTTTTCATTAAAGATTAAAAAAAGGCTTGAGCTGTGTTCCTATGTTTTGCTTTTTTTGTATAATCTAGCCAAATCTGTTTTCTGGACGTTTGAACACAGTGGAAAATCTGGCCATGTTTTTGGGTTTTTGAACGTTCATATCTTATTTAATAATTCAATTATGAAAAAAAAGAAAACATAGGGACATTGTATTAGTGGTCGTAGATATTCAGGAAAAAAATTATAACTCTACTAGCATTATCCAGGGAGGAAACAGGGGACAACGTTTGTATGGAAAAAAGGGCGGTGTGGAATCCTCTTAACTTATATCGTACATACTATAATAAAGCCAGCTACCAAATCTGCCGTGGTATAACAAAAATGCCGTTAAGTGACATTTGGTCGATTTTCAGGTTTTGATTGTACATGAATAAGAAAAAAATTCTCTATCGACCTATATAAGCGGTTTTCTGATAAGTTGAATAGTTTCGGAAATAATAATAATGAAAATGCCGTTATATTACCCTTTTTTGTGCATGTAATACGCTTAAATGACGTTAAGTCATATTGGGAGTCAATATAGCCGCTAATGTTCATTAACTTGTATTTTTATTATACTTTTTTCTTGTGATTGTTTCACTAGATTGCCGTTATACGGTATTTTGTACACTGTAAAGTGATTAAAGTACTTTAACTATTTTATTGTAACTCTTTTTTAATGCAGGACTTTATGTTTGCTAAACAATAATGCCGTAAAGTGAAAAAATTAGACTTAAATGTGACTAACGAGTCTTAACGGCATTATAGCTTAGCATTTAGTACATTTATATTTTTACTCAATGAACGCTACGAGCCAGTAACGGCATTTATAAAGTGAAATAAAACATATTTTAAATTAAATATTAGATTTAAATGTCGCTATCTCACAATAATACGCTATAATGCCGTTAAATAATCTCACCCGGTGACATCCTAGTTTCGCGGTCAGAGGTCAGGAGTATTCAGTGCGTCGCAGGCGCTTACCGAATGCGCTTACGTAATTAAGAATTAAAATTCCCTATCTCAAAAAACAAACTTGCAGTATTCCTAATAATAATAATAAACTAAGTTGAACAATACCTACTACAATAAAAAATAATCACTAAAATCGGACTTGTGGTTCCGGAGATATGCGTGCACAAAACATACATACATATACATACATACACTTTTGAAATTTGCCACATTTGTTCAGAAGCTGTCATATATTGATATAATATTATACAACAGTTCTGGAAATATTACATACATGTACACGTCGAATTGATAATTTTGACTTGATTTGTATTTTGTAGTTTCAGTAAGTTTTATTTTATTTAGTTGTGTTGTTTTTATTTGAGACAGAAAGACTTAAAAACGGCCGTCTTAAGAGCATGCTATAATTATAATATTATTATGTAGAAATGTTATCGTGCCTCTTAGCCACCCAATTAATGTGATATTTGTATTAAGTAAAGAGCTAAGCGTCCATACAAATTAGTTGTAAGTATAATCCCACCAAAACATTAAATGTAAAAAGGAGCCAAGCAAAATATTGCATAGCCATGCAATATATCTATCGTAAAAAGTTTTCAGATCACATTCAAGCCAAGCCTTCATCTTATTTTGTAATTTAAATCAACATTAAGTGAATTTATCAATAGTTTTCTTTATTTTATATATTATTATAGTGGCTCGGCAACGAGCACAAGAAAAACAAATATAAAACTTCATATTTAGGGTAGTTCATATTTACACAAACGGCAAGCGTAAAGTGTTTTTTAGTACCGTATGTAATGACGCATGTCGACGATTGTACCCAATAAATACCCAATCAGTCGCTGATTATTTCTCTAGTGCTCATTGCCAAGCCACTATAATAATTATAAAATAAAGAAAACTATATATATAAATTCACTGAATGTTGATTTAAATTACAAAATAATAATTATAATAAAACTCTTTATTGCACACCAAAATACATACACAATATGAATTATAAATTAATTAAGCTGAAGGCTTGGCTTGAATGTGATCTGAAAACTTTTTACGATAGATATATTGCATGGCTATGCAATATTATGCAATATTTTGCTTGGCTCCTTTTAACATTTAATGTTTTGGTGGGATTTTATTTCTTTTTTTAAGGTTTCCTTTCTTTTCAGGTCACGTTAAAACGTTTCTGTACTTAGCTTAGCACACATTCTCTATCTCTAGGTATATATTCTATGTCGTAAAATTAATTGATAATAACAGGTAGGTACTTCTACAAAGTACAAATTCTATGACGATAGCCTAGAATTTCAGGATAACTTTTGAACTATCAAGAGGTTATTCGTGCATCGATGTTACTTTCGATTGAGTATTACGACCTATTCCGGATTTTTTTCAAACCATAATAATTATACTCCGCAAACAAGCGATACCGCGATATAAAGGGAGTGCTACACCATCTATCGAGCGAGTATGGAGTGTACATCGTAATTCGCAGTTCTGATTTAAGATTTAATCTAATTTAATTATCATAGTTTCATTGTTAACTTTGTTCACTATTTTTCCTTTTGTACGTAAAATAATTATTATGAAGTCAAAACTCATTTTTAAAGTTCTTGCAAAGCCACAAACAATAAAATTCTTTTCTTTTATTTAATAAAGTTATATTATACTTTTCAGTTTTTAGGCTTCCTTGCCCAAAGGATGAAAACGGGAGCCTATTCCTAATGAGTCTAGATTTCGCTGTCTGTCTGTCGTCCGTCAGTGTGTCACGAGGCTAGATCTCGAGAACCGCAATAGCTAGATATTTTATTTTTTTTACATATTATGTACTTTTACTGTCGCTATAAAAGCTAATAGTCCAACTAAAATAAAATGAATGATTAATGGGGGGTCTCATACAACAAACACGTTTTTTTGCCCTTTTTTGCCCTATATCCATAATGGTAAAAGTGAGGTTTTTGAAAATTTCAGAAAATACTTAATTGTATTTCCACTTTAATAATAAGTAATAAAAAGTACATAAACTTGTGATTTAAGGGGGGCTCCCATACAAATTTACGGTACGGAACCCTATGTACGCCAGTTCGACTCGCACTTGGCCAGTTTCATAATATTTCCTTTCATTGTGGATAACGACCTACCTTGTTGGCAAATTTCAAGGTTCTAAGTCTGCTAGAAGTACCTTAGAATTTTGATGATCTGTCAGTCAGTGAGTGACAAAATGTAGTTACTTTGATCATCCGTAACTATTAAACTATTTATCGAAATGTTATGTAATTTTGAGGTTATGCTAGTTTTAATACTTACTCCTAGTCACCGAAATTCTAAATTCCTAGCTTTGTAAACATCGAAGATAAATAGGGTGTGAAAAAGCCGCGAACCGCTTCGAGAAAAGTATGGTACGGCCGTGCCTTTGCTAAAAAGCTTGGCTGGAGCACTGCTGTGCTCCCAGATATACTATAGAGCTATCTAAGATGCTCAATAAAGTACATAATAAATATTGTGATTTACTAACTTGGGTTTTAATTTATTACAAAATAAGATCCCTATTTAATACTTTAACTCCGTATAGTTAAATATCACAATGCAATATTTTTCGCTTTGTATCGCTATAACGCCGTTAACGTAAAAAGTAAATAGTGTAACGGCGTTTTAGCGGAACAATGAGTGGAGTTATTCATATACATATTGTAGCTTACTAGACTTAAATGCGGTAAAATACCAATAACAGCACTAAAGACTAACATAAGTTGGTTCTGTATTACTTGATATTAAACTAAATCAGGGTTATGTACTATAACGACATTTTAACTAAACCTATGAGAAAATGTTTGTAGTGTTTTAATAGACAACGTTTTTATTAGGAATAGAAACACTAAAATGCCGTTAAGGTATACGTAACGGCATTTAAGTCAAATTATAGATGAAAGAAAGAAACATTAATGATGAACTAAAACGAAAAACGGGTTTTTTTTATTATTCATAAAGAAATTCTAGAAGATCACATATTAATAGATAATAAGTATCTCTTTTATGTATGTTCTGGTGCTTTTCGATCTCAAATCGGTTTTGTCATTGAGGAGTTACATAGGTTTAAATTTTTACCGCGTTTTTTGCTCATAACTCAAAAGTAGGTTTTGGTAGTTAACGGCATTATAGTCATACCACGGCAGAAATGAAATCATAGGAAGTATTCTAAAGGGTCACATTAACAGTTCGCCGGCAGGCCGTCGCCTGGCAGTTAATCCGAAAAGACCCAAGACCAGACAGGGGAACTGTGATCCCCTGACGATTTTGTATCGACGGTCCATGACTATCAGCCTGCCGACCAGAGCCTGCAGGCGGACTGTTAATGTGTGGGACCCTTAAAAATTGAGCAAGGAAAAATTTTCTTTTATTTTATCCCAAAATTAGTTTATTTCTTAGATTTTTTATGATTATTTTACCATACATTAATCAATCATAAAACCTGCACCATAATATTATATAATATTATTATCTACTTACCTCTACTACGATTTATATAAACTAGATGACGCCCGTGAGTTAAGTTTTCATTCATTTTTCCGAGATAAAAAGTATCCTATGTTCTTTCCCGGGTATCAAATTATCTTCATAACAAATTTCATCAAAATCAGTTCAGTGGTTTTTTTTTATGAAATATGAGGCAAACGAGCAAACGGGTCACCTGATAGAAAGCAACTTCAGTCGCCCATGGACACCCGCAGCATCAGTAGAGCTGCAGGTGCGTTGCCGGCCTTTAAAGAGGGAATAGGGTAATAGGGGAGGGTAGGGAAGGGAAAAGGGTAGGGCATTGGGTCTACGGTAAACTCACTCACTCGGCGAAACACAGCGCAAGCGCTGCTTCACGCCGGTTTGGGCTTAAAGAGGTAACAGAGTACAGACAGACACACTTTCGCATTTATAATATTAGTATGGATTTGTGTGGATGATCTACTCTGGAATATCCAAATTCCTATCTGCCTGGTAGAAGGTACTTTAGATTTTCAGCACCAATTTTCACCCGAGGTACTTGTACTAATTTTATACGTGGGAGAACCATGCTTCGGCACGAATGGGCCGGCTCGACCGGAGAAATACCACGTTCTCACAGAAAACCGGTGTGAAACAGCGGTTGCCCTGTGTTTCGCCGAGTGAGTGAGTTTACTGGAGGCCCAATCCACTACCCTATTCCCTTCCCTTCCCTTCCCTTCCCTATCCTCCCCTATTAGCCTATTCCCTCTTAAAAGGCCGGCAACCCACCTGAGGCTCTTCTGATGCTGCGAGTGTCCATGGGCGACGGAAGTTGCTTTCCATCAGGTGACCCGTTTGCTACTTTGCCCCCTTATTTCATAAAAAAAAACTAATATGTATTCTGTGCCCGAGGATAAAAAAATCGAAAAGTTTTTCACAAGTTTCAGTCATTTCAGCAAAACAAACTGTTGATTTCGTAAGGTTTTTGTGGTAAAATAAAGTTTTTGTTTTGATTAAATGGCTGGAGCTTTATAAATACACTCTTGAGACTATTACTTTCTTAATAATTTATTCAAGAACTTTCTAGAATTTTATATTAGGATACGTTTGTAAGTAAACGTTGAATTTTCCAAGTTTTCATAAATTTTGTGTAAAGGAAATAAACTAACATGATTTAGTGGTAAGTGATTTTAAAGTGCCGAAATGTATGCGCAGTTCACAAGAATATCAGACACAAGATCGACTTTTTAACGATTCATGGATTTTTTCTCTTGACATGTTATTAGATCATACTGGACTCTGGAGACAACATATTTTTGCAAAACAACAAATTGGGAATCTAACCGACCTAGAGAGTGTGGCCTCAACCACTGGACCATGGAGGCGTTAAAATAATAATAATTCTAATTAAATAGATATAACATAGTATTTTTTATGTATGGTTTTCTATTTTAAATAATATTATGCTTTGAAGTACAAACAAAATACAGTTATTATTGTTATATGCATATTAAATACTGAAGACAGTGTTCCAAGGCGGTAATTATTATTGATATTGTTTAAAATGGGATATGGATCGACTATGGACTGTTCGCCAATATCCTTTTTTGGTCTCTTTTAGAATTTTTTTTGCTTATGATTAAAATTTTATAGTATGCACAAAAAACTTAACCATCATACTATGTTAACATATACATGGTAATGTAATTTTCAGATAAACGGTACGGCGCGGCCGTGCCTTTGCTCAAGATACTTGGCTGGGGCACAACCATGCCCGCAGATATATTTTTTTTCAAAGAAGAGGGTTCAAAATAGCCTTATTCTACTAGACATACACAGTAAATGAATACTTTCCTCCAAAAGTAATTTTGAGCTGACTTTTTCATTACCTTAAATAACCGTTTGCTTAATTTTGTCCCAGGTTTATAGGACTTTATTTAAAGCCCAAATTAGGGCTTCGTATGCTAATGTTAGGGTCTGATGCCCTGATAAATCCCTTGATGCCCTATACGTAGTATAATTTTATTAGTAGTGGTAGCTTATTGCATTATCTGTGCGAGCTCCAAGGAATCATAGAACTAACTTTATTCCGCGGCTTCGCTTGCATGAAATAAATCCCCAGAATAAAAACTTTTTATATTTAAAATTATTTTTATTAATTATAGGTGGTATTTTAAAGTATTATTTCTTATTAGTTGCCTATATATTAACTGTTTGCCCCGACTTCGTCCTTGCAAACACATAATAAACAATGATAATAATTATTGAATAATTTCTTCTTCCTCCCACTGATTCTTCGCTCCTATGCGACTAATATCGCAGCGTGATGTTACTCCTAAACTGATAAAGGTCTTCCTTAATAAACCGGTAGTTACGTGTAGTCCTAGCGCAAAAATATTTTATCAATTTGATCCAGTAGTGTCTAAGATTAGCGCATTGAAAAAAACTCTTCAGCTGTATAACATTAGTTAACACACAGTTTTCAATCAACTAGAGATCGCCCGATGGTCAAAATTCGACCTTAATTTCAACGACATTAGGACTACTACCTATATTTTGTAAAAAAAATTGACTTTATCATATTTTTTTCAACTCTTGTCTCTGGGACTCAGCTGATCTCAGACTGGCCGTGTTTAAGCACTAATAATATCTCAGATTCAATAAAAAAACTATAAACCATTTTCAATTTGTCAACTTGTTGTCAACTTGTTGTCAACAGACTTCAACCAGAAATAAAAGAGTACAATTCGTATGTATAGGCTTGTCACTCAAAAATCTGTCATCTTTCAAGTGTGTGTGTTGCAGTGTGTGTTTGGTTTTATTTGTTAAAAAAATGTATGATAAAAGCATAATTTCAAAATAATATTAGCTTGATGCACTCCTTCACCATAATATAAACTATAACTGTGCAAAATTTCATTCACCTACGTTTCCCCATTTTTCGTAAAAAGGGTTACAAAGTTTTTCGTTCGCGTATTAATATTAATTATGATGATGATAGCCGTAGAGATGTGACGACCCCACCGCCCGCCTGACGATAGTAATTCTATCTCACAATAATTAGTGTGGGATAGATCTAACATCAAGCGCAGTTAGTCAACCGAAGGATGGCGGTAAAACCATCAACGGTTAGTGAAGCGCGTGCTTTGCGTGGCAATTATGAGCAAATGTCTTTCATGAAACGCACCAGAAAATAGTCCCTAGTTCCCGGTAGCGGTTTCGTTTGATTTCAATCATATTATTCATCATTCATCATTATCATTTTGCGCTCGTAACTCATAAGACAGTTACGATCAAAGCGAAGAAGGAAATCATGGTTGTTCAACATCTGCCAACGTGGAGAGAGGCTTGAATGCAAAAGTTCATGTCCTATGACGACGCGAATGAAACCCAATCTCAATTAGTGATGTTGCGTCGTTTTTCGGCGAAAAATTGTTTACCATCAATCAAAACGTGGCTCTGACGTAAATCTGGTTTACAGTAGCTGCTAGCGCCAGCTACAGGACAAATGTTTTTTTTTTTAAGTAAGGGGGCAAACGAGCAAACGGGTCACCTGATAGAAAGTAACTACCGTCGGAAGAGTTGCAGGTGCGTGGCCGGCCTTTTATGAGGGAACACTCTCTCTTCTTGAAGGTTTGCAGATCGTATAGGTCCGGACTCCGGAGATACTGCTGCCTGCTGGTGACAGTTCGTTCCAGAGTTTAATGGTGGCCATACACCATCCTTTCTATCGTCCAATCGGCATGACGCTACCGATTGGATCAGTTAGAACTGACAGTGTGTGGGAGTGGATTGGCATGACTCATGGGATAGGAAGGATGGTGCATGGCCACCGTTACAGTGCGCGACATGTTTACAGTAGCTGTTGGTGCCAACTACTGGATGTTTCATGTTGGACAAATGTTTACCGGCCGCAATCAAAAATGATGATTATGATTAAACTTCAATTTAATGAAAAGTTTGACAGATAATATATGGCGCTTATGCCAAATCTTTATTCAATTGCAGATTCTTCTCTGAGCCCGGCAGTCAATGTGAATGTCTGTTAACTCTTTACTCAAAAAACAACCAATTTTAATTAAATAAATATATAGTTGCAATTCTATTAAAATACGTAAGTACTAGATAATATTATCAAATATAGAAATTAAAGATACAATATTATCAGAGTAGACAGAATGATAGAGTATGCCGACTTAGAACTGATGTTGAAATTTTTAAATTTGACGTATTAAGACGAAAATCGTCGCTAGGGTTGTTATCTTGTTACCTACGAATTTAAAAATATGACATATTCGATGGACGTGTTCCTCTTTGGTCGTATTGTTGTGTGTTTTGGCACATGCGATTAAAATTGTCAGAATCCAATTTTGAAATCTTTATTTTAAATATTTAAAAATAAATCATATCAGCCAGCGCGAGGCACATTCCGTTCATAATCCTAGTGAAACCCGACGAATTTGACAGATATTGAAACCTGTCCGTTTCTTTGTAGTCGAACTACTGGTCGTTATGTCTATTGTGATATTATGAAGCTTTTTAATTGTTTTGCCTAATTGTGGCCATTAAAATATTAAACTCATGTTTTTGTAATACAAAATTAAAGATACAATATTATGAAGATTTTCATTAATATTTTGCCTAATCGTGGCTATTAAAATATTAAACTCGTGTTTTTTAATAGCATAAAAACAAGCAAAACTACTTCTTAAGTGTTTTATTTTACATTTACTTTGAACATAGATGCTTAAATTCATAATAATATGAAGTTTATTGCTACTAAAATGTACTTATAAGACAAGTATTTTTGGTTTCTTGAATAAAATATTATTATGACGTTTCTTTTTAATAAGGAATATTTTGCAAAGTCGGAGCAGAAGATGCTACTAGTACATACAGACTTATCCATACAGTAAATATCAAACGTCAAACTAAATTTTTTTTTACTGCCTATGCTGGCGCTGCCATAATGTATTCTATTGCAAGTACATGCATAATGCGAACTTTTGTTACTTTTAACTTTTTAGTGTTTTATACGTTTGTTTCTGATCGAGACAGAACCTACGATCTACAAGGAGATACATTATAATAATTACTAAGCAAGATAATCTGCTTAATCTATACTATCTATCTATACTAATATTATAAATGCGAAAGTATCTCCGTCTGTCTGTCTGTCTGTATGTCTCGCTTTCACGCCAAAACTACTGAACCGATTGCAATGAAATTTTGTACACAGCTATTCTAGAGCCTGAGAAAGGACATAGGCTACATTTTGATGTGGGAAAATATCTTATTTCCATGAAAATATCGATGAAAATTAATTCTCATTGTAGTTCTTACATGTGACAGCAGATGTCGTTTTTATTGCCGATGGCTCCGTGGCTCCGTAGCTCATGTGGTTAAGCGCGTGGTCAGCGCTCTTCCGGGATGTCCTGGGTTCGAGTCCCGCAGGCGGAACAAAAAGTTTTCAATGTTTCTGGGTCTTGGATGTGTATTAAATATCATAATAATATTTCAAAAATCTTAAATTTATTTTATGTATAATGTTGTAAAAAATCCGGAAATATATCGATGCAATGGACATATTTTTAGTTCTAATATATGACAAAGATGGCGTTTTATTTTTTACTTCATTGTAACATAGAACTAATCATACTTATTATGTTTTTGTTTATAGTTTTTCATACGTTAGAATATTATGTTTAAGAATATTATCACTTGGTATGATAATAATCAATCTATCTTATCTTATAGAATTCCTACTGCATTTCTAATTATGTGACAAGTTGACAACAGAAGGCGCTCTAAAATAAAGGAGTTTGAGTGTACCGTGTTGGCCTATATTCCGTCCAGAAAATATATCAATGCAATGAACAAAAACAGATGGCGTTTTATATTTTACTTCATTGTAACAGATTACAGAACTAATCATACCTACTTTATTATATTGTTTTTATTCATAACTACCTGTTGCCCGCGACTTCATCCACGTGGACTTTAGTTTATAGCGCGCGGTGTCAACAAAATTTGTATCAAATTTAAAAACGTTTTAAAACCCTTGTTAGTGGTACCCCTAGGGCCGCGCTACACCGGAATGGCAGCGCTGAAAGTGCTCGCTTCGCCGCTGCCATTCAGGTGTAGCGCGGCGTGAGCGCGGCCCTTAATTAATCAAAATACCCAAAAACAGCGGTGCAGTATGCACCTAATCTATACTAATGAAAATAAAGTATCTCTGTCTGTCTGTTTGTCTCGCTTTCACGCCAAACGCCAAAACTACCGACCTCATTGTAATGAAATTTTGTATACAGATAGTCTAAAGCCTGAGAAAGGACATAGGCTACTTTTTTACTGGAGAAAAGGGTTGTAAGGGGGTGAAAATGCGTAAATTTGTTCAAATTAAGTTAGTTCCAAAAGTCATAATAGATGGCACCGTGCGTCTTCTACATCGCGCTGACGCTTGCTCAAAAGTCTTTCTATAAGAGGTGGTATCATCTAACATGTAAGTTTCGATTTTTTTCGATTGTTCTATCTGTTCTACGTTATTAAAACTCAGTACTTTATCTATGCAGTGACGTAACCTTAAATCTATCAATCAAAGAGAACATAATCACTACGTTTTACTATCAACGATAAATAGTTTATGGGTAAAGTTATTGCTGGGCTAAATAAGCTTTAAGATTTGGCATAAAAGATGAAGTTTAATATAAAAAAATGAAATACTTATTGTGTGCACACTGCACAGCTGTTTTGATTTAAGGGGTACCAGGGTTTTTTTTAATAAAAGCTTTTGACACCAATATTGTTGACATCGCGCGCTATAAACTGAAGTCCACGCGGACGAAGTCGCGGGCAACAGCTAGTATTATGTAAAGCGTTAATTGATCTAATGTAAATTCGTAACCAACTATGTTACGCTTCAAAGCGAATAATCCATATCTACTTATAATATTATCATACATGGGAAAGTGTTGCTGAGCTGATTTATCAAGTCATGGATACATCATGACGTGGGAAACATGACGTGGGAACGAATAGGCCGGCTCGACCGGAGTAATACCACGTTCTCACAGAAAACCGGCGTGAAACAGCGCTTGCGCTGTGTTTCGCCGAGTGAGTGAGTTTACCGGAGGCCCAATCCTCTATCCTATTCCCTTCCCTACCTATCCCTACCCTCCCCTATTACCCTATTCCCTCTTAAAAGGCCGGCAATGCACCTGCAGCTTTTCTAATGCTGCGAGTGTCCATAGGCGACGGAAGTTGCTTTCCATCAGGTGACCCGTTTGCTCGTTTGCCCCCTTATTTCATAAATAAAATCATACAACGTATAACTATTCAATGTTCGTTATCTTTATCTGCTGTACAACTTTTTCAAGGCAGCAGACTCAGGCAAGCAAACATTTTCTAGATTGAAACATTTTTAATTAGTAAAAGAGTTACATTATATTGCAATGACATGTTCAGTGTTTGAACTGAGTTTCCATTGGACGGCCAAGGACTGTCGCAACTTGATTCAACTTTTCATTAACTGGACCCAGCAAACATTGAACTGTTTGTAATGAGAAAAGAACTCGTGTGAAGTAATTTTGACCCGGACAATCGTTTGAAAGTTTATATATTTTTCGTGAATTCTAGTTCAAGGGTCGAGCTTTTTAGTTCTCCAGGACTGTTATGTATATTCATTATTACATCAGTAAATCAGAAACAGTAGTACTGTTTCTGATTTACTGATACTACTTAGATATCTTATATTAGATACTATTCTAATTTTAGAAAATGAAACAATTCGGGGCTTATTTTCAACTATAAAAATGAATTATAAAATTGACACTTTAGGGTAAGTCGCCCCCTTAAGAAATACAGTATGTTACCGTATTTCTTAACTGTTTTAAAAATTATGGAAAAATCAAAATGGCTTATTTTAGACTTGCTTATATTAAAGAAGTAAAAATTAATCAGTCTCCTTATTATAGGTTCCAACTTATAATAAGGAGACTGATTAATTTTTACTTCTTCAAGTAAAATGTCGTTGTGTGCCCTGACTTCTGTTACACATTGGTCCTCTAACGGCCATTCCCAATATTTGATCTATCCCTGGTTTTGCCCTACTAGAGATAGGAATAGCTCACAATTGACATAAAATATATGTCTCTAATGTCTAATCTGAGCTATTCCTATCTCTAGTAGGGCAAAACCAGAGATAGATCAAATATTGGGAACGGCCGTAAAACTTTGAAAATTTGACTTCCTAGTAATAGCCTTACCTTTTGACCCTCTATTAAAGGGCTACTTTAATAGAGGGTCAAAAGGTCTCTCCCTCTAAGCACAACTTTTCTCATCAAAGATTTGACAAAGACCCTATTTTTTATATTGTTTCAGGAAGCAAAATTGTGACCAGCCTTCAAAACCCTTTGTGTTAAATGAAGAGGAATAATATAAAGTGGATAAAAAAACAATTTAAGTACAAGAAAATCCCTTTGAAATATTAATTTTAATAATAATTTATTATCGTTGAGTGATTTACCTACTTTGTTTTTCCTTGTCTTATGATTGTATGTTGAATATTTCAGACTACAGGGAAATAGACAAAAAAAACAGGAAAAAAGGTAATGTAATAATTATTATTTTTGTAAGTATATATTAATATCTACAAGGCGCAACTTTTGACACCATTTATTCATAATATTGCGGAAAGGGTGTTTTTTCGGGATGAAACCTATCCTGTGTCCTTTGCCAGAACTCAAATTATCTCCGCACCTAATTTCATGAAACTCCTACACCGGTTTCGGTGACGGTGGTCGGTTTCATTGAATCCAGTCCTGTTACGCAGGAGCCTACACTGTCTGCGGGCCACAAATAAAGTCCCGGCGGGCTCGGGGCTGCATGCGACCCGCGGATCCGCGGGTCGGGGATAGCTGGTGTAGATGTAACTCTTTTGTAGTGTGCATAGACACAATCCGAAGTACCGGAGACACATATCTCTAGTACATAATTACTAGAGATAATATTATTTGTGTCCGGTATTTCTGACTGTCTCTCACAATCAGAAGTACAGGAGACACATATCTCTAGTACATAATTACTAGAGATAATATTATTTGTGTCCGGTATTCCTGATTGTCTCTTTATAGCAACTTTGACACTAATTATCTGCTAGATATCCGACACGAAAACGTCTGAAACACTAGCCAAATATACGTTATCCGGCTAAACAACCGGCCAAATAATAGGCTGGCAACGCACCTGCAGCTCTTCTGATGTTGCGAGTGTCCATGGGCGACGGTAGTTGATTTCCATCAGGTGACCCGTTTGCTCGTTTGTCCTCTTATTTTATAAAAAAAAAAACAAGGAAGAATCTTGAGGTACCTCTTAAGTTATAATAATACAGTACGTACCTACGTCGTACATACAGTATGTGAAATAGACTCAGTCGTAAAACACGAATAATTTTAATATTTTTGTCGGTACTCAGTACATAATATGTTTACGTAATACTTGCCATGAAGGTAATAAAAACAAAATAAAATGGTGACGATAAAGGGAAAAACAAACTTAAATCTTCGTTTTCTGTCGTTGAATATTTTACAAGTTTTATTGCATTATTCACTTCTTTACATTACATCAGTGACATGATATATTTTATGATTATTATCACGGTTAAATTGTGGAAAATTTGTTGAATAATTAAGTATCATTATCAAGAAAATAGTACCGCATGTCTCAAAAATAAATTAATTTGAATAATTGAAGGTTTGAATCTTACTCAAAGATAAAACATTTCAAATTATTGTTTTATTAAGTAAATTAATATTCAGTTATACATATTTTTAGGGCTACGGAACCCTAAGAATATGTATAACCGCGAATATAGAACCAAGTCATTCTACAACCATCCCCATCCAGCCCTTAGCGGCCCCCTAGTGTAAATATTGAACACGCCCGAGTTTCAATCTTAATTTGTCTAATAAATTGTTCAATTATATTGTTCAATGATATTGCACAATAAAACTGATCTTCTAGGGGACAACATTAGGATTGTGCAGAGTCCAGACGGCAGAACTCATGCGGCTCACCCCACAGTAATTTTTTATCGGGCTTTGGCCCACCACACATTCCCACCGGGCACCGCTATATCTCCGCACAGTTTTCTCGACAGTCTATTCGAGCTTTATCTCGAAGCTTAATATACTTTTAAGGCCATTAACGGCCATAAATTGCAAACTTCCACGAAAACTCGTTTCGGGAGTAAAAAGTAATGTTTATTGCGCATGATACGTGTGTAATTACAAGACGCGTCATTTCTGTAATGACACGGTAATTATTTTACATATTTGGTCATTATTACTGATTCTAAGTGGGTGTCACTTAAAACTCAACTGCGGAGAAACCAGAAGCCCCTATAATACATGCCTCTAAATCAGTGGCTCTCAAACTGTTTTGGTCTCAAACCCTTTTGAGGAGTGCCATTTATGACGGACCCTCAAAAAAAACCGGCCAAGTGCGAGTCGGACTCGCGCACCGAGGGTTCCGTACAAACCTGCAAGGTTTACAAAGTTCGTTCATTACGACAATCGAGTCATAACTATGGTATTTTTATTGCAAAATGAAATTCATATTTCAACTTGATAGCTCTACGCGTTCATGAGGAAAAAAGTAATAAGTTTATATTTATTAAAAAACCGGCCAAGTGCGAGTCGGACTCGCGCACCGAGGGTTCCGTACAAACCTGCAAGGTTTACAAAGTTCGTTCATTACGACAATCGAGTCATAACTATGGTATTTTTATTGCAAATACCTCTACGCGTTTATGAGGAAATGGGTAGTAAGTTTAAAATTATTAAAAAAATATATATTATGTGATGTAACTAAAAATTTATGGTTTTCGTAATTTTTCCTTTATCTATGCTATAAGACGTTGCTTCGTACCAAATTTCAAGATTCTGAGTTCACGGGAAGCACCCTGTAGGTTTTGATTCCCTTGCAAGTGTCGAAAATTTGCGGCATAAACGGCTGTATCTTTTGATTGCGTTGGCTTAGAAGTTTGATTTTTTCACAGCTTCAAGGGACAGTAGACTTGAGTAATTGATATAAATTTCAGCTTCATACCTCCACGCGTTCCCGAGAAAAAGGGTCTTGACAGACGGACAGACGGACAACAAAGTGATCCTATAAGGGTTCCGTTTTTTCCTTTTGAGGTACGGAACCCTAAAAATATATATTTTGTAATGTAACTAAAAATTTAAGGTTTTCGGAATTTTTCCTTTATGTGTGCTATAAAACGTTGCTTCATGCCAAATTTCAAGATTCTAGGTCGACTGGAAGTACCCTTTAGGTTTTGATTCCCTTGCGAGTACTTGCGAGTTTCAAAATATGCAGCTTAAATTGCTGTTTCTTTTGATTGCGTTGACATAGAAAATTGATTTTGTTACAGCTTAAAGGTATTATAGACCTGAGTATTTGGTATGAATTTCAATTTAATACCTCTACGCGTTTATGAGGAAATGGGTAGTAAGTTTAAAATTATTAAAAAAAAATATATTATGTGATGTAACTAAAAATTTATGGTTTTCGTAATTTTTCCTTTATCTATGCTATAAGACGTTGCTTCGTACCAAATTTCAAGATTCTGAGTTCACGGGAAGCACCCTGTAGGTTTTGATTCCCTTGCAAGTGTCGAAAATTTGCGGCATAAACGGCTGTATCTTTTGATTGCGTTGGCTTAGAAGTTTGATTTTTTCACAGCTTCAAGGGACAGTAGACCTGAGTAATTGATATAAATTTCAGCTTCATACCTCCACGCGTTCCTGAGAAAAAGGGTCTTGACAGACGGACGGACGGACAGACGGACAACAAAGTGATCCTATAAGGGTTCCGTTTTTTCCTTTTGAGGTACGGAACCCTAAAAATGTGTGTTTGAATGACTTGTCTTCATGATGGTGTCTGAAGACATGTCCTAGCACCAGCTTTAACATTTTGTTTAACCAAACAAACAGTTTTTTACAAACTTATGAATTCAATCTAGGCGACACATATTTAGTGCAAAGGCACTATCGAATGATAACTATTTTGATACATCTATACACGTAGAGCCATAACAGAAGTTCCAAAGCCACGTTGGCCATTAAGAGACGATTACATCGATAGGAAGTATAGAGCTTAATTATATGATGCCAGTGATTAGGTTTACCAATTAAATACGAGAGAGATATGCCTCGGCACAAATGAATCGACTTGACCGGATCAGTACTATGGACTGGCAGAAAAATTTATTGAAAAATCCCAAGACATATCAACAAGACACACAGACAAACATCCTTTCGCACTGTATAAATGCGAAAGGATGTTTGTCTGTGTGTCTGTTGCCTATTCGCGCTAAAACACCTGAACCGGTTTTGCTGAAAGGTATGGAGATAATTTAAGTCCCGGAGAAGGACAAAGGATAATTTTTATCCCGGAAAAATGTATGGTTCCTATGCGATAAACGATTTTAGACGCAACGGCGTCTTCTAGTACAGCGTCGTCTGCTGTAGCTTATATTTTGTGTTTCGCCGAGTAAGGTAAGTGAAGATGTAATTAAGGACAAGAAACGCATCTTACAACACAACATAAACTCCTTTATGTAGTGTTAATTCCCTACATAAAACCGTCAATGGACGGCTATCAGGTCATCCGTCTAATATTTTTGTTATCTTAAAAGCGTGTTTTTAAACTATCTAAAGATCCACTTGTTATACGACATTTACACTCAGTTCTGTCGGGCAGGGAAGTGGGCAGTGAGAGAATGTAAATATGTCACTCGCGCTGCCATTCGCCATGCCGCTGCCGCTTCCCGATACAGCAAGTATGTGGAGTGGTTATTGTAAACAGTCACTCGTGTCAGTCGCGTCTATACTGCAGCAGAAGTATTAAGGAAAACATTTTTGGCAGCGTCAGGAGTAGACAGTGGCTAAGTGACAACGGCCCTGTTGCTTTTCACACAAAGAATTAGAGATATAACACAAGTCTCTAATTCTCCATATGAAAGGGATCTACATTATAACATTTTGATATATTATAAATAATAATCTTGACAAGCGCAAGTGCGCCGAAATGGTAATATTATAAACTACGTCTGGTTTAATTCAGTTTCCTTATCTCAGGCTCGCATAATAATTATGCAAGCCTGAGATATATAGCGTCTCCAGTAATGATTACTGGAGACGCTATTATATTATGTCGCTGGCGCTTGTAGCTACGTTGTATACAATATTGTTACGTGCTTATAGAGTTCGAAGAATTTGGAGAGAGAGACCTGCTGGCTCTTATGAAGACTTTAATCACTAGAACTAGGTCTAACACACTAGGTCTAAAACACTGAGCACTATCACTGTCCTAGGTCGTAGCTAAGTCGTGGGTTTCACTGGTATCACTCTTGATCACTTGTTTTCACCACTCCGAAGTCGTCTCGAAGATAGCTCAAACTAACATGATTCACTGGCCCGTCTTCCTACGACTATTTATATGTGCCGAGGGGAATCCCAGAATGTTCAAGAGAGTTCGTTTCTAGAAAGTACCTGACTCACGTAAACATGGGTTGAACGTTTCTAGAAAATATGCGCATGTAATCGTACACCTAACGCTATCTAGCATCGAGTAGAGGATTTATGTTGTCTGTGTTTCCCGAGTGGTTTCACCGGTTGACGCTAGATGGCACTGTGTGTCCGTATCCGTAACAATATTATTACTATACAGGGTGAATTATACTCATTTATACGTGGGAGAGCCATGCTTCGGCACGAATGGGCCGGCTCGACCGGATAAATACCACGTTCTCACAGAAAACCGGCGTAAAACACCGCTTGCGCTGTGTTTCGCCGAGTGAGTGAGTTTACCGGAGGCCCAATCCCCTAACCCCTACCCTATTCCCTTCCCTACCCTCAACTATTCCCTTCCCTACCCTCCCCTATTACCCTATTCCCTCTTAAAAGGCCGGCAACGCACCTGCAGCTCTTCTGATGCTGCGAGTGCCCATGGGCGACGGAAGTTGCTTTCCATCAGGTGACCCGTTTGCTCGTTTGCCCCTTATTTCATTGAAAAAAAAATGAAAAGAAGCAACTCTCACACAACGTTGCAGCAAGCTTGAAATGCCAGCAAAACATCACAGTGCCTTAACCATTTAGGTAGGCTGTTTCATACAAAAGTATTGATTTTAAAAGTATTGATTGAAGAAGATTAGAGCTTACCTACTTCTTTTTTACTAGTCACGTATTTATTAAATGAAAACATTAACTTTAAAAAAAGCCCCCAAATGGCCTAAGCGCCACAAAATCCAGTGATACTGGCGTCCACTATAACTGTGTCAAATTGTCAATTTAATTAATAAGCCCAACTTTAGGACGAGTAACTAATGTCTATAGTATTTTTCTTATAAGGGATGACTTTAATGTTACACACATTGTACAGTTACCTCTAACAAAGAACAATAGTTAATTACAATTAGAGTTATAGCTTATACAGGGTGTAACAAAAATAAGTGATAAACTTTAGGGTGTGTACGTGTTCCTTGTACAGAGTTCACTGTGAAAGTAGCAGCGCTAAAAGACCAAATTTTTTTTTCACTTTTGTATGGGAAAACTCGTGACGCTCGGGCCCTTGCCCATACAAAAGTGAAAAAAATGTTTGGTCTTTCAGCGCTGCTACTTTCACAGTGAACTCTCTACAAGGAACACATACACACCCTAAAGTATTATCACTTATTTTTGTTACAACCTGTATATAAATTACTAGATGTTCAACGCGGCTTCGCCCGCGTAATTAAGGAATTTCATGGAAACCGTACATTTTTCCGCGTTGACGCATTCAATTATTGAATGCGCCAAAACAAAAATTCAATGAAAGAAGATGACGAATATTGAAGATGAAAGTGCACAGTGTGGACATAGCTATTTGGATATGATAAACGAATAATATGCCCTCTACACGTTCATAAGAGAGTGTTCTGAGTTGTATGTTTGGTTAATTAAAGATAGACTTGACAAAAAATAGTTTATTGTAACTTGCTTGTGCGAACAAAGAGAATGGAAAAGTGAATGACGAAATGACGAAGCAAATACGAAAATATTAACAATTCGTTAGATAGATGAAATATAAGCTTGTCGGTAGATAGAAATGTTAGCGTGCCGGTGGTTGTAAATTTATCATGTTGCTATTTAGTAATCGTAGGCGTTCGAACAGAGAGAATATTACGCAAAGGTCGGAGCAGAGGCATAGTAAAAGGAGGGGAAGTAAGTTATCTTCATACAAAGGCACCGCGCGCGGTTTGTATGTATCAATGCGTCGCCACGTACGGCACACAACAAAATCTCGGCGGTACCAGCCTAGTAAAACTGGCCGAGATTTTTAACCCCCGACAAAAAAGAGGGGTGTTATAAGTTTGACGTGTCTGTCTGTCTGTCTGTTTGTCTGTGTGTGTATCTGTCCGTGGCATCGTAGCATCCAAACAGGTGGACCGATTTTGATCTAGTTTTTTTTGTTTGAAAGCTGACATGATCGAGAGTGTTCTATTATTCATCATCATCAGCCTCCTCAGTGCTGGACAATCAGGGTTTATCTGGTTCATGAAAGGCCGTTAGCAACTTGCAGTCGTGTGATGGGTTTTATATTTCATTCTAGTAAGTATACACATAATAATGGAAATTTGACCTGGTGCTGCAGCATCACCTGGTAATCAATAGGATATCCAATTCCTTGCCAACTTAGAGCAGAGGTTTCGTGTTTGGGCTCATTTTAATTGCGACAACCAGTAAGAAGTAGATAAAGTATAAACAGTAAATATTTACATGTTGCTGCTGCAGCATCACCTGGATTCTATAGGAACCGAGCTTCGTATGAACCCAAAGTGGAGGTTTTATGTTTGGGCTCATATTAACGGCCTCATCGAAAAGGACATTGATAGATGGTAATCATGAGAATATGATTCTGTTGACAGGAATTATTCTGCACTATAACCAACACAAGTTTAAAAAGTATGAAATAAAATTTAAAAAATTTAAAAAAAACCCCCGCCAAAACAACTTTAAAAAGTAATGAAATAATATTTACTGCCTTTAAGTTCAAATAATTCCTAACTTGTGTAAAGTAATATTTTAGTCCATAATTGATGTTAAGGTGTGTCGGGGGACCGCTAATGTAGATGTTTGATTTCACATAACAAGTTTAAGGATCAATTCACAGCATCATCGCGATCATTCATTCTGAATCGAGATAGGTAACCAGCGACTTGGCGGTTGTAGGTTGTAGTTTACTTGGCGGTCCCCCGACACACCTTAACAACAATTATGGACATTACTTTTTAAAGTTGTTTTAACGGGGGTTTTTTTTTAATTTCTTAATTTAATTTTATTTCATACTTTTTTGTTGTGTGCCGTACGTGGCGACGCATTGATACTGTGGCGCACACATACAAGCCGCGCGCGGTGCCCTTGTATGAAGATAACTTACTTCCTCTCCCTTTACTATGGCAGATGCGCTACTAGCACATAGGTACAGTAATATCCGATCAAAAGCCGAAAATCAGAATAAATAAATAATAAATGACAGAAACGTTGTCAATCGTCAAACAAAACTTTGTTTACAGATCCATGACCCGGGCACAATGAGTTTCTAAAATACTAGAGTAGCAATGTCTTACAAAAGATTCTCAGAAATGCGTAACCACTTTTTTGTTCAAAAGACAATGTCAAGTCATATATTCGTTATGTCATTATGTATGTGAGATATGCCTGCAGGCATCTTCGAAGTGGCAACGCGTTGCTACCGTAAACTTCCAATCTAGTTACGTTAGTAGGTAACATAGAATATCATTGCCCGGGCACATGAAAATGATTGTTCTGTAGCGGGATTCAAGCCCGCGACCACTGTGCCACAGAGATACAGAGGACGTCAATTAAAATATTAAATTAGGATTGTTTGATTTTTATTCGCCATTCGGTCGTTGACCGTAATACACGGTCAAGGCAACATGCTTATAAATTATTTATCAATAATAATCATTCAATTCTAAACATTAATTATTCATTATTACCGTGGATTACAAAACAATGAAATTGGTTTTGATTAAATTAATGAGATCATCTTTGATGGAGAACAAAATTTCTTGAATAGGTAAGTCTAATTTTAAAATAAAAATAAATTTAATAAAAAATGTTGTCGGTCTCGCTTAAACTTAAGAACAGCTAAACTAATTTTGCTGGCATTTTAGTCCAGGGAAGGTGTTATGAAGTTCACCAGGTCGTCTGGACTCTAGTCCATATACCAAGTCGATACTATACTATACCAATATCATACTATAATATTAACGTGGAAGAGCCATGCTTCGGCACAAATGGGCCGGCTCGACCCGAGAAATGCCACGGGCTCACAGAAAACTGGCGCGAAACAGCGCCTGCGCTGTGTTTCGCCTCCCGCCTCCGGTAAGCTCATTCAGAGCTTACCGGAGGCGGGAGGCCCAATCCCCTACAATATTCTCTTCCCTACCCTCCCCTATTCTCTTCACTACCCTCCCCTACCCTATTATCTTATTCTGCACTCTTAAAAGGCCGGCAACGCACCTGCAGCTCTTCTGATGCGCCGAGTGTGCATGGGCAACGGAAGTTGCTTTCCATCAGGTGACTCGTTTGCTCGTTTTCCCCCTTATTTCATAAAAAAAAATCATAAATGCTAAAATGTGTCTGTCTGTCTGTATGTTCTCCTCTTTGCGCTCAAACTGCTGAACCGGTTTTGCTGAAATTTGGTATGTATGGAATTATGAGTCCCGGGAAAGGACATTGGATACTTTTTATCCTAGAAAAATGTACGGTTCCCGCGTGATAAACTTTTGGCGGAACGGGATTGCGGGTATCGTCTAGAATTAAATATTATATCCTAAAACTTCTAGAAAAGAATAAAATGTAACGTTTTCATTTTAGTCTTTAACATTTTCTAGAGCTCCATTTTAGGTCATTAGATAATAATTAATTTCATATTCATTCATAAACAACAGAACTACAAAAATATAATTACATCCAATTATGTACTATTTGTAGTAAGTATACAAAGCAATTTTGAATATTTTATAATAAATTGTCTGGAATAACTAAAATCAGACTTGCGGCATAAGGTTATAGATATTAGTGAATGCAGATTACACAATGACTACCGTATACCCATTACCCATAGTTGCAATAATTATAATTTATAATTGAACACATTCTATGTAAGTATCTAGCTAGGTAGATACTAGCCAGGCGATGAAGTAGGTAAATTACAAGGTTTATTCAAATTATAAGGGGAAAATCAGTAATTATTGCTCTTATATTATTGTAAAATTATTGTAAAATGTTAGTTGCCCGGTTCATCCACCCATATCTTCAATAAAAAAAACTCAAATAAAATTATACAATTTGACAACTGAAATTTTTATAATATAAACAAAACGTGACCTGAAACGAAAATGACCGAGCAGAAGACCGACACAACTAATAATAGTGTTGTGTATTTATCATAGTTGTTATTCCCCGCGTTCCATTTAGCGTTAAAAACTATCAAAACGCTCAAAATGCGTGCATTTTGAGCGTTTTGATCGTTTTGGTATATCAAAATATTGACAGAAACGTTTTCAAACATCGAACAAAACTTTTTGTTTACTGTCTGTGCTAGCTGGTGGTGCACCGAACAGTGTAGCGTGTAAACATTGTACCAATATATCCTATTTTATGTACAAATACCACAGAAATACTCTAAAATATGAAGATTCTACAAATGGAACAACAATGGAACAGCAAAAAATGGAAAGGGCGTAAGCGACAAAATGGTTTTTGTCGCGTAATTTAAAAACCATAAATACGTTTCATCTAAGCTTTTTATTTTTAATTCAAGTGTATGCTTGAACCAATTGATATACAAATTTTGGAAGCTTAAATCACTCTCCTCTGTTGGCAGAATAGGAATCCGTTTTTTTTTTACAAAGGTCTTTTTGATTGATTATTCTGTGTTATAAAAGTTGACCAAACTTTCTATGGGTAATTCAAGGACAAAGCCATGATAAATACTGACAATGAACTTTAATTTATTAGCTTTAGTCATTGCTGAGAAAAATCGATATCGCTACAGCCAAATTATCAAGGCGTCGCCTTAAATAGGTGAATCGGGGTACTGTACCAGTCAATCGTGAATTGTGATGGATCGCAGTATCGATCGCAAATGAACGTACGGCCGCCCTTAAACGACATTTAATCAAAAATTAAAATATCGCTTTCCATTGTACGCCTTATATGGAACTGTAACCTATATTCATCACGCCAGCAGGTAATGTAGGTGAATACGCCTTATCGTTTATTTTTATAAACGAAAAGTACAATAAATACTATAGAGATAAAGCCTGTCACGTTTTTTGGACCGTTGCGTACGAGTGCCAAATTTGGAACGCGGTAATACGAATTAAATTGTGCGCTAACGTACTTTTTGTCGTTGATATTTTTGCCTGCTACATTACGCTTAAGCCCTCCATTCACTGGCACCGTTCGGACTGATCGCAGACCGACCTCACTGGTAGACGAATTTTGTTACATTTAACAGAGAAACTCTGTCAGTATTTTTTGCCTACGCCTTTCTGCTGTGGTTTTGTGAAGTCTGTATTGCCGTTGTAGAATTCAGACACACAGAATTAATAAGATTTTTTATAATTTCCTCTTCGCAAAATAAGTAGATTAATGTAAATCCCGGAAAAATTTGACGGCTCTCGAGCAATTTTTCGTCGAAACGAAACTACTGAGAAAATAATACGAGTATCTTAGATACTAGATAATTAGGGTTCCGTACCCAAAGGGTAAAAACGGGACCCTATTACTAAGACTTGTTGTCTGTCCATCTGTCCGCCTGTATGTCTCCAGGCTGTAACTCAAGAACGGTATGAAATTTCATGGATTGTCTAATGTGTATATCTGTTGCCGCTATAACAACAAATACTAAAAACAAAATAAAATTAATATTTAAGGGGGGCTCCCATACAACAAACGTGATTTTTTTTTTGCCACAGAACAGGTAGGTACTTGAATTTTTCTCATAGTCCTTAATTATATCTTACTAGCTGTCCCGGTGAACTTCGTGTCACTTTAAAACCTTCCCTGGACTTCTACGAATATTTTAAGACTTTAAAATTACCCCAATCCGTTCAGCGGTTTTCGAGTTTTAGCGTTACTAACAAAATTGAAAATCCATTTTTATATATAGAGATATATTTAAACGAGCAATTCTTGTATATATTTAATTGGAATCTCGGAGTCGGCTCCAACGATTTTCATGAAATTTAGTATATAGGGGGTTTCGGGGGCGATAAATCGATCTAGCTAGGAATCATTTTATTCGTGTTTTATCGAATACCGAGCAAAGCTCGGTCATATAGCTAGTGTGTATTTAATAATAATATTAAAATGAAATAAAAAATTACGGGGGGCTCCCATACAAAAAACACAATGTTTGGCCTAATTTTGCTCTATAATGCTACGGAACCCTAGGTGCGCGAGTCCAACTCGCACTTGGCCGATTATATTATAAACGCGCTAATCTCAGGAACTACTGGTCTGATTTGAAAAATTCTTTCAGCGTTAGATAGTCCATTTATCGAGGAAGGCTATCGGCTAAATTATCACTCTAAGACCAATATAATAAGCAAAAATACAGAGGAAAATGAAGGAAAAACAGGGAAAATTATTTGAAGCCGAACTACTGGATGAATTTTTAAGTTACTTGGCACAGATGTAGAGTAGACCAAGTGAAGGGACGTAGGCTATTTTTGGCGGAAAATGTACGGTTTCCGTAAAATTCCTAATTTATGCGCCGCGCGAAACGTTTAGTAATAACATAAATTGGAGTACTTTTGATTCCAGTTAATACTCCACTTGTTATAAAAATGCGACAAAGAGTATTTTCGAATAAAATAGTATGACAAATCTTTTCGAGTTTCGCACAACTCCGTGGGTTTATTTGTCGAGCAGGTGGCTTGTTTAAAGTTTTTCTCTTTGTGTTAGAAAATCTAAAAATCCACTTCAAATTCCTTTTCACGCTTCCATACAATCAACATAGTAGGTATAAAAAAGTTTTTCCCTCTGTCTGTGGACTGCGGGGCTAAAATGGTCACATTTAGAAATTCCTCTCAATCAATTCAGCAAATGAATCAAAATAAATGAAGTTTTAAACGTGGGAGAGCCATGCTTCGGCACCAATGGGCCGGCTCGACCGGATAAATACCACGTTCTCACAGAAAACCGGCGTGAAACAGCGCTTGCGCTGTGTTTCGCCGAGTGAGTGAGTTTACCGGAGGCCCAATCCCCTAACCCCTACCCTATTCCCTTCCCTACCCTCAACTATTCCCTTCCCTTCCCTTCCCTACCCTCCCCTATTACCCTATTCCCTCTTAAAAGGCCGGCAACGCACTTACAGCTCTTCTGATGCTGCGAGTGTCCATGGGCGACGGAAGTTGCTTTCCATCAGGTGACCCGTTTCCTCGTTTGCCCCCTTATTTCATAAAAAAAAAGTAAAATTAGTACGAATTACTAGATATGAATTGCAAGCAGCGTGACCGTTTTGCGATTTAAAAAAAATGAATCATAATATTATGATTCTTATGATTCTTCAAAGCGACCATTTTGGCCCTGCTGTACTAATTAATAGGTACGCTTATATCTCCAGAAAGCTTGCTCCTTTTAGACTCTGTCCCTAGCCAACGAGTTTTCTTCTTCTTTAGAGAATTGCCGATGAAAATGTATGGAATTGACATGACATGAGTGAAATGTCGACTTCATATTAACGAAGTCAATTCCATACATTTTTGATCGTCAACTCTACAAAGAAGCGATAAAGAAAACGCGCGTGTTTTCTAGGAGCTCTATAGGCCTACTACGAAACCGTTTTGAGACTCAAACAAGGCTGAGAATGCCGCGTCCCGCTCTAACAACGTAATTTCTCGTTTGTTAGAGAAGGACGCGGCATTCTCTTACAATTGTTTGAGTCTCAAAACGATTTCGTGGTACGGCCCCTGTTGCGTTTTTGGTAAGTAGAGCTGGGATTCAAGACAGAGGTATATTATACGCATTTTTTAGGAGCCTACGGCTGCGATGGATCGAGAGAACTGGAAGACTTTGGGGGAGGCTTTTGCCCAGCAGTGGGACAGCATAGGGTCCTTATACGCATTTAATAAATGCATAAAATAGTATTTCTTAAACGGCTCAACAACATTTGCTGAGACGGCTAGTATAATAATATTATGTAAGGTGCACTCGGGGAATCGAGACAGTCGCGGTCATTGACTCCCTGTCAAATTAAAACTTGTAATTTTCCTACGAATAATAAAAACTAAGGAATCGTAACTCCCATACTATTGCCGTTTTAAATTTGGTTCCTTTTGATCTGTCATGTAACGTCAGCCTAGTACCGCTCAAGGTCACCTAAATATTGCAAATGTATTGAAATGTGTACCTAAGGTACACTTTTTTGACAAGTATTGTGGAGCATGTTTTTTGACAGAGTTACTTTTCCTTTATTCGTAGTAATTTTCTATATAAATCGCGAATGACAATGAAGTGTCAGATGTTCCTAGTCTAAGGGCGATATCGTATTTTGCATATTCGATGTAAACTAAATAGTTATGAAGCATATCACTTCGAAGTCATAAAATTAAGTTGGAGATTATTATTCTAAAGCTAAGTACTCACATACGGTTTTGCTCGATAGTTTTACTCCGAATCGAAGGAAACGACATATTTGACATATTTAATTCCATCGAGCCGGCTCGAAGCGAGCCTTCGAGCTGTCAGTTTTGTGGTCCACACGGTGGTTATTGCTCGATTTAGAGTAAAACTATCGAGCAAAACCGTATGTGAGTTCTTAGCATAATATGAGTTACCAAGAGGTTTTCCGATGAATCTGTTATAATCTGTGTCGTTATAAGAGGTAAATTTTTTCCTTATAATATATTCTAAATACAGTGCGAGCATTTTTAATTTAGCGCCTAGACTTAACAGGTCAATGACCGCTACCGCCTCGTTTCGCCGATTACAGTAAGTATATTAGATTTAAATAAAAACAATCTTAAATTTTGATAGTTATATCGCTAAAAGCCAGATAGCGGCTGAACCGATTTTGCTAATTGAAGTCTTGAATATTCGTGGAAGTGAGAAAATTTAGAAGTTAAGTGATACAAAGTTAACGGATCATCGAATAGCCACCATGTATGTACCTTCTGACTGAAACACTTCAAAAAAATACCTCAAAATCAGAAGTTGAATCTTTCAGATTCAACTTCTATGTGGTTCTTAATATCTGTAAAAGTAATTGGACTTCTGACTGAAACACTTTAAAAAAATACCTCAAAATCAGAAGTTGAATCTTTCGGATTCAACTTCTGTGTGGTTCTATCTGTAAAAGGAAAAGGAGAATACTTCCGGTGTATTTGTCCCTTACACAATACAGTCCTTAACTTTTAAAGTTCACAAACACTTTGATTAAGGACAATAAGACATACAAAACCACTTAACTAAGTAGTCAGTACTCAGTACTAGGTCAGATTTAATGTTTTACAACAAACAGATAATTATTGTTATTACTAGATGACGCCCGCAACTCCGTTGCGCCAAAATTCGTTATCGTTCGAGAACCGTACATTTTTCCGGGATAAAAAGTACCCTATGACTTCTAATTAAGTATTATTATAGTTAGCGATTTCAATTTTCTTTCTTTTTGTAGAAGTACAAATCTCACCAAATGAGGAGAAGAAGGCATGCATGTCAGAAAAAGTGTAGTAATTTTTTCGAGCGTACCTTTTCATTTGGAACTTTAATTGACAACAAGTAATAAAAATTTATTAACTGCAGGTCAAATAAGACGTCTAGACAATAACGTAAAATGTCGCCTTTGAATTGTACCTATACTATAAACTATTTATATATATTTTTTTTTATGAAATAAGGGGGCAAACGAGCAAACGGGTCACCTGATGGAAAGCAACTTCCGTCGCCCATGGACACTCGCAGCATCAGAAGAGCTGCGGGTGCGTTGCCGGCCTTTTAAGAGGGAATAGGGTAATAGGGGAAGGGTAGGGATGGGAAGGGGAGGGAATAGGGGAGGGTAGGGAAGGAAATAGGGTAGGGGATTGGGCCTCCGGTAAACTCACTCACTCGGCGAAACACAGCGCAAGCGCTGTTTCACGCCGGTTTTCTGTGAGAACGTGGTATTTCTCCGGTCGAGCAGGCCCATTCGTGCCGAAGCATGGCTCTCCCACGTATTGTAAATGTAAAAGTATTACTTGTACCATCTTTCTGTGTATAAGCATCTGCTGTTATACAGCAGATGCTTATGCTTACAGCTGTTTATTACCTCTGCGTTAAAATCGCCTTTCCATTTGCAATGGTAGTAGGAAGACAAACACTTCAGGAACATACCGAACCCACACTCCCACACTTTAGACCTTCAGCGCCCACAAGGGGGCGTTATCGCTCACTTTGGGTAAGGGAAGATATCGTGAGTTTCTCCAAAGTGAGATTTAAAAAATCGTCTTAAATTCATCAGATACGTGGGAGAGCCATGCTTCGGCACGAATGGGCCGGCTCGACCGGATAAATACCACGTTCTCACAGAAAAACGGCGTGAAATAGCGCTTGCGCTGTGTTTCGCCGAGTGAGTGAGTTTACCGGGGGCCCAATCCCTTAACCCCTACCCTATTTCCTTTCCTACCCTCAACTATTCCCTTCCCTTCCCTTCCCTACCCTTCCCTATTACCCTATTCCCTCTTAAAAGGCCGGCAACGCGCTTGCAGCTCTTCTGATGCTGCTAGTGTCCATGGGCGACGGAAGTTGCTTTCCATCAGATGACCCGTTTGCTCGTTTGCCCCCTTATTTCATAAAAAAAATGCAATTTATGGAAGTTCCATTACAGAAGTCATTAAAAAATAACTATTATAATAATATTATCATTTATCATACCGACTAGAGGCTAGGTACAATAAAAATTATCTTGTAAACTTATATCCTACATTAATAGATTTTATGTACGTGTTTACTTGGGTTCTTTTTAGAGTTCCATAGTCAACAAGGAACCCTTACAGGCTCTGTCCATCCGTGTGTCCGTCTGTCCGTCTATCTGTCCGTCTGTCTGTCTGTCTGTCCGTCTGTCTATCCGCGGTTTTGCTCAGTGACTATAGTAATGTAATGATGTAATTCGGCATGAATGCACAATATATTAATGATGCCGACAAAATGGTACATAAAATCTTTAATTTTTTTATGGTACCTCCCCTACACATCAAGCGGGGATTTTTTTTCGCGTCCACCCCATCGTATTAGGTGTCGGTGGATAGGTTTTTTTTTAAATATTATGAGTATTCAAAGATCATTTTCCAATTTAGGTACTTATCCATATTTTGTGAAATATTAAGTTTTGAAATGGAAAAAATCGGTAGAGCCCATTGTCCCCCTTCTACCAGCTAAACGGTTGCTTCTGAAAATGTGAAAAAAATCACGGGAGTAGGAAATATGATGAATTTAAAAGAAAAACTATCACGGCTAAGAAGACTTTATAAGTTATTGAGTAATAGTCGAAGTATAATAATCCTTTATACTTCGACGAATACATTTTTTAGTTAATACTTTTCGTTCAAATCCACCACCACTAACACCATCATCTCAGTTTTGTTCAAAACGAAACTGAGATGAAAAACACTTCATAAAAATACGTTCATTAAGGATACAAAAATTATCGAAATCTCGCGGTACTAGTTACTACGGAACCCTATATTGCGCTCAACACGCACTTGGCCCAATTTTTTTTTTTTTGTGTTAATGATAGAGGAGGGGAGGGTGCTATTTTTGTAGTCACTCGAGCGTCATGAAGACTTAGTAAGTTTTGTACATTAGATAAAACTGATTAAAAAATAATAAGAGCGTTTTTTATTTTAGTGGTGGGTTCAGAAACTGCAGCCATTTTAAAGTTTTGAAAAAGAAAATTTAATTCAGAAAATTGCTTATTTAAGTCAGTTATAAATATATTTTAGACAGCAAGGACAAAGTGCAAAATAAAATATCTGCGAAGCTTAGTTAGGAAAATATTATGAAGCTTTATTATATTTTAAAATGTACCTACAGGCTTGCCAAACATTTGAATCGTCAGTGCTTTATATGGAAGCTTTTTTGGGGTTTACTAAACATCCAGTATCTTAATCTGACAGATCCGATGACATTTCAATGTAAAAAAAATAATTAACCCACCACATGAGAAATCTGATTTCTATACCATGATAACTAGACACGTCATGTCGGAAGCTATACAAGCTATACAAGCTTTGACACGCTGGAGCTACTCCCGAAATCCCCTCTTCCCCTCCCCAACTATAAGTATTTAGTATCAAATATTTAAAAGAGTCGTAATAGTCTAGACTAATTTCTCGACAATATTTAAAAACAAAAAATAAAAGTTTAATATATTTTTTAAACCAATTAACTTCTTAAAAACACAATTAAGTAAAGACCATAAAAAATTCAACTACAAAAGTTATATTATTTACTGACGACGTAGACTATAACAATGTTGATTAATTATTATAATTTACTTATTAGTTATTAAGGAGAATACTAAAAAAACCCACTGGAGCGAACAGATACAATATGATATTGCCACTTGTAGTATAAAAATAAGATGAGCTACATATACAAAAAAGAATATTAAATTAAATTGACATAGAGGCAGTATTTAATTATTTATCAGTTTTAAAAGGAAGAATTTGAACTAATATCTGCTTAGAATAAGCTTCTGAGTAATCAGTAATCACTGTAGATATTTTTATTTGTTAGGGATTTTAAAATCATTATAATAAATAAAATGTATAATAGGTACAAGTTGTTTTTAGTCGGTGTTTTAGTATAAATTATAATCGCTTATCAATTAACATAATAGCATAGTGTAAACTGTAAAGTATAATAGAACCTTAGTATGCAATTATGTCTCATGTTATAATTACGATCACTACACGATAATCGTAATAGTTACATATTCAAGGAGTTCTACATACGCAATAATTATTTTTAAAAGATAATAATATAAATTACTTACAACTTTTTATCTCCTTGAATTCGGCCCCTTTTCACTTATCACTCACAGAATTTAAATTAAGTCACGTCACTATTATTCATTTTTCGCGCTCGCAAACTTTTCGAATTTCGAACGAGCGTTTTTGTCAGACAGGCGCGCGCTTCGACGTCCGCTGTCAAATGGCGCGTTCCCGCGCTCTGTCGGAAATACTTCCGTTCATCCCGAGAATTCGCGATGTTTGGGACTCATTTCATTGCTAAACAAAAAAATTGTTAGGCTAATTTCAATATGCTTTTCATATTAGGGTTTTATAAGGTTCTGTAATCAACCAAGTTTTGTTGATTACAGAACCCTAAAACGGAACCCTAACTAGCTGATTTTTTGTATATTGGTAGGTTAATAGTTATACAGGGTGTAACAAAAATAAGTGAAGTATTACTATATATATTAATAAGTGATAATACTTTAGTATAAGTACATACTAAAGTATTATCACTTATTTTTGTTACACCCTGTATAATTTAAAATTAACCTTGTCCTACAAATAAAATAATCCATATTTTAGGACCATCAAGTCAAAGTATGAAATCCTTTCTATCTCTGTTAGCTAGTTAGCTACCACTTTCGAGATTTTTCAAAAATAAAAATGTTGTTTGTCTTATCAAAATGTAGCTACTCACAAAAAATTTGCTTGTTAGTAATCACAAAAAAAAAGTTCTAGGGCTCTATTATTAGGTAAACATTAATAATAATTGCAGAATACCCTAAAATTTAATAAGTATTTAAAACAATAATGTATTATTATGTTATGACAATGATGAAAAACTCAAAACAGATATGTTACTACCGCGTGCGTTGTGAAGATTCAAATACGGCCCAATTGGGCCGTCTGTTGTTTAGTCTGCATCGAGCGCAGTCACGAACGTGTCGCATCTTGTTTTACCTAAATAAATTGAAAATGACGTCGTGCGTGTTTCGAAAATGTACCAATTATGACTCGAAAGTAAATTAAACACATGGAATCTCTTACCACATGTCTTGATTGCAATAAATACCTCGATTATTTACATTTTCAATTTTTTTTTCGAACAATCTGGAAAAAAACGAATTTTCGTCATAGCTCAGGCGAAGAAAGACACAGCGATACGATTCGACGTTTAAAAATAGAAATGTCTCTTTTATGTAAATGGTTTTTCATATCTTTTGTTTCACTTAGGTATCTGTCAAATGTGTCAATGTTTGCAATTTTGAATTTGAAAATTGTTCGGAAGAGATTTAAGCCGGAAAATAGTATGGACGTATCGCGCGGCCAAACTCTATAAACCCTAACTCCAACAAATTCTACATATCAGTAAGTATGTATGGCTTCGCTGTTTCGCTACCGTCGTGGAGGTGAGGCGCATATTAAGTTTCTGATCTGAAGTAAGTAACAAAACAGCCAAGCCATACATACTTACTGATATGTAAAATTTGTTGGAGTTAGGGTTTATAGAGTTTGGCCGCGTAGATTTAGAAGCTTGTCTCTACATTAGATCTGATGTCTTTTTCACAGGGCAAACCTTTTGTGGTCGTCGAGGTTACATTTTACATGATATGTTTTTGGTGGGATTTCAGTCCTTTTTATAAGTTGCTACTTGCTAGGCAGTCTTTTTAACGATTTTTTTTTATTTTTTTATTAAGAGGTTTTTAGTTAATGTCCATCCCGTGTAAACTTACATGTCCTAATTCATAAAATTGGTGAAAGTCTCATTTAAACTTCCATTACCTCATTCCCCTACTAAACTTATTTTACGCAAAAGCTTCTATTTATTAAATAGAATTCTTTGATTTTACGGCGTATAACCAAATTTCGGCGTTTTTGGATATCAATTAAATCTAAAGTATTAGAGCTATTCAATTGAGACTTTGTATGTTTAATAAGGTACATCGGAAACCAATTCATTGAGGGTCAACTTCCCCCCCCCCCCCCCCCCCCCACCATTTTAGGGTATGGGGGCGAAAATTACAAGATTTTTTGTTTTTAGTAGAGTCTCCAGATTTTACCATTATTTTATTTATTACGACATAGTCACAGATAACAGAATAATAGAATACAATAATACATTATATAAATAAATACCATAATACATTATATTCCTAAAATTCTACAACATTCTGCTACTACAACGCTCTAAGTAAGGCTTCAGCTTCAGCCTCAAAATCAGCGGGCAGCGAGGCGGGAGCGGTGGCGGCACGTCACAATGTAACTTTTATACATGTATGACGCACAATATTCCAAGGCTCTAAATGAATGTGTCAATGGGCGCTGCTGGTAAAGGGGAACTGTCAAAAATGACGTTTTTGTATGATCGTTCATAAACAGCCTTGTCAAACTGTATGTAATATATTGTATAATGTATAACTAATAACTACATTGGAATACGCCACCGCCGCGCCGCTCCCGCCCCACTGCCCGCTTGTTTGGAGACTGAAGCCTTATTTCGAATTAAGCATTTCTGTCACAGATCGTCGGAACAGGCTCAATTACGGAATTGTAGAAATCCGAAATGATCGATAACACTGACAAGCTCGTATCCGGTCAATTAAACGATTTATTTTTAAAAATCGTCACGAATTTGCCCCCGGGCTGATCGGGTTTGACCATTAACCTATTTCTTTTTGCTCTCTTTTGTGCCAAATTGTGTTTCTCGCCATTATACTAGCATTCCCAACAGTCGGTTCATTAATCCCAATATCTATATTATCCATACTAATATTAAATAATATTATAAATGCCAAATTGTGTCTATCTGTCTGTCTGTTACCTCTTCCGCTGTTTTTACTCGGTTTACGATCTCTTCCTAAACCGCTGAACCGATTATGCTGAAATTTGGTACGGAGATACTTGGATTTCAGTTTCCGGGATAAAAAGGATACTTTTGGTCCCGAAAAAATATACGTTTCAGTTTGAATTTTGAAACAACGGAATTGCAGGCGTCATAATAAAGTAGTTATATCTATTGTACATAATGTATAGATATGATATATTTATGTGCCTTAATTTAATGATTGGCCCCCTTACTAATAAATGCTGTATAAGCTTTGAATAGTTATACAGTGTTTGGTCTTCTTCAATCCAATTAAAAATGTCACTTGTGTGACAGGAACAAAACACTGTATAACTTTTATTTATCTTATTGGGATTAATAAATCGACTTCCAGAAAAGGAGGAGCTTCTATGTTTGGCTGTGGGTATTATTTTCTATTATGAACATCAACTGCCAACTACTCTTGCCTCAACAAAATAATAAAGAACTCTCTTATTGTGTTGAAATAAATATAGGTACCTATATAATATATTATAATGTTTTTGGCAAAGCCGAGTACTTTTTTTAGCTCTTAATATGTAGTGTAGAATGTAGATAATGATATTAAAACACTAGTAAAACAATTTTTCATGCACTTTTTCAACTATTAAGAATTTTAATACATAACAATATTTATAAAATAGTTTCGAAATAAATCATCATTGGATGTAGTTAGAGTAGGTAGTTAAAACAAAATATAATCAATGATATTAGAGTTAGAGAACTTTTTATGTAGTAGATAATTAAATATAAAGGTTTAGATCATTTAAATACAAAAATAAAAACAGAATATTTGACTAGCAAAAATCTTCCACAATATCGTTTAACATAAACAGAAGGTATACAGTTTCGCATCATAAAAATGATTATTAAATTACATTATGGTTTACGAGTCAGTGGCTCTAACAGAACAACAAAATATTCTATTTTTTTGGGTCATGCATAAATATACATATTGGTATTCTAATAGAGTGGAACCCTATATAAAAACATAATAAAAGACTGCTACTGACGAAATGGGGATTTCAGGTAAGCCATGATAATCTTTTATTTTTCATAATGAACCTTCCGTACCGACATCCTACAGATTTTTACTTAAAAGTTAAAAGTCATAGAAAGTTGGAACGAAAAGTTGAATAAAAAGTGCTATTCGTCCCACTAGGACGAACATTTATGGGACGAATCACGAAAGACACAACTATTTTTTTATTAATAATGCAGCTTCATTTCCTATCAAATAGCTGAACAAACAATAATAATATTATGATACGTTGTTGAGACATTTTATGAGAATATCGTTGCTAGGTCTGAGAGTGAATCAATAATATCATGGAAAGATGTAACATAAAATAGGCTGCTTTAAATTATTATCAGACACAAAACAATTTTAGCTCTCAAAATTAAAACCAACTCAAAAATTTTGCTATTCAATATATTACAAATGTGATATCACAAAACTAATGACCCCTCCCCTCTCCTTGTCACACCATGTCACACTTCGTCGACCTTTAGGAGTGATATACTTTATGGATGGCCCCTTGGCATTTAAACGACTAAATAACGTTGGTCCTCCGTCTGCCTTTGAATCAATATCTCCAACAGTACATTAACATTACAAATTATAAAATTATACAACAAAGGGAATTGCCATTTCCACATGAAAAGGGGGTTTTCCGGTATTACGTATTCCATTCAAGAAAAAGTACATACAGCGGTGCAATATCTGTGAGACATGAGATATGAACCGTACGTGAGATCCATACCGACGCCTCTGTATAAACCACCTGTTGCTTTCGAGTAAAGTTCACTGGGAAGCATGCATGGTTAACTTTCTGTTAACCCTTTGACTTTAGCATTTATTTATAGGCCGCTTTTATAATCTGCCCTGAAAAGTATAGTTCGTACGACACAAAATATTTTATTAAAGTTACAGGAGTGAAAGCATTAAGCCAATAAATATTTAAACCAGAGGTTCCCAAACTTATTTTGTCTACTGCCCACTTAGAAAATAATTTAATTATGTTTTACCGCCCCCGTTGTTTCAATTTAAAATGCAAACAGATGAAAAAATCACCCCCCCCCCCCCCCCAAGGCTCTACACAACGCCCTCATTTTTTTTCTGGGTCCCACACCGCCCCCCTTTAGACCTTCAGCCGTCAGCGCCCACAGCGGGGCGTTATCGCCCACTTTGGGAAAGGCTGATTTAAACCGTTAAAGCACAATTACAGTTAAATGCACGCGTTAGTTTGATAAGCAGCTATAAGGTACTGAATAATAATAAAATATTAATGTGACAGCTGTGTCATTGAATTAGCATTGCATCAAGGTCCAAGATAGATATCCTTGTTGAAATACAAACGTGTCAACTGACCCTTAAAAAGCAGACAAGAACTCAATAAGAAAAGAAATAAAACATACGTGTAATAATGTGATAATCAAATCATCAGACGGTAAACAAGAATATAATTTTACAAATTTACATTTAGCACTTAATTATTATCTTAATTCGTAAAATGTTATTTTTAAACTCGTTGAGGTTTTTCAAAAGTTAATACTTACTAGATAGTATATTTCATTATAAAAGCTATTTTTAACGTGTTCAAGATTTTAACTACGATACGAGATAGGATAATGCTACTGAATTTTAAATTAAATTAATTGAATATAATAAATACAAAAGTTAATAATAGCCAATGTTTTCCGTAAATTCTAAGAGCATAAATTGGTTTGTGCAAAGTATTTTTTTGGTTGATAAAAATACTATTAGTCCGGGATCAGAACCCTAAAACGGAACTCTAACAAGCTGAATTTTGTATATTGATAGGTCAATAGTTATGTAATTCTAGAGTATTATTATTTTTGTTTTATAATTTAAGAGTAACTATCAAAATTAATCTAGTTTGATATTTTATTAGCTTCATTGTTGATAGTAATGAAAAAAAATTGTTCTCGGGATCCCTGACTATATATGCTATGTATATTGTATAATGCTATGTATATTCAATATTGTATTATAAATACTTTCGCATAACTCAAAGCAATATTATAATTACTAAGTTTCATTTGAATCGCCTTAGCGATTGTAGCGTAAAGGTGACGCCGCGTTGAAGTAAAAAATTGTTTTGGATATATTATGTTTTAGACCGCTTGTTTTCAAAAACAAGAAATGGAAAGGGAGCGACGAAATGGTTTTTGTCGCATAATTTAAAAACCATAAATATATTTCATATAAGCTATGGGAAAATTATAGTGTATGCTTGAACTTCTATGTACAAATTTTGGAAGCTAAATCTCCTCTGTTGGCAAAATTAGAATCCCTGTTTTTATAGAGTTATTTTTGATTAATTATTCTGTGTTATAAAAGTTGACTTATCGTGTTATGCTATGTGTAATTTAAAGATAAAGACATGATGAATAATGATAATGAACTTTAATTTCTTAGCTTGTATAGTCATTGTTGAGAAAAATCGATATCGCTGCAGCCAAATTATTAAGGCGTCATCTTAATATTATTTGAATCGTAAAGAGATACAAAAAAAGTTATATTTCTTGCAAATGGAAAGCATGTGAATACACCATTACAATTATTATGGCTCCCAAAATAGTCTAACTGCTTAAACCTTTTCACTCTGCAGAAAAACTTGCAGTTCATCATTCAGATGATAGTACGTCATTTCAGATCCGTCAGCACTTGTTTTTATGTGTAGCGAACACAGGTAATAAATCAAGATAGATACCGCATGTGTATGTACTTCGCGTGCCGTATCGCGTTCGCAAACGACGAGCAATGCTCGTCTTTCGAAAGTTTGTTCTTAAGAGGATACACTAGGGGCGAGAGAAATTGAAAATAGGTATTTGAAAATGTATTGCTGTCTCACCAATCTCAAGTCTCCCACCGCAGAGCGCGATAGAGACAACACGACAAAAGTTCTAATAAAAGAACAGAAAATCTTCGATTCGTTGTCCGCTGATTCCTTCTCCAAAACTTAACCGATTTAAGTACTTTTTTCATTAAGAATTAAAGGAAGGCTTGAGCTGTGTTCCTATGTTTTATTTTTTTTGTATATTTTAGCCAGTTTTATTTTCTGGGTGTTTGAACACAGAGGAAAATCTGGCCATTTTTTTGTGTTATTGGACGTTCTTATCTTTTTTAATAATAAAATTATGAAAAAAAGGAAAACATAGGGACATGCTAATAGTGGCCATAGATATTCAGGAAAAAAATCATAACTCTACCGGCATTATCCAGGGAGGAAACAGGGGACAACGTTTGTATGGAAAAACGGCGGTGTGGAATCCTCTAAAGGGACTTACAGTTGCACTTACCCCGCAGACTTACAATTATTATAAGTTGACCGACTTAGGCCCGATTCGACCAAACTTGAAGTTACACGAGTATAACTATCATGAGAATAATTTTACTCCTTTAATTTACTCTAGGGTATTATCGTTTGCATTTTACCAAGTTACTCAAAGAGTATGAAATAAAATGTCAATTATAGTTCACAATGACACCGACCGTGACAGTTGAACCCTGTTGTGCAACTATTCTCAGTTTAATATTTACTCCACCAAAATAGCCCGTGTAAATATTTACTCCCGTGTAATTACCTCATTCTTGGATTAGAAGTTGGAAAAACGCAAAACCAGCTTACTCTTAGATTAGGAGACAGTAATTATACTCGAGTAAAATTTTACTCCAGTTTGGTCGAATCCGCCCTAAATTGTACAACTTTTAGTTGGATGCAATGTGTGAGCTCTCATAAGCCGCCATAGTTAACAGTATACTATACGATTTAGTTTGTCAACTTGAAATTGTAAGTCTGCGGTCGCTCTTAGTCTGCAATCGGAATCGGACGTCAATCGGAATTTTAAAAATGCCTAAATGCCTAATTGTGCCGTATTGAGCTGTAGAAATTCGAATAGAAACGTTGGTCTAGATAATGGACACGTTTCTTATCATCAGTACGTCACAGAAAGTAGGAAAAAAGTGGCACGCTCGTTTTCATACAAATGGAGGGACATGCGGTATCTATCTTGATCTATGTCTGTGGTAGCGAATTTTTCGCGAACTATTATTAGATGTTGATATTTTACAACGATCTGTATGTCCTTCCCCTACTCTATGGAAACTATGTAATATGTATGATAATAATAATGATAGCTTTAACTAACTTGATGTTTCAACTATGAACTAAGTCAGTCATATAGTGAGGGAGAATATCCTCATTGATCTTGAGTGAATATTCACTGCACAGTGCACAATATGTCAAATCTTTCTTCTATATAATTAAACGGTTGGGTCCAAAACATGTAAAATAGAGTCATGTAAAAAAGAAACATGTTTATAAGAAAAGGAAAGTAAGATTCGGACAACGGGAGCGGGAGCGGGAGAGGGAGCGGGAGCGGGAGAGGGAGCGGGAGCGGGAGAGGGAGCGGGAGCGGGAGCGGGAGCGGGAGAGGGAGCGGGAGCGGGAGAGGGAGCGGGAGCGGGAGCGGGAGCGGGAGAGGGAGCGGGAGCGGGAGAGGGAGCGGGAGCGGGAGCGGGAGCGGGAGAGGGAGAGGGAGCGGGAGCGGGAGCGGCAGCGGCAGTGTGAGTGTAAATTGGTGAAAGCGGACAGAGTTATGCGTAAAGTGAGCTAGGCTCTGGAATAGTCCAAAATTTTATTTTATTACTGTAGAATTTGGTACATATGATATCAATAACATAATATGTACCAATGTATTGGTACTGTCACTTCTTGGTGGAAATTCATGTTCAATTAAATAATTATACACTTTCCTTGCACTTATTCCATTAATTTATTTTAATAGATTTATTACAAAATGAGTTTGCAACAAATAAAGTTGAGCTAAACAAAGATACAGAACCATCTAATCACTAAAAAATACAATCTAAAATATACAAATATATACAAACTTAAAGTATAAAGCTATAAAAACTTTCCCAGGTCGTCCCCACCTGGCAGAGTGCCTACTGCCTAGCAAGCTGACAGCATTGCCACGTTGAATGGCAATTCCTATCCGCTGTGCCAGGTTAGCTCCCGGCTCTTGGGGTCTCGGGTGGCTTCAATAAGCTTCATCTTACAAAATTATTATGTACACGACCGGTTTCGAAAAAAGTACATCGATGATGATTTTTTCGAAACCGCTCGTGCATATAATAATTTTGTAATAAATCTATTAAAATAAAGTGGAATAAGTGCAAGGAAAGTGTATAATTATTTAATAGAAATTGGTACACCAGACAAGCCACGGGTAAAAGCTCTACTCGTATAGAATTCATTATTACACACGATTGTCACGGTTAACCAATACGATTGGTATAAACTATAAAGTGTTAATAAATATACGATAATGGTATGTCAATGTAACAGGAACTCTCAAAATAACCGTTAACATTGATTGTACTGGGAACTTCACACACGTGTACTACTGTATAGGTCACCAAATTGGCGCATATTCTAAGATCATCTTCTCGGAAAATATTTAACGTTTGACATCGACGAAATATAATTTGAATTGAAAAGCTAGGCACGCTGGCTATTTTATAACCACTGAGCCATAGAGATCGTCAAAAGGTCAAAAATTGTATAGGAGACTATTAATACTAAGTACTGACATGCGGTTTTGCTCGATAGTTTTACTCCAAATCGAGAATAATTACTGTGTGGACCGCAAAACTGACAGCTCGAAGGCTCGCATCGAGCCGGTTTGATGGAATGAAATAAATCGTCGTCGATCTTCTATACTTATAAAATTATATGTCCTGACTGACTGACTGACTGACTGATTCATCATCGCTGAGCAAAAACTGTAAAAGTTACAGCCACGAAATTTGGTGAGTAGGGTTGTTTTATTAAGTAAACACCCACTAAGGAAGGAATTTTGAAAATTTTACCCCGAAGGGGGTGAAATAAGGGTTGAAAGTTTTAATGAAAGTCCGTCATTTCTTGAGTTAGAAACATGAAACTTTATTTTTGGGTTACTGATTAAAAATGAATGGATACGTATTTAAGCGTTTTTGGAAATTCTACCCCCAAGGGGATGAAATTGGGGTTAAAAGTTTGAATGAAAATCCGTTATTTCTTGAGTTAGAAACATGAAATTTTATGTTTGGGTTACTGATTAAAAATGATTGGATACGTGTTTAAGCGTTTCTGAAAATACTACCCCCAAGGGGGAGAAATAGGGGTTGAAAGTTTAAATAAAAGTCCGTCATTTCTTAAGTTAGAAACATGAAAGTTTATTTTTGGACTGCTGATTAAAAATGAATGGATAGGTATTTAAGCGTTTTTAGAAATTCTACCCCCAATGGGGTGAAATTGGAGTTGAAAGTTTGAATGAAAGTCCGTCATTTCTTGAGTTAGAAACATGAAACTTTATTTTTGTGCTACTGATTAAAAATGAATGGATACGTATTTAAGTGTTTTTGGTAATTCTACCCCAAGGGGGTGAAATTGGGGAAAGTCCGTCATTTCTTGAGTTAGAAACATGAAAATTTATTGACTTTTGCGTTTGACGTTTGCTAAAATAGGGTCCGTTTTTACCCTTTGTATAAGGAACCACAAAAACAAAAAGGAGAAAACTATCCATCTTTGTTATTATACTATGTTAACGCGGATGAAGTCGCGGGCAACAGCTAGTTTAGAATAAAACTATCGAGCAATGCTGAATGTGCTGAATGTGTGGACGAAAGCCCGAGCCGCGGGTTTTGCTCGACGTTATGGCTCGATCGAGCAAAACCGTATGTGAGTACTTAGCTTAATAGATGACGCCTGCAACTCCGTTGCGCCAAAATTCATTTATCGCGTGGGAACCGTACATTTTTCTGGGATAAAAATTATCCTATGTCCCGGAACTCAAAAGTACTTACATAGCAAATTTCAGCAAAATTGGTTCAGCGGTTTGAGCGTGAAGAGGTGACAGACAGACAGACACACTTTCGCATCTGACTGTATGCTGGGCTTTATAACCCACGCGGGTGTTGGAGTCGAAGTGATGATGATGATCCAACTGTCCTGATAATATTGTAAAGGAATGTAATTCCTAGAAACACGCCGAATATGAAGTCTGGGATTATTCTGAGAAAATTATTGCAATCAAGATTACCTTCGTAGAAATTTCATTATTTTCTTAAAATTTCGTAATTTTATTATTTTCTGAATACAATGTTTTTTTATAACCCTTCATTAATTACCTAATAATAATGTTACAGTCTTCTCGCTCAAATAAGGATCCCTGAAACCGTACATCTCTTTTAATTTTTAAATAAGTAATAAAGAATCGGCTAAGTTCTAGTTGGAATAGCACACAAGGGTTCAGACCAAAAATAGGCAAAATATGTGTTTTTTGTATTAATTGTTTTCGCATATTATATAATAATACTACTAAAATAATTAACACAGCATCTTAGTTAAAGACGAGTACACCCTAAAGGTACAAGTTGGAACCGAGCGACACGCGACAACTGCAGACGACGTGTCTCGTGTCGTCGCGACACTACTGGGCCGTAGCCACAATCCCTTTAATGATCAAAATGTATTTGACATTAGTCTTCGAAAGCGAAATGTCATTTAGCGATGACTTATGTCAAACCGCATACATTGATAACGAATTTCGTCATCGTTTTTAACGAAAGATACTTTGTCTAAGAGGGCAGGTTTCAATGTATTTCTATGATGTTTCATAGAAATACATTGAAACCAGCTGCGGAGGGTGTTCCCACTGCAGTTAGCGACACGAAGCTAGCGACACGTCTTATTCATAGAAATACATAGAAACTAGTTAGCAGTGTCGCGACGACATGTCGTCTGCTGCCGCTTCATTTAGCCGGCTTCCAGCTTGTACCTTTATCCTCACACTGCGAAAATACCCCCAACCATAGACATAATATAATATTATGTCTATGCCCCCAACTTTGAATGCACTGTTTACATTCCGATGAAAATTAAGCACGTCACCTTGTTGGTGATCGTGAATTTATACAAAACGTAAACCCATTTGTCACTCAGTGTACACAGCTTAAACATTTAAGATGCTTATCAGAGAAATTCGGCCATTTTCGCTATAATTGCCCACGCTTAATTTGGGGGTGTCCATAAATTACATAAGACTTTTTCGAGATTTTATGACTTCTGATACGCGTCTTTGACAAAATCACTGCCACGCATTTAGGCTGGCCGCATATATGCGCGTTTTCTGTATTCGATTTCCGAATTACTTTTCCATATTCAGAATTCCGCGAAACTAGCGCAAACGTACGTGTGGAATTATTCGTTCCGTACGGAGAAAAACGAACGTGTGTGGCAGTTAAGCTATTTTCTACTGATACTATGCATTCGGTTTTCCGAATACGGAAAATTGGAAATCGCATACCGAATACGTGTGTATGCGGCCGACCTTCCGATTCCGAACAAATTTTCAAATTTTCGGAATTTCTCAAAATACCGTCGTGTACGCGTCGTCCGTCATATTAATGAAGTTATGATTGTCAAAAGCACAATGACATGATTCAATACTGTCACTTTTTCTACTTTATGTATCTAATTCTTATCAATTTTGCAAAAGTAAAATAAAATGATAAAAATTATCAAATAGCATGGAAAAAATTTGCACGTAAATGATTGTGTGTGAATGTTTTATTAGTGTTTAATATTTTAATAGCAGACTAGTTTGTTGCGATCCTGCTGGACATCTTAAATGACTGACGTAATTCATGGAAGCCCCTAAGGCAATTCATTTGTATCATAATCGAAAGACGTGACTGTTTTATTTTGTACCAGTCCTGTAATTTACATTTTAAATTTTAAAGTAACGAATAATGATATTTTATAAGTCTGAAAGTAATATATTTAAAGTATATTGCTAAATAATATATTTTATTATTTACTAAAACGTTTACTGCAATAATTATTACAATCAATGGTCGCTGTTAAACATTAATAATTAATATAGTGTATCAACCTAGAATGTTTTTTTTTCGTTGAATTATGTATGTAGTCTTGTTCTTTATGATCTAAAGAACAAGAAAATAAATTGTAAAATCATATGTAAAAGCTCTCCACGCTTAACCAATTTTGAAGTTGATATGGACTCTATACTTTTATGCCCGGGGATGGACATAATACAGGATAGCTTTTTTATCGAATAAGACGTGGTCTCCCGTATGCACCCGGACAGGTGGGCGCGTCTAGTTTCGGAGTGGCTACCGACCGGTCAGCGTAATAGAGTCATACCCAAGAAAAGGTGGCGCGACGAACTAGATGCGTTTGATAAAGAGTGGCCAACAACATCACAGGATCGTGAACTTTGGAAGGAAAGAGGGGAGGCCTTTGCCCAGCAGTGGGACACTGTAGGCTGATAATAATAATAATACATGGTATTACAAATGCGAAATTGACGGATTTGATAAAACTAAGTATGAAGAATACTTAAAGTCCGGGGACACTTCAACTAGGATAGCTTTTATTCCGGAAAACGTACAGCTCCTGAGCGATAAACGATTCAAATTGCGGGTAAAGGTGATCGCACATTTATCAGCACGCACGCGCCGAACGCGTCGCATTTCAGAAGACGTTGTGTGAAATGATGTGACACCTCGTACATTCGTCCGCACCGTACGCGCCGTGTTTCGTGTACTATGCGGTGCTGACAAAAATGCGATCAGTGTATTTAGCCAAGACCTTTTCGTTATTGCTACATTTTGATTGGTTGATTGGCGATTCTATAAAGAAGCGATAAAGAAAACGTCTCGGCTACAGGCTCAGCTTAACAGTAAGTAATAAAATAATATATAAAATAGTAATAAAATATATAGTAAGTACCCGTGCGTAGCCCACATCCGGTTGAGCCTCCCACGCCGGAAATGGGGGGGGGAGTTACCTCAAAACGTGCTCAGGATCAATCATTTGGCTCAGCGAATCGAGTGGTCTTATGTCTGATCGACTGGATTTACGTCAGACGTATGCAATTACATGTAACTACGCAATAAAGTTAATACACCTAGCGGAATAGAGAAACAAAGGCCTGAGCAAGAGAGATGTCACTATCAGTAACACTGCGTGGTAAAAAGAGACGTGTGAGACATGACAGCAGCATTGACGTCCAGTCGGCACGTGCCGCACGTTGACGATTTAATCTCATAGAAATCATGTTCAATCATGCTTGTGTAAGTGTATACGTACACATATTTTTACACACAGATGAAACCAATTTCGGTTTCGTTTGACAGCTCGAGATTGTTGCTCTATTCCGCTAGGTATAATAACTTTATGAACTACGCCGTTACTATAAGGCCACGTTGAGCCAATCACGATAGTTAACCATGATTGTTAACGAGATTGCAAAATTTGCACAACAATAATTAACGTCCTATTACTAGGGTCATCGGTCTCAGACAGAAACGAAACTAGTCGCATCATTACGCTTAAAAGTCTCGTCTATTTTGGGTGTGATTCACCCTTAAAAACAACCGCCCAAGTAGAGTTGGGCTTAGAGAATAGTTTGTTTTTTCCACGTCAGTCTGGCCCCATGGTAAGTACCTGAAGGACTTGTGTTACGGGTACCAGACAACGGGAATATATTTAATACTTTTACCTACTATACATAATTTTATTTAAGATATTTAATACACAGCCATGACCCCTGCACTTTGAAAACTTTTTGTTCCGTCGGCGGGATTCGAGCCCGCGACCCCCGGCTTGAGCTACCAACAACCTACCAACTGAGCCACAGGGGTCGTCGAGAGGTCGAGGTTTATGTCGGTAGTATTGTTTTGGACATACTATTAAAGGAGTGAGCACACTGAGATGGGCCGTGCCGGGGCTCAGCGTGCCGGGTCTCGTCGCAAAAATCCGCCTCCACAAAATTTGTATGGAAACGGAAATCCACTTCGCCCCGACACAGTGTGCGATACGCGCATCCGCTTCCATACGAATTGTATGGAGGCGGATTTTTGCGATGAGCCCCGGCACGGCCCGTCTCAGTGTGCTCACTCCTTAATACTCTCGCTATACAAAGAGCGAAACTAAGTAACAGGCCCAGACAACAGTCTACGCGCGGAGTGCTTTCCAAATAAGCGAACAAAATTGTAACGATGTCTAATGTCTATACTCGTTGTTTACATGGGAAAAATGCGATGCGCTTAGTGGAGGATCGCGGTCATTGACTTCGATGTCACGGAAACTACTTACGGACTATAGTGAAACAAGAGCTCCTTGGCACGAATGTTAGAATATCTTGCAAGCGCATACTAAGCAGTACAAACTAACAGTTCTTAGAATAATTAACTGTTAACATTAGTTAAGAAACAAAAAGACAATTTACAAATTAAAATATATTTAAATAACAATATAAAATAGACAATATTAATATATTTTAATAACAATTGAAAATAGACATAAATAATTTTATAGAAGCTTTAATTAATAATTTATTATTTAAGATTGCTAAAACACCTAATACAAATTAAAAAAGGTTAGTCCTAGAAAAGTTAATAAACTAATTACCTAACCGGTTAGGGAACTAACCAGTCAGAATTACAATGTTTTGTAAAAACGATTAGGTCACAAAACACGGTTAAATTTTATAAAGGTGCGCTAGGTGTTTATGTGTGTAGTTAGTTGTACGGCATTTCTCAAAATGTCTCTTTATCCGGCGACCAGATAATAATATTGGAATGAAGTTCCTTATCGAGCGTTCGGCGTAAATCTGAAGGCTAGACAGGCCGATATTTGACCTTGATTTGACCCCGACACTTTTTTATTAGTACCTGCATGTTAGGGGCAGAGGGCGTTGATAGTATTTAAAATAAACAGCGACGCATTGTTAGTATTCCTGGGCGTCAATAGATGGCGTTTTTTAAATATTTTTGAGGTTTGAGGTTTTTTGAACATAAGAAATAACTTCGTTCCATTCGGGTGTCCCAAGACACCTCTCAAGTTTTTTTATATAATTAAAATAAAGTGTTTTCATTTTATTACTAATAGTTAATGTGAGCAATAAAGAATCTATCTATCTATCTATCTATCTACTTCTTCAACTTAATATGTACAATGAATATTATGTAAGGATTAAGAACGTCTTGCAGAAATGATACCAGAATATATTGTATTTTATATTAAAACACAATGGATATTTGCTTGAAGAATACGCCGGGCTGTGCCATGGATATAGAGAGTAAAGTGATCAATTTTTGTTTAGAATTGACGCTACGAAAGTAAATAGGAATGTGGAAATTTTAAGAACGGAACGTATCCCACAAACATTTGTTCGTCGTTAAAACCGTCGAATGGGTTCGTCGGTAAATCGCAATTTCTTTAATGTTACGGATCTCAAATAGTCCGTCTGCTCTATCTTGATTAATTTAATAAAAATCTCCTATTTTAATAAAAATATTAATAACGTCCATATTTGCCCTATATTTAGAGTTAACGAACAAATTTTGCTGAAAGTACCGTAAAGTTATTTCAAAGTAGGATGGGATCGTGCCACTCATGTTTTGTGCTATGATAGGACGTGTCGCAGGCTATCTCGGTGAAAATATTAGTTTCTAAATTACCTGATACTTTTTTAACGCTCAGTCTTAACTCCATGTCCGCGTCGCGTACTAACTCAGCTATGCGAAATCCGCTTGAGTCTGCAATTTGCTTAAACTCACTGGAATATTATACGGACTATAATCTCGATATTGAGAGAGATGAGGCAATTCGCTATCCTGAACACACATTTTAAACCTTATTTGATAAAATAATAACTTTAGACGTTATTAATGATATAAATTGTTTCAGGACATAAATAGGATTTAAAGTAGTGAAGTACTTTGAATCCTGAGTTAAGGAATAACAAATACAATTATAAAACCAATGCTACGCTTCTACGGTAGGCGCTTCATAAACTGTAAGTAACGTCTACGGTATGCGCTACGTAAGCTATTAGTATCATCTACGGTAGGCGCTCTGTAAGTTGTAAGTACCGTCTACGGTAGGCGCTACGTAAGCTGTAAGTACCGTCTACGGTATGCGCCACGTAAGCTATTAGTACCGTCTACGGTAGGCGCTCTGTAAGTTGTAAGTACCGTCTACGGTAGGCGCTACGTAAGCTGTAAGTACCGTCTACGGTATGCGCCACGTAAGCTATTAGTACCGTCTACGGTAGGCGCTCTGTAAGTTGTAAGTACCGTCTACGGTAGGCGCTACGTAAGCTGTAAGTACCGTCTACTGTATGCGCTACGTAGGCTATTAGTACCGTCTACGGTAGGCGCTCTGTAAGTTGTAAGTACCGTATACAGTAGGCGCTACGTAAGCTGTAAGTACCGTCTACGGTAGGCGCTTCATAAGCTGTAAGTAACGTCTACGGTAGGCGCTACGTAAACTGTAAGTACAGTCTACGGTAGGCACTACGTAAGCTGTAGGTACCATCTACGGTTGGCGCTACGTAAACTGTAAGTAACGTCTACGGTAGGCGCTACGTAAGCTGTTAGTTACTTCTACGGTAGGCGCTACGAATATGGTTAGTATTTTGTAAAAAATATGTTGAAACACAATAGAATATCTATTGTGTCCCGTTTTCCCACGATCTACGGGTTAATTTAAGAATGGCATGTATTTAACGCGGCGACAAATTGTTACCATTCCGGGTCTTTTTCTCGGGCCAAAGTAGTTTATTTACTATCCATGAAAATGGATAGTAAATAAACTACTTTGGCGACTAATTTGAGGTAGCATTTGAACTAGAAAGCGGCGGCTTTTTAATGAGTTCTGAGGTTTTATTTAAATTTTATCTGGCAGTGATTTTCTTTTGTGGCAACTGAATTTCTTCTAAGGCGACAAATTATTGGCGGATAAAAAAGTTAAAATAGGCTTCCATAAATTCTAAAATGGGGTTGTCTATAAACTTGACCAAGGTCTGAAATAAATACAAACAAGATCTCATAAAAACTTATTTTGGCTACAATTTTAGGGATCTATATAAACCAAATTGTGACATGCAAAAAAACTATTCTTGGTCTATTTAATTTTTTCTTGACTATCTTAAGTGTAACAAAAGGGAGTGAAAAAATTATCTATCAAACGGAAAACTAATCTATGTCAATCAAAATCGATTAATTTAATTAGTTTTGAATTAATCATAGGCGTCGGCAGGGCGGTGCCAGGTGGTGCACTTGCACCTCTTGGGAATCTTAGGATTAAATTAACCTACTTACTTTAAGTAACTTACTTTTTAACGCCTTTAACCCAACCTACAACGTGTTTTGTGACGTTCGCCGCCTGCTGCCGCAGCACAGTCACAGTTCTAACCTAACCAAATTTTGGACTTTCTGGATTGTGTTTGTTTTGGAGCCCCCCTTTTACTTTGTATCGGTCGTTGTTTTTTAGGGGGGCTGCGCCCCCCGAGCCCCCCACTTCCGTGTCCATTCCGTTGCATTCGTCCGCCGCTTGAAACGCGCTCAACCCCCCGCTCCGCAGTCCTCGCACTGCTCAGACACACGAGCGCATTTGCCGCCTTTTTCAAGAATTTACAAATCTGCAAACAATATTCTAATATCCGAATACATTATTATAATACCCATTTTCAGTTTTAAAGCTACCTAACAGTCGCTGCCAAATGTGTATTTTTATAATGAAAGCCAATAGTTGCCAGTGAAGAATGTTTGATATCCCCTCGGAAAAGTTAGTCGCCACATTAGGTTTTATAATACCTTAACCAGTTTTACACTGATCCCGCTTGATATATTTGATACCTTACAGTAGCAGCCGTTTTTTAGTTTTTTTGATCCTAGCCTTTTGTTGCTTGTATAGTTTAATAGATGCTAAGATATTTAATCACTGCAAAGTTAGTTTTTTGTGACTTAATAGAAAGTCGCCTAAAAAAGATATTAGTTGCCGTGTTATTTATTTGCCTTTAAGAATGATCAGCAATAAGATATTTGCTGATTGTAATGACTATATCGGGTACATATTATTAAGCAGGAGCTAAAAATGAAACTTTATAATCCTAATTACACGTAACATGGAATTAACTGTGTAGTCTGTATACCTAAATAAAAATGAATTCTTAATTTTGTTAGTCTCGCAAAACTCGAGAACGGCTAAACCGATTTGGCTAATTTTAGTCTTGGAATATTCATGGTAGGATAGTGATACGAAGTTCACCGGGTCATCTAGTTATCAATAATATAAAACTGAACTTTTTATTGATTTTTTCATTAATTTAATTCACTATTTTGACGCATTCACAACAATATTATAAATGCGAAAGTATTTATTTCTGTCTGTTAACACTTCACGCCCAAACCGCAGAACTGATTTTGCTGAAATTTGGTATGGAGATACTTTGAGTCCCATATAGGACATAGGATATTTTTAACCCGGGAAAATGCACGGTTTCCGCGCGATAACCGATTCCGATCCGATTTGCGGGCGTCATCTAGTAACTATTTCATAATAATGCCTTTCTATTATAATGTAGACTTCATGCCTCGATCCCTTCCTAATGTGAATGCGTTAAAGCTCATTACTTGCAGGGGCGTATTCACCCTTGGGCCCCAGTCGTTATTCCGACATGACATATTATAAGGGTGCAGTTTTTACTAATCAAAATTAACGACTCACTTTAAATAATGTTGGTTTACTACTCTAATGTGGTGTTTGCTTAAATAGTTTTGGGATTCTGAATTTCCTACTCGAAGAGTAAAGGAAACTATTTTAAAGACCAAACTGCCCGTTGTCTGGTGAAGTGGTGACAGACATTCTGACAATTAGACGACGATAGGTAATCATTCTACATACGTTTTTTTTTAACGCCTCCGTTATCTAGTGGTTAGAGCGCTGCTCTCGACTCCGGAGGTCGTGGGTTTGAATCCCGCGTTGGAAACATGTTATTTCCGAGTTTGATTAGGACAATGTAGGCTGATCACCTGATTGTCTGACAAGTAAGATGATCCATGCGTCGGATGGGCATGTAAAAAGTCGGTCCTGCGCCTGATCTCTCGCCGGTCATGTCGGTCTTCCGTCCCACTGGGTTATGAGAGTGAAAGGAAGAGAGAGTGCTCTTGTGTACTGTGCACACACTTGGGCACTATAAAACTACTCTTGCGTAGCTGGCCTGGTTTCAATGAAACTAGTCACCGTCACCGAAACCGGTGTGGGGAGTATTATAATAATACTCCCCACATTCTATTCTACATACTGCCTGATCCAGGTCATTTCTCGTGACCCATGATAGTTAAAATTACAGCTGATGATATTATACAACGTACATAATATTATTTCTATTGCTACTTTTTACCTCCCCTACAACGAACATTTATCACGGAACCCTTCGGAGAGTCAGACTCGCACTTGGTCAGTTTTTAAGCTTGAAATGAATTTGCCGGTAATTTTTTCCAGTTTAGGACAGTCCCAACGTTCCAAAGATGAAACAAACAACCACAAAAAAATGCGTCATGCGTCAATGCCTTCCGAGCGTCTCGTTCCAACGTCGGTTAAAAATGCGTCGGAATGGCTTATTCCGACGCATTTTTAACCGACTTCAAAAAAAAGAGGTTATCAATTCCACGCGTATATATATTTCCAGAACTGCCCAGTTTTTGTATATGTCGGTCTTTCACAAATGTACCAAATTTCAAAAGTGTATGTATGTATGTTGTATGTATGTTCTTATGTTTGTGTTCGCATGTCTCCGGAACTACAGTAATTCTTTTTTTTGTACTAGATGTTGTTCAACTTAGGGAACACTACGAGTTTCATCAAAATCGGTTCAGTAGTTTTTGAGATAAGGCAATTTTAATTCTCAATTACGTACAATTTTAAAGTCCGTTTTATCTTTTTAAAATATTATTGTACCTGTGGCCTACCTGTTCTAAATATTTATGGCTAAATGAAACATTGCAACGTCTCGTGTTGCAGTATAATCTGACCCTTACATGAGTTCGAATGTAAACAACTCCAACATGAAGAAAACCATAAACCAAAACATTTGAATATAGAACAATTTGTCAGGATAAGGTCTGGTAGGTTGAAGATGCTAGATTGGATAAAAGGGGGTGAAAAGAGGGTGACATGCGGTAGGAAGGGAGGGGAGGGTTGACGGAGGTGAGCGGCGACAGATGGTGTGTCATGTATGTCTGTTTGTCATCGATATAGTTCAAAGAATTTGAATAAACAATGTGTATTTGCGCGACTACGGCGAGGCGGAGCATGATATACACTATAATAATAAATAAATAAATCGTTGCATTTTCTCCGAAGTTTCATTTATTTCCAAGCAAATATCAAGAAAAATTATTGTATGTTAGAGCGCTCACGGACGAACGGCACGTCTTGTCGACTTGCCGTTCGTGTGATAGGATCCTTTCCTAGCGTTTAAACCACTAATTGGACTTTGATGCAATTTGGATCGAAATGTCTCTCGGAAAATTAAATAGGAAAACATCGATTTCCACGCGACAATCGTTCAGGCAAAAAATACTTATTTTTTTCCTGGACGAAGTTGAGAAACGTCTAATAAACCTCACCGAATATTTTTTTTAGTTGATCGACTATAACTCAAAAACTTATGAAGTCTTATTAGCAGTGATAGTTTTCCTTTTAAATTCAGCATATGTCCTACCCCCGTGAATTTTTTCACATTTCCAGAAGCAACCGTTTAGCTGGTAAAAGGCCACTTTATAACTTCATAATACACAAACGGATGCCTGAATCGGAAAATGATCTTCGAATACTCGTAATATTCTTAAAAAACCTATCCAACGACACCCCACACGGTGGGGTGGACGCGGAAAAAATAAATCACCCCCACTTGATGTGTATGGGAGGTACGTGTGAGGTACCATAAAAATATATTTTTAAAAGATTTTATATACCATTTTGTCGGCGTCATTAAGATGTTGTCTCTGTTGTCTCTGAGAAAAACAGTGGACAGACAGACGGACAGACAGACAGACAGACGGACGGACAGACCGAAACTATAAGTTGACTACGGAACCCTAAAAATGATATTATATAGGCTAGACAAAACATGAAAACTATTCTGGTTTCATGGTCCCACGGCCTCTGGAGACAAGACGTAAGTTAAGTCATGTCCGATCCATCAAGATCAAAACTACATCTAATTCCGCCTCATAACTGTCACACACCGCACGCCTTTGGGTACATTTGAAACTCATGACGGTTTAAGGTTTGTTTCAAGCTGAATATTTTATTTTTACTAGTTTTGTAAACAAAAGATTAGTTTGTTTCAAAAATTAAATCAATACTAATATCTTCACACCACGTCAGTCTGGCGCCGTGCTAAGTTCTCGATGAATTTGTGTTACCAGATTTTGGGTATCAAGCAACATACATTACAAATATAAATCTATATATTACAAATATAGATCTATATATTTTCCATATACAATATTTTTTTTATTATACACATTCATGACCCAGAAAGATTGAAAACTTTTTTTCACCTCAGCGGAATTCGAACCCGCGGCCCTCTGCCGCTAACCAACTGTGTCATAGAGGTCGTCAAAAAATAAAATTACTAGACTTAACCATTTTTCCTACACATTTTTTTACAGACATAGATAAGATTAGACCAAAAGTACAAGGTGTCTCAAAAGAAAGTTCACATTTAAATCTTTTTTTAAAAGAAAAGTCTTAGCTTTATTGAAAAAATGTTTATTTTATATTGAAGTACACTGTTTGGGAATTTATTTTTTAAAAATAACATCGTCCAAATGTAAACCGTTGCGCTCTCGGCATTCATTTAGTCGGGCACTAAAATTGCCTATGACAGCTCGGCAGGTTCCTCGCGCCGACATCGCTGCCCATACGGTGACTTTGGGTGAATGTAGCGGTTTCTGATGTTTTTGTTTTGGGTTGGTTGCACTCCAGTAACGACAATTTTGCTTGTTTACATGCCCATTCAGGTGAAAATGGGCTTCATCGGAAAACAAGATGTTGGTGAACGTTGGAAAGCGCTCAATCATCTGATTTACAAAGGCAAGCCTCTGACCAGCATCTTGAGGCTTCAGTTCTTGCACTAACTGAATTTTGTACGGGTGCAGCTTTAAATCTTTGTGTAAAATGCGGCATAATGAAGATCTGTGCACATTTAAAGCAACAGCACGCTTCCGAATCGAGAGGTTTGGATCATCTCGAATAGACTGAGTAACACTGTCCACGTTTTCGGCTGTTCTTGATGTTCTTGGCCGCCCAGATTTTGGTTTCTCCAGAGTTGACCCAGTCTCTTCAAACTTCTCAACCCATTTTGCAATGAGTCGAGTGCTAGGCTCATCATTTAAGTGACGAATATGTCGAATACTGCAGAATTTTCTACGCGCTACAGTCGCCGAATTACCGTTTTTGTAAAACTCACGTACGCACAACGCACGGTCCGCACCAGAGAAACGCTCCATAGCGACTAAATTCCCAAGAGCCAGACTACCGACTGACATACCCCCCGCGCCCCTCAGAATAGTTGCTTTCGCGTAATAAGATAAGCAAATGTGAACTTACTTTTGAGACACCCATATAATATTATTATGCTACTTTTTTCGGCCGGAAACTATAAAATTGATACCACTTGGTCAGAAATATGAATTTACATTTATTATACTCTTTTAAATAGGGTTCAATACTATAACAAATTTAATGTACTAATTCAAGTGAAAATATAATTTTGGACTTGAATATTCAAGCACGGCAAGCCCTCTACAAAAGGATGCAATACTCGTATTGATTTTCTAGTTCCTAGAACACCTCTACTATATAATATTATTGTAAACGCGAATATTAATGCACGGATGAATCCAGTTCGCAAATCCGTTCTAAGCTTTTAAAACTTACTAGAGATCGTCCAATGGTCGAAATTCGACCTTAGTTTCAATGACATTAGGACTACTACCTATATTCTGTAAAAAATATATTGACTTTCATAATATTATTTTCAACTCTTGTCTCTGGGACTCAGCTGATCTCAGACTGGCCGTGTGAGCATTGTCTAATAGTATCTATGATTCAATAAAAAAAACTGTAATCCATTTTCAATTTGTCACCTTTGTCAACAGACTTCAATCATAAATAAAAGAGTATGATTCGTACTATGAAGGTACTATGTATGTATATTGTATAGGCTTGTCACTCAAAAATCTGTCATTTTTCCTAGTGTGTGTTATAGTGTGTGTAATGTTTTATTTGTTAAAAAAAATTATGATGAAAGAATAATTTCAAAGTAATATTAGCTCGATGCACTCCTTGGCCATATGAATTATCATTGTGCAAAATTTCATTCACCTACGTTTCCCCATTTTTCGTCAAAAGGGGTACAAAGTTTTTGGCTCACGTATTTATATATAGATACTTATATATATTCTTTGCGTATATTTGATAGAAAAATCGGTTGCAAAGAAAGGTAACGCTTTAGTTGGTTAAGTACTACGAATAATAAAAACTAGTAGGTAAAAACCAAAATATCAAAATATGATCCCGAAAAACCTCAAAGCTGTCAACGATTTAAATAGTGACCAAACAGGTATATCATGTAAACAAAGAAAATTATTACTTTATTATTTCATACCTGTCAATACACTCCGCCCGGCCGCTCGTAGCTGTCTTTTATTTAAATTACTAGCTGTTGCCCGCGACTTCGTCCGCGTGGACTTTAGTTTATAGCGCGCGGTGTCAACAAAATTTGTGTCAAATTTAAAAACTTTTAAAAACCCTGGTGTAGCGCGGCCCTTTATTAATCAAAATACCCAAAAACAGCTGTGCAGTGTGCACATAATCTATACTAATATTATAAATGCGAAAGTATCTCTGTCTGTCTGTCTGTCTGTCAGTCTCGCTTTCACGCCAAACGCCAAAACTACCGAACGATTGTAATGAAATTTTGTATACAGATAGTCTAAAGCCTGAGAAAGGGCATAGGCTACTTTTTTACTGGAAAAAAGGGTTGTCAGGGGGTGAAAATGCGTAAATTTGTTCAAATTAAGTTAGTTCCAAAAATTCATAATAGATGGCGCCGTGCGTCTTCTACATCGCTGACGCTTGCTCAAAAGTCTTTCTATAAGAGGTGGTATCATCTTACATTTAAGTTTCGATTTTTTTCGATTGTTATATCTATTCTACGATATTAAATAACTCAGTACTTTATCTGTGCAGTGACGTAACCTCAAACCTATCAATGATAAATAGTTTATGGGTAAAGTTGTGGAATTGGGGGGCTAAACAAGCTTTAAAATTGGGCATAAAATATAAAGTTTAATATAAAAAAATGAAATACTTATTGTGTGCACACTGCACAGCTGTATTGATTTAAGGGGTACCAGGGTTTTTTTATAAAAGCTTTTGACACCAATTTTGTTGACATCGCGCTTTATAAACTGAAGTCCACGCGGACGAAGTCGCGGGCAACAGCTAGTAACTAATAAGTATGATTAGTTCTAAGTTACAATGAAGTATAAAATAAAACGCCATCTGTCGAATCGTATTAGAACTAAAATGTTCATTGCATCGATATATTTCTGGATTTTTTATAATATTATACATAAAATATATTTAAGTAAAAATTAAAACGCCATCTGTTTTCATATATTAGAATTAAAATGTTGATTGCATTGATATATTTTCTGGATGGAATATAGCCCAACACGGTACACTTGTTTATTTTAGAGCGCCTTCTGTTGTCAACTTGTCACATAAGTATATTAGAAATGCAGTAGGAGTTCTATAAGATAAGATAGATTGATTATTATTATACCAAGTGATAATATTATTAAACATAATATTCTAACGTATTAAAAACTATAAACAAAAACATAATAACTAATAAGTATGATTAGCTCTATGTTACAATGAAGTATATAATAAAACGCCATCATGTTCATTGCATCGATATATTTCTGGATTTTTTATAATATTATACATAAAATATATTTAAGATTTTTGAAATTTTATTTTAATACATTTCCAAGACCCAGGAACATTGAAAACTTTTTGTTCCGCCTGCGGGACTCGAACCCAGGACCCCCGGGATGAGCGCTGGCCACGCGCAATGCGAATTCATTTTCATCGATATTTTCATGGAAATAAGATATTTTCCCACATCAAAATATAGCCTATGTCCTTTCTCAGACTCTAGAATAACTGTGTACAAAATTTCATTGCAATCGGTTCAGTAGTTTTGGCGTGAAAGCGAGACAGACAGACAGGCAGACAGAGATACTTTCGCATTTATAATATTAGTATGGATGAACTCCATAGGTGGTAATTACAACGGCTACTTACCTGCGACTTTGTGGGGCGAGAAAATGAACTTATAATAACCTGTCCGACGCAGACGATCGGTTTTAAAAGCCCGCAACTTTGGAGTTGAACCGCAGCTAATTTAGCTACTTTATATTTGGAAAGTAAATATTAAGAACTAGCTATCCCGGCAAACGTTGTTTTGCCATAAAATGATTTTCCCTGTTTGCCTGCTTTTCTCTTGAAGTTTTTTCTGATATTTTTCTATAGACCTCACGGAGCCCGAGACCTTTCCAACTAATGCAAAACCGTGGAAATCGGTTCGTGCGTTCTGGAGTTATAGCGTCTGGAAGGAAAACCCGACTTATTTTTATATATTAGATTAGATAGGACATTAACTTATTTTAACAACTATTGTCAACTTTATGAGACTGCTAAAATTTAAGAGCTGTAGAAAAAAGTATTGCCAACTGCAAAATTTGCTGTAAAAATATAAATTACCTTGTCCGTTCTCGAGTTTAACTTAAGTGCTTCAATGGAAGTTTGAAAAAGTTTAATTTAAACGTCATCTTTTCCATTTTTGCGATGAAGTTAAAAAGTTGAAACTGGGAAGTTCTTATTTATTTTATTAATAAAGTAAGTTCTCAATTAAAAGAAGTACACGGTTTTTATCCGTCGAGCTCTACGGATAAAAACCGATTTACTTCTTGTACTTGTAACGTCCACTGTATCGACAGCGTACGGATTACTGACTAGCAAAAGGGGGGTGTGGATGGAAAAGTCGAAAGCAGAAATTTATCCTTAGGAACTTTGTTTAAATTAATTAGGAGATAAACATACTGGCTAGTCGGTAATCCGTACGTTGCCGATACAGTGGACGTACTGTGAAAAAAATATCAGTTTGATGCGAGACGTCCGTTGCGTACGCTTACCTTTGCGCGGTATGTCACAACTGCAAGCGTGGTACACTATCGACGGCTGCCGTCCATTGCCTTCGACTGCCGCGAACACGTCATGCAGTCGACTGCCGCTTACACGTGCCGTCGCCTGCCGTCGCCTGCCGTCGACTGCCGCCGACGCGTGCCGCCGACACGTGCCGTTCGTCTGTAAGCGCTCTAAGAACTCTATTCTTTCGTTAAAAAATGCGACAATGAAGAGAGAGAGGAACTGACTTTTCTGTAATTTCCCACGTCATTACAGCGTAGCCATAACACATTGCAGCTATAAGCTGTAAGCATTAGCTTCAGCTTGATTTACAGCATTCATCTAAAAATAGCTTGCACTCACATCTCCTTGCAGTCCAAGCACGTTTACTCCGTTCAGAGTTACTTTACTCGGAGTTTGTACAAAGGGATCCTTATATCGTTGGGTTTAGGTCCTTGAGCGGTAACGTAATTACTCTGAACCGAAAAATGGATGCCTCAAAGCCGCTATCTCATGACAATATTAAAACCACAGACATAGACCATGATAGATACCGCATGTGTATGTACCATCGAGGAAGTTGATTCCTATGCAATTGACAGACCAACGTTATTTGGTCCAATATGTCAATTCAATTTTAACTGTAATCTGTCAGCTGGGTTTGACGTAACGCAACCAAATTACTTAGCTCCCCGATTTGCATAGGAATCAACTTCTCTGGTAGTACTTCGCGTGCCATATCGCGCTCCCAAACGACGAGCAATGCTCGTCATTCGAAAGTCTGTTCTGCAGTCTGCTATCTGAATCGGACGTCAATCGGAATTTTAAAAATGCCTAAATGCCTAAAGTGCCGTATTGAGCTATAGAAATATAAAATAGAAACGTTGGCCTAGATAATGGGCACTTTTCTTATCATCGGTACGACACAGTAGCTATGAAAAAGTGGCACGCCCGTTTTCATACAAATGGAGCGACAATGGTATCTATCTTGATCTATGTCTGTGATTAAAACTATTTGACCGACTATTACTGGGATGATATTTAAGTTCTCTATAAAGTCTGGTCACCAGATAGAGAACAATTTGGTCATTGAAATTTGGTCCTCTTCACACGTGCACAAAAATATTGAATTGGTACGGATGTAAAAAGAGATAAGAAGAGATGAATTTTTCTCGAGTTGGCGACTGGAGCTTGCATTAGGTGCATGGAAATACATATATGACAAAATAAGAAACTTAATTCCTTGCTCCTTGCTGTAGTGGCGTAGTACAAAATAAGCTACCGATGTAGAGAAAATGCCATTACCAAACCAGCGGCGGCATGGGACGCTAGACCAATGTCGGTAGCCTACCTGCCTAGGTCATAAAGTTTTATTTAGAATCATATTTTAATTTGAATATTTGTCGATCGCGGTCGCTTGCGGTAAAGATCGAAAAGTCACCATAAGGCTTTCTAAATAAGATTTGATCACGATGATGATGATTGCAAAATATGTGATCTGACCTTAACCCAGGTCGAACATTAGGACGAATCACGTTTTTATCGTCCGCAGCAGCTGGTGAAATTTATGTGCGAGCTCAAGGTCACGAAAGGGCAAAGTATTTAGGGACTTCAATTTCCTATGTGATATTTCTTACATCGTAAAAATATCAATGTTATATTTTTATGATGTTAATAAAAATATTTTTGTAATGGGCCTTAGAAGCTCGCAGTCGCGGCCTGCGAGTTTGTAAAACATTCCTAAAAATTGATGGGTGGTGGGGTTCCAGAAAAAAAAACATAGTTCTCTAGCTCACCTTCATGTATTTCGTATTGAAATATCCTATCTACTTAGCGAATCACTATCGATGAACGGTATCATGAATTACGTTTTTTTGGGATCTTATTATTTTAAGATTTAGGTTCAGTTTACACTAAAATGACTTATCTTCGATCTAGTCTGAATCTAATGGATGGAATCAAACAAATTTAAACGACCGATTTTTGTAGTTTTGATTAAACAAAACGCGTCTGACTTTGCAGGTCTGATATTCCATGGGAATACCATAATGTTGTGGTAATGACTATTAACGACGAATATCGACGACTGCAACTAAACCTTAATAAAGGTGTATTATTGTAAATAGATTAAATAGAATCGAGTAATAATCTTAAGTGCATAATATTCCCAGCAAAGTGAAAGTAATACGTTGTTTGTCCTTCGGCCTTACATTCTTGACATTATGTGTCGTGTTCGAGTAAATACTGTTATACAACGCTTACTGAAATGTTCAAGGTACTATCAGGTGTCGGATAAACATGTTTACATAAGATGCATCGGACTGGAATGGACAGGGTCTATTTATAAAGGACAGCAATCGCTTAGTCAAGACTCAAGATGCATTGGATATCGGAGTTCAAGAGTAACCCACTATTATACAAGTTGTAACAAAACTAAGTGGCACTTTAGGGGGTGTATGTTCCTGACATTGATTTCACTGTGAAAGTGGCGGCGCTGAAAGAGTAACTTTTTTTCCATTTTGTATGGAAATATTCATGACGCTGGGGCGCTTGCCCATATGATACAAATCAGAAAAAGTTTGCTCTTTCAGAGCTGCTACTTCTACAGTAAACTCTATGTCAGGAGCACACACACACACCCTAAAGTATTATCACTTAGTTTTGTTACAATTGCAAAATGGTCACTCTGCTTGCAATTCATGTAGTAATATTTTTTTTAAAAGAAGGCAGGTCGCTGTAGCCCTGACGTCACTGCGACCCATGAGGACATGTAGTAATTACTAATTAGTACTAATTTGACATTCGTCAGTTTGACTTTTTTGACGATTCATTTGCTGAATTGATTGAGATTTGAGAGGAATTGTTAAAATATGTGACTATTTTAGCCCCGCTGGCCAGTATGATGTGTCTACTTGATACATTGTACAGGAGTACCTCTTACTTCCAAATTTTTGCCTCTACAATATTATTGTAAACAATATCGTTACCACACAGAAACATAGGACTTAAGGTACGCGCACACTTTGTCGGCGCGTGCCGGGGCGTGCCGGGGCGGGTCGGTGCGCAATGCATTGACGGATTTTGAGCTGAGGCTTGCCGGGCCGCATCGCATCACATCCGCGGGCCGCTTGCTATAGCACACAGTTGCCGGAGCGCAGCGGGACTTGTCGGGCCGTGTCGCATTGACGGAAATCCGTCGAGCAAAAGTCTGCACCGCCCCGGCACAGTGTGCGATACGCGCATCCGCTTCCATACAAATTGTATGGAGGGGGATTTTTGCGATGCGCCCCGGCACGCTGAGCCCCGGCACGGCCTGTCTCAGTGTACTCAGAGTCCTTTAGGCTGCGTTTCCACCAGAGCTGAGCGGAGCTGTGTTGCGAGGAATGTGTTTTTGAAAACCAATAGAATCATGACTTTGCCGTGACATCGCTCAGCGCGTCGATGCTATTGGTTTTCAAAAACACATTCCTCGCAACACAGCTCCGCTCAGCTCTGGTGGAAACGCAGCCTTATGCTCTTAATCTTTCTTCGCGGATGTATTTTCTAAAACTGGCATAGCTGGCTCATTTTATATAGATTTACGGCTCTATAGTAGCACTAAAAATACAATAAAAGCCCCATTTATGAACGATTGGATATAATCCGACGAAGTTAAGTGGCCACTGGGCACGGAACATTGCAATTTGTAGGGTTGTCACCTATTATTTTTCAGCATATTAAATTATTCATTGATCAAAAAGTCGAGACCTTTAAAAATGATTAAACTAGATAGTGCTAGCAACACCATAGCAAAAAAGAAGTGCTCTGTGACGAAAATAACATATTTTTCCCGATCCCTAAACTTAAATTGTCTGCATTTCCATCTGAATCGGTTCATCGTTTGAGAGTGACGGGATAAAAAAGTGACTGACACTTTAACATTATTTTATAATATTAAAAAAATCAAAAGACCTAGGTATAATATAATATTATTGTAAGATTTTGAGAGTGAAAAGCTAAAAGACTAACAAACGGACACTTTAACATTGTTTTATAATATACTTAAATAAATATCGAAAGACTTAAGTATAGAATATTATGTAAGATATTTTAAAATCTTTTCAATATTCCCAAAAACCCAAACGTTGACAACCCTAGTAAATACTCGAGTGCATTAATCTTATGAATTGATACAGTATTGCGAATGTAGCGGTATTAATAGAATGAGAACTCGGAAATTCTGTTTGCGCTATTACTAGCGTATTCTTGATCCTTAAGTGTCTAAACACACTAGGCCGAAGTTACACGGCGTAAATTCCGCAAGATTACGCCCACAATGTCTTTTATATTAACGATAGGCGATGACACACTATGCCGTCGCGTTCCGTCGCGTCCGTATATTGTATGCGTTTGATATTGCGGACGGACGCTCCCTCTACGGAGATGCCGCAATTTACCGTTTTTAGAGTACCTATTATTAATTCATAAATCGAAAGCTACAAAATTATAATATAAATATAGCAATAATCTTCAGCATATGAACATTATTTTTTCTGTTATTCATTTCCTATTTTTGTTTATCTCCCTAGTATTAACAAATTACGTTTATTTGAAACACACGCCAATTATAGATCGACAATTTCATTAACAGTCATATTCGCCGATTGATTTTTTTATGGCAAGTAAGTAAAAAAATGGATTTTGGTGTGATCTCCGCAACGCGGCAAATGTATGGTCAGGGGATGGCCTTAAACAACTAGCCGTTGCCCGCGACTCCGTCAGCGTGGACTTCAGCTTACAGCGCGCGGAGGTTACCGTTTTGCTTGGGAATGCCGGGATAAAATTTTGCCCACATTACTGCTAAGTTTCCTCAAAATCCATCTAATACACAAAATTGACGACAAATTTCAAAGCTTCGTAAAACCTATAAAATGTCATTAAAATCGGTTTAGTAGTTTTGGCGTGAAAGCCAAACAGACAGACAGGCAGATAGACTTTCGCATTTATAATACTAGCACACTGGTATGGATTGCGATTATACGGCATACCTCACATAAAGGTTTCGGTGACGGCGGCCGGTTTCATTGAAACCGGGGCACGTATAATTAATAAATTATAGTGTCCAAGTGTGTGAGCACTGAGTACACAAGATCACTGTCTCTTTCTTTACTTTACTTTCTTATTCAAAGGGACGGATGACCGACACAACTGGCGAAGGTGCAGGATCGTTTTTTGTTTCGAATGATGATCCATGCGCCCAATAGTCATGTCGTGTATTCGACGCATGGATCTTCTTCCGTCAGACAATACGTGGGAGAGCCATGCTTCGGCACGAATGGGCCGGCTCGACCGGAGAAATACCACGTTCTCACAGAAAACCGGCGTGAAACAGCACTTGCGCTGTGTTTCGTCGAGTGAGTGAGTTTACCGGAGGCCCAATCCCCTACCCTATTCCCCTCTCTTCCCTCCCCTATTCCCTTCCCTTCCTTACTATATTAACCTATTTCCTCTTAAAAGGCCGGCAACGCACTTGCAGCTCTTCTGATGCTGCGATTGTCCATGGGCGACGGAAGTTGCTTTCCATCAGGTGACCCGTTTGCTCGTTTGCCCCCTTATTTCATAAAAAAAAAAGACAATAAGTAATCAGCCTGAATTATTATTCCTCTATTATAAAAATATGAAAAACAGATAATAATATGATAATATTTGATTGACGATTAAAGATCACTTCAGACCGCAACGCGACGCGTAAATGCATTTCTGTATGGATTTGACAGACTTGCAAGACGTCTCAGGTAATTGAAATTTGTCAATTCAGTACAAAAAAATGGATCTACCAACGTCGCGTTGCAGTCTGTTTTGACCCTAACTTTAACCTTACCACACCATATATCTTATTTATAAGAAGATAAAAGCCCTACGCGTTCTATATTTGAAGTTTTTCATTTTAACAGTAATTCTGTGTTTCTCGCCTTCTCAGACATTTTTATTGTAAAGTTAATTAAGAGGTCAAATGCATTACCAGACATACTCCACAGTTATTGTATTCATTCATCCTAATTATTTTGTTTGCGACCCATTAGGTGCAGTAATAAACTAATCCGCTACATGCCTAGGTCATACCTAAATGACCTGTCACCTGGCTAGGTTCATGGCTTAAAACTTAGCTGGCTTAGCTTTGCATCGTGCTAAAAGCTTGTGGTAAATTTTAAGCGGATTTGGTAGTGTTAAGGCAAAAGTTATGATTTATACTGGTGAATTTCAACCTTTTTTTTTATAATACTATGTATTTTTGAGACGCATAACTGGTATCATGGGGTCTGCACGACCCTGAAGGGTTTCATACGGAATGTTGAAGTGATTTTAGCATATTGTTTTTATTCATTCAGGTATAGCCTGGATTTATATTAAATATGTGGCCGCCCGATCGCTGTGTAGTCTCCAAACCGCGCGTTCGGGCAGACGCTAAAGAGAAGCGTCGAATAATCGTCGAATTTTATCTTAGTTGTTCGTGAGTCGTGACGTAACAAACATAATGTTTACGTACTACGTCAGAGTTGAAAGTCATGCCATTAGTATCCCACAGATTCACAAACAACGCTACCATGATTCGAAAGTTCCATGAGGGATTAGCCGTAGCCCGTATCGTATAATTTCTTAACAATCAACATAATATTCTGTTCATCATTTACAACAGGTCTATACGAGTTTTTGTCTTTTTCATATTTTTAACCTGAAAGTTCTCATTATTTTTTCGAACTTTCATCGCTTGTGAGTTGTGGGTCTAAATGTCCCTTGAGAATAAAACTTTCTCCTTCTTCTTCTTTATTATCTCGATCGTGGGAAAACCAGACACAATGCTATTCAATTGTTATCGCGGTCGCTGGTGAGTGGTGAGTGGTGACCGCTTGGGGTTTGACTCTTGAGGCGTAACTCGTAAGGCGTTAGCCGACTCAGTAGGTAAAGACAATTTAAGTTTTAAATAATGTATCGTTCACAGAATATAGATATTCTGTGAACGATACATCTATAAATATTTATGTCTATGTCTATAATATAAAAATGAGTCGCTGAATGTGTTGCTAAGCGCAAAACTCGAGAACGGCTGAACGGATTGAGCTGATTATCGTCTTAAAATATTCGTAGAAGTCCAGGGAAGGTTTTTAAGTGACACGAAGTTCACCGGGACAGCTAGTTTTAAATAAAATTGTATTAGGAAAACGTTCAAGAAGAACCAATTCATGTGTAATAATTCTCGTTATTATTAGAAACTAGATGACACCCGCAACTCCGTTGCGCCAAAATTTGTTTATCTCGCGGGAACCGTACATTTTTTCGGAATAAAAACTATCCTATGTCCTTTCTCGAGACTCAAAGTATCTCCATGCCAAATTTCAGCAAAATCAGTTCAGCGGTTCGAGCGTGAAGAGGTAACAGACAGACAGACAGACGGCCTAACATTGTGACACGAGAATTTTATATAAGTTACGCTCAAAGACCGAAATCGCTCAATGAGCGAAAAAATGGCTCACAACGCGTTGTGGTCACAGTGAAACAGCCACGACGCGAAATTCGCGTTGTGGCTCTAATGAAAACGGCCACGACGCGTTTTGGCAATCACAAAAAGACCATAAGCCGAAATTCGTGTTGTGGCTGATATACTATTCGTTTTTCTTGATTTGTTCTTGATTGATTAATCGTCCATAGGTATGGAAGATAATATTTAAATTACCACGCGTACTACAAAATATTTTTTCTTTTACTAAATCACTGCTTATCGTGTTTATCATTATTATTTATAAAATATCCATAATTCCATACTATACGTACTAATATTATTACTGTATGTCTGGCGCAACGCAGTTGCGGGCATCAACTAGTAGTATTATATTTAAATTAAGTATATAAATAAAAATAAAGCAAAATTTTTATCATTTAATAAGATCAGATTACCTTATGTTAAAAAAAAAACAACAAACAACCAGACAGACAGACAGTAATAATATTAGCACGGATATTATGGAACTATGGATATTTTCAAATAATGATGAAAAACACGTTTACACGGACATCGAAAACTTTTTATTCCCGAAAACGTGCGGTTTCCGCGCTATAAACCAATTTAAGCGGAACAGAGTTACAGTAACGACTAACGTCTAGTAACAAATAATTTAAATCATTAATGAATAATGATATTAATGAATCAGTCAAGCGTAATCGCTAATTCACTGATCATTCCACTAAATTAACCATAATCCCCAATAAAAGAATAAGGGGATGTTAAAATGACCTTTGGTAGTGTCTATTTCTAAAGTATTTTAATTTAGATCTCCAAGCATCTTTAAAGTGCAAAGGTGGCCTGACCTTCCTAGGGTTTAAATAATATATATATTTATAAATATATTTATAATTATAGACATTATAAGAAAAATCCATTTCAGCAGCTCTATTCTCTAACTTCGATAATATGCCGTTTGCCTCAAGTCTCAACGTATTATGGTATAAAAAATTATGTTGACCAATTCTCAGACCGGCTGGAGAGCAGGACACACAAAAATTTAACAAAACTGGTTAGGTTTTGCCGTTTAAGAGGAAATGGGCGACAAACACCGCGACACGAGAATTTTATATAATACTAGCTGTTGCCCGCGACTTCGTCCGCGTTAGCATAGTAGACCACGTTCCAAGTATTATTGTACAAAAATATTCAATGTACAGAATTGACCTTCCTACGATTTTATTATATTTAGATGTTCCGCGCGGCTTCGCCCGCGTAATTTAGGAATTTCACGCAACCGTATATTTTTCCACAAAAAAATAGCCTATGTCCCTTCACGTGGTCTATTCTTCATGTTTGCCAAATAACATAAAAATTGCTTCAGTAGTTCTTAAGATATAATAAGCAATTTCATATAATTTCCCCCGTTTCTTCCACATTTTCCTCTATTTCTTCGCTCCTATTAGTCTTAGCGTAATAAAATATAGCCTATAGCCTTTTTCGATAAATGGAATTTATCAAATCTGAAAGAATTTTTCAAATCGGACCAGTAGTTCCTGAGAATAGCGCGTTCAAATAAGCCTTTTCAAATAATTTCTCCCCGTTTTTTCCACACTTTCCTCTATTTCTTCGCTCCTATTAGTCTTAGCGTAATAAAATATAGCCTATAGCCTTCCTCGATAAATAGGCTATCTAACTCTGAAAGAATTTTTCAAATCGGACCAGTTGTTCCTGAGATTAGCGCGTTCAAACAAACAAACAAACTCTTCCGCTTTATAATATTAGTATAGATAAGAATTTAATTTTTATTGTTGTGACTTGTCTCCTAACTAGGCCTATACATGGTTATACATGGTTTGTCGATATAAATAATTGTCTAATAGTTATCAAACAAGGGAGAATTAATATTATTGGCACTTCACCAACTGCATCTAATGTTCGATACTATTTGGACACATTTTGGTACCCAGCCAGACTTAAAAGTTTCTCCAAATAAAAGTGGTTATTGGTTAGAGCTAATACATTTGGCAATAAATCGTGAAAATATGCTTTTATAAAATATGGCTCGATAGTCGATAGAGAGCAACGAACGTACATTTCAAACAATAAATTTTGTTGGTTATAAATAGGTATCAGTGTTATCATAATATTAATACGTGAACGAAAAACTTTGTAACCCTTTTTACGAAAAATGGGGAAACGTAGGTGCATGAAATTTTGCACAGTTATAGTTTATTTAAATTATGCTTTTATCGTACATTTTTTTAACAAATAAAACATTACACACTACAACACACACACATGAGAAATGACATATTTTTGAGTGACAAGCCAATACATACGAATTATACTCTTTTATTTATGGTTGAAGTCTGTTGACAAGGTGACAAATTGAAAATGGATTATAGTTTTTTATATTGAATCTTAGATACTATTAGACAATGCTTACACGGCCAGTCTGAGATCAGCAAAGTCCCAGAGACAATGATAAATTCAATATTTTTTACAAAAATATATAGGTAGTAGTCCTAATGTCGCTGAAACTAAGGTCGAATTTCGACCATCGGGCGATCTCTAGTATTTATAAATGTTTCATTTCAGATGATAACCACTTACCCAAGCATACCTCGCAACCAATAAGGCTCTCAATCAAAATATATAAGATATATATAATATATATATATATATATATATATATATATATATATATATATATATATATATATATATATATATATATATATATATATATATATATATATATATATATATATATATATATATATATATATATATATATATATGTATATATATATATATATATATATATATATATATATATATAAATATATATATATATATATATTATATATATACCACATATCAGTTATACTAGGTCTATGATCCCACTTTGTACTGGTTCAACAAAATCTCTCAGTGACTTTTTACGAATCACAATCATTCATAATAATATTAGGACCCAACCGTCGGTTAAAAAGTAAATACCGAATTGGATGGTCCCCTTTCATCGTCTGTTTATGTTTCTACCCACGTACTACCCCCACTTTAGTAATTTATACTCAAATCGTTGCGTCGAAATGTCTATGATATTTTTTCGCCTGCTGCTTTACTTATTAAGTACAAATTTTATACCGGTATGTTCTTCTGGTGCCTATTTGTTCTGAATTGTAAAATAATATTTAAATAGATACATAATAATACAAGATTGTCTCTTTTGTACTGTATTCAAACAATACCTGCTATCACACTAATATTATAAACACGGACGTAAAAAAAATATTATGTCCGTGATTATAAATCAGATGACGCCCGCAACTCCGTTGCGCCAAAATGAGTATATCGTGCGGGAACCGTACATTTTCCCGGGACAAAAAGTATCCTAAATAAGTATGTCCATTCCCGGGTCTCAAAGTATCTCCATGCCAAATTTCAGCAAAATCGGTTCAGCGGTTTGGGCGTGAAGAGGTAACAGACAAACAGACAGACAGACACACTTTCGTATGTATAATTACTTGTACTATTATCTACTAGCTGTTGCCCGCAACTTCGTCCGCGTGAATGTATGTTATTAAAATCGAGATTTAGAAAATTGAACACCAATCTACGACTATTTTATTTGGATATATATTACACACGAAAAAATACCCAGGGAACTTGAACCTCAGATAGTTATCGTTTTGAAAAATCCTTTCTTAGAAGAGCGCTTGGCGTAGATAGGGGATGGAGCCACAGGACAGGGGAAAGGAACATGTGACGGAGATAAGATGATAGACTATAGAAGGCGGGATTTAATGTAGGCATCTATCCCTCTTTAACCTACCTCTTATTCTCAGATTCATAATCTACAATTAAACCACAATTTCGAGGAGTTTCTACAATTCCATTACTTATCAAGTCACCGTTTTTAGGGTTCTGTACCCAAAGGGTAAAAACGACCGGGACCTTATTACTAAGACTTCGTTGTCTGTCTGTCTGTCTGTCTCCAGGCTAAATCTCAAGAACCGTTATAGCTAAAGTTCAGATTTTTTTACAGATTATGTATATCTGTTGCCGATATAACAACAAATACTGAAAACAAAATAAAATCAATATTTAAGGGGGCTCCCATACAACAAACATGATTTTTTTGGCCCTTTTTGCTCGATATCAATAATGACAACAGGCAGGGAGTTGAAATTTTCACAGAATCCTTAATTATATGTTTATTTTAATAATTAATAATAAAATTAGAATATAAATAAAATTTAAGGGGAGCTCCCATACAAAAACACAACTTTTGGCCTATTTTTTCTCTATAACGGTACGGAACCCTTCGTGCGCGAGTCCGACTCGCACTTGGCTGATTTTATTGTAAATATGGTATCAAATTCGGGCAATCTATACAACAAAAAAAGAATTTTGAAATTCTGACCACAAACAGCAAAGTGAACATTAACTCCTCCTTTTTTTGAAAGTCGCTTAAAAAAAAGTATCTAAGATGTTGACCAGGGAGGTAAGGTATCCTCCTGCCAAATTTCATTGAAATTGGTCCAGCGGATTCAGAGATTAGCCTGTACAAACAGACAGAGAAACAAAAATTACAAAAACAGTTAAAATGTGTTCTATTACTCTTCTACTATGCCCCTGACTCGTTTTTTCAAGTTTATTTTCAATGTACAAAAATTTTACCTCTATGATTTTATTATAAGTATATAGATAAAATCGTCATTATAATATTTTGTAAACTATAACCTATAGGTAGCTATATATTAGTAAGTTATTGCCCAAAAGTTCGTTTACAAACTACTTACAAAGAAATACTTAATTAATATTTCTGTCACTAAACTGCCTATGTATTAAAGTATTAATAAAGGTATTATGTATAGTCTATCTAGTTTGGAAGTCGGACTCCAAATCCGAGGATTCAGATTTCAGAGCTAGAGGAATTCTGAAGCTACCTGCTACGCAGCGACTACGTTGCTCGATTGACAACTTACAGCACAATGCAATGTCTATTGTGCCACTACACTAAATACACTGCACCAACGCTTCAAAACCGAAGCGGCCACATGCGGCCGCGGCCCGCGAGAACAAAAGACCTCAAAAAATCCGCGATTGAAGGACTAAAACAAGGAGAATAATATCACTACGTGTACTAAAACTCGAAATTGAGTTATATTCACTACTTTAAGTGAATTTAAACACAAAAATATACTTAATTTTCAGATAAGAAAATATTTGGCGGTTGATATTTCGAGTTTACAAAACGAGATGACTTTGAAGGAATCTAGTGTTGCCAAACATTTATTAGCAGAGTCAAGAGGTTGGTGATATAAACAGATAAAGGTGAGCTTACACGCGCAATCTTCATATCGACGCTGTGTTTATGTGAAAACACATAATATAATATTTTGATTATCTACACCTTTTAATAATTTAAAACTTTAATAGACTGAACTCAATTGAAAAGATAAAGTGTTTTTAAAGCGTAATTAATTTTAATAATTTTATACCAGCTGGTCTTTGTTGTAGAATTTTCCCCTTTAAATTAAAGTCAGAACAAACTTTTAAATATAAACATTCGTTTCACAAGACATATTTTATCAAAACCAAATAATCATCAATAATACTACATGACTCGCAAGATTCAGTATAAATTAATAATATACTGACGTCACAAGACCATAAGATTGATGTATTAAATATACTTTTAAATTAAAAACGCCTTAAACGCTAATTAGGGGATACTTTATTCAATAATTTTCCGCCGCGCTTGCCTTAAGGGCCTTATCACACTGGCGATTCGCGAGCGATTTGAAAGCGACGCGACTGCGCAGCGCACACGCCGCGATGACGCCGCGATTGCGCGGCGTGCACGCAGCTTGCCTTCGGCGTTTTGGACACTCAGCAGCAAAATGGATTCTGACGTCACTCCCTAGCCGAGTCTACTATATACAGGGTGTAACAAAAATAAGTGATAATACTTTAGGGTGTAAACATATACCTTGTAGAGAGTTCACTGTGAAAGTAGCAGTCACTTATTTTTGTTACACACTGTATAATAATAATCTGTGTAGACGAGTGCACTAAATGGCGTTCACGCCACGCACGCCGCGACGACGCTGCGCTGTCGCGACGTGCACGCATCGCAATCGCGGCGTATGTGCTGCGCAGTCGCGTCGCTTTCAAATCGCTCGCTAATCGCCAGTGTGATAAGGCACTAACTGTGCGCCTACCTTAAATCGACAAGCATGGCTGAATTACTGTAATTTCTTAATATAGTGGAAAAACTATTGAGTTTTATCAGTTTCCGACATGAATTTCCACCAAGAACCGACAGTACAATCAATAGCATATAAAAATTCATTTTGAGGATTTTGCAAAATAGTTAGTACACATACGAATATACTCAAGTATAAGTTGTTTTATTTTTGCTTTAATTTTAATTGTACTCTTGAAATATTCGTGGAAGACCAGGGAAGGTTATACGATGAGAAAACACGAAAGAGGGAAGTGATACGGAGTTCCTCAGAGGGCCTAGACAAGCGGCAAGCGATTATCGTAAACGCTAGTCGCCAACGCCACAAAATGTATGGGATTTGACATTAGTATTCGCTAGCGAAGCGATGACTTATATCAAATCGCATACATTTTGTTAGCGTTTACGATAATCGCTTGCCACTTGTCTACTTGGACTGGTCAACTAAAAACGTGATAAATTCCCTTCCTATAACTTATTGAAGCTATAATGTTAATAATATATAGACGACCTCTGTGGCTCAGTGGTGAGCGCGTTGGTAGCTCAAGCCGGGGGTCGCGGGTTCGAATCCCGCCGACGGAACAAAAAGTTTTCAATGTTCCCGGGTCTGGATGTGTATTAAATATGTGTATGATATAATAAAAATCTTAAATATAATATGTATAGTATAAAAGTATTAAATATATTTCCGTTGTCTGGTACCCGTAACACAAGTCCTTTAGGTACTTAGCACGGGGCCAGACTGACGTGGTGTGAAGCGTCCATAAAATAAAAATTATTATTAATATGAAATATTAGTATTTCCGTTATCTAGTCCCTACACAAGCTTCCTTTGCTCCACATGCTTAACGGTCCTAAAAAACGAAATGGCGGAAACGGTTATATTTCAAACCTAATGGCGATTCACAGATTTTTGGAGAGACTTACAAGGATTTATGTCAGAGAACGCCACCGATTGGTTATCAACACCAACCCTTATAAATCTCGGCACGGAAAAGTCAGATACTGATTAAATTACAAATAACCGCTGTCGGCTCCTCGACTAGAATCTGTCGGCTCCTGGACTACAATCTTTCGGCTCCTCGACTATAATCTATTTGAGGGTTAATATTTAGCTTTAAGCCCCTTTCTATACTTAGGCGTAATGTAGTAAAAATTTTTGCCTTTATAAAAATACAACGAATAACTAAAGATCTGCCTTTCTCTGTCTGGCCTATTGGAAAAGTAACTTGTCAACAAAAAAAATAGTCATCAATCATCATACCTATTCGACTAAGTACCCAGGAACTTCAGCTCATTCACTCCACTACCTACGTTTGCTCTAAGTACTGACTACAATATTCTGTTTGCTGTACAACGACTATATTATAATCCCAACATAACTGAGAGTCAGGTTAAACGTGACTATGACTGTATAGTGGTAGATAATTATATATTATAATTTATACGTAGGTCCCTAAAGGATTAACCGATTTTGATAGAGTTGTTTTAAAAAATAATATAAAAAACCGACCAAGTGCGTCTCGGACCACGCGCAATATAGGGTTCCGTAGTACCGCTAGTTTTTTTAAATTTTTGTATGGTCAATGAATGTACATTTATAACGTGTTTCACACTACTAACAACAACATCTCAGTTACGTTCAAAGGAATTTGAACGAAAATTTCCTTTATATTTCGCCGATTACATTTTTTTAGTTGATCGACTATTACTCAATAACTTATGAAATCTTCTTAGCCGTGATAGTTTTCTTTTTTAATTTAACATATTTCCCGTGAATTTTTTCACATTTCCAGAAGCAAACGTTTAGCTGGTAGAAGGGTCCCCCCCTTCTACCAGCTAAACGGTTGCTTCTGGAAATGTGAAAAAATTCACTGGAGTAGGAAAAATGTAAAATTAAAAAATACTATAACGATTTTTTCCACTTTAAAACTTAATATTTTACAAACGGATCCCTAAATCAGAAAATGATCTATGAATACTCATAATATCTTAAAAAAACCTATCCAACGGCATCCCACACAATGGTGTAGACGCGAAAAAAAAATTCATTCCACCAGGTACCATATATTTTTTTTAAAGATTTCATGTACCATTTTGTCGGCATCATTAATATTTTGTGCATTCATGCCAAATTAGTAATTACAGCTTTGTAGGTCCTATAGGCTCTGAGCACAACCACGGACAGACAGACTGACAGACAGACAGACGGACAAACAGACGGACAGACAGACAGACAGAAGAACGGGCAGACCGAAACTATAAGGATTCCTTGTTGACTACGGAACCCTAAAAACAAAATAAAATTAATATTTAAGGGGGCTCCCATACAAGAAACGTAAATTCTTAATTGCATTCGTACTAATAAAAATAAAATAAACAAGTAAGTCCCATACAAAAACACTATTTTTTCGCTCCATAACGGTACGGAACCCTTCGTGAATCGTGCGCGAGTCCGATTCGCACTTGGCCGATTTTTTATTTGAGCTAACAGCATTTGTTAGCTTGCAAGCTCTTTCCAAAAACGTTTGTTTATATCAGGCATTCCCAAAGTGTGCAATTCTTTTTAGAAAATAATATGTCAACACTCATCAGACACCAGCATAGAGACACTTCATTCAAAGACAAAACATTCTTTTTTGGGGGTCCTTCAAAATGTTAGTTCTTAAAAGGGTTCCGCCATCAAAAAAGTTTAAGGACCTTTGGTTTATGTCAACTTCCAGGGCAGTATAAAACAATTGCCGTAAATAAAACAGCGTAAAACGCAAACTCCGGGAAGCACGCCATAAGCCTTGTATGTGGCTTTATCCTTATTATAGTTCTAAGCCTACTGTTGACAATATAGCTGAAAATGAAAAAGTATTGCCAGGAAACTTCCATGGTTGGAGTATTTAACCTATTTCTTTGACCTCATACGAAAACATTGCAACTTGCAAGAAGCTTCTAGAGACCCAAAGAGTGCTGGAATTTTTTTCAAATAAATAAACACCAAATAAACGATACTTAATAATTTTTTAAGTACTAAGTAACTATATTAATTTAATCTTCGCTTTGAAAGAAGCCATAAAGATATTAAGACATGATAATATATCGTAGCAAAATCATGGTAAAATTGCCACACTTTGGTGTTGTTTGGGGCCATTAAGTCTATGGCTAAAACGCTCTAAAACGTAAAGGAATAAAAAATTCAAGACAAATTGTCATTTGCATGAATCCCTGCAAACTTAGGGTGGGTTGCACCAACTTATTTTAAGTATACTTAACTGTAACTTTAACTATAACTTTAACTACAATGCAAAATGTCAAATCTTTGGTTAAAGACAATAACGGACGCCATTTTTAACGATAACCTTGAGCTCGACAAGGCTTTAAATAAACGTGGCAAAAAAGGAACTAACGTTGTCATCGCCAGCAGCGCCCCCGCCCACGTTCATTTATAACCTTGTTGGACCAGCTGCCATCTGTCAATTTCTCCGGTCAAAGTTAAGGTTAAAGTTAAAGTTAGTATCTATAACTTTGACCATAGCTGTAACTATAACCACGCCTCTAGTGCAACCAACCCTTAGCTTATAAGATACCTTTACCATTCAGCACAACTCACAAGAACATTCAGCTATGAAAACCACAACTCTGAGATTTTGTTATCACTAATTAATCTGCCAGTTTATTTGCTATAAACTTTCCATGACAAACAGCGGTCCGATTCTTACAAATCGAATGTTGATTCGATCACTAGACATCTCACTCGCCAGCATGTGTGCGAGAGATACACGACGAATGATCGAAGTAGCATTCGAGGTATGAGAATTGGGACCCTAATTATATGCCTTAACTCTTAAGATCAACTTTACTACAGTTAGAATACACTTGCTAATCGGCGAGTCAATTATTGCAAGCAGTAACTAAGATGTGGCACAGAATAAACAAAGGCAAAAGGCAAGGTATTAGGTATACATACAAGGTGTAACAAAACTAAGTGATAACGCTTTAGGTTGTGCATGTTGTGCATGTTGTGTTCCTTATAATAGAGTTCACTGTGAAAGTAGTAGCGTACTATTATATTCTATTCTGTGGTAGCGCTGAAAGAGCTTTTTTTTTGTGATAAGTATTTGCAAGCGCCGCGTGGTATGAATTTTTCCATACAAAGATGAAAAAAAAGTAACTGTTTCAGAGCTGCTACTTTCACAGCGAACTCTATATAGATTACCAGATATACACCCTAAAGTATTATCACTAAGTAATTAGTTTTGTTACACCCTGTATATTTCTCAATGGTTTATGGAGCTGCTGGATGTTGCCCGCAAATACGTTTTTATCACACATTTTGACGAGACAAAACAAGATTATTAAAATACCAAAGTGCAAATAAAATAATTCAGTAGTTTTAAATTCCTTCTTCAATCATATCGTGAGACTCGACGTCTCGACACTCTCCTAAGTTGCATCCCCACACAATATAACGTGACATTAGACAAAAAATATAGGTACTTAGTTACTTAGGTTTTCAAAAATAGTAACTAAGTCCTAACTGGGGAAGTTTAAAAGGTCTAAAAAATTGCAAGAGATGAATTATATATAGGTAAGCAATTAGCGAAGCGAGCGCCTGCCCGAACGATGTAATTATAATGACGTATGTATGTACGATGACAATAGCAGAGTAGACAGAATGATAGAGTATGCCGACTTAGAACTGATGTTGAAATTTTTAAATTTGACGCATTATGACGAAAATCGTCGCAAGGGTTGTTAACTTGTTACCTACGAATTTAAAAATATGACATATTCGATGGACGTGTTCCTCTTTGGTCGTATTGTTGTTTGTGTTTTGGCACATGCGATTCAAATTGACAGAATCCAAATTTGAAATCTTTATTTCAAATATTTAAAAATAAATTATATCAGCCAGCGCGAGGCACATTCCGTTCATAATCCTAGTGAAACCCGACGAATTTGACAGATATTGAAACCTGTCCGTTTCTTTGCAGTCGAACTACTGGTAGTTATGTCTATTGTGACAATAGCGGTACGGTCATTTATATACGACTAGTACAGTTGTCATCTCACGGTGTACCGTGTACCCGCTAAACCGCGCGCTCGCGCTGCCGCATATAAATCTTAATCTGCAGTTCACCTTCTGCCTCTCTCTCCTCTATGTCCTGCTGGACAACTAGGCCGCGGCCTCTCATCTTTATGTCTGAATCACTCTGAGGGGAAAAAGGGGTCATACAGAGGTCAACATTAGGGGAGCCCGAGGGAGCCTGTTAAGTGTACCATGACGCATTTTAATTCAAACTGCCTAAATGTTTGTCGAAGAATCTGCGAAGGTGCTTTCTCGCGTAGATCTATCATCGAAATAACACATTTTTATAGAGTTTTGTCGAGATAATGTCGAGATTTTGACATTATGAGACGAGACAGATAGTTTTTAATTATCTCGAGACTCGAGAGTGCGATATCTCTTTGGCGTATGCTAGGCAGGCTGATTGCCTAGAAAGGATAGAAAGAGGAATCAAAGAGCCTATTCTTGTCAAGTTTAGGTGATAGTCATCTGCGGAAAATTAAAATTTACAACTGACACGTCTGCATAATAAAAATAACTAGAGATCGCCCAATGGTCGAAATTCGACTTTACTTGCAATGACATTAAACCTATATTTTGTAAAAAATATTGACTTCATCATAGTTTTTTTCAATTCTTGTCTCTGGGACTCAGCTGATCTCAGACTAGCCGTTTAAGCATTGTCTTGTATCTAAAATTTAAAAAAATAAAAACAATAATCCATTTTCAATTTGTCAACTTGTTATCAGCAGACTTCAACCATAAATAAAAGAGTATAATTCGTGTGTATAGGCTTGTCACTCAAAAATCTGTCTTTTGTCCTAGTAGTAGTGTCGTAGTGTGTGTAACGTTTTATTTGTTAAAAATATATATAATAAAAATATAATTTCAAAATAATATTAGTTCGATGCACTCCTTCACCATATAAACTATAACTGCGCGAAATTTCATGCACCTACGTTTCCCCATTTTTCGTAAAAAGGGTTACAAAGTTTTTCTTTCACGTATTAATATATAGATATCTTAATTCAGGGCCCGATCAAGGGAGGGCGAGCCGGACATTTGCCCAGAGCGGCAAAAAGGAGGGGCGGCAAAATTGACAAATATTTCTAATATAAAGTAGTTGACTTAAATATTCCTCAATCCTCTCATCATCTCCTAAAAAAACCAGCAGAAAACTTTATAAGTAGTCATTACTTATAAAGTTTTCTGTATGTAAAAGGCGGTGAAAATAATATTTGCCTTTGGCTAAAAAGCTAGGTTGAACGCTGCCTCAATTAACTTATTATTGTATATTTGCAGTCATGTCTCACTACGGCTTTGATATTGCTATAATATTTTAAGTAGTACAGTATCTGAGATAATATTAAGTTATTATTTCTTACAACACGAAATGAAAAATATAGCAAAACTGGGTTTGCAATTATTGCTATAATTAAAATTTTAAATGCTGGCACTAAAAATAAATAATATTACGTTCCGTTGTACTAAAAACACATTATATACTAACTGCCGCACTCACTACATAAATGGTAATTACATAACTGTAAAACTGTACCTAGGTACTACCTACATAATATTTATCTGTTGTTTTGTTTCTGGACACCTAAAGGTTCACTGGTACTTAGAGAATGGCATTAAGTCCGATTAAACTATGTACCAAGTACCAACATTGTGCAAAAAGCATAAATGATTAATGTGGCAGTTAATTCGTCATTAAATGACTCTGAATGCGCCTTACAATACTATGATATTAATTTGTTTGAGAATTGAGGATCTCGTATAATATGGTATCGAGGATCGAGTATAATAGTTTTTAAATTACCTATCAAAAGCGCAGCGCGTAACATATTATTAATGCTATAATAATTAGAGATGTGCCGATCATGACTTTGGCCGACTAGCCGATTAGTCGGCCAACCGCATTGACTTTTATAGAGGCCAACCGATCATGGTTTCGGAAGTTTCCGTAACGCTTTTTTTTACTGCTGATTCGCGAGTATAGCCCGTCAAAAAAGTCACGACATTAATAGAGTCGCCACTTGTTTCCGGTGTGGCCTCTTATGGCCACACTGTATCCAGTCACTATAAAAGATTTTGATACTTTATATTAAGTACAGTGTAAAAAACATGTAAATATTATTATGGTTTCTTTAAATTATGTAGTTAAGAAAATTTTAAATAATTATGATGTAGTTATAGTGTGTTTAATTTACGACATTACAAGAAACAATCTAATCTATGTAAAGTATTATAATCTTTGTATATGTCATAGTCTGTCTCTGTCAAGAATGTGAAGTCGTAGTGTCATCCCTTTCAAATCAATCTAAGATAAAAGGGATGACATTACGATGTTTCCACTTTTTAATTTCTTCACTTTCTTGATGGACTATATAAAATGTAATAACTCGATTAAACGGTTCAACCTATGTGGCTAATTTTAGTCTTAAAATATCCCTGGAAGTCCAGGGATAGTTTATAAGTGACACGAAGTTCACCGGGACATCCAGTCACTAGTGAGACATATTATTAGGAATTTATAACACCTGTTATTTAAATACCCTCTCCCTGAGAGCTGCAGAGCTACTTTGATGGCTGCCAGTGAAAGCTGAGAGAAGCTCACTCCTTTTTTATTAAGGAACAATTATTTAAGAAAATACAATCGTGCCATGCTTCGGCACGAATGGGCCGGCTCGACCGGAGAAACACCACGTTCTCACAGAAAACCGGCGTGAAACAGTGCTTGCGCTGTGTTTCGCCGAGTGAGTGAGTTTACCGGAGGCCCAATCCCCTACCCTATTCGCTTCCCTGTACTCCCCTATTCCCTTCCATTCCCATCCCCACCCTCTCCTACTACCATATTCCTCTTAAAAGGCCGGCACCGCACTTGCAGCTCTTCTGTTGCTGCGAGTGTCCATGGGCAACGGAAGTTGCTTTCCATCAAGTGACCAGTTTGCTCGTTTGCCCCCTTATTTCATTAAAAAAAATTACACCCCTTGACGCGGCAACGCACCAGTAGCACCCCTGGTGTTGTAGACGACGCAAGGCATTACGGTATCCAACTTCCATCCGTTGGAACATACACTAATTGTTAGCCTGCTTAGTTAAATGTATAAAAAAACATTCGGGAATGGGCTGACCCCTCAAGAGTGGGGGTGGAAAATGTAGGTAATTTCTTGACGCCAAGGACAATAGGCGACTTACCAGCGCCTGAGGCTTCACTAAAACAATAATATATTTTGTCACTGTACCAGGGATTGTAGCAGCGGCTAATGTAGATGCCTGAGAGCAATTCCGAAACATCCAGCGCGTGTAGTTAAAAAAACGGATGAGAATTTGGAAAAACTATATAGAATCATAGTTATAGATAATTGAATAAGCTTTTATTTCGTTATAGAACTTTATTGCCACAACGCATCGTTTTTAAGGTATTAGCCAAAAACTAAAAATTGAGACTTTTGTCACCCTCCCTTCCCTCCGGCTCACCTCCTAGACGTCAGGACCTTTGGTATGTTTTGTCCCTAAGCACCCTGAATAAGTTCCAGTAGAAATCGCTTAGGTTCCCGCTCACGCACTCAACGACTACAAATAATTAATAAATAAATCACAAAATCGCAAGCTTTTATTACTATCTCCAAATCAACTTCTATATGAAACAGTCAAGATGGAGGTAAGTAAACCAATATTGTCAATATTGAAGTTTTGAAATAATTTTAATATTCATTGTAGCTTATAGAAAATTTTGAACAAAATTAATTACTGAGAGTCGAGATTAAGATTATAAACCTTCGGCGTCGGCTTCGGCCGAAGGTTGTGCCGATTGCCGATTAATCGGCTTCGGCTTCGGCCAAAATTAGACCTTCCGTCAGACACTACATAGAGTATTAATACAACAAAGGGACAAATGTCAAATGTCACTATAACTAATTTAACATAGTCGGCTTTACCGACTAGTCGGCACTAGTCGGCACATCTCTAGCTAATAGCTATAATGTTGTTTTTATATTTTGTATGAATCAAAAGTTTTGTTTCACGTAGAATAATTTTCCTAAAATTGTGTTATTTCGGTTTTTAATGTACCATCGAGGACGTTGATTCCTATGCAATTGACAGACCAACGTGCCAACGTTATTTGGTCGAATATGTCAATTCAATGTTGGTAGAATATTAACCATTAAATATTCGATGTCGTGCACAAGTGTGGGCAAGTGATAAGACGTACAACTTCAAGAAACGTGCCATTTTGTGTTACCTCCAAAACTCTATCGAAAGTTTAAGTAAAGGGTCTACCACGTCTTTACTAAAACAACTGACTTGACTCGTTGACTTTACTGACTACTTTTTTATACTTTAACAAGACTTTCGACTTGACGATAATCTGGTAAAACGACATTAACTTTTGTAAACTTTTTACGAATTTTTTTTCCCCGCCATAATTATTTTACTTGACACTGGTCATGGTTAAAAAGCCGAGCGCCATAAGAAAAAAAAACATTTTTGTGGCTCTGTCAACTGTTAACTGTCAAGTGTCAAATTTTGTATTCGTCAAAATGTCAATCGAACGCGGTTTTTGTGAATTGTAAATAAACATTTAAAAATTGTATTTTGAAAGTTAATAAACCCTAAAAATAGCATATTTTAAATATGTTATCCAGTATTTAAGTTATTGAAGCAAATATTTGAAGATGAAGAAGACTTATGACTATGGTTACTCACTTTTAAACGTGGACGAAGAGTGAGTATTAAAATATTGTATTACTCGTTAGAGTATAATATTTTATTGCTTGTGTTACCTGTTTTAACATTGTTTTAAAGTGGGTACATTTCATGTACAATTAAATTTTTAAATCTCCACATTTACATGTACAAAAACTTGCTCTGGTAATCTGTGGTGCTTCACTATCCTGAACTCAATAATAAGTTGTATTACTTTGCTTTACATTATTCCATATTACTTCTTAAGCTACTTTGATAAGTATTCCAGCTTCTAGTATTGAAAAATAATGTTTTAGTGCTTGACAAATATTAGACTTTGGTAAATAAACCAATATGGTGTAGTTAGTCTGTAACAGCTGGAACTAAAAACGTATTTGATTGTGCTATCTTTAATTCTAAGATTAAAAACTTTTTACATAATATTAGTTACTCTTTATTTTACATAAATAATAATATAAAAGAAAATATTCTTTAGTTCTAGCTATCACCATCATAGACCGTACCACACTCTTTTTGATAAGCTGTATCATATGAATATTTACATTACCTATGTACTTATTTACACTTTAATATCATACTGGTAAGTAAGTAACTAAAAAAGTTAAATACAAAATAAGACATCCTAGAAAATGGGTACAGTAATGCCCCCACCAAGACAAGTTAAGCCAAGTGAAAGGACAATAACAAACTTAATACTTCTTTAGGGTGCTTTCATATTAGGTTGCCAATAGCGGTAGCAGTACAAACTTTTATACCAGGGGTTCCCAGTCTTTTTCAGCCTGTGGCGCACAGTTTACTAGTCAATCTTTTGTCATGGCACCCAGTAGGTAGAGTACTACCTAGCTATTACAAAAATATACATGAATAAACTTCTATAATAATGTTACGGTACATGGTATACGGACACGTGGTGCGCAAGTACATACTCGAACCTTCTAAAAAGGTCCAATGTTTGTTTACGTGTTTACCCTTTATTTGTTAGCGTGTTTGAATTTAGACCTTATGACTGAATCCATAAGGTCTAAATTAAATTCAACTTACTGCACTTATCGCAAGGACGGCAGTTTTATTGTGGTACATGCCCGAGCCGCCTAGAAATTTCCCACGGTTGTTTACTTGTTTACGTGAATCGGGAAATTTCTGGAATTCGTCTCGCCATATAAAAAGAGCCGCAGGCAGGTCCGGCAGTCAGTTTGTTTCGAGCTTTCATCAAGGCGATTTCGGAGTGATCAATAGTGAGTGAACCAGTGAAACCTGCGACTTGGCTACGACCTAGGACAGTGATAGTGCTTAGTGATTGGACCTAGTGATTTGTGTTTGGACTTAGTGCTAAGTGTTGTGACCTAGTGTTTAGTGCAGTGTTAATAAAGTCTTCAAGAGAGTCACCAGGTCTTTCTCTCCAAATCCTCGAACCCTAGCACGTAACAATAATTATAGTTAGGTTAAGCAAGTAAATAATAATAAACAAATATTTAATCATCTGCCTGAATAATTAATAATTCATATTATAATTTTATTTTATAATATTTGTGGTTATGGATAATGATGGAGGATCGACTTACGGCATCCCTCTTGCCTTTCCACGGCGCACCAGGGCGCCGCGGCGCACAGTTTGGGAACCCCTGTTCTATACTATAAAAAGCAGCGTGACAGCCGAAGACTCTTTTTAGATTAGGAGTGGCACAACTGCTGCACTGCTGGCAACTTAATTTGAAGCCACCCTTATAAAATAGCTGATAAAATAATGGAACACAAACCAAAATATCTTTTACTGGTTTCACCTTAAGTTTAGACCTTGATGATTTATATTATGAATCATCATTACATTTTGTAAACATTTAAAATTATGATTCTGTTTTAATAGGGATTAATAAGGTCAGTTTTTTGATGTTGGGATTTTTATCATCAGCCTGTACAACAAAGGGATGACATGTGTTATCATCAGTCAGTTAAGAACTAAGGTATGACAACGCGAGCCCTCATAAAGCTCGGCTTTTAGCTAGTTATTAATAGAAGGCCACTTGTGAATCGTTTCGACCAATCGCAAATATGGGCGCCCTTACACGCAAAGACATAGAATGGCTTACAGGCAAAGACATGACCTTTATGCTGACGCCATAAGGTTCAATGTCCAATCGAAATATGCAATCAGCCAAAATCGCGTAGGCCGTGATAACAGAAAGCTGAATAGAACCTATACGCCTATCAATGCCAGTAGAAGGGGTCTGCGCGAGCGTTAACATCGTTAGTCAGTGAGAGGCGCGGGCGTCGAATAGCCGACTCCACCGCCCATGAGTGCAGTTAAAATTAACACCACAGTGTACGTAATACGACATACAATCGTGTGATGGAGGAGAGCACGGTTAGCGACGATTTGAAGCGTCAAGCCGCTATGTTCTACAACTCCACAGAAAGGTATTGTTATTAGCATAATCGATTGCCAGCGTATCGCTTACGAAACAATTTCTCTATGAAGCGTGACATTTCGTGCGGAAACTCGTTTGGGTTTTGGCATATTTTGAGGTTTAAATGTTGTTAAACAGGATTTTAAATCGTGTTTGTTTTATGTGAGGGTTTATAATTATGGTATTAGTAGGTCTAGTAGTGGTATTGATGTCTTGTCACTTGTGTTGAAGATGTCTACAAGCGGCATGTTGTCACTTATCGTCAGGTGAGTTAGAAGCCCATTTTATACCACTTTGTTCGCGTAGAGTGTAGACATTTCTTTTATATCCGGAAACTGAGCATTTTCCCCAATAAAACTATCTTATCAACTGTTCAAAATCTTATGAAAATATTCTGACACCCGGTCAGAATATTTTCATAAGATTATTTCATCAAAATCGATTCAGCGGTTTCAGCGTGAAGAGTCAGGATTCAAGAGTCAAGAGTCAAGACGTCTGTGGTAGAAAAACGTACAGACACTATCGCATAAACAATATCCCACCAAAAACATTTTCATGTAAAAATGTTGCCAAGATGAGAACATAATATTATAGTTCGTCGTGTCAAAAAGTAGTGAGATCTCATGTAGAGCCAAGTTTCTAACCTTACATACTCAACCCTAAATCTAAAAACCTTAATTTTACCCTAAAGCACGGCAAAATATTTGATAATAATATTATAATGTGTCAGCCGCACAAGGAGAATCTATAAACTCTACACATTAGTCAAAATCGGTGGCCTAGCCATTTATCATTACTGTGTATTTTAGTTTAGTTTAGTACTAAGTTCAAAGCCCTGGCGAATTTTCTTTTGGTTCATTTTTTAGGTTTCCGTACCCATAGGGTAGAAACGGGACCCTATTACTGAGACTTCCATGTATGTCCGTCTGTCTGTCTCCAGGCTGTAACTTAAGAACGGTAATAGCTAGAGAGTTGAATTTTTCACAGATTATGTATATCTGTTGCCGCTGTAACAACAAATACTAAAAACAAAATGAAATTTATATTTAAGGGGGGCTCCTATACAACAAACGTGATTTTTTTGGCCTTTTTTGCTCTATATAAATAATGGCAACAGGTAGGTACTTGATTTAGTTCGTCCTCAAAGTCCTTAGTTATATGTCTACTTTAATATTTAATAGTAATATTAAAATAAAATAAAAAATTAAGGGGGGCTCCCATACAAAAAACGCAAATTTTTGCCTAATTTTGCTCTATAATGGTACGGATATAGGTTAAGTTGGGTTTGATTATTTTTATGTTGTTTCAGTACTAATATTATGTTACATACCAAATTTCAGCTTTCTAAGACTTCAGGAAGAACCCTAACAGTTTTGATGATCGGTGAGTCAGTGACCAAATTGTCAATTTTTGGACACCTATAAAATCTAAAGTATAATAGCTACGATATTCAAAATTTGCGCATTTAATAACTATACCCATGTCATTATCTTAAAAATTTCAACTATCTGGCATTATTCAAACCAAAGTTACGAGGGTACAAAAATACGACGAAACGTTTCGAGAAAAGGTAGGTAGTACCCTTGCGCGCTTCGCTTGGCTCATCTTGGCGGGGGCACTCCCGTGCCCCCAGATTATTTTATAAACCCTGAACATAATATACCGTATAATTATACATTGTGACCTGTACTCCTATAGTTTGTAGTAGGACTAGTAGGTATGCATGATAATTGATAAGACACAATGGGTCATTCATAAATGACGTCAAACATTAATACTCTTTACCCCGTAGTTACTTGTCAGCTGTTGCGGGAGTTGATCAATATCAAAATAATTATATCATCAAAATTCAGGACGTCTTTTTTAACAAAATAGTATTATGTCGCCTGCAATAGGTACCGAACCAAATTTCGTCTAGAACGACAACAGTTCTTTTTGGGGATAAAAAGTACCTACACAACGTCCTTTGCCAGGGCCCGGGACCCGGGACTTCCTACCTTAGTATCGCCAAACAAAATTTTATCGGAGTTTTAAGCGTGAAGAGGTAACAGACAGACAGAGAGATAGAACGACACATTTTCGCATTTATAATAATATAAGTATGGATTATGGTACTATAGTAATTATACTTTAACATAGTAAGTATTTCATAATTTTATTGTTTCAATATTAATGTTTAACATTGAAGTATTTCTGACCAATCCCCAACGAGTATGGCCGTTTCGCTCTACATATCGCCGTGTGAGAGTTACGATTTACTTGGTTTTCTCTGAAGTTTTATTTTCATCTCAAACATATAACATCACCTTTACACCATCATCATCGGCATGATGGTTTAGATTTCACAGCTAAAGCTTTTAAAGGGCAGAAGTTTGCTAGGGTTTTACATTTTCTCTCCTGGAATAAGAGGAGAGGCAAACAACGTTTTTCTTGCCAACCTGGGACCCTATTATGAGCTCTTAAATCCATTCACTTTACGTCCTTATACAGTCAGATAAGGACGTTAAAAGAATGGATTTAAGAGCTCATGATAGAGGCCCTGCTAACCTTTACAAATTACAATACACCATTTATAAAAAATAACAACTACTTAAACTACTTATATTACATTTACATACTAACCTATTTAAACATAATTATTAAATACATGATAATATTATTGTTTAATTTCTAGGAAAACTAGCGCGTTATAGAGTTAAGAAGAGAGAAATATCAATAAAATGTTCGTTTTTTTTTTGCTTAGAAATTAATTAGCAAAAACTTTATATAATCTATTACGTATGTTTATTATTATCACAATTATACAAGTCCATTGTTTCTATTTATCACAATGTGTACGGTCAAAGACAAAGCCGGTTACATTTCGACCTTATTATTTCACCGACAAGGTGCAAATGTATTGTGTATGAAATATCTCAACTGTACAATGCGATCTTGCTGTGTGAACTTGCTATACGATTTTAAGACTGGATTAACATGCGTCCGCCCAAACGCACGGGTTGGCGGCTACGTACTGCTAAAAACTAAAAAGTCGTATGTGACGTAACATATGGACTGTACATGTCAAATCTAAATTTTTCTGTCGAATTCGAAATCAAGATGTCCGGTAATTGACTTTTCGATCCTCGTTCGAACGAGCTCGTAATTATGGCCGTAATAACCCTAAATATCACATCAGCTTATTGACACGTTGTTGTGGGCGGTATTTTGCGTCATACCCTTCAGTATTGTAGGATAGGGTTGCCACTTTGCCAGGCGTCCGAATAAGGCCGGACATAGTCGGACTTTATGCTCTATCCGGCTTAAAGAAGTCCATATTTTGTAGAGCTTTGCATCTACAGAGTGTAACAAAACTAAGTGATAATACTGAGTGTGTATGTGTTCCTTGTAGAGAGTTCAATGTGAAAGTAGCAGCTCTGAAAGGCCTTTTTTTTATTTGTATGGGCAAGCGCCTCAGCGTGACATAAGTTTTCCCATTCAAACGTGAAATAAGAATTGCCTTTTTCAGCGCTGCTACTTTTACAGTGGACTCTATACACGGGACTAATACACATCCTAAAGTATTTTAATCACTTAGTTTTGTGACATCCTATCCTGTAAGTATTCAAGTTTTTTCATGGCGCGTCCGACCGAATTGAAGCCTAGCTTTTGTAAAAACGTTAATCATTTTAATTTCAGCAAATTTCAGATGATTTTACATCTTGAATAGAAAATTATTAAATGATTGAGAGTTTGCAAATCCTCAATGATGGCTCTCCTTCGGCTAATATCGCTGATTTGTCCGGCTTTTTTTCCAGTTTGACCCGCATTTTCTCTGGTTTGTCTGGCTATTTATGGCGACTTGGCAACCCTACTTGTACTTACACTTTTACAAGAATATCGCTAACGAAACGTTTGTAAACTGATCCTACCTTAACAATGCCTGAATTCTGAAAACTGATTCCCAATTAAGCCTGTTCTTCCTGGAAATATAATAAGTGTCTCTGAACTCTGAAGATTTTACGTTATACATAGAGCTTCTATGCAGTTTCTCAGTATTCAAGAGTAACATTGTCCTACAAATAGAACAATCCATATTTTAGGACCATCAAGTCAAAGTATGAAATCCTTTCTATTTCTGTTAGCAACCACTTTCAAGATTTTTTGGATAAATATCCCTATTCCCTCATAAAAGGCCGGCAACGCACCTGCAGCTCTTCTGATGTTGCGAGTGTCCATGGGCGAGGGAAGTTGCTTTCCATCAGGTGACCCGTTTGCTCGTTTGCCCCCTTATTTCATAAAAAAATGTTGTTCGTCTTATTAAAATGAAGTTACTCATAAAAAATTTGCTTGATAGTAATAAAAAAAAATTGTTCTAAGGCCCCCGTACTACCATGTGAACCGTACAAACCAATGATTTACTTTTGTATGCCTTAAAAATTATATTCTAATGTCATTTAACAGAAACAACTTGTGACTACGAAGAATATGGTGTCAATTACGAACGTGTTTGACTCACAAATAAAATATTTTTAAATAAAAATTCGAGGTCACTAAGGGCGAAGCCAAACGTAATTTGTGAGTCGCGAGCCGCAGAATTTCTGGCGGGCAGAATTTTTTCATACAAATCACGACTCACAAAATTACGCTCGTGTGAATGAAACGACTTTTGTATGAAACTGAATGCAGCAGAATTCTGCCGAACCGAAATTCTGCGACTTACAACTCACAAATTACGCTCGTTTGGCTTCGCCCTTTTACAGACAACACACATAGAATTATTTTACTCATATTTCCTTAAAAGTGATCTTATAATATTATTCGTGGTATAAGATTTTATAAAGAGGGAATTTTTTTATGAAATAAGGGGCAAACGAGCAAACTGGTGAAAAAACCTGATGGAAAGCAACTTCCGTCGCCCATGGACACTCGCAGCATCAGAAGAGCAGCTGCAGGTGCGTTACCGGCCTTATAGGGGAGAGTAGGGAAGAGAATAGGGAAGGGTAGGGAAGGAAATAGGAGAGAGTAGGGAAGGGAAAAGGGTAGGGGATTTGGCCACCGGTAAACTCACTAACTCGGCGAAACACAGCGCAAGCGCTGTTTCATGCCGGTTTTCTGTGAGCCCGTGGTATTTCTCCGGTCGAGCTGGCCCATTCGTGCCGAAGCATGGCTGTCCCACATAAAAGATCTTTACAATGAACTATAAACATGCGACATAAATCATAATATTCTGTTTTGTGATTTATTTCATAACAAACTTATGCATCGTATTCTACTGTACTATTCAAATTGACTTCATATTATTTATTTACACTAATCAGTTATTAAAAGATGCGCGAATTGTGAAACGAAAATGAACATAAAAAGCCGGATTTAAAAGTACAAACTACAAACAACTTTATGAACTTTTTGTATGATTTTTTATTTAAGGCTTCGTGCAATATCGGGAAATACTTATGATGGTCAAAATGACCCTCATTCAATTAAGTATAGTTATGGCTAAGGGGGCGTCCATTAATTACGTGAGGCTCTTTTAAGAATTTTTAACCCCCTCTTATGCACATTAAAATAAAACAATGACAAAGAAAGGTAAGTCTAGTTACGTTTAGGTAAGTCTAAAGTTTGAAGCTTAGACCATGTTTTATTGCGATTGGTATCACTAGCGTGGTAGGCCTTTTGTACTTGCGTTTGTACAAATAATTCACTACGGAATGCTGCATTATGCAAATTGTCTATATTATGATTTTTTTTTTTTATGAAATAAGGGGGCAAACGAGCAAACGGGTCACCTGATGGAAAGCAACTTCCGTCGCCCATGGACACTCGCAGCATCAGAAGAGCCGCAAGTGCGTTGCCGACCTTTTAAGAGGGAATAGGGTAATAGGGGAGGGTAGGGAAGGGAAGGGAATAGTTGAGGGTAGGGAAGGGAATAGGGTAGGGGTTAGGGGATTGGGCCTCCGGTAAACTCACTCACTCGGCGAAAGACAGCGCAAGCGCTGTTTCACGCCGGTTTTCTGTGAGAACGTGGTATTTATCCGGTCGAGCCGACCCATTCGTGCCGAAGCATGGCTCTCCCACGTATAAAATTACCCACGATTTATGCCCACAGTGTAGATAAATTAATCTACTCTGTGGTATGCCCTCTTTCTGAAGTTTATCTATTCACGTGATTTTTGATTGGCTAAGAATATTACCCATCACCAACAGTGTGAGAGAAACTATAAACTTCAGCCAAAGAACCTTAGAAACTGGACATAAGACATAGATCCCTAGAAATGTAATATATTTACAAATCGTAAACAGAAAACTATATCACGGCTTATTTCACTTGTGCCCATTCTAAGGGTCTTACGAGCCCTAAAATCAAACCTTTCCCTAGGCTCGTTATGCGCAGCTCATAAGCTCCTCGTTTTATTATAGAATTCGGATAAAACAGAAAACAATATACACAAACATCAATTCAAGCAAACGTGAACAGTTCCTACTACAAAATAACATTTTCCTTTAAAATATTAGGTAGGTATTAAGACTCTAAAAATAAATTAATAATTTTATTTAAAAGTAGTAATAAACTTACTCGTTTTGAACGTTGTAAGGGTTAATCTTACTTAGAGAGTACAAAAAGTAGGTACTAGTCGAGAGGCTATTTGTGGTCCCCATTTGTTACAGTGGAATTTTACTCACATAATTACGTTAAATGTATCTGTGTGTCCCTTTCGAAGAAGGGCCTCGATTCCTCTTGACTTCCATCCAGGTTTCATAATTTGGGGACAATGAGACCAAATTGGAAGATTATCTTTTAAAGTTAAAAAGGAATTTTCAAAATCAGTTCACTCTATAAAAAGTTATGCGCGAACATACAAAAAACAATTAGGTACCCCTAGTTTTTCTTTTCCAAAGCCGTGAGTCGTGACTCGTGACCTCTTTTAGCTAGACACGGCTGTCAAAAACAATTTGAGCAATTGTCGCCTAACAATTAGTAGGTTCTGAATAACGGAAATATAACAATAGCCTGCCAAAGTGCCAGCTCAAGGACAACGACCTGACAAATGCCGCGGCACGAACCCTAGCACAGATACGAGTGAATTTTCGTTACAATGTAAATATCTATTATAGACTAGATGACGCCACGACTCCGTTTCGCAAAAAATCGATTATCGTGAGAGTACCGTACATTTTCCCGGGACTCAAACTATTTCAATACCAAACAACAAAATCAGTTCGGTGCTTTGGTCGTGAAGAAGTGATAGACAAACAGCTAATATACTTTTTAAGAACAGTGGAAGCAACCACACATACATATTAATGTTTGTACAGACGTTTTTCCCAGTTTTTGATTTTTTTGCTTATTTCGTTTGATTTTATACAGGAAATACTTTATAGTAATATGAATTATAAATAAATATGACGTCTGTATATACAGTGTGAATGTTGTTATTAAATATAATGCAATAAAATATACTATATAGTAAGCAGGGATATAAAAAAAATATATTATATTTAACGATACAAGAGAAAGTCATTTTCTTCAACAAATGGTCATCTTTAAAAGCAATATTGCATCACAATATGTATCGTCGACAAAATTGATTCCTAGGCAGTTGACAGACCAACGTCATTTGGTCCGATCATGTCAAATTAAATCTTAATTGTGATCTGTCGCCTGGGTTTGACATAACGTGACCAAACTACGTAGGTCCCCCATCTGCCGAGGAATCAACTTCTCTGATAGTACATACTTTTGGCCCTAATTAAACACTGTAATACTTATCGCTACATGTAAATGTACTATCAAGTTGTCAATCAAGAGCAAGTATACAGTTAATGTTTGTTATAGATAGTAGACTAACGGCCTCGGTGCATTGGTTTTACGATTCCGGGTTTTTAATTGAACTTAATAATATTATAAATATGTTTACTTATATTATTTAAGTAGAAGTTGGTACTAATAATATATATTCTGTGGTAGAAGTAAGAAGTAATTTTGTTGACATGGAGGAAAGAGGAGTGAAAAATAATGTAGTAAATCTTCTTGCGTAGTTATTGAACGAGCCTTCAGCTTATAGGTGAAATAATATTGTTATGACATTTTCTAACAATGAGTTTCGTTAGTAACATAGAATATCATTGTTTTCTAATGTAAAACTTCTTAAATGTTTTAAAAAACTTGTTTTGTTTCTGAATAAAGCAACAGATATTTTTTGAACGTCCTAGGTGGACCTACCACCGTTTTACGAGTACTTATCACGTTTTTATAGAGACGAGCAAAATATTTATAAATATACGGGTAATAACAAGGTAATAAACTAATAACCAGACATCGGATTAAGTATATGCATTTGCATGCTTGCATATGCAAATGCATATAATGGCAATTTTTAGGCGATAGTGCATATTTTGGCAATTTTTCGTTGATAGTGCATAATTCGGTAGTTTTATGCCCTCGTAGTCTCTAAACTACTTAGCTATCATGACATACAGTAAGGCCACAAAACGGAGGTACGATTGATCAAAACACTTAAAATATGTGGCTCTATCGCCATTTAAAGAATTCAATACACCCGATAGGTACAATATCTTTCTAGAAACAACATTTTTCTTTGTAGTTGGCAACATTAGTAAAAAATTTTAATGAATTAATTACCGAATTATTAAAAATCAATGGGCTAATATTATGATTGCAATTGGAAATTGTTGGTAGAAAATTATTATTGGTGCTGTATAAAAAACGAAAAATCCTGGATTTGATGAAATTATAAAAAAATTGACGCTTTTATTAACGGCACCACCGGAAAGCTCTTCAAAAAAATAATAAATTTTAATAATAATTGACTTTTGATTGTGCATATTTTGTGCATATTTGGGCCATTTTATCGTGCATACTTGCATGCATATTTGATCGTGCATATAATCCGATGTCTACTAATAACCAATAAATATGTCAATGCAATTCCTCAATAGATAATAATTATGTCAATTGAAATAGTTTTATAGGGCGTAATTACATTGCTCATCATAAGAACTACATAATATTGTTACCCGCAACAATGTCGGCTCGATTAAATGCGTCCTCGCAACAGGTAGGGTTGCCAACTCTCCCTGAATTCCGGGATTTTCCCGGAAAAAAGAAGTCAAAAAGTCGCAATCGGTTGATTTAAATTTTAAACACATGTAAAATCTGAAATACAAGTGTGCACGAATTTCAATTACAATTAAAGAATTATTCTATGATTGTATTGTTTGTAATCAAAATGTACTACAAGCTACTCGCAAATATCGCGTGTAAAAAATACAACTTTAAAATAAAAGATTTTTGACTTGTTTTACCTCCCGAATTTCTGATCAACTGAGTTGACAACCCTAGCAATAGGGCGGTTTGAACTCTGCACAGCGGGAACCGTAAAATTTTCCAGGAAAAAAGTATCCCATGCAGCATCCCATTCCCGGAACTCAAAGTTACCAATACCAAATTTCATTAAAATCGGTTCGGCGATTTGACAAGGCGGAAAAGGCTACAAACAGACGAACTTTCGGATTTATAATATTAGTATTAGCTACGCGCGCGAGACCAATCATTTATCTAAGATTAGTATGGATTATAATAATTATTGTTTGTTATGTTTGTGTTTAAACAATTATTTATTGAAATTATTTCTTATCGTGCGGTATACGGGTTGTGAACACGTTTTGCGCATTATACTATGCACTACTGACTACGGCAATTTAAAGATAACATTCTTGAAAGTAGGTAAACTTGTAATGATTATAATAATTTAGTACGTATGTATGTAAATTATTTACGTAATACTTTCTCTTATTTGGGACGTAATATACGAAACTAGACTTCTAAACGATCGGGCAGACTCTACCAGATAAAACACCTAACAAAAACCAGCGTCAAATAATAATGTTTGTGTTTCCTCAAATATAGGTTACATGCTGACGTGGGAGAGCCATGCTTCGGCACGAATGGGCCGGCTCGACCGGAGAAATACCACTTTCTCACAGAAAACCGGCGTGAAACAGCGCTTCCGCTGTGTTTCGCCGAGTGAGTGAGTTTACCGGAAGCCCAATCCCCTACCCTTTTCCTTTCCCTACCCTCCCCTATGTGATCTTTTTTTTATTATGTGATCAAAGGCTTACAAAATAAAGTATGGACAGCTTCAAAGGGTTCTAACTTCTAAGTCTGCTGAAAGTATCGTAGATTTTTGATGATGGGCAAGTCAGCCACTAGTTAGTGACAAAACGTTGAAACTTGTATGGGCCGTAATTGCTGGTAGAATACACCCATCAACAAAGTCTTCGGGATATTTGTATTTTTGGAATATCTAAAAACCTGTCAGGAATTTTTGAAGACAGTGTATGGAACAATGATACATAGCTTATTTTTTGGTATTTAAAAAAACATATTATTAAAACACTTTTCCGAATTTTATCGTTTCTAAAGCAATCACAGCATAGCTAGCACAAGCACGTAGACAAACGAAAGAAACTAAATTTTGACAGTTTTACCGGAAAAACATTGGAGAAAAAGTTTCTCTCGTATCTCGATATCTTCCGCTTTTGAAAATCTATAAGTCAAGCATGACGAACCGCTTTTGACATTTAGTTTCTTGATTCTTTTTTTATTTTTATTATGGCACTTGGCTATAAAACCATGGCTAGTGTCGAGTAAATGGCGGCAAATTAAAAAAATCGATGTATAGCAACCCTGTCTATAGCCGGAATTATAATTTTGACCTACAAACTACGAATAATAAAGTTCCTTAGTTTTTATTATTCGTATTTCGTAGATCAAAACTATAATTCTGGCTATAGACAAGGTTACTACACGTCGATTTTTTTAATTTGCCGCCATTTACTCGACACTGGCCATGGTTTTATAGCCGAGGTGCCATAATTAAAAAAAAAAGAACCAAGAAACTAAATGTCAAAAAAAAATAATTGCCGTTGCTTTAATGGTTGCTATGGAAAGAGTTTCTTGTCTTTGTCCAGTGAAACTCAAGTCGATGGGTGGTGCCATGCTCGGGAATAAGATATGTAGACATGGGAAAGAAACTGCCATTACTTTCTTCCGAAGAATCGACTGGAAAACCCCGTGCTAGCTACGCAGGTATCTACAGTCATAAAAATCAATGATAAGTCAACAAATCTTTATTTCGTTTTATAAACTGAAAATTTCATTCGAATGAGATATTTTTATTGCTGATTGTCAAATTAATAGTAATAATTTATACTGGACCCCTATCATTAACTTTGTCAAAACCTGAGCTAATCCGTGCAGGTATGTAAACAGTTGTAAAGTGAGTGGTTCTGTTTCGGTATCATTTGCACTTTTACTTCTCAATGGTTTTAACCTGTAATATTTGTCTCTGAACTGGATTAAGAAATGTCAAACACGAACGTCAAATTTGACTAACGGAATTGTTTTTTTTTTAGGAATTGAAATGGCTTAGCCATAACGACTAACGGAAAAATTGTAAATCAAGATGAAAATATAGTTTAAAAAAAGATTGATATTTTTTATTATAAAATATACTATTTTCTAATATATAACGTGGTCAATGTAGGAATAGTTACTTTTGCACCGATTTATTGTATTTAAAGGTAATTATTATAAATGTGTAAATGGTTTTATTTATATTTTTTGGTATTTTATAAGCCCTTTATGAAAACACTGAGAAAATAACACTCCTTCATGTTTATATTATCACAAGCATGGCGATCTAGAGGAGAAAGAATTCTCTGACATTGGCAACTAACTGAGTCGGCAATTAAAAAAGAGAAGAAGAAGGAGACAAAAAAAAAAGATAATTAGATATTGTTATTAAGTTTATAGAGATTATGTTTTAAGCAAGAAATTGATAAGTTTATTATATCCTATACCTATTTGATACCTACGCTAAATAATCTACCATGAAAAAGTCTTAGAAATGCATCAAACTTGTGGATTACAATTACATGCATTACAACAGAGTTGATGTCATGAGTTGAACATAGTTTGTTGAACTTGAACTCATTCTTGAACACCTACGTTTTTTTGAGCTTTCAAATAGGTATTATTGTAACATAAACAGGCAATTTATAAGTTTAATAATCCCCTTTTCGTGCCTTGTAAGGCATTTTACATTATTAGTACTGTGTACGCTGAACCAAATATTTTTCAGGATAAAGGATGATTGCTAACACTGAGATACTATAAGTACTACATTTTATAATAAAGAATTGCAAGTGTAATGATGACGAAGTCCTAGGAAGATAATATATATTCACTCAAAAGCTTTAATTAAAAGAAATTTAATAAATACTCGTTTTTAAATGTTTTTTTATTTATTTTCTCACTTAAATATACCTACCTTAGATACATATTCATACACAGCTTTCATCAATAGGTACTACATTTGTCTTAAACCTTATTATCAACCTAGTATCAGATAGGCAAGTGTTAAATCTCTTTTATATTATACTTATAAAAATATTTATACAGCGGAAATCTTAAACAAGGTCTTGTCACTTAAAATCAAAGAAGATGAATCAAATATCCCTTGTGTAAATATTAATTTATTATTATTAAAGGAGTTCAAATACCAACTTTTGATGAAAGATAAAAACAATATTATAATTTCAGACTTTTATTTGGCAAACCAATAACAATTAGAAACTGCATTGCAAGTTGCAACTATGGGAAATTGCCTGGGATATCTCAGACAGAGAGCGGTCAAGGGTTTTGTGTTCTTTGTGTTGTATTATGTTGTAGAATGCCTCCCGTGTGAGTATCTCTATATACTCACACAGGAGGAGTTCTGAATGTGTCAGAATTGCTCCTCAGTCACACACTGACTGCTCCAACGCAAATGCTTCAACGCGTGACCACTCTGTCTGATAGGTCCCTAAAACGACCACATCTTTTTAAAATGTATAATACATGAGGACTTACTAAAGTCCTTATTACATTAAAATTTAAAATGTATTTTAAATTTTAATGTAAAAATATAAAACTAATATTATTATTATTGAGGTACAAAAGAATTTTTGGTAATAATAATATAAGTTCCAATGAAAATATTATGTTTTATGAACAATAAGTATGTTTGTTATGCAATTTTTGTTATGTCTTTTTGGAAAAAGTACTATAAGTAATGTAGGATTATATTTTTGAGTTTTAGTGACTATTCCCATTATATATTATATCATATTGTAGTCAAGAGAAGTTATAAATGAAAAAGTGCATATGAGAATTTAGCTAATTTGGATTTTATATTATCAATGATTTAACTTTTCTAGTAGTTTAGGTGTATGTGTGTGTGTCAATATTTATTCGTGAATATACATGAATCTAAAGTTTCAAAGGTTGTGTTCTCAAAATTCTTGTTATTGAGAAAGTAATACCTTTGAATTTACCTCTTTGGTGCAGCGTTTATCATGCATGGTTTACAAGGAAATAGTTTGTGAAATAACACAAAGACCTACTGCAATCAAAAGATTGCATGAAATGCTCCTAAGATAGGTTCCTAAGAAGTACATAGTAAGTCCTCATGTATTTTAAGTTTTAATTTAATATAAAACTAATACTTATTATTATTATTGAGGTAAGTACAAAAGTATTTTTGGTAATACATAATAATATATGTTCCTATGATAATATTATGTTTTATGAACAATAAGTTCCATATGTTTGTTATGCAATTCTTATTAAGTAAGTCTTTTTTGGAAAAGTACTATAATGTAGGTTTTTGTTTTTGAGTAAAATTTAGTGATTTACACTATTCCCATCATATAATACCATATTGTAGTCAAGAGAAGAAGTTATACTTAAATGAAAAAGTGCTCATATGAGAATTTAGCTAATTGGGATTCTATGATATTATCAATTATTTAACTTTTCTAGAAGTTTAGGTGTGTCAATGTTTATCCGGAGCATGTTATACATACATCTAAAGTTTAAAAGGTTGTGTTCTGAAAATTCTTGTTAAAAGTAAGTAATATTGAATTTACCTCTTTGGTGCAGTGTTTATCATGCATATACCAATAATACTTCAGATTTACAAGGAAATAGTTTGTGAAATAACACAAAAACCTACAATGCAACTATAAGATTGTACCTGTAGGTTTTTGGTGAAAATTCATACTTGTTTTACAGTAAGTAATTATACACAACACTTGTGTTCCTTATACCTTGTATGTGTTTCTTGTGTACTAAATCAATGCAGTCTTAGCTCATCGCACAAATGCAAACCTTATTGTTGACTAGACATATAGGTATACTACACCTCACTTATGTTATTATTCTGAAACCTCACTAACACTAAATGGATTACTAAGGTCTCTACGTTTCTTATGTATCACTTCGTGATTAACTTGAGAATACCTACTTAATCGTTTTCCAAAAATTTGGACACTTCGAATGTTTAGTTTTTTGGTTTTAATAACGAATTATTTTCACTAAAATATATGCTATAGACTAAAATATAACTTATTAAGTAACTAACCAACTAAATAGCAATATAATTTAAGACTAAAAAGTATGTAATATTAATAAATAAAATTACTAAAATGTAAACTATTCAGTAAAAGCTACTCGTTGGTTGGTGTTTATTGAATTGCTGTATTTGACGTAAAAGCAAGCGAGCTTATGTCAGAAGTGTTGTCATGATTCGAAATTATTACTCAGTTAACAATGGAGAAGTGAGTTTTGTGTCACGTGACCACTGACTGGCTGGAAAATAGAGGTCATGGTACCAAAATGCGAGCCAGTCAGTATTCTGGCTGGCTTTAAGAGCTCATGATAGAGGGGCTGATCTACGTTAAGCATTATTTTTACTACAAGATATTTTTTGTGCTCTACTGCGGTATGACGCCCAGTCTTCTTTGCAATTTAATGTCATTATTTTCAGTCGTCTAACTTACTAAAAACCCATGTTTTTTGTCATTATTTGTTATATTCACAACATAACAAAAAGCGACAATATTAAGACTATGCAATCAGTAAAAAGGTTCCAGGAAAGCAACCACCCCCTAGAAACTGACAAAACCATGCCGAGGAGTTTCCATCAAGTGTAATCTGAATCCATATTTTTGTATTGCGGTCTGGCAAATGCGGCAGATTTCTTTTCATTACTTGAGAGACTGATGTTGGTAACACAAAATAGGACGAATGTTGGCTTTCTTTAGCCGGCCGTGGATGTCATACTCACTCAATGATATTCTATGTTACTAACGTAGAAACTCATTGTACTCACTGCGGAATTATCAAAACACGTGATTTTAGTGAATCGAGATGAAATATTATTACAAGCAGAGTTTTTACCAGCACCAGCGCCAGAGACAATTTCTTGCATGCCAACCATGGGGTTAATCTTCCAAATTAATTAAAAGCAACCTTCCGCATTTGCCATAATATTATGGTCTGGTCTGATCAATTATAATATGGTAATCTGACATGAATTTTGTCTATTGTGACTAGAACTAATGACTACAAAAAGCTTTGAGGTGTTGTGTAATGTAAGATTTTTCAGTAATTTAAGATTTTCCACTAAGTTAGATGACAAAAAAGTTACCTTAAATTGCAAAGAACATTCGGCTTCATACCGTAGCAAGGCAGACAAAAGGCAATTTCAAGTAAAAACTAGGCACAAACATTTAATTACAGGTATAATGTATGCCAACATCAATTAGGACTTAATAATTATTAATAACTTGACAATCAGCAATAAAATTGTGAAAGATTAAATAAAGATTTGTTGGCATACGTTTTTTTATATTTAAGGTTATTCTTCCATTTACTGTCTTAAAAAATTATTGATAGATTTTTATATATTTCATAAAATACAAATACATTTAATAATATATGTAATTTGGAGGTGAAGCTTGTTATAATACTTAATCTTGGCCCGAAAATCTTAATCCCTAGCTTTGATAAGATCCAATATAATATAATAAAATAGGAGATGTAAATAGTCGCTTCTATAAAAGTATGGCACATCCGTGCCCGTTCACTCGAGACTTGATTGGGCACTGCCGTGACCGCACACTATGGTATTTAAATAGTATTTTACTGCAAAGGTGTTGGCAAACGCTGAAAATCATATTTAAAGTATTTTCGCATCGTAAATCTTAGAATTTTAAGAAAACCCGAAAAAACCCGGGTACTCGGGTTTTCATTTTAAAAAACCCGAAAACCCGGGTTTTGAAAATTGGGTCCGGGTTTCGATGCCCTAGTTACGACAAATGTGCTACATTTTTTGTTTTTACTAGAAAGTGTGTAATTTAGTCATAAAATGATTTAATTATGAAAAACAGCGTTATAACAGTCATCTTTGAGATTTTTTCTATCGAGCAGAATTTTTCAAATTGTGTACTGATATACCTTTGCGTATAGGAAATTTTCTCAATTTTAAGACGGTACTTTTTTATACTTAAATAATGACATTTTCTTTACAAAAAACATTATTTAAAAAACTCATTTTACGTAGTCCAACCACAGCGCCTTAAGGCCCAAATCCTTTTCACTTTCGATACCACTAATTACTAAACTAATTTCAATACATCTTTTATCAAAAGATAGAGCACTGAGCGATAGACTCTATAATATTTTGTTTCTTGTCGTTTGTTTGTGTCGTTTGTCGTTTTATTGTTTGTCTATTTACTATTAAGATCTATTAAATATAGAGTAGTTTTTAGTTGGTGTGTTGTATGATTCCAATTTTTGTACAAAATATAATTTAAATGGAAATCTAAATTTAAATCTAAAAACAAGTTTATGTAGGATAACTATTATAATCCGCTCATAACGATGTTCACTGCACTGAAGTTTACCTTTGAAGAACTAACTAACCTAATTAACATTCTCGTGGTTCTAGTAATCTGCTCTCAACATTTTAAGCTGTAAAGGTGACTTCCCTTCTTTGTCGCAATTGACCGCGACCGATTGCTATTGATCTACGCCAGGGGTTCCCAAACTTATTTTGTCTACTGCCCACTTTTAGCAAAACTTATGTTTTAGCGCCCTCCGTTGTTTCAATTTTAATGCATCCGGATAAAATCAAAATTACAAATCAATCCACCCCCCCTTTTTCTGGGTCCCACACCTTTAGACCTTCAGTGCCCACAAGGGGGGTTTTCCCCCCCTTTTGGAAAGGCTGCTCTACGCCATTACAAAGCAGCGGCGGCTTGGGTCGCTAGACCAATGTCGATAGAAAATGAAGCCTAGGTCATAAAATAGCATTTTTAGGGTTCCGTACCCAAAGGGTAAAAACGGGACCCTATTACTGAGACTTCGTTGTCTGTCCATACGTCCGTCTGTCTGTCTCCAGGCTGTATCTCAAGGAGTAGCTATGACTTCTGCCACATAATCCTGAATTCTATTTGTACTTTAATAAGTAATAATTAAATTTTAATAAAATAAATATTTAAGGGGGGCTCAAAAAACACAATTTTTGGCATGTTTTTGATCTATAACGGTACCTACGGACGTACCGTACGGAACCCTTCGTGCGCGATTGGCCAATTTTATTTTAAATTTTTGTCGTTCGCGGTCGCTTGCCGCTTTGATCGAAAGGGTACTTTTAGTTTCCCAAATGCATATTTCAAACTAAAATAATGTAAAAGTATTTCTGAGTTCTGACCATGAGTCACTCACTGGCCTTACGGTTTTGTAAGATTCGCTACAAAATTAATAATTGTGCTTTGTCTCGTCTACACTTTCGAGTTTTTGTAGTTAATTGTTTATTGAAATTGCTAGTTGCAACACAAGTTATTGTAAAAACATTTTAACGATTGATTCACCTGTCTTTACATACTAATTTTGTAAAATATGTAAAAGTGTGTATGTGCCTTACAATATGTCTTATTATAGTAAGAACAGACGCTCCGATTTGGTCGGTGCCGACCAAATCGGAGCGTCTGTTCCTACTATTACATCTTCACTCTAGAGCAGGTGCCAGGTTCTGTTTGAAGTTGAGTATGCACAATGATGTGAGGAGTGAGGACAGCATTCGGTTAATGGGGTTGAACTCAGAAAAGCATCCAGATTATGATTCTGAATGTTGCCAGGAGAAATTTTTATTTACACCAATTTTTTTTTGTGCGACGACGATTTCCGTTTAGTTGCGGGTCCATGTTGGATGCGAGATGCGAGTAGCAGGAGATCGGTCATCTTGGCGTTCATTGAGAGAGGCCTATGTCCAGCAGTGGACGAAAAGGTATAGGCTGATATGATAATGAATTTTTTATTTACAAAAAATACTCAACTACCCAGCGCCTGCTCTATTAACCGCTTAATATCATATTTTAGGGGTGGTTTGGTTTCTAACTTTGCTGTCGAAATTTTCGAATGAAACTTGACTAAATCCCTGGCGCTCTGTTTTATGAAGTAGCATACGTATAAATAAATATTTGAACTGACGGGGTTCGTTAATCTGTGTTATCTGCCTCACAATCAGATGTACAAACACATTGTTTGAATATTATTTATGAGAGCTGTGAAATCCCTGGAAAGGACACACTTGTAAGGTGGCCTTATCTACCTATACCTAGTATTGTTTTAAAGAGGAAGGATTTAGTAGTTTGCATTGAGCTCTACAACCACTAAACTGATTTTGACTAAACTTCGTTAGTTATTACAGATATTTGAGCAGTTTTTTTTTGTTGCATTAGCTGATGTGTTAAGGTTCGCGCTCACTATGTCGGCGCGTGCCGGGGCTTGCCGGGGTGGGTCGGGGCTCAGCGCAGCGCAAAATGCGCTATAACTATTGCCGGGTCGGGTGGCATCGCATTGACGGATTTTAACGCTCACTGTGCCGGGGCGGGTCGGCGCGCAACGCATTGACGGATTTTGAGCCGCGGCTTGCCGGGCCGCATCGCATCACATCCGCGCGCCGCTTGCTATAGCACACTGTTGCCGGGCCGCAGCTGGTCTTGTCGGGCCGTGTCACATTGACGGAAATCCGCCGCGCAAAAATCCGCGCCGATGCGCCCCGGCACAGTATGCGATACGGGCATCCGCCTCCATACCAATTGTATGGAGACGAATTTTTGCGATGCGCCCCTGCACGTTGAGCCCCGGCACGGCCCGTCTCAGTGTGCTCGATCCTTTAAAGTTAGTTGCACTTGCATCATGCATTTTGTACTAAATTGCACGTTGCCTGCAACTACTACAAATTCACTTACCGCGCGGAAGTCGTAATTTTTTCCGCAAGTAAAACTATCTTTCTTTGTCCTTTCCCGGGACTCACACTCAACGTATCACTCAGCGTTGCCAGACGTCCCGATTTTGGCGGGACGTCCCGATTTTTTCATCAAAATTAAATGTCCCGCGCGGGACAGGCTCAGTCCCGCTTTTCGGGGAAAGCCCGAACGTACGTGCAGCGTGCTGAGAAAGAAAGGAGCGTAATGAAGATAAGAGTGGGGGAGGTAGAGGGGTGGATTTTCTTTGGCTACTTTTGCTATCTATTGTCCCGTAAACGTTATTTAACGCAAATAAAATGATAAAAATTCAAAAAACTTTCGATTTTATACCTTTTTTTTACTTTGTCCCGCTTTTGACTGGAGAATCCCGCTTTTTCACTCAAAAAGTTCCAAACCTGGCAACGCTGATATCACTGTTCGTCTAAATCGGTTTAAATTCCAGTCCGATTAGGTAGCAGACAGTATTTAGCATTCAAAATGTTAGTAAAATTAGTATAGATTGTCGTTTTAATTATTCTTGTCTACATTAAATTAGTATAAAAATCCTGGTACCCTCAATCAACTTGCTACACACGTGCATGGTAGGGATTTCGGGTCACAAAATTCGGCTGAGTGTGACCAAACAAGTTGGAATTGGATGATGTTAAGTGTTATCGTATGTACCTTAATCCTACTAAACTAGGCTACCTAATCAAGGAAGCTATCGGATTAACTAACTCTTTTTATGTTAGTACTAAAATTGAACCTTCCCTGAAAAAAGGAATACCTAGTTTTGTCATAAATCTTCAGGATGCTAACGTCTGGCGTTTTTGACGTTGTTAACACTCAGCTAATCAAAATCGCTAAGGCCCAATTTCACCAACGTTTGTTAGTGTTAACAGCTTGTAATGTCATGCCTTCTCTTTCATTCATTTGAAAAACGAAAGAGGTAACGTGATACTAATTCGAGCATTAACTTTAACAGTCGTTGGTGAAATTGGGTCTAAAGCTAGTAAATAGATACCTCCGAAAATAGCATACATAGACATAAGAGGAGTGACCTACATGCTTACCGTGGAAGTCATATTTCACAAAATCCATCATTTGGTTCCTGACTTAATTACTACTTTAGAAAAAAAGTTTCTAGTCTATGACATTGATTGGTTCATAGACTTATAAATTATAATATACTGTCGTAACACCTCCATCGTGGATATCGCAGTCACAATAGATTTTCAATTGTTATGCGGCAGCCGGCTGCCGCTTGCGGCTTGGGGATTGATGGGTTAATGTTGGAACTTGAACTAATCATCGAAACTATTTAATAAATAAACTTCTGCCAAAAGTCGTTAGAATCTAGGCACAAGTCCGACTTTATCCGAACTCTTAGCTAAGGGCCAGGCCACAACACTGCGTTGCGGCGTCGTCGTATCGCAAAAACAACATCGCACAGAAATGCAATGCGTTGTCACAACGCAAAAATGTCATTGGAAAATCTCGCTGTGTCGCCCCGCAAATTTCCACGATGCGTTCTGCGACGTCGTAGATTTGTACGATGCGACGCCGTTGTGGCCTGACCCTAACACGACATTCAACTTATACGAGGTGTAAGTAACAAAACTAAGTTCTAATACTTTATGGTGTGTATGTATTCCTTATAAAGAGTTCACTGTTTAAGTAGCAGCGCTGAAAGAGTATTTTTTTTGTGATTTGTATAGGCAAGCACCCTAGCGTCAGGCATTCGCCCATACAAGAGTTAAAAAAAAAACTTGACACTGCTACTTGACACGGTACAGGGAACATACATGTATGATGTAACACATTAGGATGTGTTACATCATACTTTAGGAAGTATTATCACTTAGTTTTGTTACATTCTGTATAGTACGAGTCTATATTACTAGAAAAATCTAGAATGTAGTGGTTTTCCCCGAGGGTATTGAGATAACATCATCATCTGATGACAGCTGAATAGATGCACGAGTCAGATGGCCTAGAAATCCTAGACACAAGTAATATTAAACTTAATTATGTAATGAGCTGTAATCATTATTTCGCTGTGAGTTGAAATAAGTTGTTTTTACCCCTTACTGATAAAATAATTGAGGACGTGAGTAGAAGAACACGATAATTAACATATTGTAACATACGGACATTTACTAATTTTTTTCCTTATAATTTGAACGAACCTTGTAACGTATCTACTTCATCACCTGGCTAATAACGTATCTACTTCATATCTGGCTACACATAAAATGCAGTGATTATTTATTTATTTACAAAAAAAAACGGCTTGTTTTACTGTTAGTTGTCGTGTTCTTCCTCTCACGTCTTCAATTAATAAGGGATATATGCAATAATAAATATAGAGGTTTTGTCCTTATCTGTCAAGCATATCTACAGATAAGGACAAAACTTTCTGGAAATGTAGAGTTCACTGTGAAAATAGCAGCCCTAAAAGACCATTTTTTTTCACTTTTGTATGAGGATACTAGTGACGCCGGGGCGCTTGCCAATACAAAAGTGAAAAAAAATTTGGTCTTTTAGCGCTGCTACTGTCACAGTATACTCTCTACAAGGAACACGTACACACCCTAAAGTATTATCAGTTAGTTTTGTTACACCCTGTATATGACAGCACTATTATTTTGCTCATTTGTAACATCCGGACTGGATCTCTAGCAGAATCGAGGTTCTAATTTTTTGTTGGAATATTATAGGCTTATAGTGGGCTTACATTAGTCCAATCCAGCGATGTATTCTACTTGAATAATGTAAACAGATACTGGAATGCAATTCAGTCCGTTCCAGTGCATTCTCCAGTACCTGTTTACATTATTCCAGTGGCCATTCAGCGCTGGATTGGAATCCGTTATCCGGTCATTAGTTTGGCATTTGCAATCATGTGTTTGGCATTTATTCACATCGTCATGATAATAACCGCAATCAATGGTGGTTGGTGGATAGTGACATTGATGATTGATCAATTGACAGCGTACTTAGACAACTTGCATTTGATAATTTCGACAGCGAAGTTAGGCTGGCTTCTCACGGCGTGCTCGCCTGTTTGAACAAGCCGCGCCTTTAAAGTTACCGACTTTAATCGGATCGGAACGCGCTCGCACGAGCCGCGCCGCGCCACCCCTTCACACGGCGCGTGGCTCGAGCGCGGCGCGGCTCGTGGTAGCACGCGCCGTGAGAACGCAACCACGCCACCACTTCCTTCGGCGCGTGGCTCGAGCTGGCGCGTGATATTAAACGCGCCTGCTCGAGCCTGCCCGAGCCACCCCTTCACACGGCGCGTGGCTCGAGCGGGCGTGGCGCGGCTTGTGATAATACGCGCCGTGAGAAGGCACCATTAGAAATTGGTACGAGATTTGACAATATTATCGCGATTGTATCATGGGAAGCGCTTTGAGGAATTGTTCGGAATACATACCTCCTGCAACTTTTCGCCATCGTTCGACTCGAAAAAAAGCGCCATTTTAGTGATGCGTTATGTCAAATTGCATACTGTTTTAATTTCTAACTGCGCTGTCGGAATTGTCGAACGCAATTTGACTAAGTACCCGGTAAATTAGTTGGTCGATTCGGAACCTTATATTTACAGTATCCGCCGATTAGTCGCTCAATTTCTATACATTTCGAGCACAATATCGTATCCGGTTGATTATGTTTAAAACTGTAATTTTGTTCGGTTTATATTTTTAAACTAAGTATAATATTTTTTTTAATTTTATTTTGTTTGGGACAATTGCATACTTACTAATCTATATATATACAGGGTGTAACAAAAATAAGTGATAATAATTTAGGGTGTGTACGTGTTCCTTGTAGAGAGTTCACTGTGAAAGTAGCAGCGCTGAAAGACCAAATTTTTTTTTCACTTTTGTATGGGGAATCTCGTGACGCTCGGGCCCTTGCCCATACAAAAGTGAATATATACAGTATATACAGACAGACAAATACAAAAGTGAATATATACAGTATATATATACAGTATATACAGATAATATATACAGACACCAAAACAACATTTTTTACAATTTTTGTCTGTATGTCTGTCTGTTTGTTCCGGCTAATCTCTGAAATGGCTGAAGCGATTTTGACGACTTTTTTAGGCACATAGCTGATGTAGTAAGGAATAACTTAGGCTACTTTTTACCCGACTTCCGAAAAGGAGGAGGATATATTTCACTTTTTTTACAAAGGAACCTTAAAAAGGAGATTTTTTTCTCTTTTTTATTACCTTTGTTATCATATTTTGCTGACGTGGACGAAGTCGCGGGCAACAGCTAGTATTTGCATAAAAATTAAAATAGGTACTTAATGAAAGTGAAAATGAACAAAATCACACAACAAAAGTCTAATGTTATGAAGCCTCTACTCTCTAGTCTCTACATTATACAGGGTGTAACAAAACTAAGTGATAATACTTTGGGGTGTATAAGTGTTCGTCGTAGAGAGTTCACTGTGAAAGTAGCAGCGCTGAAAGACCTTTTTTTCACTTTTGTATGGGGAAACTTGTCACGCTGGGGCGCTTGCCCATACAAAAGTGAAGAAAATTTTTGGTCTTTCAGCGCGGCTACTTTCACAGTGGACTACAAGGAACACATACACACCCTAAAGTATTATCACTTCTCTTACACCCTGTAATGTCGCCTACTCTATGATTACATTTCGTTCAGTTAATAGCCCAACCGCCGAGCAAAAGTAGCCCACGCCCACGGCTCATTCTGAGCTAGGATCAAAGCTCACTCGAACGCCAATCAATCCCAGAAATTAATCTGCCATCGACCCAATATTAAAAAGCCTCGAACACAATAATTACTTTCCAATACTAACCGCTGAACGAAATTGGATATCCAATGGTTACATCCATACTAATATTATAAATGCGAAAGTGTGTATGTCTGTCTGTCTGTTACCTCTTCATGCTTAAACCGCTGAAGCTGAACCGATTTTGATGTTTGGTATGTAGATACTTTACTAAATAAAAACACATAACGCATAACGGATGCAAACGCAAACACATAACTAATTTTAATTGAGTGATTATACCGTAATTATTGAATAGACAAACTGCTGTCAAAAAACTCCTAAACGGCGCAAAATCGTGTTTCCTTAGCGTTTTCGCAACAAAATCGCAGAAAAATAACAGCTATCAGCCATATAAGAATATTAATTTTATAGACACACACAAAGAAAATTGTGCATTTGTAAAGATTTTAGGGTTCCATATTATATTCAAAGGGTGAAAAAACGGAGCCCTGTAATTGGCTATTACTAATATTGCTGTCTGTCCGTCCGTCTGTCACTAGGCTATATCTCAAAATCTGCGTTAACTAAACAGTTAAAAGTTTGACAAATATACTTATTAGCTCTATGAAACCGTTCGTGCGTGGCCCGACTCGCACTTAGCCGATTTTTTTAGCACAATATGTAAAAGGTCAAGACGCGCTTAGCATTATAGACAACTTTTGGGCTTACAAAAAGGTGAATATTACGTAACCACACATTTAACATTGCATCGTGTTGCTTATAAATTAAGTATAACTAGAGATCGCCCAATGGTCGAAATTCGACCTTACTTGCAACGACATTAAGACTGCTACCTATATTTTGTAAAAAATATTGACTTCATCATAGTTTTGTTCAATTCTTGTCTCTGGGACTCAGCTGATCTCAGACTGGCCATTTAAGCATTGTCTAATAGTATCTAAAATTAAATAAAAAAAACAATAATCCATTTTCAATTTGTCAACTTGTTGTCAACAGAATTCAACCATAAATAAAAGAGTATAATTCGTATGTATAGGCTTGTCACTCAAAAATCTGTAATTTTTCCTAGTAGTAGTGTCGTAGTGTGTGTAACGTTTTATTTGTTAAAAATATATATGATGAAAGCATAATTTTAAAATAATATTAGCTCGATGCACTCCTTCACCATATAATAAACTATAACTGTGCGAAATTTCATGCACCTACGTTTCGCCATTTTTCGTAAAAAGGGTTACAAATTTTTTCTCTCACGTATTAATATATAGATAATACTTTTCACATTTATCCGCGTTACATACAAAAATACACAGCCAATTGATGAATAACAAATCCCTTTTTAGGGTTCCGTACCCGTATCCGTACTAAGGGTGAAGCCAAACGAGCGTAATATTTTGTGAGTTGTGAGTCGCAGAATTTCGGTCGCGTAAATATCTTTTCATACAAATCATGACTCACAAAATTACGCTCGTGTGAATCAAACAGGACTTTTGTATGAAACTGAATGCAGCAGAATTTCTGCCAGCCGAAATTCTGTGACTCACATCTCACAAATCATGCTCGTTTGACTTCGCTGTCTGTCCGTCTGTCTGACTGTCTGTATGTGTTGTCTGTGGCATCGTAGCATCCAAACGGGTGGACCGATCTAGTTTTTTTTGTTTGTAAGCTGACATTATCGAGCGTGTTCTTCTTAGCTATAGTTCATCATCATCAGCCCGCTAGGTGCTGAAAATTTTATCTACTTACTTAAATTTTTTGAACGAGGGGTTCTTTTTATATTTCTAAATTTAACGTTATTGATTTCGAACTTCACTGTCGAAACTAAATGATCATTAATAACTTAAATAAAGACTATCATAAGCCTATCTGTCAAACTCTTCATTTAATTGGAGTTTAATCATCATTAAATGTCTCTGATTGCGGCAGTTAGTGGTCATCTGTCATTAGCCGTAGCAAGCATAATTAATTATAATTAAGTGATTACAGTAATTATCTTAACTGTCCCACAGACCACGGTTAGTCAAGCGTGAAATCTATAAAGAGATTACTCATCAGCTGCTTGTGAGTCGCAATTCAAAAGTTATATGACATTACTCGTATAATTTCTACTTTCGCCTTTTGTAGTTAGCACGCTTAGCATGGCAAAGTTTTTTCTTAGCGATAAAAAATAGACAAGTGTGAAGTGACAGATTCACGAAGGAATGTGTGTCAGTTTGTATCTAAAATCGGTTAGTATTTCTATTCTTTTGCCTTCACGTCAAGCTTAGCTTGACCACATTTTTTCTACAAAAACCTAAGCATGCTAAGAAGTTCAAATGGGGCAACAAAATAGAGTTGGTAACATTGCAGGCTCTACAAACAATGTTGAACTTGAAATCAAGCCAAGTCAACTGGTCATAATATCTAAATTCAGGATTCCGCGTTCCATTATTATACCTACATCACGTAGAGATGTGGTCGGTTTTTCTCATGATTAACAATCGCAGTTACTCGTAACATCCCAGGCGTATTGGGCATTGTTTATTCAACTGTCGTTCTGTAACGGATCTACATCTGAAGGACGTGGTCAGTATCAGAATCATCTAAAAACGTTATGGTTTTTTTCTGTACGATACGACATACATACGATGTATCGTTTACAACTATTTCTAGTAGAAACAAAATATAATATCTAATTCTTCCGCTATACATTCGCGTGATAGACACCATCGGGCTCCAATGACAACGTTGTCACTTATCGACGTACTTCTGTGCCTGCTCTACAATCTACATTATAAATCTATACTAATATAATATTATAAATGCGAAAGTATCTCTGTCTGTCTGTCTGAGTCGCTTTCACGCCAAAACTACTGAACCGATTGTAATGAAATTTTGTATGTATACAGACTATAGACTATCTGTAGATAGTCTAAAGCCTGAGAAAGGACATAGGCTTCTTTTTTACTGGAAAAAAGGGTTGTAAGGGGGTGAAAATGCGTAAATGTGTTCAAATTAAGTTAGTTCCAAAAATTCATAATAGATGGCGCCGTGCGTGTCCTACATCGCGCTGATGCTTGCTCAGACCTCTTTCTATAAGAGGTGGTATCATCTTACGCATAGGTTCTGATTTTTTTTCGAATGTTCCTTTTTACGTTATTAAATACTTTATCTATCTATGCAGTGACGTAACCTTAAACCTATCAATGATAAATAGTTTATGGGTAAAGTTCTGTAATTGGGGGCTAAATAAGCTTTATTTGGTATAAATACTTAAATTATATTATGTGCACACTGCACAGCCGTTTTGATTTAAGGGGTACCAGGGTTTTTTTATAAAAGCTTTTGACACCAATTTTGTTGACATGGCGCGCTATAAACTGAAGTCCACGCGGACGAAGTCGCGGGCAACAGCTAGTTATAACTTATAACATATTTTTCCCGTACATGCTTCCTCACCCATGAAAAAAGGAAAAAAAAAATGCAAAATTCCTGCTGCAGTTTGGTTAAAAGACCAATTTTTACAAAACATTTTTCTGAGTCGCTAAGCTTGTCTATGTCACGAAGATGTTTATTGTAGTATATCTTGGACTAGAAAATTCCGTCACGATAAGTCGTCTAATGTAAATGTATAATGTTTGATACGGTACGTTATTTTAAGGGCATTGCTAATAAGTGTTTGTTTTTTAATTACCTTGACGAATTAATTTGAAGGTATTTGAAAGTTTGCCTTGATACAACCGACAGTAATTTAGATTGAATGTATTATATTTTATTTGTTGCAGTTATACTTATTGTTATAGTTGTAGTATGTATTATTGTTATATTAGATGACTCCCGCAACTCCGTTGCGTCCAAATGCGTTTATCGTGCGGTAACCGTACATTTTGCGGGTTTTTTTTTTGTTTTTTTTTTACGATAGAAGGGGGCAAACGAGCAAACGGGTCACCTGATGGAAAGCAACTTCCGTCGCCCATTGACACTCGCAGCATCAGAAGAGCTGCAGGTGCGTTGCCGGCCTTTTAAGAGGGAATAGGGTAATAGGGGAGGGTAGGGATGGGAAGGGAAGGTAATAGGGGAGGATAGGGAAGGGAATTGGGCCTCCGGTTAACTCACTCACTCGGCGAAACACAGCGCAAGCGCTGTTTCACGCCGGTTTTCTGTGAGAACGTGGTATTTCTCCGGTCGAGCCGGCCCATTCGTGCCGAAGCATGGCTCTCCCACGTATAACTAAAAATATCCTATGTCCTTTCCCAGGACTCGAAAGTATCTCCATACCTTTCAGCAAAATCGGTTCAGTGGTTTGGGCGTGAAGAGGTAACAAAGTAAACAAATCTTTCAAAGGTCAATGTATACACCTATACAATAAAATCCCAGTAAACGTCCAAAATCTTTCAATTAATTTTAAAAAAGTTGTTAAAGAACGTTTGTGTGCTAAGGCTTATTATAAGGTAACTGCTTTTCTCAATGACAGCACACCTTGGGAAAAATAGGCTGACAAACCATAGGCCGCTTCTATAATACAATTAATGGTACTACATTTTTACATACTTAGTGTAATTTAGCTTATGCTATTATTGTTATTTTCCACCTTTTTGGTAAAAGGTGGCCCCGTGCGAGTTTCTTACGCCGATTCTTCTCGGCGGGGTAGTTCCCGAACCGGTGGTAGGCCTCATGTAGACACGACGTTCTAAAAGTGTTAACTTTGTTAACCTACTTAGAAATAAATATTTTTCATTTCATTTCAACAGACAGACAGCTGTTAGGGTATGATTCTTGTGATTCGAATAACGGTTGCGGCAACACAAAGCCTTTGGCGGGATTCTTCATCAGGAGTTTTGAATGATTTTGCTGCCGATTTTGGTGGTGCAGTTCCGCAACGCCATGGTTTGCCCCTGATAGGTTGTTTTATACGCGTACACAATATGCCGTCTAATAAAACAAAATCGAGAAACATTCGAGCATTGAGCTCAAATAAAGTGACTTACATTAGACACCCCAAATGCCAACAACCCCAAAACGAAGCACTAAATACTAATTAACAAATAAGTAATCAACATCAACAAACTTATCGACCTTATCGCCTTAGGGATAAAGGCCAAAATGTCAGGTGTTTAAGCAATCCCTGTGGTACGTTTACTTTGATAGACCATAAGATCGACCCGGTGACCCAAATGCGGGTCAAATGTACTGTCGCTTATTTAATTGTGATAGATCTTATTAAGATAAAAAGCCTGGTGATTCTCGATCGACCAGCGTAACGATCTACAATCGATCATCTTCTTCTTATATATAAAATTCTCGTGTCACAATGTTAGGCCACGTACTCCTCCGAAACGGCTTTACTGATTTTAACCAAATTTTATATGCATATTCAGTGGGTCTGAGAATCGGCTACTGGGTATTTTCTATATTGATAAGTGCATTTGTTGAATAAATAATAGTAAATTATTGCAACTCGAAACTGACGACGACCATTGTTTGTGCGACGGGATAGCGATGGACGTTGCCATGGTGACATACTTATTTAGTCACTTCAATAAAATATGGGCGAAATACTTTATATGGCAAAGAAACAAGGCTCTCGCATCCTTTGTGGATGATTTCTACAGTATTTTCAAAGCGAAGTAACCCCTCTTCAAATACTGTAGAGTGTAGACGTAGTGTAATGCCTGGGACAAGATTTTAAATGTCCGTATGGTTGCCTAAGCACTAACGGCAGTCTCGCTAGTCGCTACATAGTCGGTCTAGTCCAGAGGAATGAATGAGAAATTGATGTCTGGGACTAACCACGTGCTGGTTTCCTGTCGTTGTTTACCTACACCGCACCGCACGAGCGTCCGTATGTACTTGAGGTCTGAAAGTGTCTCGTTGGTACACGCCGGGTTGGTACTCCCATCCCAGGATCAAACCTGCACTTTCTTTCGAGTGCGAACCGTGTGCTCATGAAACTGAGTTTTTTTTAATTTTATGAAATAAGGGGGCAAAAAAGGGGGATATTTTATGAAAATTATGAAAAGCAACTTCCGTCGCCCATGGACACTCGCAGCATCAGAAGGGCTGCAGGTGCGTCGCCGGCCGTTAAAGAGGAAATAGGGTAATAGGGGAGGTTAGGGAAGGGAATAGGGGAGGGTAGGGACGGAAATAGGAGAGGATAGGGGGGGAGGGGGACATATTTTAAAAACTCTTAGGAGCTTTTACAGAATGTTTACTTTGTTATGCTAAGGTTTCACTTGCGCCTGTCTGAGCTAACCATAAGTCTGATTTTTCTCCCGTTATTTTATTTACGATAGGAAAGGCATTTTAACACTCGGATAGGCGTATGTGAGCCTTAAATAATCGAAGACTGACACGTTGTTAGATATTTCATATTAAAAATGAAGTTTATATTGTACAAGTTGCAAGGATGCATCACAATTTTATCCCACATTTATAGATGACCCGGTGAACTTTGTATCACTTCCTCCTAATATAAACCTTTCCTGGACTTCTACGAACATTTCAATACATAAATTAGCCAAATCGGTTCAGCCGTTCGAGTTATAGCAAGACTAACAAAATTTAAAATTAATTTTTATTAGTATATATACCTATCGTCCATCAGATAGGTATAGGCATCTTTTGTTACACCCACCATTTTACAAGGTGTTTACTGTAAACAGTTTACACATCGCAATTATTACACCTATCTAATAAACTGTGTGTTTAGCAGGCAATCAGCAGATAACTATCAAACTAAAATTGCTTATAATAAACTCTTCGAACAATATAAGCTATTGATCATTGCCGCTTTGCCGATGCAACTTTGATGTATCATAAAATTGTTAGTGTGCCATGAAATAACACTAACGATGATGGGTGATATATTATTGTTTTATACCTAGATTTTATGGTCGCCATATCATTGACTTCCTACTGTTTCTTTGACGATACATAGGTACTAGATATTAATGATTGCTGAGAATAATAAAATATAATGATTTCGACAGTAAATAAACACATACATAATTATACATAAACAATCTTTTTCAGGAATAGTAGAGCCCAAACTACAAACATGGTCTTTCACCTGTCAAAATCCAAGCAATTTTTGAGCGATAGATCATAGAGCTATGATAAGGCACTAATTCCTGACTTCAACAAGAAACAGGGCCCCCGTTAGGGCTAGTGGCGCATGTGTGCAAAAAAAGGATTTTGGCGCCCCTTAGGCAATTTTTTTGGGTCCTTGGTTTTGGCGCCCCTAAAGATGGCGATTTGGCGCCCGTGTGCATTGCACACATTGCACATATGGTAGCGGGGGCCCTGACAAGAAACTATCAGAATTAGTGCTCACCTTGGGTAGGAACCAATTAAGAATCCTTACCAGAAGCCTGACTGGGCACTGCAAGCTCAAAAAACACCTAAACAGAATGAGTATTTGTAGCATAACGACTTGCAGATTCTGTGAGGAGGAGGATGAAACACTTATTCACCTTCTCCTCGACTGCCCTGCTCTACTACAGAGCAAGAACAGGCACTTTGGTCGCCACGAATACTCATCCACAGAGGAAATTCGTGGCACCAACCCCAACCATATCGTTCAATTTATGAGCAGTATTGGGTTGGGGAGGATACTCTAGTGCGAAGGAGTCACAATAGATCCTCATGGGTCGCAGTGACGTCAGGGCTACAGCGACCTTCTTTAAAAAAATGTATAGAATTTTATTTATTTCAATTCCAAGCGTCAATTCTAACCTAATTCGTTTTTAAAGACTTTAAAATTCATTTTAATATTATGTTCTCTACAGTTTAGGAAGAAATGTAGAGCTACCGTAACATAATTATATCACGGGTATATTATAGTATATACCTAAGCATTAATGGTTCAAAAATCATTTCCCTCTATGTATTTTAATATTGTATTTCTAAGCTGATAGAAACTAACAATTTTGGTACCATCACTGCAAGAAGATACTGCATTAAAAACTTTTTGGGAGAGAAAACCGACGAAAAAATATAGCGCATTTCATCCTAAAATCACAGCAAAAGCTCTATGTATTTTTTATTTAGCAATATGTAATTGGACCTTCTGACAGGGTCATAAATAAGACACCTTTATAAATATGTTCCGGTGATGAATAGCGGACATTTTGTTTGCGAATATTGTCCGAATATTCCGCTGCAAGGGTTCCATGGTGATAGGGTTGTCACTTGTCAGGCATCCGGATATTAAGGCACTAAACTAAGTGATAATAAATTAGGATGTGTACGTGTTCTTTATAGTGAGTTCGCTGTGAAAGTAGCAGCGCTGAAAGACCAATTTTTTTTTTACTTTTGTATGGGGAAACTCGTTACGCTGGGGCACTTGCCCGTACATATTATTATCACTTAGTTTTGTTACACCCTGTATACTGAAGTTTTTTATCAGGAGTTTATTTGTTTACTAGCGCTTTTGATTGGCTAACGTCAAAGAATTAAAACACTGATGAGATGATGTCAAAAAACCTTAGAAACCGGACAATAGTCATGATCAGGCTTTATAATACGTGTCCGGCCAACGTCTAAGGGAGTCCGGCCTTTACAGAGCACGACATCTACGATTTCATATTAAAATCCTACTAATGTTAGTAGATTTTATTTAATATTTATTATTTCATTTAATGGATTGCACGTAGGGAATGCAAATTTCGCGAGATTGGGGCTCAAGCGAGATCCCGCGAGTTTATGACTACAATACCGCGAGATCTCGCTAATTTCGAGATCTCGCGAGATTATCAGTTTTGTGGGTTTTTTTTGCAAATAATCACAATATTTTAATATATTACGAAAAAAAAGTTATAATTAATATAAGTATTATAAGATTAACATTCATTTTCACGATTTTTTTCAATAGAATTTTATGCATCAAACATTGTTTGATGTATCTGTCTATAATTTTTAAGTAGTAAACTATGACATACGTATCTACTATCTATCAAATAACAAATGAAAGAAACAGCCAGTCTTCTCGTTTAATGCGCTTTTATAATTTTGCATGCGTAAAATCAAAAGGGCATGTAACGTACACCCAACGTTTTATCATGGAAGCCGACGTCCACGATAACGTGACGTCCAGAATTATAAAAGCGTACTATCAAACACAAATATTTTAGTAATAAAATAGTTCTTTTATAACTAACAAAACAACGAGAAGTCAAAATTCAGGACCTAGTTGAGAATTGTAGTGCACAGTTGCTTCGGCCAGCTCCCCTTTGTTTTGACTCCGTGATCGCAACTCCGTCCGTGTCAGTCCGCTCTTCAAATAAGACGTTTTTATGCTCAAGTGCAATCTCGTTAAACTCGCGAGATCTCGCCTTTTTTTCGTCCGAGATCAATCTCGCTAAAAAAGGCCGAGGTCTCGCGAGAACGAGATTGCATTCCCTGATTACTTAAATAAAAAAAATGTCAGCGTGATATTTTATATGTTATTTTTATATTCTGAGAGTTGAGACTTGGGATACTGAGTCGTCAATAGCGGGGTGTCCGGGTTTTTTTATATACATATTTGTTTTAAACTTTTTCAGTACGACATGACAGTAAAAGTTTCGGAATCCGGGTCCACAATTTGAAAAATCCTGTACCTACAACGGTTATTATGCTATGTTCATTCAAAGATAAACATTAAAAAGTAATCATTTTTTGGACTCAGTTACTCTTCCATTGTATCATTTGTATCGTGTTTCGATGATCAGAAGTCAGAATCTATATTTTTATTAAAAAAATTCCAGTGGACGCGAGCGCAAGGAGTACACGGACAAGATATCATGGCGGTTCTGGCGGCGGCGGCGGCTGGTGGTGGCGCTGCTGGCCTTCTTCGGGTTCTTCAATGTGTACGCGCTGCGTGTCAACCTGTCCGTCGCCGTGGTCGCCATGACCGAGCCCGTGCCTACCGAGCTGGAGAATGGCACGATGGTTTATGTGAGTAGGGTTAATGCTGGCTTCTCACGGTGCGTAATACCACGAGCCGCGCCGCGCCAAGACGATTTAAAAAGTACTTAAAGCGAACACAAGCCAAGTTTTAAGCAGCCTCTACACGTTGGCCGTGTTTGCCGAATAGAAGGGACGGCGCTATACCAGAAAGAAAGACGCAAATAATTCAATCTCTTTTTGATTTACAAAAGCAAATTCGGTGCCCAAAAGAAAAAAGTTTTTAAGCCTTACCAGTGGCTTAACTAGACCATCTGGGGCCCGTGGCAAATTGATGTCGCCCTATCAGCAAAAATCGTCCCGTTAATAATAAAACGAGCACAATCAATGAATATATTATTATATAAAAAAAATCTGACCTCACGGCCTCTTGGACCGTGGCCCCTTTTGGGTCGGGGGCCCGTGGCATTTTGCCAGCTCTGCCAAAGCTAGTTACGCCAGTGAGCCTGAGCCCTGACATCACAATATAAAAGATCCATGAGTTGAATCTGTTTGCGATAGGTGTTCGACACCACCACATACCCTTAGCCGATAACCAATCAAGATAGAACTCATTTTCAATTTCAGTCAGCCATCAGTGACATGTTCTTCTTCATCCAAAGTGACTAATGCCTAAATTGATGGTATTCGTGAAAAAACGAGCGACGACAATAAGATTAAAAGTCACATTCGCAGTCGGATTAACTTAATGGCCTTTAAGGCTTAAGAGGTACGAGAGCGATAAATTTATATTAAACATCGGAGGGTTAACTGCCGCGGGAAACTGGACTCTATGTCGAATGCAATAAGTGCAATTCCTTGACCTATATTCTCTAACCCCTCGGTTGACCCCTAAGTGCGAGAGATAAGGATCAAAATTGTCTAGCAGTCGGAGAGAATTTGCAATTTTATTGGCACGTCCGCGCTATGTACAAATCCGCAAAAATGTGATCCCGCAAAGTAATCTTAGAGATCCTTTTGTATGGAGCAGGTGGATGCAATTTTTATATGATGAGGTGGTGTGGAACAAAGCTTTTTCTAACTGAAGTAACGAAAACTGAGCTTTGTTATTAGTTTAACTTTTGTCTGTCCGTAGTGTAGACTAGCAACGTAGCTTGATTTTCGTCATTTTTAACCGACTTCCAAAAAGGAGGAGGTTGTTCGGCTGTGGATATTTTGTGTGTAGCTAAGAGGCTACACTTTTTATACCCTGCACTCTGAGATAAATGATTGGTCTCGCGCGCGCGGTCGTAGCGCGAGACCAATCATTCATCTAAGCCTGCGCTAACATTATTTCTCTCCGATTTACAAACTTTTTTCTTATATCCTGCGAATCAGTAAAATGTTTATGATTTGATTTGAAGCCTTATATTATGAGCCTCAATCTTATATTTCATTTTTTTTTCGAAACCCAAGCATATTCCTACTACTACATTCCTTCTTTCTTTTTCATTCTTTCGTATTCTTTTTCATTCTTTGTCTTCATTTTAATTAAGTTTGTTGAAATTCTATCTGCCAACAGGTGCCGCGATGTAGACGGTACTCGGCAGGTCTATGGTCTGTCGTGACAAACTGCTGTCATATGTCACGATATAGCTGTCATAATATGTCAAGATATAGATGTCATGTGTCACGATAATATGTGTATTTGTAATTTGACACGATAGACCTGACGGCTACATCGCGGCACCTGGTGGCAAATAGAATTTCAACAACCATCATTAACTCCTCTCTCCAGGTCCCAGAGTTCGACTGGTCGCCGCAGACCAAGGGTCTGGTGCTGAGCTCCTTCTTCTACGGGTACCTGGTGACGCAGCTGCCGGGGGGCTGGCTCGCCGCTAAAATAGGAGGTAACAGGTTCGTTCCATTTGATGCACACACTAACCGCACATCATCACTATCACTCATCATCATCATTTCCTTCTAAATACTAACACTTAGTAGACACATCACACAAATTTGGATCCATACTAATATTATAAATGCGAAAGTGTGTCTGTCTGTCTAAGGGTGGGTTGCACCATCTTAACCATAACAAAATGTCAAATGAACTGTCAAATCCCTAGTAAAAGTCCATAATGGACGCCATATTTGACGATAACCTTAACCTTAACTATACCTAACCTAACCTCTGGTGCAACCCACCCTTAATTAATTATTATTATTGTACTCCTATGCCAAAGGTCGCTTGGAAGAACTCAATAACAATAAAGTCGCCTTTGTGTTAATGTATCTTTGCTGAATGTATTTTAATTTTTAAATCATATTTGTAGAATATCTTGAAAGAATAAATTACGCAAAACGCAATTTCCATTCTATATTCAAAAGGATAATTTTTTATTTTATCCCAGAAAGATGTACGGTTCCCGCGCGATATACTAATTTTGGCGGAGCGGAGTTGCGGGCGTTATCTACAGTATTCCAAGGCTTTAAAGGAATGTGTCAATGGGCCGCTCGCGCTGCTGGTAAAGGAGAACTGTCAATAATCGGCCAAGTGCGAGTCGGACTCGCGCACGGAGGGTGGTTCCGTACCATTATAGAGCAAAATTAGGCCAAAAATTGTGTTTTTTGTATGGGAGCCCCCCTTAATTTTTTTATTTTATTTTTAGTATTAAATATTAAAGTACACATATAACTAAGGACTTTGAGAAAAATTCAAGTACCTGCCTGTTGCCATTTTTGATTTGCCTGAGCCCCCCTTAAATATTCATTTTATTTTGTTTTTAGTATTTGATGTTATAGCAGCAACAGATATACATAACCTGTGAAAATTTCAACTCTCTAGCTATTACCGTTCTTGAGTTACAGCCTGTAGACAGACAGACAGACGAACAGACAACGAAGTCTTAGTAATAGGGTCCCGTTTTTATCCTTTAGGTACGGAACCCTAAACGTTTCTATCATACAAAAACTGACGTTTTTGTATGATAGAAACGTTAGTTAGTTCCTTTTCTCGCCACGTTCATAAACAGCCTTGTCGAACTGTGGTAATTAGTTGTATAGCATAAATCATTTATAAGTCATTCATCACCTATATTCTAGTCACAAATTTTTTGTTTGTCTATTAGGATTCGCATAGCTGCACTGATGTTATGTTATCTGTTATCAGTTATCACGTATAGACCCTAGACGAGTGAGAACAGCTTTAAATTATTTTGCAATTTTCGAAAGCTTGATAGATCTTTGCAAACTTTATACGACCACAATCTATCGCAATATCTATCAATCGAAAGAAACTTCTATTTCATTTTAAATCGTTGCTTTTCGACACCAAGCAATGTTTTCCTCAATATGTTGTGGTTAATTGTTTTGGTTGCGTAATTACTTTTATTGTTTATTTGTATGTTAGTTTATGCATGCACCTACGCAAAATTGTTTGTTGTACCAAATAAGTAAAATTAAATTGCCTGTTAATTTTTATACCTAATAGCGCCTTCCAAAAAGTTTATTTTCTGTATAAATATTCTGCAGATTCCGTGTCCGTGTACTGTCCGCTGTCCAAAGTGGGATGCGTTTATAATCATTAATCAAATTGTTTTCAAAATATAAGGAAGCATGGTTTGTATCAGGGAACCCTTCTCAGGACGATAAATTGGCCAAATTGACTTGACATGTTTCTGCGTTTACAATCATTACCTTAACCTATGCCTTATCCGAGTGGTGAAAGAGAATATACTTACACCTTAATAAAGTCGGTTAAAAATAACAACACACCCTATACAGATATATTTGAATGAAAGAGACATTTAGTAAGAGAAGCCTGATTAATATTCAATTCACGTTTTATAATGTATGTAAAGGTAAATAATAATAATAATAAAATCACTACATGGCCGGCACCGTCTTGACCTTACCAACAACGCCGTTGACAAAATAGCGTCAAACGCATGGTTAAAGCAAGGGGAGCTGTTCCCTGAGACGGAAGGATTTATGCTCGCAATACAAGATCAGGTAATAGATACAAAGAACTATAGAAAGCATATTATTAGAGACCGTAACGTGAGCAGCGACCACTGTCGCCACTGCCATAAGCAACCAGAAACAATACAGCATATTACAGGTGCCTGCTCATCCATCACACAGACAGACTACAAACACAGACACGACCAAGTAGCAGCAATCATACATCAGATACTCGCACACAAACACAACCTCATCTCAGAAAAATTACCATACTAGAAATACACACCACAAATAATACTAGAATCACCCGACTATAAACTATACTGGGTGTTGGCGACGCGACCTCCACCAGCGTGCGTGCAAATTTCAAAATAACGCGGCAAACGTATCGTTTCGACGCGTTTTAAAATTTGCAACCACTCGTTCCACTTATTATTAATTAATTGTGGAATATCCTCATCCCATTGAATATTACTTCGCCACGTATCTTGGAGTAATATTTTACCTTTTATTGTAAAAGGCGACAAAAAACCGTATACATCAAAAATTGACATAACAACGCGTAACATTTCGCGTTTTGTAGGAGTTTTAATCCCGTTTATAATATCCACCGGAATACGTTTAAAAGAAACATCGAAACCTAAACTATCCTCCTTCGGGTGCCATATTAAGCCTAAAGTTCGTTCACCTTCGTCCATATGATCCAGATTGAACTTTACCGCGGACGCACCGAGCGACTCGGTCGGTAGGCTGTCTAGTACCGCGGCGCTATTACTAGTCCAGTTCCTAATTTCAAAACCACCTTGACTATGAACATCGATTATGTTTTTGGCGAGTTTAATCGCCGTGTCCTCGTCTTCTACGCTATCTATGTAGTCGTCTGCGTAATGTTGTTTACATATCGCGTAAACGACGTCCGGCATGGTAGACTGAAATCTTATTGCGTTTGTATTTTTAATAAATTGAGCTATAAATGGTGAACAATTCGCGCCGAAAATCAAGGACGTCATGACAAAAGTTTTTATACATTTAGTTACGGGATCTCGCCATATAAACCGTAGCGCGTCTTGATCTTCGCGTATAATTTTTATTCTAAGAAACTGATCTTTAATATCAGCTGACATGGCAACTTTCTTTTCCCTAAACCGTAACATAATACCGAATAACGACATAAGGAGGTCCGGCCCCTGTAGTAGATAGTCATTGAGACAAACACCGTGACTTTACTCGTACATCCAGAATTTTATTATTCCTCCTCCCGTAGCCTACAAAGGCTGGTCCTTCGAACCGGATCGTCTATTTTCCTCGTCAGTAACCAGCACGCGATGTCCAATCCTGCGCCACACGATATGGTACTAACTCGTGGCGCGAGGCAGAGGATGTTGCAGAGTCAGTCGGCACGGGAGGAACCTTATGGGGATGTACGAACTACCGGGGACCGCGGCAACAGTCACAGGTCAGAGCCTGTCTGCCGTGGATCCATAAAGTCCGAACGGAAGACTCATAGCAAGTCGTCCAAAATGTCCAGAAATATCGAGTTCGAGGCACAAAAGAGGCTCATCGAGCTGGAGGCAGCTGAGGCGCAACTGGAAGCCGCAGAAAAATTTGCTAAATTAAAACAAGAAGTCATAGAACGAAAAATGGCGGCGAAAATTGCCGCACTTGAAGAGCAATATTCACACAGAAGTGCAAGCTCAGAATGCTCGTCGCTATCAAAAAAAGTCGAAGAATGGCTAGAAAACGGCGAACAAAATGTCGATATTGTAAATAATTGTGTAAATAGTAAAAATAATTATTTTCATCGAAGCGTCGACGACGCCATCTTGTCCACCGCGCATGCGCGGAGCGGGCCGGCCGCCGCCGCCGCCCGCGCCGAGCCGATCGAAGTCGCGCGTTTGTCGCCAATCGATGCGAATACACAATCGGGCTTCAGTAAGTTAGCAGAAGCGCTAAAGGAAGTAACTGTGGCCGCTACTACTAATGCCGTGAACGCGGGAATGGTCAGCCGATTGTGTACCCCGAAGGAGCTACCTGCATACTTCGGCGACCCGATGGAGTGGCTCGCCTTCAAACAGGCGTACGAGGAGTCGACGGAGGTCTGCCAGTTTACCGCCAAGGAGAACATGTGGCGCCTGCGAAAGTGTCTCAGAGGAGCGGCCCGAGAGTCCGTCACCGCCCTCCTCATCAGCGCCGCCGACCCCGAGGCCGTCATGTCAACGCTGGAGCTGCAGTTCGGCCAGCCGGATGTCATCCTGCCTAGGATACTCAACGAGATACGGAAGCTGCACCCCGTGGGCCCGGAGTACCACCGAGACATCGTCAGCTTCTCCATCAAGGTGAAGAACTATGTGGCTGCAGTCAGGTGTCTGTCCCAGGAGGAGTACCTACGCGGAGTGAACATAACGTCCCTAGTGTTGTCTAAATTGCCCCCCATACTATTGTCCAAGTGGAGTGACTACAGTTATCCCATAATAAGTGTAAATAGTTCCGTGTGTCGACTCGAAATTCTCTCTAATTTCCTCAGTGAAGAGGCCCTCAAGGTGTCCAAAACCTCAGTGTCCCTCTGTGTGTCAAATGACTATTTTAAGAACCGTAAGTGTGTGTCTAATGACTCTAAAAACGTGATGTTTGTACACAGCAAAGTAGGTAATAATAGTAGGTCTAAGTGTAAATATTGTAATATAGGTGTACATAGTTTAACGGAGTGTAAAAAGTTTTGTAAGTCGCTGCGCAAATACAGGTGGGAATTTGTGAAACGTCAAGGTTTGTGCTACAAGTGTCTGAACGGCCGCCACAACCGGGAGACCTGCCCAGCAGCAGCGTGTGACGTCGACGGCTGCAACCAGTCGCACCACAGGTTGTTGCACTTCACTTCACCGCAGCATAATGTAAGTACTGCACAGTTGTCTAATGTAGGGTCTCAGGTACAAGATGTCGAAAATATAAACACCTGTAGATCTGAACAAAGTGTACATAGTGTAAATACAAGCAGTACGTCGCAGGAACAAAATGTGTCCAATGTAAATAGGTACCTGCAGTACATCGCAATGTCTGTTAAAAGTCGTCCGTGTAAATATTCACGGCCCTAATGGTGCAATAAGTTGTATAGCCATGTTAGACGATGGCTCTAGTGTATCATTAATAAGTAGTGAATTGACAAATAGGTTAGGTTTATGTGGAGATAAACAAACATTACGTGTATGTGGCGCGTGGAGTAACACCGCGCTAGAATGTAACAGTACGGTGGTACGGTCGTGTATTTCGAACGCAGATGGACAGAAGTTCGAATTTACCGCGCGCAGCATAGATGAGTTAAGGTTACCGGTGCAAAACTTAACGTCTGTAGATTTCTGTAAATATAAACATTTAAGTCAAGTTAATAATAATTTTGCTACCGGAATGTGTAAACCTGATATTTTGATAGGTCAGGATAATTATCATTTGTTGTTGCCGCTTAAAATTATTAGGGGCAGACCTAACGAGCCTTACGCGACACTGACCCCACTAGGTTGGTGTATTCATGGTTTTGTGTCCAACTTACCTCGCGTGCCCCACTCAGCGCTGCTCATCTGCGATGACCTTGCCGTCCCCTCGGCTGCCGAACTTACCTTGCGCGAGATCCAGGAAGACGTCCGTCGTTCTTTCACTTTAGAGTCAATGGGAATCGGTACTAAGCCGCGAGAGAACGCCGAGGACGCCCGTGCAGTCGCCCACCTGGAGCAGACGGCCACGCTCATAGACGGGAGGTGGTACGTAGGGCTGCCGTGGAAAAATGTACATAGTAGGATGCCGGAGTCGCTTCCGCACGCTGTAAATAGATTAGTTAATGTCGAAAAGAAAATGAATAATAACGCTGAATTCGCTGCTAGGTATACTGATAGGATTCAGCACCTGCTGGATAACGATTTCGCACAGGAATTGCCGACGGATAGGCCGGCGCGACGGACGTGGTACCTACCACATTTTGGGGTCGACAACCCTAATAAAAAGAAGCTGCGCTTAGTGTTCGATGCAGCCGCTAAAAGTCACGGTGTTTGTCTCAATGACTATCTACTACAGGGGCCGGACCTCCTTATGTCGTTATTCGGTATTATGTTACGGTTTAGGGAAAAGAAAGTTGCCATGTCAGCTGATATTAAAGATCAGTTTCTTAGAATAAAAATTATACGCGAAGATCAAGACGCGCTACGGTTTATATGGCGAGATCCCGTAACTAAATGTATAAAAACTTTTGTCATGACGTCCTTGATTTTCGGCGCGAATTGTTCACCATTTATAGCTCAATTTATTAAAAATACAAACGCAATAAGATTTCAGTCTACCATGCCGGACGTCGTTTACGCGATATGTAAACAACATTACGCAGACGACTACATAGATAGCGTAGAAGACGAGGACACGGCGATTAAACTCGCCAAAAACATAATCGATGTTCATAGTCAAGGTGGTTTTGAAATTAGGAACTGGACTAGTAATAGCGCCGCGGTACTAGACAGCCTACCGACCGAGTCGCTCGGTGCGTCCGCGGTAAAGTTCAATCTGGATCATATGGACGAAGGTGAACGAACTTTAGGCTTAATATGGCACCCGAAGGAGGATAGTTTAGGTTTCGATGTTTCTTTTAAACGTATTCCGGTGGATATTATAAACGGGATTAAAACTCCTAAAAAAAAGGCGAAATGTTACGCGTTGTTATGTCAATTTTTGATGTATACGGTTTTTTGTCGCCTTTTACAATAAAAGGTAAAATATTACTCCAAGATACGTGGCGAAGTAATATTCAATGGGATGAGGATATTCCACAATTAATTAATAATAAGTGGAACGAGTGGTTGCAAATTTTAAAACGCGTCGAAACGATACGTTTGCCGCGTTATTTTGAAAATGTAAATAGTCTTAGGAATGTACGCGATGCACCGAATAGCGAGTGCCCCCCGTCTCCCCGCGCGCCCCTCGCTTCCCCGCGTGCGCCCGCGCGCGCTCCTGTGTGTCGACCGCTGTCGCCCGGGTCAAGGACACGAACAGCTGACGCGTGTACTTATGTTTCGGGCGGTTACAATAATTTAGAATTGCATTTATTTTGCGACGCGTCTACTAAGGCTATGTGTGCTGTCGCTTACTGGCGCTGGATGTCTAATAATAATATTCGCGTTGCGTTTATTGCCAGTAAGTGTCGAGTGGCTCCCTTAAAACTTACGTCGGTGCCACGCTTGGAACTACAAGCTGCGCTTCTCGCGGCTCGGCTCGCCGACACTATAGGAAAGGAGCACACTATGAAACCTGTAAATAGATATTTTTGGTGTGATTCTAGTACGGTTCTACATTGGATTCGGAACGACGCGCGCTGTTATAAAGCTTTTATTGCACATCGTCTAGGGGAGATAGATGAACTAACTAGTATTAACGAGTGGAGGTATGTACCCACCAAATTAAATGTCGCAGATCTGGCCACAAGAGATTCTTGTGATTTTTCCGTTTTTAACGTCGATAGCGAGTGGTTCCGTGGCCCGAATTTTTTGTATAGCGATGAGTCGTTATGGCCAGCAGATTTCTTGGTACCGAGGGTCAATAAGGTAGATCTAGAGTTTGTAAATACAGTCCACATAGTCGAAAACAATCTACCTGCTGTGCCAGATCCGCTGCGTTTCTCATCGTGGCTACGGTTACTTAGGTCTACTTGTATAGTTTTTTCGTTTGTAGATATTAAATGTAAGAAGCTTACCGGTACTATCGACGGTGACTTAATGTCTAAGGCTGAACAGCTGTTAGTTAAATATGCGCAGTTACAGAGTTTTCCCGAAGATGTACATAGTCTGAAAAATAATAATTATATAAATAAGAAAAGTAGGTTACTTACCTTGTCTCCGTTTCTCGACGAGCATGGAATCCTGCGCGCCGGTGGCCGCATCGACGCGGCACGCGACGTCCCGGTTAGTGTGAAACATCCCGTCATACTCGACGGCAGGCACCACGTCGCGCGCCTTATTGTCAAACATTTTCATGTTCGCGCTGCCCATGGTAACCATGAGACAGTAGTCAACGATTTGAAGCAGAAATATTGGATTCTGCATATTAGGCCGACCGTAAGGCGTGTAGCTATCGAATGTATGCTTTGTAGGATTAGGAAAGCGCAACCCAAACCACCTAGGATGGGTGACCTTCCGGAGGCACGCTTGGCGCATCACCAAAGACCGTTTAGTTACTGCGGGCTCGATTTATTCGGTCCTATCGAAATTGCAATCGGTAGAAGAAGGGAAAAGCGATACGGCGTATTATTTACTTGTTTAACTGTCAGAGCCATTCATATTGAAATCGTATCGTCTTTAACAACGGACTCTTTGATAATGGCTCTCCGTAGGATGGCGGCTAGACGAGGATGGCCGCTACACTTGTATTCTGATAACGGTACGAATTTGCGAGGCGCCGATACCGAAATTCGTAAATCTATTCAAAATTTAAGTCCCAACACATTACAGTCGACCGCGATTAATTACGGCACAACCTGGACCTTTATACCTCCCTCCAGTCCGCATTGGGGTGGGGCATGGGAGCGCCTCATTCGAACTGTCAAAAGTTCACTTAAAGTCATATTAAATGAGCGCACCCCCCGTGAGGAAGTTCTACTCACACTGATGGCTGAGGTCGAACAGATAGTGAACGGTCGTCCGTTAACGCATGTGAGCGTGGAGCCAGGGTCGGAGGAGGCCCTCACGCCTAATCATTTTCTTTTAGGTTCGTCGTCAAATTTACCGGTGTTAGGGGAGTTCGACGACTCCGATTTATTTTTACGTAAGCAATGGCGTATAGCGCAACGCCTTGCCGATATGTTTTGGTCTCGCTGGGTAAAGGAGATGCTGCCGCAGCTGATCCCTAGGAGCAAATGGACCCAGGAAGAGACACCTCTGAAAGTAGGGGACTTTGTTTTTATCGTGGACCCGAATTCTCCGCGAAACTGTTGGTTGCGGGGAACAGTAGAGGCGGTCATACCAGGGAAAGATGAGCGCGTCAGAGTGGTGGACATTCGCACTAGGGCTGGAATTTTAAGACGCTCTGCGGCCCGCGTCGCATGTGTACCTATGGGCTAGGAGTGCTGTTCCAGCACTGGGGTGGGGAATGTTGGCGACGCGACCTCCACCGTACTGCACCTTTAAGAAATGTAAAAAAGAAACTAAGTTATGTTTTGTCTATGGCGAAGCGACGCCTCGGAATTCAACTGTTTTTTCGTGTTATGATATAAAAGAGAATTGTCGGCGGATTTTGGGCAGTCTATTTTAGTTTTTTCTGAAGTGTACTTATATTTGTGGTCTTCCGTTAATATACCGTGACTTTACTCGTACATCCAGAATTTTATTATTCCTCCTCCCGTAGCCTACACTGGGACAGGACAATACTGACAGACAAGACCGTACATCACAATAGACCTGACATCACACTTCACGACAAACATAACAAAACCGTCTACCTCGTAGATGTCGCCATACCTAACTCACACAACCTCACTAGTACACACATAACCAAACTCACAAAATACACAGACTTGTCAATAGAACTAAAAGCGCAATGGAGAGTAAGCACAGTTACAATCATACCAATCATCATCTCAACCACAGGCATCATACCTAAGACACTACACACATCACTCAAAACACTTAATATACATCCACTTACATACATAATCTTACAGAAAGCAGTCATCTTAAATACATGCCGAATTGTCCGAAAATTCTTATCCATCCCTTAATTTCACATCTTGCAGTTGTTTGGCCACAAGCTCGCAACTGCAGTAGCTACCCCACAAGGGAGAAAAGAAAATTTTAAAAATACAAATAATAATAATAATAATATACCTTTAATTTTGACCAGTAATCTGATCAAGGCATGTAAGTAAATAGGTCCTTAGACTCCTTTACTTTGTAGTCTTAAGGGCGATATCGTATTTTGCATCGATTGGATTATTTTGAACTGAGCATGATGTAAACTGTAAATCGCTTTAGCATTTAGATTCATAAAAAGTTGGAGATTTTGATTCTAAAAGTGACCAAGGTAATCTATAAAATATCGGTAGTATCTAACTTTTAGTAAGTATGTGTATTTATAAAAGTAAATTTTTGAAGGTAACAAAATAAGTAATCAACAGTGTGAACATTTTTCATATCACTCCTAGACTAAGGTCGTTGTCCGCTGCCACCATAACCCGATTGGACTATAGAAAAAAATTTATAATAATCTCCTTTTTGAGTCGGTTAAAAAATTATTCGCAGGCTGTTCGCGATAGGCGTCGGCGCGACGTCCCTGCTGACGCTGTTCACGCCGCCGCTGGCTCACACAAGCACCGGCCTGCTCGTCACCGTGCGCGTCGTCGAGGGACTGTTCGAGGTGAGTATACAGTCTGACAGCAGGCCTGTCGCGACAGGCGTCGGCGCGACGTCCCTGCTGACGCTGTTCACGCCGCCGCTGGCTCACACAAGCACCGGCCTGCTCGTCGCCGTGCGCGTCGTCGAGGGACTGTTCGAGGTGAGTATACAGTCTGACAGCAGGCCTGTCGCGACAGGCGTCGGCGCGACGTCCCTGCTGACGCTGTTCATGCCGCCGCTCCTGCATGGTCAAGGACTTATTAACATAATCAACCACTCGTCATCTTAACTACAAACGTTCCAGGGATGTAAATTACCCTTAGGCGTACGGTATAGCTGCGTTTTAGACTCTTCTAGAAAAGCCCACCTATTCGTGGCTCTATCTGCATCCTAATATCTGTGTTATGTCTCACTTCTTTGCCATTTATTTATTCCAGGGTGTAACATACCCGTGCATCCACGCGGTCTGGTCGCGTTGGGCGCCGCACGACGAGCGCACGCGGCTCGCGACGTTCGCGTTCAGCGGCAGCTACGTCGGCACCGTGGTCTCCATGCCCGTCTGCTCCATGCTCACCAAGTATACGGGCTGGCCGGGGATCTTCTATGTGTTCGGTGAGTGACTTGAGAGAGGATGGTATGGTTATTTGATACCTTTGAACAAACTATGGAACAAATACTGTCAAAAATATGTGCATCTAACAAAAGGGTTATTATATGTGGAGACTTTAATATTAATTTATTGGATTTAAATTCCACAACTGTTAGATTCACATCTTTATTTAAATCATATAACCTTTGCAATTTGTTTCATGAACCTACAAGAGTCTGTGAGACCACAGCTACTTGTATTGATAACATATTTACAAATCTCATTCCCGATAAAAAAGAAATAATTAATAAGTTAAGCTCTGATCACTGTGGACAGTTAGCATCATTTAATGTCAATTGCGATAATAACGTAAAGGATAATCTTGTGTTTGTTCCTGTGACTACAAAACGTATTGAGCAATTTAGAAGTAAATTAAATTCAAATATTCAGTCATTGGGTAGATCAAATAGCTCAGATGAAGCTTTTAATAATTTGTTTAAGGTAATAAGAACACAATTTAATACAGTATTTACTTCTAAAACAGTTAGAAACGATAATAAAAAAACCAGATTTATTGAATGGGCAACTAAAGGAATTAAAATAAGTAGGCAAAGATTATATGAATTATATGATGAGAGGTGTAGCAACAGTAGTAAATCATTTAAAGCATATGTTAAAAATTATTCTAAAACCTTCAGAAAAGTTTGTAAAGCTGCTAAGGCTCTATATATCAAAAATAAAATTAAAAATTCTAAAAATAAAATCAAAACTACATGGAAGGTTATATCTGGTGAGACTGGAAACGTCACCTGTCGTAACACTGATTTTGAATTATACTTTGAAAATAAAAAGATTACAAATAATCTCGAAGTTGCGACGGTTTTTGAAAAGTTTTTTGCTGACATTCCGGTCTCAACTACAAAAAATCTAAATTCCTCACCAGAAGCTGCTGAAAAGCTACTCAGAGACAATGTAAAGGAATGTGATGTCAATTTCAAGTTTAGGGAAATTAGCCCTAGAGATATTATTGATACCTTTAAATTGTTGAATATTAAAAATACTACTGATCTCTGGGGCATGTCTACAAAAATTATTAAATCGATAATTGACATCATAGCTCCTCATCTGGCAATAATTTTCAATGACTGCATTAAGAGTGGTGTTTTTCCTGACTTAATGAAGCACAGTAAGGTCGTACCTTTATTTAAAGCGGGAATTAAATCAGATCCGACTAATTACCGGCCTATTTCGATTTTACCGACTCTTAGTAAAATATTTGAAAAAGTAATTTTACAGCAATTACTGTTACATTTTAATTTAAATAATTTATTACACAATAACCAATACGGTTTTACTAAGGGTCGTTCCACAACGGATGCTGGTATAGGTCTTCTTTGTAGCATATTTGAAGCTTGGGAGGAGTCACAGGATGCCTTAGGTATTTTTGTGACCTCTCTAAGGCATTTGACTGTGTCGAGCATGCTACTTTAGTCAAAAAATTGCACCACTATGGCATAAGGGACTCAGCACTCAGCCTTTTGACTTCTTACCTCAAAAATAGGACTCAAAGGGTTGAAGTTAATAGTAAAAGATCCAATGGGACCAAAATAGAATTAGGTGTACCACAGGGAACCATTTTAGGACCATTTCTTTTTCTCATCTACATTAATGACTTACCTTATCTAGTTAAGGATAATGAGATAGTACTTTTTGCTGATGACACTTCACTTATTTTTAAAGTGAAGCGACGGCAGTCAAATTACGACGAGGTAAAAATAGTACATTGGTTTAATGTTAATAACTTACTTTTAAACTCTAAGAAAACCAAATGTTTAAAATTTACTTTGCCCAATGTTAGGCAAGTTCAAACCAATTTACTATTAAATGATGAGAAAATGAATTTGGTGGACTCCACTGTATTCTTAGGCATTACATTAGATAGTAAATTACAGTGGGGTCCTCATATTGCTAATCTTGCAGGTAAGCTCAGTTCTGCAGCATATGCAGTCAGAAAAATTAGGGAAATTTCTGATGAAGACACGGCAAGACTAGTTTATTTTAGTTATTTTCACAGTAGAATGTCTTATGGTATCCTTTTATGGGGAAACGCTGCCGACGTCAATACAATTTTTGTGCTGCAGAAGCGAGCTATACGCTCAATTTATAAAATGTCAGCTTTTGAATCTCTGAGAGAAAAGTTTAAAGAAATTGGTATTCTAACTGTTGCTTCTCAATACATTTTGGATAATGTATTGTATGTTAGAAAGAATTTAACTAAATTTAAAACTAAAAGTGATAGTCACGGTAGAAACACTAGAAATAGGCACAAGCTGGAAATACCAGTGATCAGACTTAGCAAAATAAGTAAATCTTTTAAAGGTCAATGTATACGCCTTTACAATAAAATCCCGGAAAACGTTCAAAATCTATCAATTAATAAATTTAAAAAAGTAATTAAAGAACGTTTGTGTCCCAAAGCCTACTATACGGTCAAAGATTTCCTAAACGATAGCACATCTTGGGAGTAGGATGGCTGCTTGCAAGGCTGCTTCTACATTTATTATATGTGACTTACAATTATTGTGTATTCATATTGTATAGATTAAGTTATTTACATTGTAAATTTTATTTTTTTAAAAGACAAATTTTCCACTTTTTTACTAAAAAGTGGCCCCGTGCGAGTTTCTTACGCCGGTTCTTCTCGCCGGGTTAGTTCCCGAACCGGTGGTAGGCAACATGTAGTTCAACATTCTGAAAATATTTGATTCAAATTTATTCAGAAATAAAACAATTTTTATTTTATTTTTATTTTATTTATGTCGCGTCCTTGCAACCAACGGTGTAACGCATCGTTCAGCAATGATGTGATTCTTGTAATATAATTTTATTTTCGACGTCATTGTACGAATCTCACTTTTGGAAAAAGGTTGTTTCTAGAAAGACCATGTAATAACAAAACAATTTATCTATTTTCAGGTATAATGGGCCTCGTTTGGACAACGGTATGGTGGCTCATCGTGAAGGAATCTCCGGAGAAAGACCCTCATATCACAGCAGGAGAATTAAGATACATACAGGTATGTATTCGCTAACCACTAGGACATAAAAAGACAGTTCTATGACACAGTAGGTCTACTTAATGAATATCGATCCGAAAAACCTTTATGTCTCCAGTTCATTGTAATTTGTAAACCTTGCCAAAGATGGAGCCACAAAGTTACAATCGCACTCAGAGAGGTTTAATAATTAATTTAACATTTTTTTTAGAAGTCCTTTTTATTCCGAAATATATGTTTTACATTTTGGTTAGATTAGTGACTTTCATAAGTTAGATTATGTCTCGCATTTCGGTGTGCCTCTTGGCATAGGCCTCCTCCAGCTCTCTCCAATGAGCTCGGTCATCCGCTGCTCTGGTCCAGTATGGTCCTAGAGTTAAGCGAATATCGTCACTCCATCTTGTCTTCGGACGTCCCTGTCTTCTGGTGTCTCCTCTTGGATACCATAAGGTTACTCGCTTACTCCACTTAAATAATTTGCAACGCAACATGTGCCCGGTCCAACTCCATTTTAAATGATCTATGCGTGATATTATGTCTGTTACTTTTGTCTTTTTTCTTATTTCTGAACTTTGGATATATCGCTAAGCCTGATTCCCAACATGCTTCTTTCCATTGCTCTTTCAGTTTTGGCTAGTAACTCTCTGTGTTTCTTCGTTAGTGCCAATGTCTCACACCCGTATGTCATACAGGGGAGAATACACGTGTTGAAAGTTTTTCTCTTGATGTGTATACCTAGGTCTTGGTTCTTCATAATTTCTTTCAACGACCAGTATTTCTTCCAACATAGGGTCTTCTGGGGATATTATTTGTCCTAAGTATACATCTCTCTAGTCTTTTACATAATCAAGTTTAGTTCCATATGCCTCTATGTGTTACTTTTATTTAACATAATTGAATGAATATTTCAAACTGCGCCTGCTGTTGCCAACTATCAAATTTAAACACAAAACCCCCCTATTCTAGGAGACGCGCGGCACAATGGCAGTAGAGGGATCCAAGATCCGTCACCCGTGGTGCGCCATGCTGCGGTCGGCGCCGGTGTGGGCGATAGTGATGGCGCACTTCAGCGAGAACTGGGGCTTCTACACGCTGCTCACCTTCCTGCCCACCTTCATGCAAGGTCAGCCAACTTCCTGGACATTCTGTTGCACTATATGCCATGCTGCGGTCGGCGCCGGTGTGGGCGATAGTGATGGCGCACTTCAGCGAGAACTGGGGCTGCTATAAACTATTTGTCCTTTCTCGAGACTCAAATTCCAAACATCTTCATCGGTTGATCATGAATAGACGACAGACATAAACATAACTCACATTATCATAACATTGCTGCATGCCATCTTTATAGACTTTATAGATTACTGTAAAATCAATAAAGACGACTCGCCCTTTTTGCAACGTTTATTTTTTTATTCACCAAGAGAACAACATATTTTATTACAGCATTTTTTATAGTTTCTCTTACGTTCCAGACGTATTCGGCTACGAGACGTCATCCACGGGCTGGGTATCAGCTGTCCCATATCTGGCGATGTCAGTGGTGTTGCAAGTAGCCGGCCACATGGCGGACTGGCTGCTCAAGATGGACCTAATGACGATCACGAATATACGGAAACTGTTCAATTGCGGGGCGTTCTTGGCACAGGTGGGGTTTTATCGGATATACTATACATATTATATACATAGACGATGATATGTATAAGAAGAAGGATTCTCATATTTTTTTTTGTTTGTTCGTGGATAACTTCGCCGTTAGTGAATCGATTTTGATGGTTCTTTTTTTGTTGGAAAGTGGATACTTCATAGGTGGTCCCATGATCTTCTACGGGCTTTGGCTTAACACGTATCACCGTAATATATCCTGAAAGCCAGTATCAACAGTGGCTACCATCTCTATGACATGATACCATCTACCTATCTTCCTGGAGAAGCCGATATGCCCAGTGAATCCGAGTATTCGAAGCTCAATGTTATAATATTGTCAATTTTAAGACTATTAATCTAATGACACATCTCAAGCTCAAATCTGATAAGTTGAAACTTTGAACCACGCTAAAGGAATATGGATTTATTCTGGTGCAATTAAACGTTAAAAAACCCTTCTTTTATTAGTAAATGTATCAGTTACATAAAATATATCTCTAAGGGGCGTGTTTCACCACTTCCTGATAAGTGCCGAATAGGCTATTCACCAGTTAACTTGACAGTTCAAGTATCTGTCAAAAAAGTTGTGAATAGCCTATTCGGCACTTTATCAAAAAGTGAGGTGAGACAGGCCCTAACTGTTGACTTGATATGTTTCAGACAATCTTCATGATAGCGGCGGCGTACTCGAGCACGGTGGTCGGTTGTGTCATCTGTCTCACCATAGCTGTGGGGCTCGGCGGGTTCGCCTGGTCCGGATTTAGGTACTGTTTTAATCGTCTAGCGGCTATTGTGTAAATATTTTATAACTAATAAAATATTTACACAATAAATCACGTTAACAAAGCTCTTTAATATTCTGTCATATACATAGATTTAGCCCTATGCTATGTACTGCGTTTATGGAGGGTAGATGGAGGAGAACTATCTTATATGGGCGATATTTGAAAAAGTGTCCAGCTGTACGCAGTAAATAACAGTTGAAAAATCCTCCAAGAGTAGCTGCTCCAAAGGGTATGGAATGAATGTAGCCGTTGGTGACAAAATATAGGTTATATTTTAATATAAATTGAAGTATATTAAAATATAACCTAAAATAGCTGAAATAAAAGCTGCTAAATGATTTAAAATTTACCCTGTTGCTACTGTAGCGCCACCCTAATTTAACGCATTTCAGCGGACACTTTTTACATACAGAGACAGTTCTCCTCCATCTACACTCCATAACTGCGTTGTGTAACTATTTTTATAAAATTATACAATGACATACGCACAAACAATATAACAGAAGTTTCAGTAGTGCTACCCGTTACCAAAAAACGCGTAAGTACTAACATTTGATAGAGTTGTACTATCAGGGAAGTTGATTCATAGACAGATGGCGGTCCTAATTATTTCGGGCTTTGTCAAAACTAACGGACGGATGACGACATATAGTTGACATAATCCGACCAAATGACATAGGTCTGTCAACTGCCTTTGAATCAATTTTTTCGATGATGGTATTATAGCTATTCGGAAAGGTTAAGGTAAGGTATGTAAGGTAACAAACCGACTAGCCTAGTAGAATCTCACAGAGAGCTACGCTATACGGAACCTTAAACATCACTCTCTGACTAAAAAACCTTAACTTTCAGCGTGAACCACCTGGACATAGCGCCGCCTCACGCGAGCGTGCTGATGGGTCTGTCCAACACCATCGCGACCCTGCCCGGCATCATCAGCCCGCCGCTCGCCGGCAGCATCGTCACTGACAAGGTATTACTGCCGTGGCTCCACTCACTTCATGAAATGCGATTATTTCATGAAGATTGGATAAATATATAAATCTAGATAAGAAAGGACTTTATCGTAAGATTGGATTTACTCACTTCATGAGTATACAAGGTGTACTTAATAAAACTAAAAAAAAATACTGGTGTGTATGGTTACCTGGTATTACATAATTGAAATGAACTTCAAATTTAACCCACTATTTTAACATTCCAGACGGCGGAACAATGGCGCTACGTGTTCTTCATATCGAGCGGCATATACCTCTTAGGCGCAGTGGTGTACGGAACTTTCGCATCTGCCGAGCGCCAGCCCTGGGTACTGGAGTTCGATGTTGACGCCACATTCGATACTGACGCCTCATCTGTCACTACAGCCTATGAGAACAAGACGGAGAGGAATTCTGAGATGTAAAAAGTGCTGCATTGATCTGTAGGGGTAAAGCCGCCATCTTATGAGTGTAAAAGTTCTATCCTACTAGGTTTGGCCGAAATTGCGCCGCCATTTTGTAAATGTTACAATACAATTATTTGCAGTCCTATTATGATCTATTAGCATCTCGCGACGCTATCTTGTATCAGAAAACAACGATTGAGCTGGCAAAAATCACACCTCCAACTTGTAAATGTCAAAAATTGCAATCCTACTCTAATTATTAATGAGGGTGTCGCGACGCCATCTTGTAAATGTCAGAGTCACAAACCTAGATGGATCTACATTATTAGCGTGGCCAATAGGGAATATTACGCAAAAGTCGCAGCAGAGGGCGCTACTAGCACACACAGTAAATAATACGACATGTTGCACCCGTTATATCAGATTATAGACAGAAACGTTGTGAAACGTCCAACAAAACTTTTTGGAACAAAGTTCTTTATCGCGCGTTCGGCGTAAATCTGAAGGCTAGACAGAACGATATTTGACCTTGATTTGACCTCGACACTTTTTATTAGTACCTGCATGTTAGGGGCAGAGGGCGTTGACGGTAAGTATCCCCGTGCGTCAACGGTCAACTAGATGGCGATTTTGGAACAAAGTTTTTTAAATAAACAGTGACGCGTTGTTAGTGTTCCTGGGCGTCAATAGATGGCGTTTTTTTAAATAATTTTTTTGAGTGTATATGTATGTACAGGTTTTTTGAACTTATGAAATAACTTCATTCCATTCGGGTGTCCGTTGACACCTCTCAAGTTTTTTATTTCCTGTCCATGCTGGTCATGGGCGTACCCAGGTTCTGAGCCAGGGGGGGCAAATTACCCAGGTTCTGATGCCAGGGGGGGCAAATTACCCAGGTTCTGGGCCAGGGGGGGGGCATAGGTGTAGGTCTAGGTGTTTATAAAGAATAAAAAATTAATAATTTTTAGCTGTAAAAATATTGTATTGCAAAGAAATGGCGAAAATTCGTTTTCTTAATTTTTAATTTTTATACATAAACTAGCTGTCCCGGCAGCGTATTTACAAAGGGGCTGCCATAATGCTGGTGCCGCACTCTAGTGTACAAACATTGAAGTAATATATCCTATTGAATATTGATCGACCGCCTTTTGTTGTTTCGCCTCTAGCTTTTTGACTCAATATGAGTGTTACTCACTTATGTTTATGTTCCTTTTTGATAACACTAATGTTGGTAAGAATATTAGTATGAACTTTACACTAGTTAGTTAAAAATATTATAAATGTGACTTATTATAATCCTTATAATTTGTTGTTTAAATAAGAAAAACAAATTATTTATATTATCAATAAGGCCAACTTGCACAGATATGTGCAATGTGTGAGTTATCTTTCTTCACATTTACTACATAATATTTAATCCAGGTTTAACTTTAACCAAAAACTGTGCTAGTGGGATTTGGATTTAAAAGTGCGTAGTTAAAAATGTTTTGCAGTAAGTGTAATGTTAATAGTGAATTTATTCTTTAGCTTTGGTGTTAAGTATGTTGCACAAATATATTATAGCCAATCTAAAATTGCCGCTGTTATTAGTTTATATTTGTTGTTAAAAAAGGAAAAATTTATTATGGAGGTGCACTTATAAGTTTCTATATCCGTATCATGTCTCGAAAATATGTTAGCTTTAACATTAGAATGTTTATTTTATAATTATTTTGTGCTTTATTTTCTCTGTAATTAGCGAATAACAGTGAAGTCACGTTGCTAAGTTGCATTGCGATGCGTTCTATCAACGTTTATTCTAGTAGGGGAGGGGAAGGTGCTATTTTTGTAGTCACTCGAGCGTCATGGAAACCTAGTAGGTTTTTTACATTAGGTAAAACTGATAAAAAAATATTTAGGTAAATCATAAATATACTTTAGACCACAAGGACTACATCATTTAGTTTAGTGCAAAATAAAATATCTGCGAAGATTAGTTAGGAAAATATGAAGCTTTATTTTTTTTTTATATTTTAAAATGCTCCTACAGGCTTACCTGACCTTTGAATCGTGCTTTATATGGAAGCTTCTTTGGAGTATACTAAACATCCCCTATCTTAATCTGACAGATACGATGTCATTTCAATATTTAAAAAAATTACCCACCACATGAGAAGTCAGATTTCTATATCATGATAACTAGACACATGTCGGAAACCTATACAAGCTTAATCTGACACGCTCGAGCTTATCCTGAAATCCCCTCTTCCCCTCCCCAACTACATATTCAACTCGCGTTGTTACAACACATCAGCATACAGTGCGTTTTTCCATTACAAAAACGCAACACTAAAGCTTCGCTTTAAAATATAGAAATTATTGTAAATATTAAATGTGTTGTGTTAATTTTAGTTAAGTAATTTTAGTAAAGTTAATTTTCCTATTATTAATAGTCTTTTGGGTTTTAATAACTATAAAAACTGTATTGGATAAAACCTATGGAAATGTAAATACTATATCAAAAAACACGTACAGGGTATGTATAAAATTTCTAGAAAAACTTTATTTAAAACTAAATACCTAACTATATTGAAATAAATTTTTAAAATGTACCAGAAAGACTATAATATAATAATTATAACGAAGGTAGTGAATGCGTTCAAAATATATCTAAACGGCTTACTTTCATTATCATTTACCACAAATATCATTATACGTTTTTGTACACAATATGATTCACTGTCTTCTAGTAGACTAGTTTTAATATATAATTTGTTAAAAGATCTGCTATGTGTAAGTCATGTTAAGCTTATGATCTGTATATTGTGATTTGTGATTGTAATAAATGTTGTTATTCAAGGAGTAAGTTTTTTCTTAATATTATTAAGGTGCAGTTGAGAAAATCTAATGGCAGCGGACTACATTTTTTTATGAAATAAGGGGGCAAACGAGCAAACGGGTCACTTGATGGAAAGCAACTTCCGTCGCCAATGGACACTCGCAGCATCAGAAGAGCTGCAGGTGCGTTGTCGACCTTTTAGGAGGGAATAGGCTAGTAGAGGAGGATAGGGATGGGAAGGGAATAGGGTAGGGGATTGAGCCTCCTGTAAACTCACTCACTCGGCGAAATACAGCGCAAGCGCTGTTTCACGCCGGTTTTCTGTGAGAACGTGGTATTTCTCTGGTCGAGCCGGCCATGCCGGCCGGAAGCATGGCTCTCCCACGTCTGAAATGAAGCAGCCACAGACCATACTACTGGTTTGTATGTATTTCTATGAAATACCCTGCGCAGCTATACTCCACTCGGGCTAACTTGTCAATCGTGGTTTTATATGGAAAATGACAAGTTTTTGACAGGGAGTTAATGACCGCTAGCGACAAGTTAGCCCGAGTGGAGTTTAGCGACACATTCATAGGGGGATATTAGATTATCATATATATTGGATCCGAGATCATTGAGTCAATGATATTGGATAATGTAATATAGTCATAATTATGATTCATTTCTTCCTTGATCATAGATTTTTGACATTTGCTGAGAGATTGGATCCAATACGGTCATAGAAATAGGTGTTGCCAGTTATTTAATAAAAAAAAGAGTTTTTAATTTCTTGTTCGTAAATATGTTTCAAATAATGTAATGTAATTATTTTTCTAATTATATACTTGGATAATCTTGCTGAAATAACAAAAAAAAGGCCATATTAAAAATGACGATGTCTTTTGACAGATCGAATTCTCTGAGATCTAGTAACCCTGACGTCAATACCTGTCAGCGTGAGCGCTCTCCATTGGCTATTGAAACCACATATGACGTAAAATAGGATCAATGAAATATGATAATGTAATATGCAGATATGATCAAATGATCATATATATTGGATCCTATATATGATCATAGAAATAATCCAATATAAATGATAATGTAATACCCCCCTTAGACATGACGTGTCGCGACGACACAACGCGCGTCTGCTACGACTTCCAATTATACCTCGCTGTTTGGACGCTACTCAACGAGATCACAAGCGTATGTTTTTTTTTTTATGAAATAAGGGAGCAAACGGGTCACCTGATGGAAAGCAACTACCGTTACCAATGGACACTCGCAACATCAGAAGAGCTGCAGGTGCGTTGCCGGCCTTTTAAGACGCTCTCTTCTTGAAGATTTGCAGGTCGTATAGGTCCGGAAATACTGCTGGTGACAGTTCGTTCCAGAGTTATACAGTATGTAACGAATAAATACCCATTTAAATGGCGTTACAATGGCGCCGTTATTTAAATATATACATTTACATATTTCCGTCATTGTTCCACGAGAAAAATACACAATTCTTGATGAGTGGCAGTCTTCCACCGTGCGTTTTTCGCGTAACTATCTGCCTGTAAAACTGGAACTGGAACGAACTGCCGCGAGCAGACTTCCGGACTGATACGACTGCAAACCAGAAGAAAAGAGCGTATTTTCTTCTTAGAAGACCGGCAGCTTAAAAGGCATGTCGATGGGCGATGGTAATTGCTTTCCATCAAATGACCCGTTTGATCGTTTGCCCTCTAATTTTATTAAAAAAAAAATGCTTGTGATCTCGTGGCTAAGTATGTTTCGTGGTGAAGCAGGCAAACTCCAAAATCGAGAGAGCAGTCCACGGAGCTCAATTAGCTCCGTAGAGCAGTCAATGTCATAAGAATGTTGGGCTAAATAAGCAGTTTCCATGATGTTTTATTAAAGTTAATACTTGTTAGTAACATTATAATAATATACTTTAGTTTATTAAACTTACCATCGTGTACCGTGTACCCTAAAAGCGACATCTATGTATGAATCTACGAAATAAACTTGGAACCTTTGTAAATTAGTCAAACTCGCCTTTTATTTTGAGAAAGCAAATTATTTGAATAAAAATAAGAATACAAATATTTTAATTACTAAACATTTATTTTATTTAAGTATTTGTTACCATTGAGGAGAAATTCATCTTTCTTTTGTTACATTTTCTTACATTTGCAGCTAGTCAAATATAAATTTCAATAGTTTGAATACACTTATTTTATCTGATATTTTAAAATAATATAAAAGGAAAATGTAAATGTATGTTTATAATATAATATTCTAGCAAACAAAATTGCATAACAGAAAAAAATAAATTAATAACAGGAAGTAAGGTACGCTCCATATATTCGAATTATCAGTTTTCAAGAATTTTTTTTCGTTTTGCGGGCCTAAAAATCAGAACGAAAAGCCCGAGCATAAAATTTTAATTCTGTAAAATTTAAAGTATTTTTTACAAACGCTTTTTTTTAAGAAAATCATTAATTTAATAATAATATTTCCGATAAGTACCCAGGCCAACTACGTCACAACCGCCGCTTTGTTTGTCGGCAAGTATAAAGGCGGCGCCGCTTTGTCGCGTGCCGATTGGCGCGTTTGATTTTGAACTGTGAGCTTGTGTTAATTTTCTAATTTGAATCAGTTTGATTTCGATTCCAAATTGTTTATCTCTTGTTTGACCATGGATAAGGAGGGTTTAGCTCTGAAATTATTGAAATTAACCGAGAAAACCGGTTACGATATCGTTCAACACAACGGCCAGAGGAGATTCGGACCACCGCGCGATTGGACCGGGCCTCCGCCGCCGAAAGGCTGCGAAATCTTCATCGGAAGACTGCCCAGGGAAGTGTACGAGGATGAGCTCGTGCCTCTGTTCTCTAAGGTCGGTAAGATCTACGAGATGCGGCTGATGATGGACTTCTCCGGGTCCAACCGCGGTTATGCCTTCGTTACATATACCACGCAAGCCGAAGCCGCCGCCGCGATAAGACAACTCAACGGCTACGAAATAAGGCCGGGCATTAACATTGGAGTGGTGATGTCTGTTGACAACTGCCGCCTGTTCATCGGCAACATCCCTCCGACGAGGAGCAAGGAGGAGATCTATGAGGAGCTGAAGAGCCGCGTTCCGGGAGTGGTCAACGTGATACTTTACAAGAATCGTTTCGACCGCAACACGAATCGCCGCTTCGCTTTTGCGGAGTTCTCGTCTCATCGAGCCGCGGCTATGGCGAGACGGGCTCTGGTGCCGGGCAACGTTAAGCTATGGGGCCAAGAGGTGACCGTGGACTGGGCGGAACCCGAGCCGCATGTTGACGAAGACCTGATGAGAAACGTGAGTAAACTAGAGGTACATTGACCATTGTGCTTGCGAATTTGATAATTAAATTCTTTAGCTGTTGCGACTGTGATGTAAAATGTATTAAGTTTAAACTCCTACCTGTAAACTTTGTTTACATAGTAACCAAAGGCGAATGCATCTTTCTCGTGTTTACAAGTTTCGTGTTACAACTACGCTGGTCTCTGTAGCTGTTATAAACAGCTGTTTAGTTGCTAAGCGTAGGCGTTTGGATTTTTCAGGTCAAAGTGCTCTACGCTCGCAACTTTGAAATAAGAACTACGCCGGAGGCAATAAAAAAGATATTTGAATCTGCAATTAACAATAAAATTGAACGCGTTAAGAAAATCTATGACTATGCATTTATACATTTCTATGATAGAAAACATGCGGAGCTAGCGATGGCAAAGTTACAGAACATAGAGATTGATGGAAGTGTGATTGAAATATGCTGGGCGAAACCTGTTGACCGTGAATTGTATAAAATACAGAAATTAAGTAGAGGCAATGCGAAGTTCAATAAAAGCTTCGATTTAAATCAAACCCTCTTGCTCTATAAACAGCATCTGGCGAAGATGGAGTTTGACAAAGGATCTAAAGATGAAGGAATTGGGTCGGCATATGCCAGCGAGTCGACCTGCGGCTCACCATTGGACACAAAACCTCGCCAATTCATTAATTATGACTACCCGTTGGCTCCTCGAAAACTAGAGGCAATGTGCAACAGGTAATCTCTTTTCTGTTATTAGTTGTTACAATTTAACCTGTCGATCGTGGAAAAACAAGACACAATAGAATTATGGGGCTTGGTGAATTAAATGGTTCTTTTCCACAACTTAATGGTTGGCCTAAAAGTTATCTACTTCACTCGGGCTAACTTGTCGCTAGCGGTCATTGACTCCCTGTCAAAAACTTGTCATTTTCCATATAAACCGCGATTGACAATGAAGTGTCAGATATTGTCAATTGTGGTTTTATATGGAAAATGACAAGTTTTTGACAGGGAGTCAACGACCACTAGCGACAAGTTAACCCGAGTGGAGTTTAGTGTAGTATAACATGGCATTAGTCTGCCTATACCGGTTTAATGTGAGATTAACTTTCCTCTTTCAGATACTCATGGCTACCACCTAAATATTACTTTAAAAAGTTTTTGGACATCAATGGGGCAGAGTGGTGGGTCTGCAGTGTAGAACTGCCTCTCGTTGGATACCCACTCTTCAGTGCACCCAAAAATATTGGGCCTTTCACAACAAGACATTGTTTCTCATACCAGCAGGCTCATGTAGAAGCCGCGGAAACAATACTACATGTGTTGAAAGTAAGTGCTGTTTTTATCCTGTCACACATTATTTTTTTGTACATAGTGCTATACTCCCTACAAACAAAGTCATAATAAACACACATTCTCTGTATTGTTCTTAGGTTTAATGCTATTACTCCCAAGCAGTCGCATTTGACCATGATTACATTAGATTTCCTCGAATCCACGATCAAGGAATTAAGCATGAAGATGATTATATTGTTTTTTTTTTTTTGTTTTAGTGCCTCAATATGGATATTCTGCAACAGGCTGCAATACAGCCCGTGTACACTCCATTGGTGTCTCCAAATTGCCTGAGCGTGCCATGCAACGTGTATCAAACATCAACAATGCAAGTGCCAATTCAGACCATCCCCACAATATGGCAACCACCAGCTTAATTTAGTTTTAAGGTGTTTCAGTAACTTATAGGATGATTTTAGAAATCCTATTCTATAAATTACTTAGTTATAAGATTTGTTAAGTACTTCAATATTATTTATCTAAGTGGATTCTGAGAAATCCATTTTTATAAATCGTTTTATAGTTGTAAGTTTCCGCTACAAATCTATATTAGCAATTTTTGTATAAATTTTTGTAAGGAAAATTAATTTGAAATTGTTTTAAATAGAAATCTACATATTTGTTGACTTGTTATAAACTTGTGTACTTGTGTTTGACTTAAATGGTTTTCAGTTAATTGGAACTAACCATTATTATAACTGTTTCGATTGATTTTAATCTAAATGTAAAAAGAGAACCACAGAATAACAATCATTTAATTGACATTATGGTAGCAATATAGTAGTAGTCTCAACTGTTTACATTTGGATCAAAATGGATTTAAACAGAGTACTAAATTAGACTAGCAGTTTTTACACCTGTAAAGCTGTGTTATACTATGCTTCCTTGTGAGTATATTTGTATATTCAGAGAGAATGTATAGGTTTTAATGATTCTTCTATAGAACATATTGAGCATTGAACATTGAACATAAAGACATTGAACAAGAACCATTAACATTAGCTGTTAGAAGTTAAGTATAATTTTTGTATTTTCAAATTGACCTAGGTTTTTGTTATTGCGACTTTTTTAAGAGATTTAAGTTGAATGTTACTTTCAGTTTATATTTTCTACTTATATTTGAGACTGAATCTTTAATAAATGTTTAAATTTTACAGTAAATTTCGTACTTTTATTTTTGAGTTTCAATAAACCTTTTGAGGTAAGTAATTAATAGCCTGTCATTTTAATTTTCATCCCTCTGTGGGGCTTTCATAGACCACGTAAGAAATTGTGAGACTTGAGTACAGCTGAGTTTCCTATCTCACATAGGGCAGAGTGGCAGGTTTTTTCAATATTTTGAAAGTGTTATCCATACTAATATTATAAATGCGAAAGTATCTCTGTCTGTCTGTTTGTCTGTCTGTCTCGCTTTGACGCCAAAACTACTGAACCGATTGCAATGAAATTTTGTACACAGTTATTCTAGAGTCTGAGAAAGGACATAGGCTACATTTTGATGTGGGAAAATATCTTATTTCCATGAAAATATCGATCAAAATTAATTCGCATTATTTCAATGTTAGTTTTCAATGTTCCTAGGTCTTGGATGTGTATTAAAATAATATTTCAAAAATCTTAAAATATATTTTATGTAAGTATAATATTATTATAAAAAAATCCAGAAATATATCGATGCAATCTATCTTATCTTATAGAACTCCTACTGCATTTTTAATATATGTGACAAGTTGACAACAGAAGGCGCTCTAAAATAAAGGAGTTCGAGTGTACCGTGTTGGCCTATATTCCATCCAGAAAATATATCAATGCAATCAACATTTTAATTCTAATATATGAAAACAGATGGCGTTTTATTTTTTACTGCATTATTGTAACAGAACTAATCATACCTACTTTATTATATATTGTTTTTATTCATAACTAGCTGTTGCCCGCGACTTCGTCCGCGTGGACTTTAGTTTATAGCGCGCGGTGTCAACAAAATTTGTGTCAAATTTCTTAGGGCCGCGCTACACCGAAATGGCAGCGCTGAAAGTGCTCGCCTCGCCGCTGCCATTCCGGTGTAGCGCGGCCCTTAATTAATCAAAATACCTAAAAAAAAAGATGTGCAGTGTCCACATAATCTATACTAATATTATAAATGCGAAAGTATCTCTGTCTGTCTGTCAGTCTCGCTTTCACGCCAAACGCCAAAACTACCGAACCGATTGTAATGAAATTTTGTATACAGATAGTCTAAAGCCTGAGAAAGGACATAGGCTACTTTTTTACTGGAAAAAAGGGTTGTAAAGGGGTGAAAATGCGTAAATATGTTCAAATTAAGTTAGTTCCAAGAATTCATAATAGATGGCGCCGTGCGTCTTCTACATCGCGCTGACGCTTGCTCAAAAGTCTTTCTATAAGACGTGGTATCATTTTACATTTTTAAGTTTCGATTTTTTTCGATTGTTATATTTATTATAACTCAGTACTTTATCTGTACAGTGACGTAACCTTAAACCTATCAATGATAAATAGTTTATGGGTAAAGTTGTGTAATTGGGGGGCTAAATAAGCTTTAAAATTTGGCATAAAATATAAAGTTTAATATAAAAAAAAATACTTATTGTGTGCACACTGCACAGCTGTATTGATTTAAGGGGTACCAGGGTTTTTTATAAAAGCTTTTGACACCAATTTTGTTGACATCGCGCGCTATAAACTGAAGTCCACGCGGACGAAGTCGCGGGCAACAGCTAGTATTTTATAAAACTGGTAAGTATTAGCAGGCCTGTCCCACTTGCGAGAATAGGTATCGAACTGTAAGTACCACCCGCGGGTGGCCAATCAGTAGGGACTCACAAGCGAGCGGTGACGCACGCGTAAGATTTTTCGTCGCGTATCTACTGTTTACTGATCATAGAGGAATTTTATTCATGATACTGATTTAACCGCTGTGACAAAATCGTTATAAATCTTATAAAAATGAACAATTAAGAAAGGCCAATGAAATATGTATTTGAATAAGGTATTTAAATATAAAAAGTAGATAAAAACTATACAAACATAGCAAATAAACCAATTTCATACAAAGAAACGCACAAACTACACAGAAATAAACACACGTTACCTACTATGTTTAAATTGTAAAAGTTTCCTGCACTATAATCGAATAAGTATATAAAACTGCTATAAAATATAGGTTGGGTTACTAAAATTTTATATTACTATAAAAAGGTTTGCTATTCATACCAATAGTAATTAAAAAAGAATATTTTGTATTCTAAAAGGCGAAAAACTTGATTTCGTCAGAAAAGGTACGAGTTATGCGATAGACTGAGAGCGGACATGTAGGTGAATATAATTGTAGGCACCTAGCACTGCGCGGTCGGAATTTGAACTTAATAGTATCGCAACATGAGTCGTTATTTCTTTAAACGGGTCTCGCTAGTGAGACTTCTATTGGTACTAATAATATATATTCTGTGGTATTAGTTACATTTCTGGGTGGAGCTTTTCTGCAGTCGAATACAGAGTTGATCGAGTGACATGTCTCAGGTGGGCAGGTTTTATGGCACTCGATATTCCTCATTTTCATTCCACTGATTACCTGAAATATTGTTATGTATTGTAATTTGTATACCAAGTAACAATTAATACCTAGATAAGGTATACTACCTTTATTAATTAAAATAATATTTTTAAGAGTAAGTAAGTACATAATATAGGACAAATTTGCTTTTTCTGGACCTCGTTAAAAATATCCCACAGTATCCGGACCCCACCTAAAACTACTTGCCGACCCCTGGTTTAGCGTGTCCATAGGGGCAAACAAAAAATCAAATAACACCCCTCTTTTTTGTCGGGGGTTAATGATTGTTACTGTTTGCCCGCTCTTTCTATTTTCTTACTGAACTTACCCTTTCAATTTGCTAATATCAACGCGTAAATATACAAGGTGTAACAAAACTAAGCGATAACTGATAATACTGTTGTATGTGTTCCTTGTAGAGAGTTCACTGTGAAAGTAGCAGCGCTGAAAGACCAAAAAAATTTTTTTTCACTTTTGCAAGCGCGCCACTCGCCAGTGCAAGTGTCACGAGTTTTCCCATACAAGAGTTTAAAAAAAATGTTTTTCAGTGCTGCCACTTTCACAGTGAACTCTCTTTAAGGAACACATACACACCCTAAAGTACCTAACACTTTAGTATTAACACTTAGTTTTGTAATACCTGTACATACTTGACTTGATCTAGTTTCTCTCTTCTGAGTTCTGGCTGCATTCTGCGATAGGTATGCACCTGTTCCGCTCGTCTCTGGCGTAGCCGTCTTCGCAGTAGCACTTCTGGTTGCAAACTATGTTGACTACGGGGCAGTGGGTTTTGTTCTGCTCGCGCAGGTTCGAGCACACGTTGTCGCAGAAACCGCCGCAGGAGTAGTACTCGTGCTCACCTGAGCAGCGCTCTGAAAATACTCATTTGGTAATTTTTACGACATGGCGAACAATATGAGTATCGAGAAAATATTCAAAATCGAGTTTTATGAGAGTCAAAAGCAAAACCATGTCAAAACTGCCTGTGGAACCAAAAATCAATCCAAACCAAAAGTGCTAAAAAATAAGGTTCTTGGACATGCTATTTTCCTCATAAGGTTTATAGGGTTCCGTACCCATAGGGTAAAAACGGGGCCCTATTACGGACTTGTATTATTATGCGCCAATGTGCGGAGGGATTCATAATGGATGTTGAGTCGCGAGCTGCGGCTATACAAGATGAAGGCTGGTATAAATAGTCAGTAGTTAAGATGCGACCAGGTCTCGAGACGCGGTTCGGCTTTGTGATTGTTCAAATTTTGACAGCCAACCAATCCCAGAGCCTGAACCGTGTCTTGAGACCGAGATACATCTTGCGTACTGACTATTTATACCAGCCGTGTAGACACCGTTATCCTTGAAACCATCAAATGAGTCCGTCAAAATGAAGAACTTTTTCTATGATAAAAATGATGGGAACTCAAAAAAAGAAATTGCCGTCTTCATACCCATACGGATGCCCGAATCGGGAATGGGGATTGTCCATTTTTTTTAAATTTTGCTCATTACAAAAACATTTCGAGGAATAAGGTCAGTGATCCTTTTTCTGTATATAAACGAAAAAAATACCCATTAGTTACTTATATTTTTGAACAAATATGTTTAACCTTAGTTTGACCTTCAATGTCGTTAAATTAGCAATAAATTCGACCAACATTACGTTTCGAACTTTTGATAAGCTTCTCGTATCAGCTTTCACATAATGAGAACTTGCATTTGACGAACCAGCTATTATAAATAAGATTGAAGAGAAATTTAAAACATACCTACTGCAGAGGTCGATTAGCCGCCGATGATGATGTCAGAGCGAAACTTTAAAAATGTATTGAGTAAAAACTAGCCAATGAATTTCAAAATTATTTAATTTATATTCTTAAAATATCCTATTTTAACGAAAAAAAATATAAAAAGTACATGTGATTTTTTTGGACAATGCCCATTGGAAAATTGCATGCGCGTCTAGCATCCTGCGTATGTACGCCCCGTGCGCACCCTACGCCTTGCGCCTTGCGCGCGCCCTGCGCCTTGCGCGCGTCCTGCGTCTTCTCGCGCCCGCTCTACGTATTGCTCGCCCTGTGCCCCGCGCGCTCGACGCGCCCTGCGTCTTGCGTGCCCCGCTGTGGAGCCTGTGGTGTAGCATTTACAGCTTTTGTAATAACTTCATAACTGCGACAATAATTTTGAGACTTTGGAACCCAAAAAGTGTAACAGTAAAGTAAACGACGAACAAAAACAGATACTTATATTTAAGAACTACATACTTGAATTTATTATGTCGAGTTTTGACTGTTGCCACCTACAGTTTCTGCACTTTCCCTATTCATACCTATACAAGCGCGATTCCCGGTGGAATAATCAAAAATCAGATGTCTTGATAATAATTTTAGATAGTATCCCTTGCCCTACGGCCTACTCGTCACCGCAGTTACTTCTACTACTGTACTTACCACAGTTTTCTGTCGAAATACAATCACCCAGTGGATTCCTGAAGTAGCCATCTTCACATACGCACTTTGGTTCGCACTCTTTGTCAATATTATGGCAACTAAACTTTACATCTTTGTTCTTGCACGTTCTCTCGGGAGGACATTCATTCACACATTTTTCAACTTCATGACGTCTACTAAAACACTTGATTTCAGCTAAAACAGTATACAGCGTTATAGTTTAGTAAAAATGTTTTTGTCTCTTATCTGTTAAAAGCCTTCCTAACGTATCGGATAGCTACAAAACGTCTGCTCAAGCAAACAATTTTTATTAGTAAGGGGCTCAATAATTGCTTAAATATTTAAAATATGATAAACGATTATTAATTATCAGTGTACAAAATTCAATTTTTGATAAAACTAGCAAAATACTATTCTGATAGATGTCGCGACCTCATGAGTCATGATCATGACCTGTGTTGATTAAGGAAATAATAATAATATGTAAGTAATAGCACAGAATAGATAATAGTTGGTAATAGTACTTGGAACAACTTACCGCTTCCCACAGCTAATGTATATGTCGCGCACAGGGAAATCCCCACACAAAAAATAAACAAACGGGCCATAATGTTGTTATTTTAATTTTACAATACGGCTTACTATGCGAGATGCTGAGCAACACTGCGCTTAGCTGTTCGTAAAACCTATTTTATAATATTGAGCTTATAACTCCGTTTTGTCGTCTGCACTTTGCATTGTGATTTGTGACAATAATAATTCATAGGCATTGATAAAGATTATAGTATGATGGACAAACCACGGGCGTATATATATAGCTTTGATAAGGGGGGGGGGGCCCAACGTAAAAAAGCGGCCAAGTGCGAGTTGGAACTCATGAAGGGTTCCGCAAATAGACAACGTGTTAATGAAATCAAAAATATTTTTTACATGTACCGCACCGATTTTAATCGGTGCGGTACATACTACATATTATATTATTGTCGAAATTGGACAAGTAAGCTGGATAGTAATGGGGGGGAGGGTCCGGACCCCTATTTTTTATTAATTTTCTATTAATTAATACTATTTTCTATTAATTTCATTAACATGCTAACTTTGCTATTTGCTAAAAACGAAACATCGTGATTCGTGAATTCAAGGTAATTTTTGCATCGAGTGAAAAATAGCAATTCATATTTTGTTAGAGCCGCGGTGCGAAACAGCGTGGATGTGAATTATTTTTCATGATCGCAGACTATAATTGCCTGTGCGCACGATAATATTAGCAATCGTATTTTTTAGCAAGTAAGTACGTTTAATTTAATTACTTATTGCTAATGGGCATTTAACAATTATTATTGCTATAATGCTATTTTTACGAACACTATAATTATGCATAGTATTATTGTCTAAAGTCTAAAGTCTAAACAACACGAAGGGTTTGGTTTGCTGTGTTAATTATTATTTACCCAACTACGAAAATAAAAAGTTTAGAAATAAAACCAACGAAATCTAGACAAACTTCATTTATATCCGGGCAAATTAACAATCACAGAACATTCGTACAACGGTATACAAGGCATGGTCGAGTTCTCTCTGAGGAAGCCGTCTTTGCAGACGCAGCCTGGCTTACAAGGTTGATTGCTGAGACATTTGTATCTTGCCAAAAGTGACACACAAGTGTCTGGTGGACATTTCTTTGCGCATTCCTGGTATTCCTCATTCAAACCGCATTTTTCTGAAAATATAATTGGAATGGAAAAGGAAAACATGCTATACAGTAAAATAGTAACCTAAATAATAAAAATCGGCCAAGTGCGAGTTGGACTCGCGCACGCAGGGTTCCGTGCCATTATAGAGCAAAAATAGTAAAATATTGTGTTTTTTGTATGGGAGCCCCCTTAATTATTTATTTTATTTAAATTTTATTATTATTTATTAAAGTATAAATACAGCTGAGTATTTTGTGTACATTTCAAGTGCCTACCTGTTGTCATCATTGATACCGAGCAAAAAATGTTTGGAAAATCACGTTTGTTGTATGGGAGCCCCCCTTAAATATTTAATTTATTTTGTTTTTAGTATTTGTTGTTATAGCGGCTACAGAAATACATAATCTGTAAAAATTTCAACTCTAGCTATTACCGTTCTTGAGTTACAGCCTGGAGACATATTGACGGACAGACGGACAGATATCGAAGTCTCAGTAATAGGGTCCCGTTTTTACCCTTTGGGTACGGAACCCTAAAAATAGACCAGTCGAACAAAACGCAAGAGTACTAGTTACTAGTTACTACAAGACTTAAGCATTTAAATACTAGCAATAGCAATTAGCAGCTACAGCCTCGTGCGACATCCTTGAGGGCAGTTGAGGGTGTCTCACGAAGTCTCTAATTCTAATTCTATACTTACTTAATTAGTAAAATTCTTGAGTAACTAATTATGATAATATAAGAATCATCTAAAGTCAGTAATGATTTTGCACAAAAAATACATTCGGCTGTAGCCCTCCCCCTACATGCCTTAGGCAAGGTACTTACGTAATTCATGGACGGCCGTCGGCCATTCAATAATATTCTTATATCTAATGGATACAAATTTTGGTAATTTAAAATTTTTTAACATTTAAAACTTAATAGTATTTTTTTTTTATTATAAAATATAACGATCCTTACCATTTTTGCAATTTGCGACGCACAAGGAAAACACAAAGCAAATTAAAATAACTTGAAGATGCATGGTTAAGTTGCTGATATCGATATAAGTCTGACGTGATTTTGTTTTGCCTGTGTCTTTATACCGACCTATGAACTTACATACTTTGTTTACGAAAGTAAAAATAACGCTTTCGCAGAAATTAATAGGAACCCCTACGCAAACTGGGTTTTTACGCGTCTATAGGCCTCTTGGATATCGTTGCTAAGCTACGGCAACGCCGCGGGTCGGTTGACGGCGGAAACTCTCGGGCGTTTTTCTCATATGATTCTCATACAAGTCACTGCACTTTTTTGGTAATTGTTTATATTTTTAGCACAATAAAAAGTAATGAGCCAAATTATTATTGATTGTGGACTTCATAATATTTCCGCAGACTTTTTCCGCGGAAAATCAGTACTTATCGAAAGCTAAGTAAGTAGGTACTGATTTTTTACTTAAATATACACGATCATGAAATATTCTTTCAAATTCATTGAATATGATTTTTTACTTTGTATTTATTTATTTGTAAGATCATCTTCTTAGTTATTACTTATTACTAAAAACAGGTTGTTTACCTAAATAGAGCACAAACTAATTCCAATGCAATCATGTTCATGAAGTCTTTGAAATCTATGATAATGGAGAACGAATCATCCGTGTAAAAGTAATACCACAGACCAGAGTAGATAATCGACTGTACGACGTGAAAGTGGAGCTATGTATTGAATAATCTAAACAAATATATTTTCAGCAACTTTTCAACCATACATGCAAAATAAAAATGGAAAATGCAGATGTATTTCATGATCAAAGAAAATTTTCTTTGATTTTTATGATCAATATGTAATATAATAAATTTACTAGATGACGCCCGCAACTCCGTTGTGCCACAACTCTTGCACAACGGAGTAACCGCGCGGGATTAGGGAACCGTACATTTTCCCAAGACAAAGTCCAGTGGCGTAAATATAGGGCTGGCAATATGCCACGGGCCCCCGACCCAAAAGGGCAAATATTTTTAAGTACATAATATTGTTTATTATAAACGTGACGATTTTTACTGATAGAGCTCTATCAATTTGCCACGGGCCCCGGATCTTATAGTTACGGCACTGTCTATGTCCTTTTTCGGGATTCTTAACAATATAATATTATGGAGTTATCAATGCCAAATTTCAGCAAAATCTGTTCAGCAGTTTAGGCGTTAAGAGGTAACAGACACCCACACTTTCGCACTTATAATATTATTAGTAAATTAGTAATATCAGTAATTAGTATATTAGTATGATAATATTATAAATGCGAAAGTGAATACTGAAGGAATTAGTAATACTTAAATATTGAGCCGACAATAATTTTATTTATATCGTTTTTTTCAATTACAATATATTATTACCTATACATAAAACAATGATATTAAAAATAACTTGCACGTTTAGAAATATTCATGCGAGATTTAGATTTAAGCATGATTAATAATCGGCATGTTGATTTCGATACGTTTCCCAATTCCGTCTCAGAAACGAATAAAAGGTTAGTTCACGATTCCGAGATTGGGAATATTTGCACCCTACAACACAACAGTACCTCGCACCGCCCATATTTTCCTTATTTTTAACGTTTTCAACGTGTTTTCATCCTTAACTAGTTAACCGTATTTCACAGCTGATCGCACTCTGACACCCACGTGTTGCCTGAATCTGCCACTCGCCGCGCCACTAGAGATATCCAAGAGGCCTATTAGTGGCATCTTCTGACTATCAGTTATCTAGCTCCGTGGTTATCACCCAAATAAGTACTTACTTATGACTCACGATAAAAGTAAAATTATTATTTTGGGACTATCAACAGAGCCTGCTCTAAAGATTTTGGTGGGCCAAAAACGGTACACCTCTACACTCGGGGTTTGTTGGTTATCTAGATTAGTTAGGTTAGGTTAGTTTAGTTAGGTCAGGTAGGTTGGTACTTGGTACTACTAATATAATATTATATTCTGTGTCTAGGTGTAATGTAACGTACATTACACCTAGAAGAAACGATAAATTTTACTAAGTGGATAAGTGTATATTGTCATCTATTTAAGAATATTATGTATCTTCACAATGGATTGTTGTAATCTCCTTGTAGAGAGTTCAATGTGAAAGTAGCAGCGCTGAAAGACGATTTTTTCACTTTTGTATGTCACGAGTTTCCCCATAGAAAAGTGAAAAAAAATTTGGTCTTTCAGCGCTGCGACTTTCACAGTGAACTCTCTACAAGGAACACGTACTCGTACATACCCTAAGGTATTATCACTTATTTGTGTTACACACTGTATGTACCTATATTGTAACTGAACTCTGAAGAGTCCTTCCCGTTTCATACCACATATTTTTCATACCGCGGTATGAAACAGCGAAGTACTGTTTTTGAATTGCCTGTTTCGTACCGCGGTGCTTGGAGTGGTATGAAACGACGAATTATTCTTTTTTGGTATGGGTGGATACGTACCACGAATTTTATTAACTAGGCGTATAGAAAAGTGGTAACGAGAAGAAATAAAGCTATTGTAAATTACCTACCGATCTAAAAGAATGTTTAAATGACGAAAATGGATGTATTAAAACTCAAAAATTTTTGAAAATGATAAATTTATACAAATGTATTTAAGTCTTCTGTAATGTATTCTTTGTTGTGGTCGCTAATGACCTTGATGTTAAAGCGACCTTAAATAAATAAATAAAAAATATTTTGTATAAAGAAATGTCACTTATTTCAAAATCAAAAAATATATAATAATATACTATCAGATTTCTAACAATACAATCACAGCTTGATTTAAATTACAAATATAACTTTAAAATTAACTAACTCTTTATAATTGTACTTATAAAATCACAGTCGTAAAATTTTAAGTTATCAAAAAAAAAAAAAAAAAAACTTACAAATACTTAAAACTACATATGTATGTATGTATGGTATGAAACGGGAAGGACTAAGAGCGGAGGGGGTCGCACATTATGTGAAATACAAAAAAAAAACTCCTCGCGATAGCTCAGTCAACAAAGTAGTTGTAGAATGCGTGAGCGGGAACCTAAGCAATTTCCGCAGGAATTTATTCAGGGTGGTTAAGGACAAAACTTTTAAAGATTTTTTTAATTTTTATTTTCCTGAGCGTGTAGTTCGAAAACGGATGAGAATTTGGTAAAACTGTATAGAATCTAATTTATAGAAAATTTAATACGCTTTAATGTCGTCATAGAATATTTTTTGCTACAACGCATAGTTTTTTAGTTATTGACGAAAAACCAAAAATTTAGACCTCTGTCGCCCTCCCCTCCCTCCGGCTCACCTCCTAGATGCCAGGACTTTTAGTATGTTTTGTCCCTAATCACTTTAAATAAGTTCCAGCAGAAATCGCTTAGGTTCCCGCTCACGCACTCTATATCCTCTTTTGAGTCATTCGTTAACCGGACTACGAATAATTACCCGGTTACGGCGCGGGTGCATTTAGTCTTTATTTAGAAAGCTGACGGGGTCATAATCTTAATATATATATTTCTTGTGTGCGTGTGTATGTGACTGAACTCCTCCTAAACGACTGGACCAATTTTGATGAAATTTTTTGTGTGTGTTCGTGGAGATTCGAGAATGGTTTAGATTTACAGTTTGGTCTACTGGAAAATGTTTTTTCAATTAATTTCTTATTTATAAGGAGTTGTTGATTTTGGAATGTTTTACATTAGATCCGGCGGACGGCGCTATCATCGCATTCAATATTATTCTATTTCAATTTTAGTTTGTCCTGACAGATGGTGCTACGATTAATTTGAAAAAAATTTTGTTATTCAATTCATGTGCTGATTAAAATATTAAATAAATAACACATAGGCTACAATTTTAACCGACTTTCAAAATGGGGGAGGTGTTATGTTCGTTTTCTTATATTCAACGATTACTCCGCCGTTTGTTAACCGATTTTCAAAATTTTTCTTTTGGTATATAGGGTATCATCCCAATTTGGTATTATATTCAGAAAAGTGGTGATCTGATGAAGGATCCATAAGTAATCGAGGGAACTCCTCAAAACTTATAGGGAAACATATGGTGACTTCGGTTTCGTGAGAAGTATTCTAAGCATATGCTACCAACAAGTAAGATTTTGCACCGAGATATACCTGGTATACCGTGGTTCGGAAGGTGCTGAGAGAATTCCTGATTCTTTATAGATACAAGTTTGGGAGTTTCGGCGTTGTTTTAAGAACAGAAAGCATATGCTACTATGTAAATTACATTCTTCATCATCATCATCATCATCATCACTACCATATTATACCATTTCATAGTCTTTTAGATCGAGACTCGAGTTTGTCAAGCGATAATTAAAAAAAATCTATATCTACCTAATATTATAAACCTGAAGAGTATGTTTGCTTGAACGCGTCAATCTCAGAAACTACAGGTCCGATTTAAAAACTTATCTCAGTGTTAGATAGATCATTTATCGAGTAAGACTCATCATTTATCGAGAAGGTTATATTATATTATTACTCTAAGACTAATACGACAGAAGAAACTCAGGAAAATGTGGGAAAAACGGGGGAAATATTTTTTATGGGAAAATGTACCTACGGATTCTGTAAAATTTCTAATTTACGCGGGCGAAGCCGCGCGGGACATCTAGTAATATTATAATATCACAAAATAATATATCACTGACCTTGATAACCCAGACCCCAGCAAACTGCCCTGGATAAGAATAATAAATAATCGGCCAAGTTAGACTCGCGCACGAGGGGTTCCGTACCGGTATCTATACTAATTACTTAAGAGCCCATATGACCCTAACTTGACTAAATACTTTAACCTAGATCTCAAAATCTGTAAGGTCTAGAAAACTGATTGACACAAGTAACTTCAGTTCATAAAGATTAAATGCTCAAGACGAAAACACGATTACTCAAAAAATGCTCGATAGTTTCTTTTTTTACAAAAAACCTTGTTTTAGACACATTTTTGCTTAGATCTTCGAAGTTTGCTGTCTTTTCTTTAATATTTTTTAATATCTAAAAGGTATTGATAAAACCTACATTTGCTCAAAACACTTTTTTCATAATCATTATAGTTCGTCTTTTATTCAAGTAAAACTAACTCGGCGATGATTCCGCGCCGTCCTTTTTCACCTGGCATATGAAAGACGGGCGTGAGTGTGAAGAGAGAAGGACGATGTTTGATTTTTAGAGTCAGGTGAGCTCTTCATATTACTTAATTTAATATTATAAAGCAGAAGAGTTAGTTACTTAGTTAGTTAGTTTGTTTGTTTGAACGCACTAATCTCAGGAACTACTGGTCCGATTTGAAAAATTCTTTCAGTATTAGATAGCCCATTTATCGAGGAAGGCTATAGGCCATATTTTATCACGCTAATACTAATGGGAGCGAATAAATAGAGGAAAGTATGGAAAAAACGGGGGGAAATTATTTGAAAGGGCTTATTTGAACGCGCTAATCTCAGGAACTACTGGTCCGATTTGAAAAATTCTTTCAGTGTTAGATAGTCTATTTATCGAGGAAGGCTATAGCCTATATTTTATTGCGTTAAGACTAATAGGAGCGAAGAAATAGAGGAAAGTATGGAAAAAACGGAAGAAATAATTTGAAATGGCTTATTTGAACGCGCTAATCTCAGGAACTATAACTGGTCCGATTTGAAAAATTCTTTCAGTGTTAGATAGCCCATTTATCGAGAAAGGCTATAGGCTATATTTAATACAGTGTAAGTATATACAGTATAAGACTAATGGGAGCGAAGAAATACAGGAAATGTGAAAAAAATAAAGGAAATTATTTGAAAGGGCTTATTTGAAAGCGCTAATCTCAGGAATTACTGGTCCGATTTGAAAAATTTTAGGTTTTAAAAGTGTTAGATAGCCCATTTATCGAGAAAGGATATAGGCTATATTTTATCACGCTTAGACTGATAGGAGGGAAGAAATAGAGCAAAATATGGAAAAAAACGGGGGAAATTATTTGAAAGGGCTTATCTCACGAACTACTGGAGCAATTTTTCTGTTATTTGGCACAGATAAGAAGTAGACCACGTGAAGGATCATAGGCTATTTTTTGTAGACTAATTATTTGTCTGTGAAATATCTAATTTACGCGGGCGAAGCTGTGCGGAACGTACGGAACGAACGCGAAATATTCGCGTGGTCACGATATCACGCGTAAACGGCTGGACCCATTTTGCTGAAATTTGGTATAAAGATACTTTGAGTCTCGAAAAAGAACATAGGATACATTTTGTCCCGGAAAAATGTACGGTTACTGCACAATATACTTTTATGATTTGCGCGTAAACTATTCAATCTATTTTGATGGAATTTGGTATGGAGATACTTTGAGTCTCGGAAACGGACAAGGAATACTAATTTTGTCCCGGAAAATGTACGGTTCCCGCACAATAAACTTTAATGGTTATCGCCTAAACTATTCAATCTATTTTGACGAAATTTGGTATGGCAATACTTTCAGTCTCGGGTAAAAAGTATCCCTTGTCCTTTACAAGGGATACTTTTTATCCCGGAAAATATACGGTTCCCGCACAATAAACTTTTATGATTCTCGCCTAAACTATTTAATCTATTTTGATGAAATTCGGCATGGAGATAGGAGATACTAATTTGAATCTGGGACAAGGATTTTTTTTTGTCCCGGAAAATGTGCGGTTCCCACACAATTTACTTTTCTGATTCGCGCGTAAACGATATACGGGAACAACTATAAATAAAGTCCACGCGGACGAAGTCGCGGGCAACAGCTAGTCTATACTAATATTATAAAGCGGAAGAGTTTGTTAGTTTGTTTGTTTGAACGCGTTAATCTCAGGAACTACTGGTCCGGTTTAAAAAAAATCTTTCAGTGTTAGATAGCCCATTTATCGAGGAAGGCTATATGCTATATTTTTTGTTCAATTTTCCAATCAAAATATTTTATTACTTAAATGTTATTTAATATATTTCAATTGAAATATTATTTGTAATGAAATAATAATATGAAGTTTTTTTGCAGTATTAAATTGTAAGGTGTATAGGACTAACCCTAAATGTTTGTGTTTGTTTTAGATTTTTCAACAGACACCGTACGCGTCTCAGCATACCGTAACCTTGTTCCTTCATAAAGCAGAGTCTTCGCCAAAACACTCTGACACTGGCGACTCACAAAGGAGCCATTAATAAAAAAGAAGAAGAAGAAGACTTGACACTTGACAGATTCATTCTTGAATCTTGTCAGTTGTCTGTCATAGTCTGTCATCTATGACTGTCATCATGCTGTCAACACCAGTCATCACTTGGTCATCATTCTCTAGCTAAAAAAGACTTGTATACTAATTGGCATAATGAGTGGTCAAGAACCAGTGTAGATAAACCGTGGTTTTTTAAATTTAAAGATGCAAGTAAAACAGTTTTCTCAACAGTTTGCCGAATCAGACTGGGTCACTGTTGTTCACCTGTTTTCTTAGCCAAAATTAGGGTTAGAGACAGTTCACTATGTGAGTGTGGCATAGACGAGGGCACTTTAGATCATATTTTCTTTTCCTGTCCAAAGAACCAATCCTCATTATATGATGTCCTTCCTCCTACAATCCCTCGCCCTACCGATTTCAAATCTGTCCTATCCTTTGTAAATACTTCCTTTGTAAAAGATTTATGTACATTTATACATAGGTACTAACCAAATTAGATTGGTGTGGTATAAAACTCTTTATGTTTTGTTCTAGGTTAAGGAATTGTCAACAGACACCGTACACGTCCGTAATTCACCGTACCCTTGTTTTTCCATAAAACCTACTTAAAAGGCAGAGTTTTCGTCAGCACACTCTGACATTGGCGATTCACTAAGGAGCCATTATTAAAAAAGAAGAAGAAGAAAAAGAAGTCATCACTCATCTGCACAGCTCATCAGTCATCTGTGAACATTCACAACATACATACAACTCGGGCGAATTAACATGACACCTGGTTCAATTGACGTTTCTCTTAAGTACTGAGTGCAAAAAAAGTTTTTATATTTTAAGTTATTTCAAAAAAAAAATTACGTTACCGGAACTAGTTATTTTTATAGGGCTACACTAACCACAGTATTAACCAAGTACGAGTTGGACTCGCCCAAGGGTTCCCCAGCAGGAATACGAGGTTTATGGATGCGTCCGATAATTTGTATCTAGCTTCATATTAATATATTCCGTGAGTAGCTAATTCATACCACAGACGCACGGCAATGTTCAAACTTTAATACGAATAACAAAAACTTAACAAATTTAACGTTCAAATGTAACAACTAACAAATAACACAACAAAACTCAACAAAAATCCAAAAACAATAACCATTAACTACTAACAAATAACTCCGAAACGCAAACTCAATAACACACGTGTAACGGTAACAGATATAATATGCTAACGCTACTGGACGCGTACGACGAGAGCGGGGTGCTGCGCGGGGAAGCGAGGGAGGGGTAAAATTTAAGCCAGGTGTCAAGTTAACTCGCCCGAGTTGTAGTCATAGGTGCAATGAAGTCTTCCCCTATTAATGCGCTTCAAGTGGAATGTGCGGAGCCTCCTTTGTCCCTACGCCGACAATATTTGTCGGACAGGTTTATATTTAAGGTCTACCAGTGGTCTCGTCATCCTCTTATTAATAAGCTGTTTTCTCTTTCACAATTTTCAACCAGCAGTTATTGGACACATAAGAATTTACCTTGTGTTGTGAAGAGCTATCAAAAGATAGTTTCTCTTCCATGTCCTGTGGCCCAATTTTCAATTAATCCGCTATTTGAAGCTGCTTTTTCCTCCCTTGTATTTTCTCCCAATATTATTTTAAATTTACCCATAGTGAAAGGTTCCCCTGTTTCTAATAATCAATTTAATGCTGTAATAAGTGATAAATTTAAAGATTGGACGTTGATTTTTACGGACGCCTCCAAATTATCCGATACTTCTTGTGTAGGTAGTGCCGTTTGGATTCCAAAATTTAATGTTGTCCTTAATAATAAATTGCCTTCATTTTCTTCGGTTTTTAATGCAGAATCTCTAGCAATTTTTGAAGCGATTTCCTTTGTGGAGTCGCACAATCTAAATAAGGCAATTATTTTGTCCGATTGTAAAAGTTCCCTGGAAGCGATTTTGTCAAACCCCTTTAGAAGTAAATTTAAATTCCCTTTAATTTTTAAAATTAGGCAGTTACTATTTAAATGCTATTGTAGCAACATACAGGTTGTACTTGCTTGGATTCCTGGTCATAGCGGGATTATAGGAAATGAATGTGTGGATCTTTATGCCAAAGAAGCTGCAAAGTCTGGTGGTTTAAGTAATTTCAAAATTTTTTGTCAGGATCTTCTTCCTCTGGCCAAGTCGCATTTGACTCTGGAGTGGAATTCCATTTGGACTGAGTCGAGTAGGGATAAAGGACGTTTTTACGCTGAAATTCAGGATTCAGTACCTAGTCGACCGTGGTTTTTTAAATATTTGAAAGCTAATAAGCCTGTTTGCTCTACTATCTGTCGGCTACGTCTGGGTCACTCGTGTAACCCGGTATTTCTAGCTAAAATAAGGGTGAGGGATAGCTCATTGTGTGAATGTGGCTTGGATGAAGGCTCTGACCATATATTTTTTGCTTGCGAAAACAACCTTTCATTGTACGATTACCTTCCTCCTAATATTCCTCGTCCCACTAATCTTAAATCTATTTTATCGTTAGTATATTCTCCATTTATAGACATCTTATGCTCGTTCATTGCTCATAATCACATTAGGCTCTAGTTGTAATATGAATTCTCTTCCTTTTATATTTAATATAAGTAGATTGTATTTATGTTTATGTACTCTGTGTATCTTTAAAGGCTAAGAAACAATATTTTGCTGTACTTATTTGCTTGTTCTGGTTTTTTCTGTTTCATTATTTTATCTTGTATTTGCATGGTCGCATGAAGTCATCACCCGTGCCCGCTGCATGGCAATCAGTTTACGTTATAAGTTATAACTGTTCACATTTTTCGCCTCAACTCTGACGCTGGCAACTCCTAAATGGGGAGGCTTACGCCAAAAGAAGAAGAAGAAGAAGAACATTTAAAAAATTAATAGTTTACAATTACTGATATATTCTTTGTTAAATTCTTCACCAACAAAAGAAAACATTAATCGTCGATGATAAAATGTGGAGACCCTATTTTACATGTTGCTCAAGATACAATTTTTTCATTGCCCCTTTTCGCTTGAAACGAAACTCAAAAGTTCCACTGTGCAATACACCGAAAAAGTTTTTATGTAATTATTACCGTGCACTATCTACTAAAGCAAAGGAGTTTCCGCATATCGCTATAAACGATAATGCCAAGGTTTCTAAGGGCGTCAACACATTTACTTACCGAACGCACTCCTGTGGTGAATTGAACATCAAGAACGTCGGAGAAAAGGTAACTTTGTGTGGCTGGGTTCAGTATGTAAGACTGTCTAAATTCCTTCTCATTAGAGATGCCTACGGCCTTACACAGTGTATGGTCAAGAGATTAGATGTAGATCCTGCTGCAGTACCCTTAGAAACTGTGATCAAAATTCAAGGAACAGTAGCTGCTCGGCCCAAAGAAATGGTAAATAAAGATATGGCCACAGGGGAGATTGAAGTAGTTATTGATAAATTGGATGTGTTAAATGAGGTTGAACTGCTACCATTTAATTTAAGAAGCTACCAAAAACCAAAGGAGCAGCTCAGGTTACAGCACAGGTATATTGACTTAAGATTTCCGGAGATGCAGTACAATCTACGTCAAAGATCTCAAATGCTACATGAAATGAGAAGATTCCTAGTGGAGGAACACAATTTTGTTGAAGTTGAAACTCCAACTTTGTTTTGTCGGACGCCCGGTGGTGCTCGGGAGTTTGTTGTGCCCACTCGACATCCGGGACTCTTCTATTCACTCGTGCAAAGTCCCCAGCAATTCAAACAAATGTTGATGGCCGGTGCTATTGATAGATACTTTCAGATTGCTAGATGCTACAGGGATGAAACCACCAGACCCGACAGGCAACCAGAGTTTACCCAACTGGATATAGAACTATCATTTTCCAATTTAAATCAGATACTAACTCTTATTGAACTGTTGTTGTACAAAACATTCATTAAAGACTTACCGAAACCTCCTTTTCCACGCATATCCTACAAGCAGGCTATAGAAAAATATGGCTCAGACAAACCAAACTTGTGCCATAGCTTGGAATTGATTAATATTACTTATATTTTCACGGACATTGGAAAGGGATCGGGTGCTTTTGCTCTACCCTACAGTAATAAATTAGGTAAACTTTCCACAAAAAATAAGGAGAAAATTAAAGAGTTATGTAAAAAGTATAATGTAAGGATAGTACAATTTGAAAGTATATCTAAATATTTTGGCAGCGAAGTGTATGATAGAATCAACAGTACTGTAGGCTGTGATAATTCTTGTATTGTAGCTGTAGGAGATAAGGAGAGGGTATGCTTGAGTTTAGGAGAACTCCGGGAAATTATTGCAGATTTGCTAAAAAGTAAAGAGTTGATTTCATTTGATGACAGAATAAAGCCACTGTGGGTGATAGACTTTCCGCTTTTTGTAAGAGGAGAGAATGATATGGAGACTTGTCATCATCCTTTCACAGCGCCTCATCCGGAAGATGTGCATTTACTAGACACGGATCCGCTAAAAGTGAGATCATTGGCTTACGACTTAGTGTTAAACGGAAATGAAGTAGGTGGAGGCTCAGTACGAATACATAATGCTAGTTTACAGGAGAAAATATTTGGTATATTGAACATAAGTTCAGATAATTTATTGCATTTCATGAATGCTCTGAAAAGTGGATGTCCACCTCATGCGGGCATCGCTCTGGGCATAGACCGGCTGATGGCCATAGCATGTGATGCAGAGTCCATCAGAGACGTGATAGCGTTTCCCAAGTCACACGAAGGCAAGGACCCAATGTCAGGTGCACCAAATAAAATCAGCGATGAAGATAAAAAGTATTATGGTCTTAAGTAAAAGAAATTAAATAGTAATACTGTATATAATATTTATTACTATGTAATGTAATTGGCTATGTTCTCAAATAACTTATAACTAAATTAAGATTCTTTCAACAAAACAAAACAGGTTTTATTAATGAGATAAATTCAAGGAAAAATAAATTTTGTCAATAGTGATTACTAATAATTTATCTGCTGTCATTTGTTTTAATAAGCCAGAGTATTTGGGATGTTATGAAAGTAATATTTGCTATGCCTACTTAAAGATTAAAATATATTTTCTATTTTTGTTATTTGTTTGTGTTAATGTTTCAAATATTACCTTTTTCAGTTTTGAGCACTGCTAGCCAAATTTTACAATAGCGAATTAATTATAACGCATGTGAAAACAATATTGTGTGATAGGACATAATATTACATGTATTAAAAGAATATATTAATTTAAATTCTATTTAGAATTATTAATTTATATTTAGAATATATTAATTAAAACCAAATCTTCTTCCGGCTGAATCTGAAATGAAATATTTTTTAATTAAAATTTTAAACAGGTCTAGACGTAAGTTATTAGGTGTAATACTTCTAGGTTTCCTAGAATTGTTAAATGGCATATGGCTAGAAAGTTTATAGTAAGTATAAAAAGGGTTTAAAGGAAGTTTTAGCAGTAAATTAGTTTTACCTCTAAAAATTTCAGTTATTTTTGGATTTGAACCGTGCATGTACCACCCAGCCCAGCCGAAAAGGCCTTTAGACTTTGATAATGGAGCTCTCTTACAGAAAGGCGTCTATATTATGATTCGATTCCCATCTTAGGATTTACCCTAGTGAACTAGGGTTTTCGCAGTAACTATATTTTAGTAGTGTGGTTTTCCTCACGTTTTACCCCTTTTACATTTTACTATAACTTATTATAAGGTAAATCCCTAATAATGATACCTATATAAATCCTGTTTGGTAAATACCCAGATTATAGATTCTTACCATTTTCCTTATACGGTAGGTATACAGGTACCGTCTTGTCTGCAGAATCCCTCTTTACACTGGCAGGTAGGGTTGCAAGGTAGCCTGATGAGGACGGGGTAAGGACATACTCCGTGTAAGGGTGCGTCGGCGCAGCTATCGGTAGGACATAGGAAGGGGCAGGGGTTATATTCTTCGTTCTCCCTGCTACATTCGAAGGGCGCTGTTAATAAAGAATAAGTAATTATTATTGGTTAAATATTATATGCCGCCGAGGCCTGTTTCACCACTTTCTGTAGTGGCGAGTAGGCTATTCACCACGTGTTTGACAGATTCTCCATTGTCCATACTTGATCTGTCAAGTTAAGTGGTGGATAGCCTATTCGGCACAGAGGCAGTGCGGCAGCAGCGCGGCTGCCGCACTGCTTGCGACGTAGGTAATGTGAAGGCGCTCTTATCAGGAAGTGGTGCAACAGTAGGCCCTTAATGAAATGGGTCGTCCTGAGAGCCAATTTACTAAGGCTAGTAAATACATATATGTTTTTCATGCCATATCCATTTACGGCGACTCCGTGGGCATCATCACATGAGCCGTTCATTTTACCGTACTAAAAGTGGCCTATATTATAAATTATAATAGACCAGGGGTCACCAATTAGTTTCGCTCGGGGTCCGTTTTAAGACATGAAATGACCTTCGCGGTCCACGCATTTTATATAAAAAAAAATTGAACCTACCTAGGTTCAATTTTTTTTTATATAAAATTACGGAAATTACAAAGGTATTTTTTAGAATATATATCTCATATCAATGAGAAAAGTAGCCATTTTTTGTAGCTCTCTGAAGTTTGGAGTGAAATATTGGTGTAAGCTATAGATATTGACATTAAATCCTGGAGATGTTGAAGTCAGGTAAGATGAAAGAAGAGCATCTTCAAACATGCTTGGTCCGCACACAATGGGTCGGCGCACAGTGGTCGGAAATCGCTAAATAGTGGACATTCGCAAAAAAGTTCGATTTTGGTGTGGAAAAAAATACCATCCGATAGATTTTAAGAAGAGTAACAATAAATCCTTATTAAGTTTTTTATAAAAATGTATATTTAAGGTGAAAAAAAATAATTACAAAAAATGTTGTATGGGAAAGAATCTATAAATAGATTTTGGAAAAACTCATTCTGGTTCATTTTTGAAACAAGTAAAGTTCTAGTGGTATATAAGGTTTAGAAAAAAAACTACGAAAATTTACGTGCAGCCTTTTGCAGTAGAGGGGTTCAAAATTTTGAAATAATTTTACTAATTTTTTAGGTGTGGAAAAAATACTATTCGAAAGATTTCCTAAAGAGTAACAATAAATCCTTTATAAGTTTTGTACAAAAATGATGTTTTAAGGCGAAAAAAAAAAAAAATTACTAAAATGTTGTATGGGACGGAATCTATAAATAGTTTTTATTTTATTAATACTGCAAAAGGCTGCACCCTTTTGCAGTAGAGGGGTTCAAAATTTTGAAATAATTTTACTAATTTTTTAGGTGTGGAAAAAATACTATTCGAAAGATTTCCTAAAGAGTAACAATAAATCCTTTATAAGTTTTGTACAAAAATGATGTTTTAAGGCGAAAAAAAATAATTACGAAAATTGTATGGGTATAATACAGGGTGCAATTAAACCTTCCTGCCAAATTTTGATATATTGATCCTTGTTAAAAATAAAAATACACATTTTTTTTATAGTCACTCAGTACTAAAATGTTGAGAAATAGCTTCTGAAAGTTATCCTAATAAACACTACAATTAATGGATACGACGTATCGCCCGCGCGCGCCTCCCCCCGCGTCACCCCCGCTCATTCCCCCGCGCCGCGAGTGACCATTCTACAACGATTTTAAATGGGATAAAATATGTCATAAAAAAAATAACGCGCAATTTTTTTTTATTGTTAAATGGACACTCCTAATGATACCTAAGCCCTGGAATAAATTTGGCAGGAAGGTTTAATTGCACCCTGTATATATAAAACGAGTCCTTAAAAAGCAACAATACTTATATGTATAAATGCAAACATGGATAGCAAAAAGAAAATTAAACTATAATTAACTACTGACTAAACTATTGTAATTATAATAAAATAAAAATTGTTACACACACTAATAACTCAAACAATTTCAAATGAAACCTATAAATAAATAATAATCAATTAAAGCAACGCGCTTTACAAACATAGTGGATCTCCAATGCTATCATCGCCTTGTAATGACACTACTTCACTTTCTTCGTAATCTTCAGCTGATAAAAGAGGTCTTTCAAGCAACAGGTCGACTGTGTCTGGATGAAATTCTTGGTGTTTATTTTTAGACAACTTTGGACGAATGTGAGACAAATATGGATCAGAGCTTATTAAAAATAGTAACGGTTGTGTCGGATACTCCATCTTCATCAACATGCAGTATATGCATTATGCATATCAAAGCCAAGTGAAATGAATAAGCTCGATGTGATTTTATAGCCCTGTTAAAGGCTATAGGGAGTAAATAGAGTGCTTTTGTGTACTGCGGATACACTAGGTACTACAAAAAATCGTGCGTAGCTGATGTCAATGAAAAGTAACCGGTGTGGGAGCCATGATCATAATTGTCATTCCAATATAATATAGTAATAACTTACTACTAATATATATTCTGTGGTTATAGGTAATACTGGTAATAGGTTACCTCCTAGTACCAAGAGGCGGCCTTTGTGGGTGGCGAACAGGGCAATCGCCCGGGGCCTGGCTTTTTCAGGGGCCTTGCGTCAAGCGAATAAAAAAAACACCTACTTTCGCATCACAGATATTTTTTCGTAACACGAAGGGCCTCGCATAAACCTGCTGCCCGGGGCCTCGCAAAGACCTGCCGCCAGGGGCCTCGCAATGGGTAAGGCCGCCACTGCCTCCTAGTAGCAATTCTTAAACTTAAACAACTATACTTACGACAGCTGGTAGTAGGAATACAAGTGCCGTTCTCAGCCCGTCTGTAGTTGAAGCCGCAGACGCATTTCGCTGGTGGACAACTGTTCTTGTCAGGTTGGGGGCAGGGTGAGCGATCTTCGCTGGTTGGACAGTATTCTGCTGAACAGTTCGTTGGACATTCGTCCACCACCTCGTTGGGACCGCAGGTTATGCTTTCTGGAGAAATAGGTGAATAGTAGAGTTAAAGTACGCGAACAATGTGATTGCCGACGGCGCGCAGCGGAGAGGGCCGCATTTTTCATACACTTTAAATAATAAGCTATTGTGCACTAGGTCTTCTAAGTTCTAGGTCACATTTATATTGTAACTAACGACCCGCCACGGCTTCGCACGGGTTAAAAAATATATAGCCAATGTCCCTCACTGAATAAATGAGTTTTTAATCTATACTAATATTATAAAGAGGTAAACTTTGTTTGTTTACTCATAGATCTACTACTACTACTCGACTAAGAGCTGACGACCAAATCAGTCATGTAGCTTCAGCTGTGTTAAAACCCCGTTAGCTACTTCCCTGAACAACGGGAAGGGAAGTAGCTAACGGAGTTTTAATACACCTGAACCTACATTTTTTCTTTTTTTCTCCACCCCACTACTCCCACACCCACCGCCCACGGCCTGCCAGCACGCAGATTATCAGAAAAGGTTGTTCAGGGAAGTAGCTAACGGAGATTGAATACAGCTGAACCTGCATTTTTTTCTTTTTTTCCCCACCCCACTACCTACTCCCACACCCTCTGCCCACGGCCTGCCAGCACGCAGATTATCAGAAAGGGTTGTTCAGGGAAGTAGCTAACGGAGTTTTAAAACAGCTGAAGCTACATGTAACATGACTGATTTGGTCGTCAGCTCTCCGTCGCGCGTCGATACTACTGATAGATATGTCGCAGCCGACTGGTTTAAATAGCCGTTCAATCAAACAGCTAGCCCTTTGACTGAACAATGCCATTCAATCACACGGCTATACGTCGTTCAGCCGACTTGTTGACTACAACGTTCAACACTACAGCTAGACGACGCTTAGCCAACTGGTTTGTTTTTGTTTTGGCGAGGGGCTGCGCTCCCCGAGCCCCCCTTTTATTTCACGGCGGTCGCCGGCTGCTGCCGCGGCACGCTCGCTGCGCTCGCTCGGCTCCCTCTGTGTTGTGGTCTAAGTTCTAACCTAACCTAACCAACTTTTGGACTTTCTGGATTGTGTTTGTTTTCGTTTTGACAGGGGGCTGTGCCCCCCGAACCCCCCTTTCGGGGGAGGCTGCGTCCATCCATTTCATAATCCCGTAATTTCTCCTCGAATATTTGTTAAATTTTAATTCACTCGTATGTGCCTCCACAATGGTTGTCTCTTTAATAACACTTGTAACTTTTATTAACTACTTTCTTTCCGAAAAACAACCACAAACACCAACAAACACCTGCTAGTTGACGCTATATTATAAATAAAACGCACCTAGCGCCGCAGCGGTGCGCGCTGAACTACTTCAATTAGACGGCGGCTTTTGAATCAGCTGTAGTGTTGAAAGTTTTGAGCGACTAAAATATTCAATATAAAAGCTAGACGTGTGATTGAATGGCGTTGTTCAGTCAAAGGGCTAGCTGTTTGATTGAACGGCTATTTAAACCAGTCGGCTGCGACAGATACATTACTACTCAATAGTCAATACTCATAGATCTAAACTCCCCTCCCGCGAGCGCACCCCCGCCTTGGTAGCGCCCACTTCGAAACGGACGTAAAATGTAAATCGCAATATTTTAATTTCGCCATAAGTTCTAAACCAAACGTCCAATTTTAATCATTCAAACACCAAATATTGTCTACATAAACTGTTCTTAGAGATGAAATGATTTATTTTGATAAGGATTATTAGCATGAGTAAAATAAATGCATTTAAATGTAGTCCAAAAAAATATCAAGATTTTTAAATAAAAAAATGGTTGTTGTGCCTCACTTAACATAGATAGGTACCTATAGTGTGTCGCGGACATTTTTGTAGATATTTATAAGATCTACATTTACTTAGAACATTGTATGGTTCTATCTTTTATAGTTTAGGCAGCGTACGCAAAATAAGTAAATTTTCTGCTTGTTTCCGAAAAACTGAAATATCTTACGGAACCCTATATTTTCCAAAATAAAAAGTAGCCTATGTTACTCGTAAATAATGTAGCTTTCGAATAGTGAAAGAATTTTTAAAATCGGTCCAGTAGTTTTTGAGCCTATTCGTTACAATTAAACAAACAAACAAACAAACAAAGTTTATCTCTTTATAATATTAGTATAGATAATATTAGTTATGGACTATGGTAAATGCAGCCACCTCGCTGCGCCTCTTCACAATTTACGCAAATCGACTACTAATAACATTCGAGCATTTTTTTTACGTCCTTGCGAGCAGGTATTAATTTATCCAAATGCCAAGGATTAGATAATATTGTCTTTGTTATTATATCAACACTATTTATTTATCAGACTCTAACTAAAGGAAAACTCAACGGAAACAGAACACGGACACTACTTACAATTAATTATTTCTAAAATATTAAGTATAAAAAACAAAAACTGGACTTACGCGTACTAGTAGTGAGTCCACTGGAAAAAGACAACGCAGTTGATAAAAAAAATAAAATACAGTTTCTTGTACCTTCCATGTCGAATGTGCCAACCGGTCGTGTGTGAATTGATTAGCACAATACTGTGTACGTGTTAGTCATAGACTTAATATATATACTGTGTGCTAGTCAAAGTGTTTTATGATCGCACGACTTAAAATATATCTAATACTATAAATTACTTTGAAAAATTTGAAAGTGAAAGCGCCATCTATTTTGCAAGATTTGAAACAACACGCGGAAATAGTGCTACGAATAACTAAGAGATGTCACTATTAGTAAATAGTTCAAAAGGTTACTGAAAATAATATAATATTTATAATATTATGTGATTTTGGCCGGGCTTTTCGCCTAATAAATTTTAAAATAAATATCATAATAAGGTTATATTAAACTCGATGATTTCCAAAATTAGGTAATCGCGCGGGAAGTACATTTTTCCGGGATAAAAAGTATCCTATGTAGTAATATGTCCTTTCCCGGGACTCAAGGTAGCTCCATACCAAATTTCCGCAAAATCAGTGCAGTGGTTTGTGCGTGAAAAGGTAACAGACAGACAGACAGACGGACACACTTTCGCATTTATAATATTAAGTATGGATATTAGTTTGGATGATAACAGCTTTTTTTTATGAAATAAGGGGGCATACGCGCAAACGGGTCACCTGATGGAAAGCAACTTCCTTCGCCCAGCATCAGAAGAGCTGTGAGTGCGTTGCCGGCCTTTTGAGAGGGAACAGGGTAATAGGGGAGGGTAAAGAAGAGAAGGGAATAGGGGAGGGTAGAGAAGGGAAGGAAAGGGAATAGGGGAGGGTAGGGAAGGGAATAGGGTAGGGATTTGGGCCTCCGGTAAACTCACTCACTCGGCGAAACACAGCGCAAGCGCTGTTTCACGCCGGTTTTCTGTGAGAACGTGGTATTTCTCCGGTTGAGCCGGCCAATCGTGCCGAAGCATGGCTCTGTATAAAGCTGCTGAGTGATGACCTATGGGCTACACTCCGTTTAGGCTAGGCTACAATCTACATGCAAGAGATCTTAGATAGGGTCCCTAGGCCCCAGGCTAGTGTCAGTCCTATAGTTTCTAGAAGTTAACGACGTTGATTTTATTTTATTAACACAAAACACGTGCCCGTTGTCATTCATAACATCTTTTGTTAAACGCGTACTTGAACTAATTGCCACTTGAAACTTAAGGTAAGCTCACACCGAGACGACTAGTGAGTAGACGTCTACTCACTAGTCACTAGTCGTCGATGTATATCTGTAATAAAATACCGTCAGTGGACAAATTATTATACTTACTTGAAATACGAGTACAATACGTTTTCATGTCTCTGGAAAAAAAAATATCTTTAAAAAAGTTAATATTTTTTTAAGCCTTATGGTAAGGAGCATGTCCTGCATGCATATGCAGGTCCCGTGTGGCTGCTATTCAGCCATCTGGGGATGGAGATGACTTTGTAAAACTAGCATAATCATAATCATAAGCACCACAGCAGATATTGTTCATAACGCATGGTTCCTTCAACCAAGTGTAGTCGATCATTCCCCTTTGACACAATAGACATAACGACCAGTAGTTCGACTGCAAAGAGCAATGAGTTTCTAAAATGCTAGAGTAGCAATGTCTTACAAAAGATTCTCAGAAATGCGTAACCACTTTTTTGTTCAAAAGACAATGTCAAGTCATATATTCGTTATGTCATTATGTATGTGAGATATGCTTGCAGGCATCTTCGAAGTGGCAACGCGTTGCTACCGTAAACCGGGAGGTTCTAGTTCTAGCAAAATCTAGTTACGTTAGTAACATAGAATATCATTGGCAAAGAGACGGACAGGTTTCAACACAATAGACATAACGACCAGTAGGTCGACTGCAAAGAAACGGACAGGTTTCAATATCTGTCAAATTCGTCGGGTTTCACTAGGATTATGAACGGATTGTGCCTCGCGCTGGCTGATATAATTTATTTTTAAATATTTAAAATAAAGATTTGAAAATTGGATTCTGACAATTTTAATCGAATGTGCCAAAACACAAACAACAATACGACCAAAGAGGAACACGTCCATCGAATATGTCATAGTTTTAAATTCGTAGGTAACAAGTTAACAACCCTAGCGACGATTTTCGTCATAATACGTCAAATTTAAAAATTTCAACATCAGTTCTAAGTCGGCATACTCTATCATTCTGTCTACTCTGGTTTCAATATCTGTCAAATTCGTCGGGTTTCACTAGGATTATGAACGGATTGTGCCTCGCGCTGGCTGATATAATTTATTTTTAAATATTTAAAATAAAGATTTCAAAATTGGATTCTGACAATTTTAATCGAATGTGCCAAAACACAAACAACAATACGACCAAAGAGGAACACGTCCATCGAATATGTCATAGTTTTAAATTCGTAGGTAACAAGTTAACAACCCTAGCGACGATTTTCGTCATAATACGTCAAATTTAAAAATTTCAACATCAGTTCTAAGTCGGTATACTCTATCATTCTGTCTACTCTGCCTTTGAGCTAATCTCGCCCCATGTCGTAGCCGACGAAGGAGGTTTCACTTGTTCAATAACACAGCTTTAATAAAAAATTTCATGTCGCCTTCGGTGAACAAACTAGGGATTGTCCTGGAGGATCTGAATCATGAAGCTAATATAGAGCTATTAGCTTCATGATCTGAATAAATTGGGTCACACGGCTCACACAGCTGTATCTTCATAAATCATAATTAAAAAAAAATTGCAATTAAAATTACTGGTTTTCCCTTATTCCTCAGACCAGTGTTTTTACATTTTAGCAAACGCCAATCGCTTAGCATGCATGCATCTGGGGTAAACTTAGGTTTTTCGTAGGACGGAAACAACGGAAATTCAGTTTCTTCAGTTTCGCCTTAGCATTCTGTTAGATAAAGCTACCTACGCCAGCATCATCTAACAAAACTTTTATGACTTTTACAGTGCTGCCACTTGCCAGACGTACGAGCTACGAGTAAAATTCCAAGACGGCGAACTTACGCGGCAATCTTTAAGTACGCGAACTTTAGGTGACACACAGGCGAGTAAGGTCGTCGAGCCATAAGTCCGCGTACTTACTCGCGTGTCTGTCACGCCCTTTAGGGGTTTTTTCTATTCTCAACAATAAAACGCCTTGTTTTATTGTTGAGCCTTGTCTTCTGTTCAAGCAGTGGAAAGACGTTTTCTACCACATATTTTATCAACTCGCTATGGTGACCAGGGGCGGATCTTGAATTTGTAGGGCCCTGGGCTAATACTGCTTAGGGGCCCTACCTAATTACTCAACTAATTGCCATCTTGACAAGAAACTGTTTTCTGTAGTGATGTAGGTATATCTATACTAATATATTATACTAATATTATAATTGGGAAGAGTTTGTTTGTTTTTTGAACGCGCTAATCTCAGGAACAACTGGTCCGATTTAAAAAATTCTTTCAGTGTTAGAAAGCCCATTTATCGAGGAAGGCTATAGGCTATTTTTATCACGCTAATACTAATAGGAGCGAAGAAATAGAGGAAAGTGTAGAAAAAACGGGGGGAAATTATTTGAAAAAGTTTATTTGAATTTTGAACGCGCTAATCTCAGGAACTATTGGTCCGATTTGAAAAATTCTTTCAGTGTTAGATAGTCCATTTATGGAAAAAGGTTATAGGTTACTTTTTATCACGCTACGACTAATAGGAGCGAAGAAAAAGAGGAAAATGTTGAAAACACGGGAGGAAATTAATTGAAAGGGCTTGTTTGAACGCGCTAATCTCAGGAACTACTAGTCCGATTTGAAAAATTCTTTCAGTGTTAGATAGTCCATTTATTGAAAAAGGTTATAGGCTATTTTTTATCACGCTACAACTAATAGGAGCGAAGAAAAAGAGGAAAATGTTGAAAAAGCGGGAGGAAATTATTTGAAAGGGCTTATTTGAACGCGCTAATCTCAGGAACTACTGGTCCGATTTCAAAAATTATTTCAGTGTTAGATAGTCCATTTATCGAGAAAGACTACAGGCTATATTTTATCACGGTACAACTAATAGAAGCGAAGAAAAAGAGGAAAATGTTGAAAACACGGGAGGAAATTAATTGAAAGGGCTTATTTGAACGCGCTAATCTCAGGAACTACTAGTCCGATTTGAAAAATTCTTTCAGTGTTAGATTTGTTGTCAGTCTATTTATTGAAAAAGGCTATAAGCTATCACGCTACGACTTATAGAAGCGAAGAAATAGAGGGAAATGTTGAAAAAACGGGGGAAATTATTTGAAAGGGAATCTCACGAACTACTGGAGGAATTTTTCTGTTACTTGGCACAGGTAAGAAGTAGATCACGTAAAGGATTATAGGCTATTTTTTGTGGACTAATTTGTCTGTGAAATATCTAATTTACGCGGGCGAAGCCGCGCAAAAAGTCTAGTGTAATATATTATGTTAAGTACAGGAAGAAAATAGGAAAACAAAATATTTAATTTATTTATTTGAGTTATAAATGGTTATGTTATACTAGACGTTCCGCGTAGTTCCTGAGACTAGCGCGTTCAAATAAGCCCTGTCAAATAATTTCTCCCCGTTTTTTCCACATTTTCCTCTATTTCTTCGCTCCTATTAGTCTTAGCGTGATAAGATATAGCCTATAGCCTTCCTCAATAAATGGGCTATCTAACACTGAAAGAATTTTTCAAATCGGACCAGTAGTTCCTAAGATTAGCGCGTTCAAACTAACAAACAAACTGCAAATTATTTGGTCATCGCACTTTAGCTCCTTTGTTAAATCGAAATTTATCGTAAGAACTGATAATTAATGATGACATTGTTGTCCTGTATTTGTTTTCTATATACGACATCCTGGAGAAAGAACGCTCTGCTCCCCGTGTATTATATTTCTCTATGGCTCTGCTTCACAGCTAGTGATCGGCATCGTAAAAAATCTTTAAGATGGTATAGCAGTTTGGGGAAACATCAACAAGTTTCGTTTCATAAATTAGCCAAAAAAATTCACTGCAAGAGGTGTAAGACTCTGGCTTAGACTGCAGTAAGTAAGATTTTAACTGAATGCACTCATTCAATAAATGTTCGTCTACGGAATTTGGATAATGCGCCAGCCTTATAATCGGATTTTTTTTAATTCTATATAATTTTTATTATTGACAATATCGTCTATTGGTTTCAGTTCGGTTGGGTCCCTCTGTATTCGCGGGCCCTGGGCTGCAGCCCAAAAAGCCATATAGTAAAGCCATATCCGCCCCTGATGGTGACAAAGATTTTTTTAGGTTCATCACTTCTCGCAATTTCTCTCTGGGTATCTACGAATTATGATTGATATGACTCTTAGCCCTAAGGTGTCTAAATTTTAGATTAATTTCTAGCTAAAATGTCTGAATTCTTTCCCATAGCTAAATCTTTCATTATTTTAACTTAAAATTACATTATCAAAACAACACAAAATGGCTAAACAATCAACTAATACGAATCTACCTATATACGTAAAAATCTCACACTGAGTATATTAATTTGGCCACCCACGTATGTAGGAAAGCGCCCGAGCGTCACGAGTTGCTCCATACAAATGTGAAAAAAAAATTGATCTTTCAGCGCTGCTACTTTCACAGTGAACTCTCTACAAGGAACACGTACACACCCTAAAGTATTATCACTTATTTTTGTTACACCCTGTATATATTCCTGACGCACACAACTCAGTTGCCCCAAAATTCGTTCATCGCGCAGATACCGTACATTTTTCCGGGATAAAAAGTATCCTATGTACTTTTCTAGGACTCGAGGTATGTTCACACAATATAGTGATTATATCGGCTCAGCGGTTTGGGCGTGAAGAGATAACAGACAGACAGACACACTTTCGCATTTATGATATTAGTATGGAAGTTTATGACCGATCGTTCCGGCAAAGCATTGTTATACCTAATTTAGTAAGTGATAGGTGGTGTTTTGTTCTACTAATTTTCCATGTACCCCATGTGACGCAACACTTAACTGCGCAAGCGCCGAATTGTTTGAACATGTTTGAACAGCTTTTCCAGCTGTTTATTTTACCAATTTAAATTAACTGCCTCTTCATACAACCTTTCAGAAGTAGTTCAAGCGCGCTACCAAAATGTTTTTCGTTGTGTCAATATGTGTGATCTTGGATATAGCAGGTAATTTTTTATTTACTATCCCGGCTATATAATGGTGCAATGTTCGGTGTTAAAATGAGGTGGTTTTTTATATTATTATGTTAACCTAGATGTAAGACCACGTTTCAAGGGATAATTAACCTAAGGGCTAAGACCATATTATTTATTTCAAGTAGTTACATCTCTCTAGCTCAGTATGAAACAAACAACTCTGCAGCAATCATTTAATTTCCGTAAAAGCTATTCTTATTAGGAGATTACGGAAGCGGCAAATATTTTAAAGTTTTTGTTTCCAAACACCAAAGTTAGGCCCCGTTTTTTTACCATACTCACTAATATTTTGATTTTTGACGCATTGTTCTATATCTGTGTTCGATTTAATTGAAATCAGTCGAATAGATTCGATAGCTTTTGATAGCAAATAAACAGATATAATAATGGAAACACAATTGAAGACAGGAGTGGATGAAGTGGATACTCGTAACTAACATTTTACAACATAAGAGCAATAATTACATATATCCCCCCTATAATTTGAACAGTGACGGATTAGCCCTTAATCAAATTAGGCAATTGCCTAGGGCATCACGTCTGAGGGGGCCCCAGAAGAGTAAAGGTTCGAACTTCGAAGACCGATTCTGGTTGAGATACGGATAGGGGGGCTCACAGGCATAGATTGCTTAGGGCATCAAGTAGTCTTAATCCGTCACTGAATATGAACAAACCTTTTAACTTACCTATAGTCCATGCAATCCACGAAGACGCGCCCCACCAATTTTTGGGTGATTCTTCATTTCAAGTTGTTAGTTATCCACTCATATCTTCAATTGTATTCTCTATAATATCATATAATTTTCTCTTCTTGCAGTTGCCAGTCCTGTCTCAAATGTAGAAAATGTCCGTATGGCCAGTCCAAGTCTTGTTAGAAGTGAAGATGTTCCTACCAGTCAATTCTACAAAGACCACATTATATTCAATGTACCGATACCAGAACTGATCGTCAAAACTCCGTCTTTTTACCCACCACAAATATCAAATCAACCTATGAACCAGGCAGTTAATCAGAATCCTATAGATAATTTAATCGAAAAGGAAACGAAATATTTAAAAAACCCACACCAAAATTCAAGTGTGTTGAGTTCGCAAAAGCTAAGCTCGGAGATATATCAGAATGGAGGTAGAAACATACAGACACCAATTCAGAAGCTGCAGCAGTTATATCAAGGTAAGGTGATTTAAATTTTCAAAAGTAATAAAATGTTCGAATTACAACTAAGTTTATACTTAAAAATAGTTGATAATTGCTAGGATTTATGTATCGACTATTAGTGTGAAGTGTAACCAAGAAGGCAAGAATACTAAATTGGAGATGAATAATATAACCCGTAGATTCGCTAATACATATAATTCAACGTTGTACGTATTTTGTTGTTTCAGAATCTTCAACGTTACAAAAGCTTTTATCAAATCTGAATTTGATAAGAAATATTTTAGCTCCGAAACCACAGAAAAAACAATTTATATTAGTATACCCGAACGGAACAATTGGATACGAAGACGATCTTAGTACAGTTTCAAATAAATATCCTAATCACATTATTTTAAAATCGAGTGAATTACGAACATTGTCGAATGCCGAGGATGAAATTCAAAATGAGTCCGATCATCAACAGCCTCAAGAAAATGTAAAAAATATTGTATCCAGCTCTACAACACAAAGCAACATTAATGACATCATTGATACAAACCAATCTAATTCCAAGTCAATTGTGGTAAACAATAGTACAGAATCGAAAAATAATATCGAAGAAACAAATACAGAAGTCATCGATACAACGATCAATAAAACACAATATTATAACTCTGTGATTATTCCTCAAAATACTTTAAACGATTCGGCTTCAAAGATATCGCAATTGGAAAACTCAGAAAATCTAGCGAACAACACAAACAATGTTGCAACTACAATACATAACATTTCTGATTCAAATCAAAATGTGGGAGGAAAAGACACTTTAAATATTACCAAAGATATAAATACGATTATCACATTGGCAGAAGATTCCGAAAATATTTCTAACGCTTATAATGTACAAAACTTACAGAACACAACAATAAACAAAATAGATGAGGTAGCTGATAAAGACACTACAAATGAAAATCAAATAAGCATTAATTCTGATACGAAACCCCTTAACAATATCACATCAGAGAATAGTTACAGCTCAAAAGACGTTACTAATTCTAGTAATGCAACCAATAACAGACTCGATGATGGAAAAACGGCAACTACGGTCCCGCCAAAATACAATATTACACATGATTCTAACGATGCTATAGGAAATATCGGGAGTAATAATCACAACTCAAGTTTAGTAATAAATAACACGAACACCCAAGAAGATTTAACGATTTATACTCATTCAGAAGACATCGAAAATGTAAAACACAATAATGATAGTTTAGGAGGAAACGTAACAAGTGATTGTCAATGTTATGAAGAGCAAATAGAAAACGATGAAGGTACGATTTAATCACACAATAATGTAAGATTCAATAAAAGGTAAAACAAAATCAAAAAATATAGTAGCATAGTCGGCAAATGGAGGGTTGTAGTTAAACATTTCTTTAGCGACACATTTTGTTATATAACATAGAGGAAAATACTATAATAATATTATTATCTTTAAATACCTTTTCAGATGGCAACGTTGAACTTGGTGCACCAGATTCCGTTTCTTGGGTACAACTCGCTAAAGAAAGTGCACAAAATATACTATTCGGTGAAGACAATCCGAATGTGTTTTTCATATTCTTCAATCCGCCAGAAATGGACGTAGAGAGAGAAACAAGAACTACGACGTATCCAAACGGTACTGTTGTAGAGGAGTTTATAGAAATTAGAAAAGTCGGTAAGTAATAAAACGTAACAAAATATGATCGTTTTCAAAAGCCTAACTGCGATTTGAACATAAAAAATTAGAAAAAAGTTATATGAAATAAGTTTAATGGGTTAAGGCCCAATTTCACCAACGACTGTTAAAGTTAATGCTCGAATTTGTATTACGTTACCTCTTTGGTTTTTCATATGAATGAAAGAGAAGACAATATATTTTTTTTATATCTGCAATCAGTTTGTAAAACTATAAGCAGGTGAGATGTAGGTTTTGGCAGGCACAGTGGTTCCACCACCGTGGACAGATTACTCAATATTCATATTAAGGAACATTAAAGGAGAAGACAACAATATGACATTTTAACAAGCTGATAACAGGCTTAACTTAAAGCAACCATGCTAATGCTGATTTTTTTTTACAGATGGTACAACGATCAGGACATCAACAACGAAGACTTTTAACAATTCATCAACAATACCACTGACAACGAATAGATGAACTAAAACTCTATTTAACTTTTACAATTATGTTATTTCTAGTACGTTTACCTCCCTAACTATGAAACACAATAATATACCGTATATAGATGGCGTTGAATGTTAGTTATGATCTGTCGTCTGAGTTCGACATAGCACGACCAAATTTTGTGGGTCCGCCATCTGCTTAAGAATCAACTTCTCTGATAGTACAATCAATGCACTATTAACCCCTGTCTAATACACTTTAAAAGTCGCTCCAAAGACAATATTCTATAGCTCATTCATTGTGTCACTTTTTATTACTTACTGGTAAAGTACAGTGTGTTAGTGTAAACACCGTTGTCCTTGAAACCTTCAAACGAGCCCGTCAAAATGAACAACTTTTTCTATGAGAACAACGCCGCGCTAGGAACTAAAAAAAAGCCGTCTTCATACCCAAACGGATGCCCGGATCGGCAATTTGTATTTTTTTTTATGAAATAAGGGGGCAAACGAGCAAACGGGTCACCTGATGGAAAGCAACTTCCGTCGCCCATGGACACTCGCAGCATCAGAAGAGCTGCAGGTGCGTTGCCGGCCTTTTAAGTGGGAATAGGGTAATAGGGAAGGGTAGGGATGGGAAGGGAATAGGGGAGGGTAGGGAAGGGAATAGGGGAGGGTAGGTAGGGGATTGGGCCTCCGGTAAACTCAAACACAGCGCTAGCGCTGTTTCACGCCGGTTTTCTGTGAGAACGTGGTATTTTTCCGGTCGAGCCGGCCCATTCGTGCCGAAGCATGGCTCTCCCACGTATAAACTAATTTTGTATGGGTATGAAGTCTTCATAGCCATACTAAAATTGTATGGGTATGAAGACGGATTTTTTGAGTTCCCAGCATTGTTCTCGTAGAAAAAGTTGTTCATTTTGACGGGCTCGTTTGAAGGTTTCAAGGACAACGGTGTTTACACTAACATTTTGTATATAGATAGTAATTATAGTACTTGTTGTAGGCTAGACTTAAATACTCTGAACTTGAGAGCTATTTTAAGCTCTAGACTACGAAAGTAAATTTTTTATTAGTAAAATAGTTTATAGATTGAAATTAATTATAGTAAGTATTTGTTATAACCTAGACTTAAAACGAGCTCCAAACTAAGCTTAGCTCTAGACTACGAAAGTGTAGTATTCAGTATTCTAGATAATAAAATTAACAACATAAATGATTTTCTCATTTACTTTATCAGCATTTTCTGCTATGTCCTAGGCTAAGAGCCAGTCCACACGGCGCGCAGCGCTGCGCCGCGCCGCTGTCTATGGTAGGCAGGCTGGTATGTAGCCTAGGAGTTAAGACTAATCCTAGGCTACATACGTCAGCCTCTATTTTATTTTAATAGGCATTATATTATTATAATTTATTTAAAAAATATAATGGCAATGTAACGATCTAATAATGATAATATCTCTCAAAATGCTATTAAAATACCTATATGTATACCTATATTAATAAAGGTAAACGAACGGACTATGTAATTTTTTCATTCAAAGAGCGATCTCTACTATATAGTCTCTACTAGTGGTAGTGCCTATGAGTTACGCTTGTTCGTCATTTTCCCCCTAACGAAACGAGCTCTATACAGGGTGTAACAAAACTAAGTGATAATACTTCGATCGCGGATTCTTGGAAATGCTATTGTATTCTATTTTTGTCGCAATCACCGGTGCTCTTATGGGGCTTGAAGGAATTATACTTTAGGGTTTGTATGTGTTCCTTATATTGAGTTCATTGTGTATAAGTAGCAGCGCTCAGAGAGCAATTTTTTTTTTACATTAATTTGTATGGGCAAGCGCCCGAGGTCCGAGCGTCATGAATTTTCCCATACAAAAGTTGAGTAACTTTTGTATGGGAAAATTCATGACGCTCGGACTCGGATGAAAGAGTTTTCAGCGCTGCTAGTTTCACAGTGAACTCTATACAGGGGACTCATACACACCCTAAAGCATTATCACTTAGTTTTGTTACACCCTGTATATTGTATTTTAAGCTATATCCCAAGGTAGGCCATTAAAAATACAATAGCTACGCCGAAATGCAATATAGTGTGACAGAGATGTTGGTGCGAGCGAACAAGGTTGTTCTTTTCATTAAAACTAAGAGAAAATAATGTTCGTAGAAAATCCTCTTTAGTTAAAACACAATAGACAGAATGAACCAGTAGACCGACAGTAGTGTTCCTTAAATACGTTCAAGGTAGTATGTCGATTGTCGAATCGGCCGGCACGGCGCGCGCTCTGAAAATGCGTTGCTGAGCTGGCCATTTAGCCGAAACTTTTTCGTTTTCGCTTCGTTATAGAATCGCCGATCAAAATGTATGGAATTGACATTAGACGAGTCGAACGTCAACGTCATAATATTAACGAACGCTTTTGTCAATTCCATACATTTTCATCGGCGATTCTATAACGAAGCGAAAACGAAAAAATTTTGGCTCACCCCCCTGTTTATATAGCATGCTCTCAGCTGCACCACGTGGTAAAACGCGTCGATTTGTCTGTTTTTGAAGTTGGCCTACTGGTTCGTTATGTCTACTGTGGTTAAAACACAACCGGGAGAGGAGCGTTTGAGTTAACAAGGTGTGGAAAGAATATAATCGTTAGAACGATGTTTCAAGCTTTTTAGCGAAAACAGAGTGAAAATTGTGTCTGTGTGTTCGTTCCTTTAAAACAGATGAGCCAATTATCATTTGTTCTTGAAATGGAGAAAATTTCTGCGGCTTTGTGCACATTTATTTTTTTTAATAAGTAAAACACGTAATATTGAAAATTCGTAAAGGTGGCCATACACGGGACAATTATCGTAACGATTTATCTCCTCGATGTTAAAATCGAACGACAAATTGTACGTGTGTAGCAATATCGCAAACGATTTTACCTTCAAAAGATCGATTGGGCGATTTTCTTGACGATCGATCGAAACGACAAATTGTCCCGTGTATGGGCACCTTAAGACCTCCTTTCCTATTAAGTAGCTGGCCGTGGCGCGGTCTAGGAGAGAAGGTATCGAATATCCAACAACAGATTGGCTATTTTTAAAGGGAAAACACACCAAGCCTTTTAGTTTTTTCTGTTCATTTCTTAAATCGAAAAATCTCGTCTTATATGTTCAGTTTTAAAATCCATAAATTCTGAGTAAGAAATTTTATACTGGATAAGGTAGTCCTTATTTGAATATCCTATTTGACTAATATCAGGAGTGGCGCGAGCTGAGAATATTTTATCTGAACTCAGCGTGGAGAAAATGATTTCAAAGTAAAGATGGGTTTGAATAACCAGGGAAGAAGCTTAACCACCTGCGCAAATTCCCAAGTTACCGTAAATATTATGTATCATCTGAAAGAAATTAAACAAAGGAGATATCAATATTTTCCAACTTGAAAAAGAATCAGCTATTTAATACATATAAAAGGTGGTGCTGCGCTTTAGTACAGAACAGTTTATTTGTTTGCCATTGCAGAGATAAAATAAATCAATTATTTTGCAAGGACTTAAAACGGAATAAATGATAATAAATAGAATTCTGGACACTCTAAGAAAAGTAGCATTGCTATTGTTTCTAGAGCTAAGATAGACACTCTGATGGGTTTCGCTAACTAGTCTCGTTTGCCGTAATGGGGCGCTCGCTTTAGAAACACTTTAACATCAAAATCGACCTGTCCTTACTTCTATTATAATAGTATATCTAATATTATAATGCGAGTAAATAGCAGAGTGAGAGTATTAGTTCTACTCTCAGATTTCAGTCTGAAACATTGTTCTATATCAAATTAAATTTTAAATGTAACTTTACTAACGCGGCCGCTGTAGTCTAGGAGCGAGTGTAAATAAAAGCCTTTAAAATACAACTACCCGCACAGTTTGTGTTATTTTAACCTAGATACTGTAAATATGCCTTTACTTTGAAATCGATACTAATATTATAAATGCGGAAGTATGTCTGTCTGTCTGTTACCTCTTCACGCCCAAACCGCTGAATCGATTTTGCTGTTTGGCATGGAGATACTTTGGATCCCGGGAAGGGATATAGGATACCTATCCCGGAAAAATGTACGGTTCCTGCGCCATAAACGAATTTTGGCGCAACGGAGTTGCGGGCGTGGTGATGGCATCTAACATTAATGGACCGGCTCGAAATAATACTATGGCATCACAAAAAACTGAAGTGACAAAAGCTTATAACGTCTTCCTCTTTTGGCCGACGGTTACCCAACATGTAGACTTATATGGGATTTTTAGGATCACCACAACTCGCACTTCTAAAGTTTACAAGGGCAACTCCTCCGGTGATGCGAGTGTTTATAAGCAGTGGCTATCGCTTACAATCAGGTGATCCATCGTTACAATACGTGTGGCACTCGGGGACTGCCGTGGTAAAACATTGCATTTTTATCAACTTATGCAATTAAAGTTCGCATTCGTCTAGTCGCACTCACACATACAAAGTCTGACAACATTGCACCGATCGGCACATCAGTGTGAGCACCAAACCCCTTAAGAGGAGTCCACACCGCCCTTTTTTCCATACAAACGTTATCCCCTGTTTCCTCCCTGGATAATGCTAGTAGAGTTATAATTTTTTTCCTGAATATCTACGGCCACTAATACGATGTCCCTATGTTTTCTTTTTTTTCATAATTTAATTATTAAATAAGATATGAACGTTCAAAAACCCAAAAAAATGGCCAGATTTTCCGCTGTGTTCAAACGTCCAGAAAACAGATTTGGCTAGATTATACAAAAAAAGCAAAACATAGGAACACAGCTCAAGCCTTTTTTTAATCTTTAATGAAAAAAGTACTTAAATCGGTTAAGTTTTGGAGAAGGAATCAGGGGACAACGAATCGTTGATTTTCTGGATTTTCTGCAGTTGTCTCTATCGCGTTCTGCGGTATAGGCTTGAGGTAAGGGAGACAGCTATAGATATTACACGTGCTTTTTTTTTCATTTCTCTAGCCCCTGGTGTATCCTCTTAACCCTTTAAATATAATTTTCCCCTTTTCAGGGTTCCTTAGAATCCGTACTCAAAGGGTAAAAACTGGACCAGATTACAAAGATTTCCTGTCTGTCCATCTCTCCGTCTCCAGGCTGTATCTCAAGAACCGCGTTAGCTAGACATTTGACATTTTCACAAATTATGTTTTTCTGTTGCCGCTATAACAACAAATACAAATAACAAAGTAAAATTTAGTCTTTCAGCGCTGATACTTACACAGTGAACCCTATATAACTTATAAGGGACACATACACACCCTTAAATTTATATTTTTTATGAAATAAGGCCGACGAGCAAACGCATCACCTGATGGAAAGCAACTTCCGTCGCCCATGGACACTTGCAACATCAGAAGAGCTGCAGGTGCGTTGCCGGCCTTTTAAGAGGGAATAGGGTAATAGGGTAGGCAAGGGTAAGGAAGGGAATAGGTTAGGGTAGGGAAGGGAAGGGTAGGGGATTGGAAAAATATTATCACTGTGTATAGTTACAGCCTGTATAAGTTAATGCGTCATAAGCTCCGTAGAAAATCCGACTCGCGCATATTTAGATCATTTTTAAGCTAGCAAATAGTGTCATCATTTTATAAAATTCTCTTTGTTTGACATCATTCGCTCTTCCACTAGATAGGTCAGAGCCCTGATTATGCCATTTTACTTCAACATTAACACAGCTTCGATATCGTTTTGATGAAATCGTCATAAACTCAGGTTAAACTCTAATACAGATTTAAATCTGAGTTTAATGACGAGATTACGTCAAAACCTAAAAAATTATTTGATCTGCGTTAAAAAAAATACTGTTTTTATAAGGACTCGTACTGGATCTCAACTACATTAATGTTGGAATATGATAATATCAGAATTCGGTTCCAGAGACTTTCATCACAATTTTTATAGTGACAACAGACGAGTGTGGGGGAGTGCATTACAAAATTAATTCCTCTTGAATATTAAACGACATTAATATTCGGTTAGTGATATAAACCAAGGTATTTTATACAGTGTGTAACAAAACTAAGTGAAAATACTTTAGGGTGTGTGCGAGTCCCCTGTATAGAGTTCGCTGTGAAAGTCGCCCATACAAAAATTGCTCTTTCAGCGATCCTACTTTCACAGTGAACTCTATAGAAGGAACACATACACATCCTTAAGTATTTTCACTTAGTTTTTTTGCACCCTGTATAATATAAAAATCTATGAAACATCTATTACATCTATTTTAAGTAAGTAAGTTGGAATGTCTGTTTGTAATATTGAAATAATCGTTTTTACTACATGCATACAATGGACATATTATGTACATTATACGGTATAATACACCAAAAAAACATTTTTTCAAAATAACATTTAGTCTGTCTGTTTGTTCCGGCTAATCTCTGAAATGGCTGGACCAATTTTGACGGAGCTTTTATTGGCAAATAGCTGAATACTTGGAGTAACTTAGGCTACTTTATAACCGACTTCCAAAAAGGCGGATCACTTTGTTTTGTTATACCTACTAAATGGCACCCGCAACTCCGTTGCCTGAAATTGTTGATTGCGCGAGAACCGTACATTTTTCCGGAATTAAAAAGTATTATTTATTTTCATTTTCTTTTCAGTCTCTCAAAAAAAATCTTCCTACTAAAGTTAATTTAAAACCTATCGTTGAAGCGTGAAAAACAAACAGATTGCCAAATTGGTTCTGCGGTTTTCGAGTTTAAGCGAGACTAACTAAATTTAAAATTAATTTTTATTATATTTGCGCTATGGGTCGCTGCTTTAAAAACACACCATGTTGTTAGTTTATAGCAAAAGAGTTATAACAAGGTGTAATAAAAAAAAACAAGGCCTTTGCATCCACCGTAGATGATTGATACAGTATATTCAGAGCGAAGTAACCACTCTTCAAATACTGTAGTGCCTGGGACAAGATTTTAAATATCCGTATGGTTGCCCAAGCGAATACAGCATTCTCACAACATAGTCGGCCCAGTCCAGACTCTGGACCTCTGCTCATTCCTCTGGACTCCAGAGTAATGAGCAGGTCAACGTCTGGGACCAACTATACGCGGGTTTCCTCACAATGTTTTCCTCCACCGTAAGAGCGTCCGTATTATGTACTTGAGATCAGAAAATGTTTGTTACACTCTGTATACTTATATAACCTTTATCACTTGACATTATCTGTAGCCTCCTTCGATATTCTTTTTATTAAGATGATTGTGAAATCCAGGGAAGTCAAACACGATCTGTATAATCCATTTAAAATTGATCCTTTCGAAGCAAATCGCCAAAATTATTCAACCTATTCTAGGTATAATCTCCTGGATAATAGCGGCAATTATTGGACAAAAACCTGTCACGGCCGGGTTTGGTGGTGACGGATGTACCCATTTATGGACAGGGAGGGGGGAAATGCCATTAATCCTGTTTATCCTAATGGATAAACAGGAGTAATGGAATTCCCCCCTCGAGATATAGTATTTCCTTGGCGTCATCAATGTCAAATACTTAAGGGCTGCTTTTAAGAAAATGGCAAAATTGCGAAAGTGCAACATCTGGAATTGCACTATGCAAACATTGTTAAGTATACAAAATTTTGTAAGACTTCGCGCAAAGCCGTTTTCTGCGTCAAAACCCTTGCCTTAAATGATACCCATTAAAATCTGTTCAGCAATTACAGCGTAATACATACAACGGATACATACAACACACAGATAGACAGGCATACTTTGTGTTTTAAATATATTATTTACAAACAGCAAAAAAGTTTATTTTACACGACGTGAAACCTGACTAATTTTCGGAATTTGATCAATCAAATTCCGAAAATTAGTCAGGTTTCAGGTTGCAATTAATTGCAACGTGTTTGACTCGGTTTAATTCCACGAGAATCTCGCTTTTATCCTTTTGTTAGATAAACCTAGACTAAACGCCTCCGTAGTCCAGTGGTTTAGAGCATGGCTCTTGACTCCGAGGTCGTGGTTTCGATTCCTGCGTTGGAAACATGTTATTTCCAAATTTGGTTAGGACAATGCAGGCTGTTCACCTGATTGTCTGACAAGTAAGATGATCCATGCGTCGGATGGGCATGTAAAAAGTCGGTCCTGCGCCTGATCTCTCCCCAGTCGTGTCGGTCGTCCGTCCCAATGGGTTATGAGAGTAAAAGGAATAGACAGTGCTCTTGTGTACTGCGCACACACTTGGTCACTATAAAAATTACTCCTGCGTAGCTGGCCTGGTTTCAATGAAGCCGGCCACCGTCACCGAAACCGGTGTGGGAGTTATTATACCTAGACTGCATCGAAAACATATCTAAACTGTGTTGTTGGATAAAAATAACAAAATTGAGGTACTGATTTGACTATAAACCACCTTAGAATCAATTCGGACTGCAACGCGACGCGTAGATGCATTTCAAATCAAATCAAATCAAAAATATTTTTATTCGGAGTAATTTTTTTACAAAAACTTTACCGAACGTCGATACTACGGTGCCTACCACCGGTTCGGGAACTAACCCGGCGAGAAGAACCGGCGTAAGAAACGAAAAATTTCTAAATTTGTATTAAATTGACAGACTTGCATGACATCTCACGCAATTGAAGTCTGTCAATTCAATACAAATTACAAAAGAAATGCATCTACGCGTCGCGTTGCGGTCTGAATTGACCCTTAAACATTGTGACATTAATACGACCTATTTGGAGAGGTCACGGGGTCGGCCTGAAGCGCCGAGACACTTCTCAGGTCTTCACACCTAAACGAGGCCATTGTTTCTCTCATTATATACAGCATATATTGTTGTACTATATGTATAGCACTGTGTAGCGTTGTATACTACTCAGTATACAGGGCTAACTTTAAAGGAGAACACTGCCATGAGTGAGTTTTGAGGGATGCGCTTGGAGTACGTTACAATACCAATCTTTCAGTCCTATAGATACTTGAGGTATTCTAAAATTGGACAACGCAAACACAAATTTTAAGGGCCTGTTTCACCACTTGCTGATAAGTGCCGGATAGGATAGGCGGATAGGTATCCACTATTTAACATGACAGATAGAGTATGGAGAATCTGTCAAATAAATTGTGGATAGCCTATCCGGCACTATATTAGGAAGTGGTGAAACAGGCCCTAAGTCTCTTTATTATGATACCTCATAAAGGTCCCTGTTAGAAGTCCTAGCTAACATTATCAGTTTTCGAAACCTGTTATTCATTTTACTATTGCAAATGTGAAATGATATCTGTTAACTTTTCAAGCGTGCCTCCTTTTCCTGTAAAGGACACGGGATTTTATCGCGGCAAAATGTCCCGTTCCCGCGAGATAAAAGAAATTTCTAAACAAAGTTATGACCAACACCTCCGTGGCTCAAGGGTTAGAGTGTGTGGCAACTCAAGCCGGGGGTCGCGGGTTTGAATCCCGCCGATGGAACAAAAAGTTTTTCAATGTTCCTGGGTCATGGATGTGTATTAAATATGTGTATAATATAATAAAAAATCTTAAATATATGTATAGTATAAAAGTATTAAATATATTTCCGTTGTCCTGTAACACAAGTCCTTCAGGTACTTAACACGGGGCCAGACTGACGTGGTGTGAAGCGTCCATAGATATTATTATATTATTATTATTATAACACCTACTTATTTTATAGCATTTTGGCATTTTGGGGGAAAAGTTTGCGACCATTTCAAGTGTTGTTGTGATAAATAGAAAAACCAATGTATCGAAAACTCGAGGAAGCAATATTATTCATAGAAAACTTGGGAAATCTGTTCTCAAGTTTCATGCGAGTAATAAAATATGAATGGGGACGCCAAAACGGAGGAAAAACCAATCCAAAAATATATTTTTCTTGTGAATAACAAATCTAGCGTACAAATTGTTTTGGGAAATCTTTGTTAAAGTTTACTTTAGCGTTACTTTCTTTCTTTTTAGTTTTATTGAATTATTTACTTCGGTGGATTCCGGGGAGAATTTTGAAAAAATATATACACAAGTCTAGATGACGCCGGCAACTTTCGCGCGGGAACCTTACATTTTTCCGGGATAAAAATATCCTATGTCCTTCCCCAGGACTCAAAGTACCTCCATACCAAATTTCAGCAACATCGGTTCAGAGGTTTGGGCGTGAAGAGGTAACAGACCGACAGACATACATACATTTTTGTCTGGCTGTTACCAAGTTTTAATTTCATTGAAATCGGTTGACGCGTAAATAGGTAAAAGACCGACAGAAAAATGGGAACACATTAAAATAATACTTTTATTTTAAATTAGTAAGAGTTCACTCTACAACTGAAAACTATGAAAGTCAATGAAAGTACTTCCTTAATTACGTGAAATTGATCTTTTGTGATTCAACTATATCAAAACTTCCAATATTGCACACACATCTATTTTCTTCTTAAAAAAATACTTTCTTTTTATAGTACGCCCTTCTTGCTTGAAGCCCGCGATACGAGTATACAGTTTGGCGGTTTTGCAGTTTAAAACGTAATGTTGTAAAAACTTAAATGTTTTTTAAAACTTCCAAAAACATGAGCCTTTGACCTCACCATAGTCAGTCAACTGGAGGTAGTAGCAAAGTTTTTACTTTTAGATGAATAAACGTAGAAATTCCTACTAACAAAAATCCAGTATAAAATGGTCGTCAATATAAACTACTTTGGGACTGAGGTGACATGTGCACATTAAACCGACATCCTTTTGAGGGTCAGGTCACACAGATTTCCAATACATGATAATAGATACAAAATTGAAATGTCAAAGGAATCACGCTATTTGTTACTTTGAATGAGGGTTTGGAATGGAATTATATGGCTCTATGTAGCCGTCAGGTCTATTGTGTCAAAATGTCGTGGACAGACATAAGACAGTTATATCGTGACATGTGAAAGCTATTTCGTAAAATATGACAGCTGTTTGACACGACATTTGACACGATAGACCTGACGGCTACATAGCGCCATACAACACTTATTGCCATGGGCGTACCCGGTTAGGGCAGCTGCTGCTCCCCCTTGGACGTCAAGTCAAGTCAGAAATAAACGTCAATTTTCCTGGCAAATGGGAATGAAACGTGTTACCTACTCTGCGCAAAAAGAAGTTTTGGAAACAAAATATCTTTTCAGCCAAATTAATAAAAGTCAATTTTCATAATTTTTTGTTTCGATATACCTGACCGATTATCTTCTCGAAGGTACGAACTGCCCCCTCCCCCCTAACTGAAATCCTGGGTACGCCCATGCTTATTAGTTATTGCATTTACACCTACGGAACAATCCGTAGGTGTACACTGACCCAATATTTAAAGATGAGACGCGACGTTACATGCTGTTAAGTCATGCAGTATAAGCAGCTTTATAGGGCTCGATGTATATGCGGTTACACCGCGAGATAATATGACAGTTGTGTAATATGTATAATACGGGCTCTACACTCGTGGCGCGAAAGCCCATGAAGGCCGCGAATCGCGAGTGTGAAGGGTTTCACGGCTTCGTATTTGTATGCGGGCTCTACACTTGCGGCGCGAATTGCGGCCGCGATTCGCGTCGTAAACACGATTCGAACAAATACGAAGTCACGAAGCGCGAATCGAAGGCCCGAAACCCTCTACACTCGCGGTTCGCGGCTTTCAAGGGCTTTCGCGCCGCGAGTGTACAGCCCGCAGTAACTGTACGCATCGTGTTCACGGCGCGTAGCATCCGTGATTCGTAAATCGCGGCCGCATTTCGCGCGACCGCGCCGCTATCTAAAAATCGTTACCTACATATTTTGCTTGTGATTTCGCGGTGAAGCGGCCAAACCACGCATTCGGGCGGACGCATATAAATCTAGCCTTATTGTGAGCATTGTTGCGTCGCGTCTCTTTGTAAACTGATCCTATATTACAAAGCACAAATGGTATGATCTGAACTCACACAGACACAGTACACACACGGACATACACACACAAAAGTTTATGCAAATCTCGGCTCTCCAGTGGCTGTTGAAAACTTCCAGCCCATCTGAAATTCTAAGCCATTAGGACTACTTCACACTTTTCTGTGAACTTTGACCATTTCACTAGTGAAATGGTATAATATAGAATAGTTTGTTATATTGTATCTACTGAGGTCTGGGGGTTCTAGAGATTACCAAACAGATCCTACGTAAGTTCTGTGTCGTTTATGTTCTGCAGTAGACAATATTATATCACTTGGATACTTTTTGCACAATGAAGCTTTACGACATTAAGGGCCTGTTTCACCACTTCCTGATAAGGCTATCCACCAATTAACTTGACAGATCAAGTATGGAGAATCTGTCAAAAAAGTTGTGAATAGCTTATAAGGCACTTTATCAGAAAGTGGTGAAACAGGCCCTAAGTCAGCAGTTTGAGCGCAAAGCAGTGATAGTCGGATTGACGAACAGACAATATTGTAATTACAATTATTAAGTACTCGACGACTCGGCGAACTTCGTATCTCTTCTCTCTATAAACCTTCCTAGAACTTCCAAGAATATTTCAAGTCTAAATTTAGCCAAATCGGTTTAGCTGTCCCGTACCTAAAGGGTAAAAACGGGACCCTATTACTGAGACTTCGATGTTTGTCCGGCTTTGTCTGGCTGTATCTCAAGAACCGCTATAGCTAGACTTCTGAAATTTTCACAGATTGTGTATTTCTGTTGCCGCTATAACGATAAATACTAAAAATAAAATCAATATTTAAGGACCCGCCTCCCGTACAAAAAACACAATTTTTCGCTCTACAACGGTACGGAACCCTTTGTGGACGAGTCCGACTCGTACTTGGCCGATTTTTTTGTATATATTATATAATATTATACCTACATCTTTATAAATAAAAATCTTATAAGTGTAAATTGCTTTAGAGGTCTCCTCTTAAGATAAAAAGATAAAAAAGGTTTCAAAACGTACATTCGCTGACAAGAAAAGGACGACAGTTAAAATCCCACTAACATCGGCAAACGACCTACATTCCTCCTAAATGCCTTTTCAGAAAAATCTGTTCAACCAGCGACCAGCCCGAGGCGAACTTTGCATTGGTTTTGGCCGATTAAATATGCAGCACTCCAAACTCCACAGGGATTCAACAACTTTGCAATCCAGATAGTATGTCTCTCTCTCTATCGTACAATGTACATAATTCAGCTTTATATTATGTTATTTATAGATGTATTGGAAAATATGGAAGCTATTGGATTTATTGTAAATATCTAAAAACAAAATATCTTACTAATCTATATAAAAATCGGCCAAGTGTGAGTCGGAGTCGTGCACGAGGGGTTCCGTACCATTATAGAACAAAACAGTCTGTTACAGACGGAAATACATTTTCGCATTCTTAATATTATGTATTAAAGGATTTTATTAATTGTAAATTTGTTGGAATATGTGGCCACAAAGAAAGATCTTCCGACGC